>NC_139220.1:317584715-318229841 GCF_055691185.1 Crinia signifera | reverse complement strand
TTGGTCTATAAAACACTATAACTGCTAATCTGTATTTTTGCCCTTTGCATAACAAATGCTGTATTATTAATGTGTTTCTAGTCTTTATTGTACCTGTTTGAAGCTGTGGTCAGTGAGGCATACTTTATTGTAGTAAATGTTTTGGCTAGTGTTTATGTTACACAGGCCTTGATTAGCTGGTCATGTGACCTCAGCTGTAGTCTATCTTAATTAGACCTGCTATATCTGGTCATATAGAAGGCAGTCCTCTGCCTGGGCAGTTCTCTAACTGAGAAATCTACTAAGTGGGAAATATACAAAGTGGATTTACTTATAAAGAACAGTTATAAACAGTTATCCTGCATGAATTTTCCCTGAATATGGACTGATCTTCTGTTTATTTCTCTTCTCACAGGTATGTGATTTAAACTGGTCCATTTCTCTACAAGTCGCAGCATTCTGCTCTGCAAAAATCCCTATGAGCCCATTGCAGCAGTATTACATGTATGTGATTTAAACTGGTCTATAAAACACTATAACTGCTAATCTGTATTTTTGCCCTTTGCATAACAAATGCTGTATTATTAATGTGTTTCTAGTCTTTATTGTACCTGTTTGAAGCTGTGGTCAGTGAGGCATACTTTATTGTAGTAAATGTTTTGGCTAGTGTTTATGTTACACAGGCCTTGATTAGCTGGTCATGTGACCTCAGCTGTAGTCTATCTTAATTAGACCTGCTATATCTGGTCATATAGAAGGCAGTCCTCTGCCTGGGCAGTTCTCTAACTGAGAAATCTACTAAGTGGGAAATATACAAAGTGGATTTACTTATAAAGAACAGTTATAAAACAGTTATCCTGCATGAATTTCCCTGAATATGGACTGATCTTCTGTTTATTTCTCTTCTCACAGGTATGTGATTTAAACTGGTCCATTTCTCTACAAGTCGCAGCATTCTGCTCTGCAAAAATCCCTATGAGCCCATTGCAGCAGTATTACATGTATGTGATTTAAACTGGTCTATAAAACACTATAACTGCTAATCTGTATTTTTGCCCTTTGCATAACAAATGCTGTATTATTAATGTGTTTCTAGTCTTTATTGTACCTGTTTGAAGCTGTGGTCAGTGAGGCATACTTTATTGTAGTAAATGTTTTGGCTAGTGTTTATGTTACACAGGCCTTGATTAGCTGGTCATGTGACCTCAGCTGTAGTCTATCTTAATTAGACCTGCTATATCTGGTCATATAGAAGGCAGTCCTCTGCCTGGGCAGTTCTCTAACTGAGAAATCTACTAAGTGGGAAATATACAAAGTGGATTTACTTATAAAGAACAGTTATAAAACAGTTATCCTGCATGAATTTCCCTGAATATGGACTGATCTTCTGTTTATTTCTCTTCTCACAGGTATGTGATTTAAACTGGTCCATTTCTCTACAAGTCGCAGCATTCTGCTCTGCAAAAATCCCTATGAGCCCATTGCAGCAGTATTACATGTATGTGATTTAAACTGGTCTATAAAACACTATAACTGCTAATCTGTATTTTTGCCCTTTGCATAACAAATGCTGTATTATTAATGTGTTTCTAGTCTTTATTGTACCTGTTTGAAGCTGTGGTCAGTGAGGCATACTTTATTGTAGTAAATGTTTTGGCTAGTGTTTATGTTACACAGGCCTTGATTAGCTGGTCATGTGACCTCAGCTGTAGTCTATCTTAATTAGACCTGCTATATCTGGTCATATAGAAGGCAGTCCTCTGCCTGGGCAGTTCTCTAACTGAGAAATCTACTAAGTGGGAAATATACAAAGTGGATTTACTTATAAAGAACAGTTATAAAACAGTTATCCTGCATGAATTTCCCTGAATATGGACTGATCTTCTGTTTATTTCTCTTCTCACAGGTATGTGATTTAAACTGGTCCATTTCTCTACAAGTCGCAGCATTCTGCTCTGCAAAAATCCCTATGAGCCCATTGCAGCAGTATTACATGTATGTGATTTAAACTGGTCTATAAAACACTATAACTGCTAATCTGTATTTTTGCCCTTTGCATAACAAATGCTGTATTATTAATGTGTTTCTAGTCTTTATTGTACCTGTTTGAAGCTGTGGTCAGTGAGGCATACTTTATTGTAGTAAATGTTTTGGCTAGTGTTTATGTTACACAGGCCTTGATTAGCTGGTCATGTGACCTCAGCTGTAGTCTATCTTAATTAGACCTGCTATATCTGGTCATATAGAAGGCAGTCCTCTGCCTGGGCAGTTCTCTAACTGAGAAATCTACTAAGTGGGAAATATACAAAGTGGATTTACTTATAAAGAACAGTTATAAAACAGTTATCCTGCATGAATTTCCCTGAATATGGACTGATCTTCTGTTTATTTCTCTTCTCACAGGTATGTGATTTAAACTGGTCCATTTCTCTACAAGTCGCAGCATTCTGCTCTGCAAAAATCCCTATGAGCCCATTGCAGCAGTATTACATGTATGTGATTTAAACTGGTCTATAAAACACTATAACTGCTAATCTGTATTTTTGCCCTTTGCATAACAAATGCTGTATTATTAATGTGTTTCTAGTCTTTATTGTACCTGTTTGAAGCTGTGGTCAGTGAGGCATACTTTATTGTAGTAAATGTTTTGGCTAGTGTTTATGTTACACAGGCCTTGATTAGCTGGTCATGTGACCTCAGCTGTAGTCTATCTTAATTAGACCTGCTATATCTGGTCATATAGAAGGCAGTCCTCTGCCTGGGCAGTTCTCTAACTGAGAAATCTACTAAGTGGGAAATATACAAAGTGGATTTACTTATAAAGAACAGTTATAAAACAGTTATCCTGCATGAATTTCCCTGAATATGGACTGATCTTCTGTTTATTTCTCTTCTCACAGGTATGTGATTTAAACTGGTCCATTTCTCTACAAGTCGCAGCATTCTGCTCTGCAAAAATCCCTATGAGCCCATTGCAGCAGTATTACATGTATGTGATTTAAACTGGTCTATAAAACACTATAACTGCTAATCTGTATTTTTGCCCTTTGCATAACAAATGCTGTATTATTAATGTGTTTCTAGTCTTTATTGTACCTGTTTGAAGCTGTGGTCAGTGAGGCATACTTTATTGTAGTAAATGTTTTGGCTAGTGTTTATGTTACACAGGCCTTGATTAGCTGGTCATGTGACCTCAGCTGTAGTCTATCTTAATTAGACCTGCTATATCTGGTCATATAGAAGGCAGTCCTCTGCCTGGGCAGTTCTCTAACTGAGAAATCTACTAAGTGGGAAATATACAAAGTGGATTTACTTATAAAGAACAGTTATAAAACAGTTATCCTGCATGAATTTCCCTGAATATGGACTGATCTTCTGTTTATTTCTCTTCTCACAGGTATGTGATTTAAACTGGTCCATTTCTCTACAAGTCGCAGCATTCTGCTCTGCAAAAATCCCTATGAGCCCATTGCAGCAGTATTACATGTATGTGATTTAAACTGGTCTATAAAACACTATAACTGCTAATCTGTATTTTTGCCCTTTGCATAACAAATGCTGTATTATTAATGTGTTTCTAGTCTTTATTGTACCTGTTTGAAGCTGTGGTCAGTGAGGCATACTTTATTGTAGTAAATGTTTTGGCTAGTGTTTATGTTACACAGGCCTTGATTAGCTGGTCATGTGACCTCAGCTGTAGTCTATCTTAATTAGACCTGCTATATCTGGTCATATAGAAGGCAGTCCTCTGCCTGGGCAGTTCTCTAACTGAGAAATCTACTAAGTGGGAAATATACAAAGTGGATTTACTTATAAAGAACAGTTATAAAACAGTTATCCTGCATGAATTTCCCTGAATATGGACTGATCTTCTGTTTATTTCTCTTCTCACAGGTATGTGATTTAAACTGGTCCATTTCTCTACAAGTCGCAGCATTCTGCTCTGCAAAAATCCCTATGAGCCCATTGCAGCAGTATTACATGTATGTGATTTAAACTGGTCTATAAAACACTATAACTGCTAATCTGTATTTTTGCCCTTTGCATAACAAATGCTGTATTATTAATGTGTTTCTAGTCTTTATTGTACCTGTTTGAAGCTGTGGTCAGTGAGGCATACTTTATTGTAGTAAATGTTTTGGCTAGTGTTTATGTTACACAGGCCTTGATTAGCTGGTCATGTGACCTCAGCTGTAGTCTATCTTAATTAGACCTGCTATATCTGGTCATATAGAAGGCAGTCCTCTGCCTGGGCAGTTCTCTAACTGAGAAATCTACTAAGTGGGAAATATACAAAGTGGATTTACTTATAAAGAACAGTTATAAAACAGTTATCCTGCATGAATTTCCCTGAATATGGACTGATCTTCTGTTTATTTCTCTTCTCACAGGTATGTGATTTAAACTGGTCCATTTCTCTACAAGTCGCAGCATTCTGCTCTGCAAAAATCCCTATGAGCCCATTGCAGCAGTATTACATGTATGTGATTTAAACTGGTCTATAAAACACTATAACTGCTAATCTGTATTTTTGCCCTTTGCATAACAAATGCTGTATTATTAATGTGTTTCTAGTCTTTATTGTACCTGTTTGAAGCTGTGGTCAGTGAGGCATACTTTATTGTAGTAAATGTTTTGGCTAGTGTTTATGTTACACAGGCCTTGATTAGCTGGTCATGTGACCTCAGCTGTAGTCTATCTTAATTAGACCTGCTATATCTGGTCATATAGAAGGCAGTCCTCTGCCTGGGCAGTTCTCTAACTGAGAAATCTACTAAGTGGGAAATATACAAAGTGGATTTACTTATAAAGAACAGTTATAAAACAGTTATCCTGCATGAATTTCCCTGAATATGGACTGATCTTCTGTTTATTTCTCTTCTCACAGGTATGTGATTTAAACTGGTCCATTTCTCTACAAGTCGCAGCATTCTGCTCTGCAAAAATCCCTATGAGCCCATTGCAGCAGTATTACATGTATGTGATTTAAACTGGTCTATAAAACACTATAACTGCTAATCTGTATTTTTGCCCTTTGCATAACAAATGCTGTATTATTAATGTGTTTCTAGTCTTTATTGTACCTGTTTGAAGCTGTGGTCAGTGAGGCATACTTTATTGTAGTAAATGTTTTGGCTAGTGTTTATGTTACACAGGCCTTGATTAGCTGGTCATGTGACCTCAGCTGTAGTCTATCTTAATTAGACCTGCTATATCTGGTCATATAGAAGGCAGTCCTCTGCCTGGGCAGTTCTCTAACTGAGAAATCTACTAAGTGGGAAATATACAAAGTGGATTTACTTATAAAGAACAGTTATAAAACAGTTATCCTGCATGAATTTCCCTGAATATGGACTGATCTTCTGTTTATTTCTCTTCTCACAGGTATGTGATTTAAACTGGTCCATTTCTCTACAAGTCGCAGCATTCTGCTCTGCAAAAATCCCTATGAGCCCATTGCAGCAGTATTACATGTATGTGATTTAAACTGGTCTATAAAACACTATAACTGCTAATCTGTATTTTTGCCCTTTGCATAACAAATGCTGTATTATTAATGTGTTTCTAGTCTTTATTGTACCTGTTTGAAGCTGTGGTCAGTGAGGCATACTTTATTGTAGTAAATGTTTTGGCTAGTGTTTATGTTACACAGGCCTTGATTAGCTGGTCATGTGACCTCAGCTGTAGTCTATCTTAATTAGACCTGCTATATCTGGTCATATAGAAGGCAGTCCTCTGCCTGGGCAGTTCTCTAACTGAGAAATCTACTAAGTGGGAAATATACAAAGTGGATTTACTTATAAAGAACAGTTATAAAACAGTTATCCTGCATGAATTTCCCTGAATATGGACTGATCTTCTGTTTATTTCTCTTCTCACAGGTATGTGATTTAAACTGGTCCATTTCTCTACAAGTCGCAGCATTCTGCTCTGCAAAAATCCCTATGAGCCCATTGCAGCAGTATTACATGTATGTGATTTAAACTGGTCTATAAAACACTATAACTGCTAATCTGTATTTTTGCCCTTTGCATAACAAATGCTGTATTATTAATGTGTTTCTAGTCTTTATTGTACCTGTTTGAAGCTGTGGTCAGTGAGGCATACTTTATTGTAGTAAATGTTTTGGCTAGTGTTTATGTTACACAGGCCTTGATTAGCTGGTCATGTGACCTCAGCTGTAGTCTATCTTAATTAGACCTGCTATATCTGGTCATATAGAAGGCAGTCCTCTGCCTGGGCAGTTCTCTAACTGAGAAATCTACTAAGTGGGAAATATACAAAGTGGATTTACTTATAAAGAACAGTTATAAAACAGTTATCCTGCATGAATTTCCCTGAATATGGACTGATCTTCTGTTTATTTCTCTTCTCACAGGTATGTGATTTAAACTGGTCCATTTCTCTACAAGTCGCAGCATTCTGCTCTGCAAAAATCCCTATGAGCCCATTGCAGCAGTATTACATGTATGTGATTTAAACTGGTCTATAAAACACTATAACTGCTAATCTGTATTTTTGCCCTTTGCATAACAAATGCTGTATTATTAATGTGTTTCTAGTCTTTATTGTACCTGTTTGAAGCTGTGGTCAGTGAGGCATACTTTATTGTAGTAAATGTTTTGGCTAGTGTTTATGTTACACAGGCCTTGATTAGCTGGTCATGTGACCTCAGCTGTAGTCTATCTTAATTAGACCTGCTATATCTGGTCATATAGAAGGCAGTCCTCTGCCTGGGCAGTTCTCTAACTGAGAAATCTACTAAGTGGGAAATATACAAAGTGGATTTACTTATAAAGAACAGTTATAAAACAGTTATCCTGCATGAATTTCCCTGAATATGGACTGATCTTCTGTTTATTTCTCTTCTCACAGGTATGTGATTTAAACTGGTCCATTTCTCTACAAGTCGCAGCATTCTGCTCTGCAAAAATCCCTATGAGCCCATTGCAGCAGTATTACATGTATGTGATTTAAACTGGTCTATAAAACACTATAACTGCTAATCTGTATTTTTGCCCTTTGCATAACAAATGCTGTATTATTAATGTGTTTCTAGTCTTTATTGTACCTGTTTGAAGCTGTGGTCAGTGAGGCATACTTTATTGTAGTAAATGTTTTGGCTAGTGTTTATGTTACACAGGCCTTGATTAGCTGGTCATGTGACCTCAGCTGTAGTCTATCTTAATTAGACCTGCTATATCTGGTCATATAGAAGGCAGTCCTCTGCCTGGGCAGTTCTCTAACTGAGAAATCTACTAAGTGGGAAATATACAAAGTGGATTTACTTATAAAGAACAGTTATAAAACAGTTATCCTGCATGAATTTCCCTGAATATGGACTGATCTTCTGTTTATTTCTCTTCTCACAGGTATGTGATTTAAACTGGTCCATTTCTCTACAAGTCGCAGCATTCTGCTCTGCAAAAATCCCTATGAGCCCATTGCAGCAGTATTACATGTATGTGATTTAAACTGGTCTATAAAACACTATAACTGCTAATCTGTATTTTTGCCCTTTGCATAACAAATGCTGTATTATTAATGTGTTTCTAGTCTTTATTGTACCTGTTTGAAGCTGTGGTCAGTGAGGCATACTTTATTGTAGTAAATGTTTTGGCTAGTGTTTATGTTACACAGGCCTTGATTAGCTGGTCATGTGACCTCAGCTGTAGTCTATCTTAATTAGACCTGCTATATCTGGTCATATAGAAGGCAGTCCTCTGCCTGGGCAGTTCTCTAACTGAGAAATCTACTAAGTGGGAAATATACAAAGTGGATTTACTTATAAAGAACAGTTATAAAACAGTTATCCTGCATGAATTTCCCTGAATATGGACTGATCTTCTGTTTATTTCTCTTCTCACAGGTATGTGATTTAAACTGGTCCATTTCTCTACAAGTCGCAGCATTCTGCTCTGCAAAAATCCCTATGAGCCCATTGCAGCAGTATTACATGTATGTGATTTAAACTGGTCTATAAAACACTATAACTGCTAATCTGTATTTTTGCCCTTTGCATAACAAATGCTGTATTATTAATGTGTTTCTAGTCTTTATTGTACCTGTTTGAAGCTGTGGTCAGTGAGGCATACTTTATTGTAGTAAATGTTTTGGCTAGTGTTTATGTTACACAGGCCTTGATTAGCTGGTCATGTGACCTCAGCTGTAGTCTATCTTAATTAGACCTGCTATATCTGGTCATATAGAAGGCAGTCCTCTGCCTGGGCAGTTCTCTAACTGAGAAATCTACTAAGTGGGAAATATACAAAGTGGATTTACTTATAAAGAACAGTTATAAAACAGTTATCCTGCATGAATTTCCCTGAATATGGACTGATCTTCTGTTTATTTCTCTTCTCACAGGTATGTGATTTAAACTGGTCCATTTCTCTACAAGTCGCAGCATTCTGCTCTGCAAAAATCCCTATGAGCCCATTGCAGCAGTATTACATGTATGTGATTTAAACTGGTCTATAAAACACTATAACTGCTAATCTGTATTTTTGCCCTTTGCATAACAAATGCTGTATTATTAATGTGTTTCTAGTCTTTATTGTACCTGTTTGAAGCTGTGGTCAGTGAGGCATACTTTATTGTAGTAAATGTTTTGGCTAGTGTTTATGTTACACAGGCCTTGATTAGCTGGTCATGTGACCTCAGCTGTAGTCTATCTTAATTAGACCTGCTATATCTGGTCATATAGAAGGCAGTCCTCTGCCTGGGCAGTTCTCTAACTGAGAAATCTACTAAGTGGGAAATATACAAAGTGGATTTACTTATAAAGAACAGTTATAAAACAGTTATCCTGCATGAATTTCCCTGAATATGGACTGATCTTCTGTTTATTTCTCTTCTCACAGGTATGTGATTTAAACTGGTCCATTTCTCTACAAGTCGCAGCATTCTGCTCTGCAAAAATCCCTATGAGCCCATTGCAGCAGTATTACATGTATGTGATTTAAACTGGTCTATAAAACACTATAACTGCTAATCTGTATTTTTGCCCTTTGCATAACAAATGCTGTATTATTAATGTGTTTCTAGTCTTTATTGTACCTGTTTGAAGCTGTGGTCAGTGAGGCATACTTTATTGTAGTAAATGTTTTGGCTAGTGTTTATGTTACACAGGCCTTGATTAGCTGGTCATGTGACCTCAGCTGTAGTCTATCTTAATTAGACCTGCTATATCTGGTCATATAGAAGGCAGTCCTCTGCCTGGGCAGTTCTCTAACTGAGAAATCTACTAAGTGGGAAATATACAAAGTGGATTTACTTATAAAGAACAGTTATAAAACAGTTATCCTGCATGAATTTCCCTGAATATGGACTGATCTTCTGTTTATTTCTCTTCTCACAGGTATGTGATTTAAACTGGTCCATTTCTCTACAAGTCGCAGCATTCTGCTCTGCAAAAATCCCTATGAGCCCATTGCAGCAGTATTACATGTATGTGATTTAAACTGGTCTATAAAACACTATAACTGCTAATCTGTATTTTTGCCCTTTGCATAACAAATGCTGTATTATTAATGTGTTTCTAGTCTTTATTGTACCTGTTTGAAGCTGTGGTCAGTGAGGCATACTTTATTGTAGTAAATGTTTTGGCTAGTGTTTATGTTACACAGGCCTTGATTAGCTGGTCATGTGACCTCAGCTGTAGTCTATCTTAATTAGACCTGCTATATCTGGTCATATAGAAGGCAGTCCTCTGCCTGGGCAGTTCTCTAACTGAGAAATCTACTAAGTGGGAAATATACAAAGTGGATTTACTTATAAAGAACAGTTATAAAACAGTTATCCTGCATGAATTTCCCTGAATATGGACTGATCTTCTGTTTATTTCTCTTCTCACAGGTATGTGATTTAAACTGGTCCATTTCTCTACAAGTCGCAGCATTCTGCTCTGCAAAAATCCCTATGAGCCCATTGCAGCAGTATTACATGTATGTGATTTAAACTGGTCTATAAAACACTATAACTGCTAATCTGTATTTTTGCCCTTTGCATAACAAATGCTGTATTATTAATGTGTTTCTAGTCTTTATTGTACCTGTTTGAAGCTGTGGTCAGTGAGGCATACTTTATTGTAGTAAATGTTTTGGCTAGTGTTTATGTTACACAGGCCTTGATTAGCTGGTCATGTGACCTCAGCTGTAGTCTATCTTAATTAGACCTGCTATATCTGGTCATATAGAAGGCAGTCCTCTGCCTGGGCAGTTCTCTAACTGAGAAATCTACTAAGTGGGAAATATACAAAGTGGATTTACTTATAAAGAACAGTTATAAAACAGTTATCCTGCATGAATTTCCCTGAATATGGACTGATCTTCTGTTTATTTCTCTTCTCACAGGTATGTGATTTAAACTGGTCCATTTCTCTACAAGTCGCAGCATTCTGCTCTGCAAAAATCCCTATGAGCCCATTGCAGCAGTATTACATGTATGTGATTTAAACTGGTCTATAAAACACTATAACTGCTAATCTGTATTTTTGCCCTTTGCATAACAAATGCTGTATTATTAATGTGTTTCTAGTCTTTATTGTACCTGTTTGAAGCTGTGGTCAGTGAGGCATACTTTATTGTAGTAAATGTTTTGGCTAGTGTTTATGTTACACAGGCCTTGATTAGCTGGTCATGTGACCTCAGCTGTAGTCTATCTTAATTAGACCTGCTATATCTGGTCATATAGAAGGCAGTCCTCTGCCTGGGCAGTTCTCTAACTGAGAAATCTACTAAGTGGGAAATATACAAAGTGGATTTACTTATAAAGAACAGTTATAAAACAGTTATCCTGCATGAATTTCCCTGAATATGGACTGATCTTCTGTTTATTTCTCTTCTCACAGGTATGTGATTTAAACTGGTCCATTTCTCTACAAGTCGCAGCATTCTGCTCTGCAAAAATCCCTATGAGCCCATTGCAGCAGTATTACATGTATGTGATTTAAACTGGTCTATAAAACACTATAACTGCTAATCTGTATTTTTGCCCTTTGCATAACAAATGCTGTATTATTAATGTGTTTCTAGTCTTTATTGTACCTGTTTGAAGCTGTGGTCAGTGAGGCATACTTTATTGTAGTAAATGTTTTGGCTAGTGTTTATGTTACACAGGCCTTGATTAGCTGGTCATGTGACCTCAGCTGTAGTCTATCTTAATTAGACCTGCTATATCTGGTCATATAGAAGGCAGTCCTCTGCCTGGGCAGTTCTCTAACTGAGAAATCTACTAAGTGGGAAATATACAAAGTGGATTTACTTATAAAGAACAGTTATAAAACAGTTATCCTGCATGAATTTCCCTGAATATGGACTGATCTTCTGTTTATTTCTCTTCTCACAGGTATGTGATTTAAACTGGTCCATTTCTCTACAAGTCGCAGCATTCTGCTCTGCAAAAATCCCTATGAGCCCATTGCAGCAGTATTACATGTATGTGATTTAAACTGGTCTATAAAACACTATAACTGCTAATCTGTATTTTTGCCCTTTGCATAACAAATGCTGTATTATTAATGTGTTTCTAGTCTTTATTGTACCTGTTTGAAGCTGTGGTCAGTGAGGCATACTTTATTGTAGTAAATGTTTTGGCTAGTGTTTATGTTACACAGGCCTTGATTAGCTGGTCATGTGACCTCAGCTGTAGTCTATCTTAATTAGACCTGCTATATCTGGTCATATAGAAGGCAGTCCTCTGCCTGGGCAGTTCTCTAACTGAGAAATCTACTAAGTGGGAAATATACAAAGTGGATTTACTTATAAAGAACAGTTATAAAACAGTTATCCTGCATGAATTTCCCTGAATATGGACTGATCTTCTGTTTATTTCTCTTCTCACAGGTATGTGATTTAAACTGGTCCATTTCTCTACAAGTCGCAGCATTCTGCTCTGCAAAAATCCCTATGAGCCCATTGCAGCAGTATTACATGTATGTGATTTAAACTGGTCTATAAAACACTATAACTGCTAATCTGTATTTTTGCCCTTTGCATAACAAATGCTGTATTATTAATGTGTTTCTAGTCTTTATTGTACCTGTTTGAAGCTGTGGTCAGTGAGGCATACTTTATTGTAGTAAATGTTTTGGCTAGTGTTTATGTTACACAGGCCTTGATTAGCTGGTCATGTGACCTCAGCTGTAGTCTATCTTAATTAGACCTGCTATATCTGGTCATATAGAAGGCAGTCCTCTGCCTGGGCAGTTCTCTAACTGAGAAATCTACTAAGTGGGAAATATACAAAGTGGATTTACTTATAAAGAACAGTTATAAAACAGTTATCCTGCATGAATTTCCCTGAATATGGACTGATCTTCTGTTTATTTCTCTTCTCACAGGTATGTGATTTAAACTGGTCCATTTCTCTACAAGTCGCAGCATTCTGCTCTGCAAAAATCCCTATGAGCCCATTGCAGCAGTATTACATGTATGTGATTTAAACTGGTCTATAAAACACTATAACTGCTAATCTGTATTTTTGCCCTTTGCATAACAAATGCTGTATTATTAATGTGTTTCTAGTCTTTATTGTACCTGTTTGAAGCTGTGGTCAGTGAGGCATACTTTATTGTAGTAAATGTTTTGGCTAGTGTTTATGTTACACAGGCCTTGATTAGCTGGTCATGTGACCTCAGCTGTAGTCTATCTTAATTAGACCTGCTATATCTGGTCATATAGAAGGCAGTCCTCTGCCTGGGCAGTTCTCTAACTGAGAAATCTACTAAGTGGGAAATATACAAAGTGGATTTACTTATAAAGAACAGTTATAAAACAGTTATCCTGCATGAATTTCCCTGAATATGGACTGATCTTCTGTTTATTTCTCTTCTCACAGGTATGTGATTTAAACTGGTCCATTTCTCTACAAGTCGCAGCATTCTGCTCTGCAAAAATCCCTATGAGCCCATTGCAGCAGTATTACATGTATGTGATTTAAACTGGTCTATAAAACACTATAACTGCTAATCTGTATTTTTGCCCTTTGCATAACAAATGCTGTATTATTAATGTGTTTCTAGTCTTTATTGTACCTGTTTGAAGCTGTGGTCAGTGAGGCATACTTTATTGTAGTAAATGTTTTGGCTAGTGTTTATGTTACACAGGCCTTGATTAGCTGGTCATGTGACCTCAGCTGTAGTCTATCTTAATTAGACCTGCTATATCTGGTCATATAGAAGGCAGTCCTCTGCCTGGGCAGTTCTCTAACTGAGAAATCTACTAAGTGGGAAATATACAAAGTGGATTTACTTATAAAGAACAGTTATAAAACAGTTATCCTGCATGAATTTCCCTGAATATGGACTGATCTTCTGTTTATTTCTCTTCTCACAGGTATGTGATTTAAACTGGTCCATTTCTCTACAAGTCGCAGCATTCTGCTCTGCAAAAATCCCTATGAGCCCATTGCAGCAGTATTACATGTATGTGATTTAAACTGGTCTATAAAACACTATAACTGCTAATCTGTATTTTTGCCCTTTGCATAACAAATGCTGTATTATTAATGTGTTTCTAGTCTTTATTGTACCTGTTTGAAGCTGTGGTCAGTGAGGCATACTTTATTGTAGTAAATGTTTTGGCTAGTGTTTATGTTACACAGGCCTTGATTAGCTGGTCATGTGACCTCAGCTGTAGTCTATCTTAATTAGACCTGCTATATCTGGTCATATAGAAGGCAGTCCTCTGCCTGGGCAGTTCTCTAACTGAGAAATCTACTAAGTGGGAAATATACAAAGTGGATTTACTTATAAAGAACAGTTATAAAACAGTTATCCTGCATGAATTTCCCTGAATATGGACTGATCTTCTGTTTATTTCTCTTCTCACAGGTATGTGATTTAAACTGGTCCATTTCTCTACAAGTCGCAGCATTCTGCTCTGCAAAAATCCCTATGAGCCCATTGCAGCAGTATTACATGTATGTGATTTAAACTGGTCTATAAAACACTATAACTGCTAATCTGTATTTTTGCCCTTTGCATAACAAATGCTGTATTATTAATGTGTTTCTAGTCTTTATTGTACCTGTTTGAAGCTGTGGTCAGTGAGGCATACTTTATTGTAGTAAATGTTTTGGCTAGTGTTTATGTTACACAGGCCTTGATTAGCTGGTCATGTGACCTCAGCTGTAGTCTATCTTAATTAGACCTGCTATATCTGGTCATATAGAAGGCAGTCCTCTGCCTGGGCAGTTCTCTAACTGAGAAATCTACTAAGTGGGAAATATACAAAGTGGATTTACTTATAAAGAACAGTTATAAAACAGTTATCCTGCATGAATTTCCCTGAATATGGACTGATCTTCTGTTTATTTCTCTTCTCACAGGTATGTGATTTAAACTGGTCCATTTCTCTACAAGTCGCAGCATTCTGCTCTGCAAAAATCCCTATGAGCCCATTGCAGCAGTATTACATGTATGTGATTTAAACTGGTCTATAAAACACTATAACTGCTAATCTGTATTTTTGCCCTTTGCATAACAAATGCTGTATTATTAATGTGTTTCTAGTCTTTATTGTACCTGTTTGAAGCTGTGGTCAGTGAGGCATACTTTATTGTAGTAAATGTTTTGGCTAGTGTTTATGTTACACAGGCCTTGATTAGCTGGTCATGTGACCTCAGCTGTAGTCTATCTTAATTAGACCTGCTATATCTGGTCATATAGAAGGCAGTCCTCTGCCTGGGCAGTTCTCTAACTGAGAAATCTACTAAGTGGGAAATATACAAAGTGGATTTACTTATAAAGAACAGTTATAAAACAGTTATCCTGCATGAATTTCCCTGAATATGGACTGATCTTCTGTTTATTTCTCTTCTCACAGGTATGTGATTTAAACTGGTCCATTTCTCTACAAGTCGCAGCATTCTGCTCTGCAAAAATCCCTATGAGCCCATTGCAGCAGTATTACATGTATGTGATTTAAACTGGTCTATAAAACACTATAACTGCTAATCTGTATTTTTGCCCTTTGCATAACAAATGCTGTATTATTAATGTGTTTCTAGTCTTTATTGTACCTGTTTGAAGCTGTGGTCAGTGAGGCATACTTTATTGTAGTAAATGTTTTGGCTAGTGTTTATGTTACACAGGCCTTGATTAGCTGGTCATGTGACCTCAGCTGTAGTCTATCTTAATTAGACCTGCTATATCTGGTCATATAGAAGGCAGTCCTCTGCCTGGGCAGTTCTCTAACTGAGAAATCTACTAAGTGGGAAATATACAAAGTGGATTTACTTATAAAGAACAGTTATAAAACAGTTATCCTGCATGAATTTCCCTGAATATGGACTGATCTTCTGTTTATTTCTCTTCTCACAGGTATGTGATTTAAACTGGTCCATTTCTCTACAAGTCGCAGCATTCTGCTCTGCAAAAATCCCTATGAGCCCATTGCAGCAGTATTACATGTATGTGATTTAAACTGGTCTATAAAACACTATAACTGCTAATCTGTATTTTTGCCCTTTGCATAACAAATGCTGTATTATTAATGTGTTTCTAGTCTTTATTGTACCTGTTTGAAGCTGTGGTCAGTGAGGCATACTTTATTGTAGTAAATGTTTTGGCTAGTGTTTATGTTACACAGGCCTTGATTAGCTGGTCATGTGACCTCAGCTGTAGTCTATCTTAATTAGACCTGCTATATCTGGTCATATAGAAGGCAGTCCTCTGCCTGGGCAGTTCTCTAACTGAGAAATCTACTAAGTGGGAAATATACAAAGTGGATTTACTTATAAAGAACAGTTATAAAACAGTTATCCTGCATGAATTTCCCTGAATATGGACTGATCTTCTGTTTATTTCTCTTCTCACAGGTATGTGATTTAAACTGGTCCATTTCTCTACAAGTCGCAGCATTCTGCTCTGCAAAAATCCCTATGAGCCCATTGCAGCAGTATTACATGTATGTGATTTAAACTGGTCTATAAAACACTATAACTGCTAATCTGTATTTTTGCCCTTTGCATAACAAATGCTGTATTATTAATGTGTTTCTAGTCTTTATTGTACCTGTTTGAAGCTGTGGTCAGTGAGGCATACTTTATTGTAGTAAATGTTTTGGCTAGTGTTTATGTTACACAGGCCTTGATTAGCTGGTCATGTGACCTCAGCTGTAGTCTATCTTAATTAGACCTGCTATATCTGGTCATATAGAAGGCAGTCCTCTGCCTGGGCAGTTCTCTAACTGAGAAATCTACTAAGTGGGAAATATACAAAGTGGATTTACTTATAAAGAACAGTTATAAAACAGTTATCCTGCATGAATTTCCCTGAATATGGACTGATCTTCTGTTTATTTCTCTTCTCACAGGTATGTGATTTAAACTGGTCCATTTCTCTACAAGTCGCAGCATTCTGCTCTGCAAAAATCCCTATGAGCCCATTGCAGCAGTATTACATGTATGTGATTTAAACTGGTCTATAAAACACTATAACTGCTAATCTGTATTTTTGCCCTTTGCATAACAAATGCTGTATTATTAATGTGTTTCTAGTCTTTATTGTACCTGTTTGAAGCTGTGGTCAGTGAGGCATACTTTATTGTAGTAAATGTTTTGGCTAGTGTTTATGTTACACAGGCCTTGATTAGCTGGTCATGTGACCTCAGCTGTAGTCTATCTTAATTAGACCTGCTATATCTGGTCATATAGAAGGCAGTCCTCTGCCTGGGCAGTTCTCTAACTGAGAAATCTACTAAGTGGGAAATATACAAAGTGGATTTACTTATAAAGAACAGTTATAAAACAGTTATCCTGCATGAATTTCCCTGAATATGGACTGATCTTCTGTTTATTTCTCTTCTCACAGGTATGTGATTTAAACTGGTCCATTTCTCTACAAGTCGCAGCATTCTGCTCTGCAAAAATCCCTATGAGCCCATTGCAGCAGTATTACATGTATGTGATTTAAACTGGTCTATAAAACACTATAACTGCTAATCTGTATTTTTGCCCTTTGCATAACAAATGCTGTATTATTAATGTGTTTCTAGTCTTTATTGTACCTGTTTGAAGCTGTGGTCAGTGAGGCATACTTTATTGTAGTAAATGTTTTGGCTAGTGTTTATGTTACACAGGCCTTGATTAGCTGGTCATGTGACCTCAGCTGTAGTCTATCTTAATTAGACCTGCTATATCTGGTCATATAGAAGGCAGTCCTCTGCCTGGGCAGTTCTCTAACTGAGAAATCTACTAAGTGGGAAATATACAAAGTGGATTTACTTATAAAGAACAGTTATAAAACAGTTATCCTGCATGAATTTCCCTGAATATGGACTGATCTTCTGTTTATTTCTCTTCTCACAGGTATGTGATTTAAACTGGTCCATTTCTCTACAAGTCGCAGCATTCTGCTCTGCAAAAATCCCTATGAGCCCATTGCAGCAGTATTACATGTATGTGATTTAAACTGGTCTATAAAACACTATAACTGCTAATCTGTATTTTTGCCCTTTGCATAACAAATGCTGTATTATTAATGTGTTTCTAGTCTTTATTGTACCTGTTTGAAGCTGTGGTCAGTGAGGCATACTTTATTGTAGTAAATGTTTTGGCTAGTGTTTATGTTACACAGGCCTTGATTAGCTGGTCATGTGACCTCAGCTGTAGTCTATCTTAATTAGACCTGCTATATCTGGTCATATAGAAGGCAGTCCTCTGCCTGGGCAGTTCTCTAACTGAGAAATCTACTAAGTGGGAAATATACAAAGTGGATTTACTTATAAAGAACAGTTATAAAACAGTTGAAAAACATTGAACAACATCAACCAAGGTAAATACTATACTTATTCCACACTTTCTCAAACAATCTCCCCTTTACCTGGTCACCAACAGACAAACTATCACATCATGCTCACCACAATGCTACTTCTCATTTCATTACATGGCATACTTACCAAACTTCAACCATCCTATAATCTCCCTGACACTCACCACTCTGTACACATTGCCTCTTCCATTATTCACTCCCCTCTTCTAAACACTCATGAGCTCTTTAATTACTTCTCTACGTGTACTTTCACATCCACTTCCCCATCCACTTCCCATCACCAATACAAAAAACTGCAAACATCCACCTATCTCTATCTCTCCTTTCTAATCTTATTAGCTGGGGACATATCACCTAATCCAGGCCCCAACCACCTGACCCACCCAGATTTAATGGCTTCTAAGCCTAGAAATTCAGCTAACCTCATAAATATCACATGCCTCCCACCACACACCAAACAACTTACATGTGCCCTATTGAATGCACGCTCTGTTTGCAATAAATTAACATCCATCCATGACCTCTTCATCTCCCACAACTTCAATCTGATGGCAATTACAGAAACCTGGCTCACACAATCAGACACGGTCTCGCCTGCAGCACTGTCACATGGTGGTTTCCACTTCACTCACACCTCTAGGCCTGGTAACTGTAAAGGAGGTGGAGTTGGTATATTACTGTCACAAGACTTCACATACTCAGTTCTCCCACCAGTTCCTTCACTCACATTTACATCATTTGAAGTACACTCCATTAGGGTTTTTTCCCCTTTCTCTCTGCGTGTTGCTGCTATCTATCGCCCACCTGGGCTTCCCAAATCTAAATTTCTGGAAGAATTCTCTGCCTGGCTCCCCCATTTCTTATCCTCTGACATCTCCACTATCATCCTGGGTGACTTCAACATTGCTATTGACAGTCCACCATCTCTGCATGCCTCCAAACTCCTCTCTCTAACCTCCTCTCTTGGCCTCTCCCAGTGGTCTGACGCTGCTACTCATGAGGAAGGCCACTGCCTTGACCTCGTTTTCACCAGGCTGTGTTCAGTCTCTGATTTTACTAACACTCCCTTCCCTCTCTCTGATCACAATCTCATTACTCTCTCACTCTCCTCCATTACCTCAAGCTCACTGACACAGAAATCATGCAAGCCTACTCTAACCCGCAGAAATACTAATGCTATTAATTTTCCACAACTTTCCACCTCCCTGCAACAACAGCTCTCACTAATTTCTACATTTACCTCTCCTGACTCTGCTGTTTCCCACCTCTACGAGACTCTTGAAACAGCCCTTGATGAAGTGGCTCCAGCTACCCATTATACCCCACGTAGGCTTAGATGCCAACCGTGGCACTCCAACACAACAAGACAACTACGAAATCAGTCACGTAAAGTTGAACGCCAATGGCGTAAATCTCGTAATATTACTGATTTCCTCACATATAAGACTAGCTACCACTCCTACTGCAATGCTTTGGACACGGCCAAACAAACATACTACCAATCTCTCATCTCTTCTCATGCCACCAACCCTAGGCGACTTTTTAACACATTTAAGTCTCTTCTGTACCCTCCCCCTCCTCCCCCACCGGCTACCATCAGTGCACAAGAACTTGCCTCCTACTTTAAGGACAAGATTGATAACATCCGAGATGAAATGGTATGCTCCACAATCTCTAACCCTCTTTCTGCCACACCTGAACCCTCTGGCACTTTCTCTTCGTTTGAGCCCACAAATGAAAAGGAAGTATCCGCACTCTTCTTATCCTCCTACTCTACTACCTCTCCTCTTGATCCTATACCTGCACAAGTCATTAAAAATCTATCTCCTGTGCTTATTCCAACCTTAACTAAAATCTGCAATCTCTCTCTTGCTACTGGTACTTTTCCGTCTCTGCTCAAACATGCAGCGATTACTCCCATTCTGAAAAAACACAATTCTGACCCTAACTCTCTCTCTAACTATCGTCCTATCTCTCAGCTCCCATGCCTCTCCAAGCTACTTGAGAGACTTGTCTACTCTCGCCTAACAAACTTTCTAAACTCCAACACCCTATTAGACCCGCTTCAGTCAGGCTTTCGCTCTCAACACTCCACTGAGACAGCACTGACTAAAGTGGTTAATGATCTGGTAACAGCTAAGTTTAAAGGCCATTACTCACTGCTTATTCTTCTAGATCTTTCTGCTGCGTTTGACACTGTGGATCACACTCTCCTTTTACAAACACTACACTCCCTAGGTCTTAATGATACAGCCCTTTCCTGGTTCACATCTTACCTATCTGATCGCTCTTTCACTGTTCGCTTCTCTGACTCTACTTCCTCTTCACTACCTCTGTCAGTCGGAGTTCCGCAAGGCTCAGTCTTAGGTCCTCTGCTTTTCTCAATCTATACCTCCTCGCTTGGCAAACTAATCAGCTCCTTCGGATTTCAGTATCACTTATATGCGGATGATACTCAAATCTATCTATCAACCCCAGAGTTGTCACCAGTGGTTTTGGGCCGAGTCTCTGAATGTCTCTCTGCCATCTCACTTTGGATGTCTTCTCGCCAACTCAAACTCAATATTTCCAAAACTGAATTACTTATATTCCCGCCAACTAAGAACAGTTACCACCCTGATATCTCCATCACTGTTGACAACTCGACAATCTACCCTACCCAACAAGCTCGTTGCTTAGGGGTCACCCTCGACTCTGACCTGTCCTTTGTTCCCCACATTCAATCTGTCTCCAAATCATGTTACATGCATCTAAAAAACATATCCAAAATACGACCGTATCTCACACAAGACACTACTAAATCTCTTATCCATGCACTCATTATATCCCGCATTGATTATTGCAATAGTCTCCTAACTGGACTTCCCAAGAACAGACTCTCACCACTGCAATCCATTTTAAATGCTGCTGCTCGGCTGATCTTCCTAACAAGACGCTCATCGTCTGCTGATCCGCTCTGCCAGTCCCTCCATTGGTTGCCTGTATATTACCGTATTCAATATAAAACACTTCTACTTGCATATAAAGCTATTAACCATACTGCACCAGCATATATCTCTGCACTTATCACACAATATCTCCCATCTCGACCACTCCGCTCTGCACAAGATTTGCGTCTCTCATCTGAGCGGATCACTAGCTCCCATTCACTATTACAGGACTTTCATCGGGCTGCTCCCATCCTATGGAATGCCCTTCCATGCACAATTAGACTCTCCGCTAGCCTCCAAACTTTCAAGCGTTCCCTGAAAACTCACCTCTTCAGGCAAGCCTATCATATTTAAGTTCTACACGCATAACCCTCTGAGGCACTTATGTATTATATAGCTTCCCTTCTGGACTTGTAACTTGTTGGGACTGCTATGCTATTACTGGTGCCTGTCCTTGTGTTTCCCTCCTATATCCCTATAGATTGTAAGCTTGCAGCAGGGCCCTCCTACCTCCATGTCTGTCTGTTGTTACCCAGTTTGTTTTATCACTGTTTACTATTGTAAAGCGCAACGGAATCTGCTGCGCTATATAAGAAACTGCAAATAAATAAATAAATAATAAATAAATATATAAATATGTATATATAATGTATCTCTCTATAGCTGTCATAGGGGATTGGCCGTATACCACTACCAGGTCAGGCACCTGCCCCTTCTGTTCTATATATAAATATGTATATATAATGTATCTCTATAGCTGTCATAGGGGATTGGCCGTATACCACTACCAGGTCAGGCATCTGCCCCTTCTGTTCTATATATAAATATGTATATATAATGTATCTCTATAGCTGTCATAGGGGATTGGCCGTATACCACTACCAGGTCAGGCACCTGCCCCTTCTGTTCTATATATAAATATGTATATATAATGTATCTCTATAGCTGTCATAGGGGATTGGCCGTATACCGCTACCAGGTCAGGTACCTGCCCCTTCTGTTCTATATATAAATATGTATATATAATGTGTCTCTATAGCTGTCATAGGGGACTGGCCGTATACCACTACCAGGTCAGGTACCTGCCCCTTCTGTACTATATATAAATATGTATATATAATGTTTCTCTCTATAGCTGTCATAGGGGATTGGCCGTATACCACTACCAGGTCAGGTACCTACCCCTTCTGTTCTATATATAAATATGTATATATAATGTATCTCTCTATAGCTGTCATAGGGGATTGGCCGTATACCACTACCAGGTCAGGCATCTGCCCCTTCTGTTCTATATATAAATATGTATATATAATGTATCTCTATAGCTGTCATAGGGGATTGGCCGTATACCACTACCAGGTCAGGTACCTGCCCCTTCTGTTCTATATATAAATATGTATATATAATGTATCTCTATAGCTGTCATAGGGGATTGGCCGTATACCGCTACCAGGTCAGGTACCTGCCCCTTCTGTTCTATATATAAATATGTATATATAATGTATCTCTATAGCTGTCATAGGGGACTGGCCGTATACCATTACCAGGTCAGGTACCTGCCCCTTCTGTTCTATATATAAATATGTATATATAATGTATCTCTCTATAGCTGTCATAGGGGACTGGCCGTATACCACTACCAGGTCAGGTACCTGCCCCTTCTGTTCTATATATAAATATATATACTGCAACAAATAAGTGGCACTCGGAGGCTTGTTTAAATGGTGAAAAAAACAGGAATATTTATTCCTAGTGCAGGGAAATAAATATTCCTGTTTTTTCACCATTTAAACAAGCCTCCGAGTGCCACTTATTTGTTGCAGCATATTTCCTAAGGACACCCCTTTTGAAAGAGGGCACCGGAGCAAGCAACAGGCATCCACCTGCAGACCTGAGTGCCGGCCTCATCGTTGTGTATAAATATATATATATATATAATATATCTCTATAGCTGCCATAGGGGACTGGCACTCTGTACAAATGACCCAGCCGCCGGGGCTGCCTTCCTACACTGTATACACCACAGACCTGGCACCCAGAGACCTGAATACAGGAATAGGCCGCACTGCACGGACCTGTGTAACCAGCAAGTGTAGTCATCAGGGCAATAACAATGTTACACCATGAGGGGTCAGCGTCACGTTACCAGGGCAGCAGCCATTTCCCTCAGGACCTAAGGCAGTTCCCATACAGGGCAATGTGCTTGGTGAGTGCAGGGTGCAGAGGTCACACAGGAAATACAATAATACACAGATTATATACCTCAGCCTGTGATGTGTGTATTCGGAATGGAATCCGGCCAGCTCCGTGTGCATTGCAGACACCAGGGGGACTTCCTGCCAGGTCACGTGACACCGCTCTCTCTGACGTCATCCTGTAGTCCTGGAGTCCTCTCTGTACTACAACTACGGGTGCCCAGATGTTCCAAACCTGTAATAACATTACAAAGCGCAGCAAGCCATAAACCAGTGTAGCAGGATTACAGATAGGACAAAAGCTAAAGTATTCTAACTAGTGCAGTGTGACAAATAATAATTCTACAGACACAAGGAGATTTTAAAAAAGAAAAATATATATATATATATATATATATATATATATATATATATCATACATATATATAGATATAGATATAGATATATATATATAGCTAGCGAAGTCTGCCTGGCACTCGTCCCTCTAAAAGCATCTGCCGTTGGTGCCTTCCTGGAGGGATGGATAGATGTCGACTGGAGACAGAGGCGGCACTCAGCGGGCTTTGTGAAAAACTTTATATAGAAAACTCCAACGTTTCGGAGCAAACGTGCTCCTTTTTCAAGGTGTACAATTTAAAAGTGAAAACTTCTTACCTTAAATACCCCACCGCCAGTGTGTTGATGAGGTTCCGTGTACGGGGCTGGAGACGGCGTCTGACGTAGCTTCCGGCCATACGCGCTGTACAGGCGCGCGGCGGCTGTTCAGTTGCTAGGATACCAGTGTAGCGGTCGGGTGAGTGTGACGTAAGAGCGTCCCTGTTGCCCGGATACCGCTGTCAGGAGCCTCTCCGTTCCCGTAGGCGGGACCATGCTGTGAATACAGAAAACCACATTGTAAGTGCTGTAATAAGAGCGTGCACTAATCCGCCAGGCTGTAAATATTTGCTGTGACATAGTGAATATTAAACAATAAAGAAAAGTTTAAAAACAGTTGTATGGACTACCATGAGTGGACGTACATATTCTTTCGTTCTATGAACAAACTGAGAGTGCCGGAGGGGCAGGATGGGCAGAATGCCACGGAACCGGGAGTTGTCCCTAAAATAGCAGACATAATACATACGCAATATGGAAGGGGAAAGAGGACGGGGGAAGGAGGAGGGGAGAGAAGAGAGAGAGGGGGAGGGAAGAAGGAGGAAGAGGGAAGGGAAAAGCTGGGCAAAGCTGAGAATTGGGGCATCACGGATCAGGGTTCGGGAAGGAGCTATTCTTTGCACCAACCCCGGTGTGGGTACAGGAAAGGAGCATCTCGGTGTCCCTGGTAGGGGCTGTTATGGGGGATAGGGTCCAGATGGGGGTCCGACCTGACCCGCTAAAGGGCTCTTCTGCCCTTAGGTTCCACTGTGTTATTTGAACACACCGAACGACAGTCTGTCATTAAGGCCCTTGGGCTTGCAGCAATCCAGTAGGTGGATCCATTTGGACTCACAGCGCAGAAGTGCGCCTTCTCTGTCCCCTCCTCTATTAGAAGCTGGTACATGATCTATTACTATAAACTTCATGTCCTTCAGGGTGTGTTTTGACTCGAAGAAGTGTCTAGCCACCGGTTGGTCTGATGCTTTGGATTGGAGAGCATTCTTGATCGCAGACCGATGTAGTGCCATGCGCTCCCTCACCGTCCTCACCGTTTTTCCCACATATTGTAAATGGCACGGACATGTTATGAGATAAACGATGAAGGAGGATCTGCAATGCAGCACATGCCTGATGGAGTAGGTTTTGCTGCCGTCCCTATTCGAGAACGTGCTCCCAATTGTCATCTTTTCACATGTCGTGCATTTAATGCATCGGTAGCAACCTGGTTGGCGGGTCATGAAGTTGCGTAGTACCTCGGCTTTGTTAAAGTCGGAGATGTCTGAATGTACCAGGTGGTCTTTCAAGTTCTTCCCTCTGCTGTAACAGACCATCGGTCGTGTGTTCCTATAGCACGGGAGCTCTTTATCTGTGGCTATGATGGGCCAAAGGGCTCTTGTCGCCCGTGGTATAACTGGGCTGCTGGTGTTGTACCTGGAGACCCATGGGATGACTGCCTTTTTTGCTTTGGTCTTAGATGTCATCAATTCTTCTCTTGGAATCTGCAGCACTTCTTGTTTTTGTTGCTCCAGATCTCTGATGCTGTATCCCCTGGCTACAAACTTGTCCACCATACGGTCTAATTCGGCTGGAAGTAATGATGGATTACTGGTTATCCTAGCTGCCCGGATCATTTGTGATCTCGGGAGGCCTCTAATGAGGGACCTTGGATGGTGGCTGTTAGCTTTAAGCAGGGTGTTCTTATCTGTAGGTTTGTTGAAGATGATGGTTTCTAGCTTCCCATTGTTGATGGAGACTTGCACATCCAGGTAATTAATTGTATGGGTGGAATACTGATGTGTAATTCTAATGGGTGATTCTCTGGCGTTGATCGAGGCAAGCAAGGATTTGAGAGCCTCCTCCCCCCCTGTCCACAGGAGGAAGAGGTCGTCAATGTACCGCGTATACAGTAGGATGTTCGCCGCTGTGCTAGGATCTTCAAAAAACATGGCCCTCTCTTCGTAAAACATGAAGATGTTGGCGAAGGAGGGCGACACGTTACTCCCCATTGAGCAGCCGTTCAGTTGCTGGTAATGCTTGTTGTCGAAAAGAAAGTAGTTCCTCTTTAGAGTTAAAGACAGTAGTTGTAAGAATAGGTCTATGTCGAACCCTCTGTAGTTTTCTTAAGTGAGGAACTCCCGCATCACCTGAAGGCCGCTGTCTTGGGGGATGCTTGTATATAGACTGCAAATATCTATGACACATCGAATCGTGTCTTGAGGTATTGCGTCTACTTCTCTCCATTTTAAGAGGAAACAGGTCGTGTCCTTAATGTAACCCTTTTGCTTAAGGATAAGTGGTTGTAGGATGGAATCCAGGAACTGGGAGATGGGCTGGTAAATGCTGTCTTGGGCCGAAATTATGGGTCTCCCCGGGGGCGATGTTAAACTTTTATGTATTTTTGGTACTGTAAAGAATAGCGGGACCCTTGGGTGTTGTTGAGAAAGGGCTTTCCTCAGCTGGTCAGTGATGGTACCCTCATTCACTGCCATCTCCAAGATCTCGTCCAGTTCTTTCTTATACGGAACTGTTGGGTCACAGTCTAGTTTGGCATACGTGTTACTGTCGGCCAATTGCTGCCCGATCTCGGCCCTATAGTATTCTAGAACGGGTACCACGATGCCCCTGCCCTTATCGGTGGGGCGTATAACGATATCCTGGTACCCACCAAGTTTCTTTAGTGCTGCCCACTCTGATCTGGACATGTTGTAATGTTTAGATGTGGCCCCTTGGAATATTTCTCCATGGACTCATCCATTAGACGCACAAAGGATTTTATGGAAGAATTTTGAGAGGGGGGGTCGAATTGAGAGGTAAATTTTTTATTTATAAAATCTTGATGCTCCAGTGGTGTGCGGAGATCGGGTTTATCCTGGAAGTATTCTCCAAGCCGAAGCTTTCTGGAGAACCGGTGCAGTTCGATCTTCCAATTAAGTTCGTCGTGGCTGGTGGTAGGCACGAAGGACAGCCCTTTTCCAGGACGCTGGATTCTGTGTCCGTTAGGTGCCTTTGGGATAAATTATACACTAAAGATCTTGTGGGGGATTCCTTTTTGTGAATCCTCTGGTTCTGGCCTCCCCTACGGGTGGCCGACCTGCGTTTTTTGACTTTTTGGACTGTGTATTGGGGTTCCCCAAAGGGATGTCTCTCATAATGGCCGCTCCTTCTGAGTCCAGATTGGCTGGATCTGTGTCACTATTGGACGATGCGTGTGCCCCCACTCGTGCCTCCCTGCGTCTCCGCCACCCTTGTGCTGGTTTGGAGCGTTGTGGATGTTGTCTCTCTCCCCCGTTTAACCATCGATACACTTGATTGTGCTCGTAGTCTTCCTTTACAGTTTGTAATTTATTGCGTTTAAACTTTATGAGGTCATTGCGGTAGCTGTCACATTGTTGTTTAAGCTTGGATAGCCAGTCCTGGGAGGTATCAGAGGATAGTGAGACGAGGTGTTCTGCCTCGTACTGTATGATACTGTCCCTGGTTTTTTTAAGTTCTTTCCCGGACTCCTCTATAACAAGTACTAGCAGACAGGGTTACTCCGTGTAGGAGAAAGTCTGTTTCCCTGCGCTTGAGTTTCTAAAGCTGTTTGTAGATGTCCTCAGGGCCCAGATGCCCTTCCATGAGCGATATGTTGTCCTTAAAGAGCACTCTCTCCACCTCTTCATCAGTGTAGGTGAAGATGCTACCTCTCTGTAATTGCATAGAGCTGCACCCTGGTTGGTCCTCTGGCACTGGTGTGCTGGATGGGATCCCTGGGCTGTCCATGCTGTACATACCTCTCAACTTTGGCAGTTCGGCAGGCGGGACTCTGCTGCTGCACGCCGGAGGCGCGTCGAAATTTTCGGGGGCGTGGCCTAGTTTGGGGGCGTGGCCTATACTCACGGCTCTACCGCGAGGCCACGCCCCCATTTTGCCGCTATGGGGGCATGACCCAGAGGCTCTGTGAGCCTCTAGCCATGCCCCCAGCCATGCCCACAGCGTTTTTCCCCGCTGCTTAGCAGCTGACAGGGGGGACTCCCAACAGCCCCCCCCACACCGCGGGACACTGCCGCCCGCGGGTGGGACAGCGGGACAGGCCCTGACAATCGGGACTGTCCCAATAAAATCAGGACTGTTGGGAGGTATGTATATATATATATATATATATATATATATATATAAATATCTCATACATGCCTACTATTGAAAACTAGTTTCAGGGAGATTGTAGTAGGGATGGACTTTGCATTTCGATGTTTCACTACCATCAATGATCAATGTTTTTGTTTCAATGGTAGTATTTTTACCATTCGAGGGCAGCATTCATATTGTATGTAAATCACCCCATCTGTATACACATATATGTCTATCACCCCCCCCCCCCCACATCCATTATACGTATAATCCTATCACCCCCCTACAACATCCATTATACACACATATATGATTATCACCCCCATCCATTATATATATATATATATATATATAAATCCAGTATACTGTGTGTGTGTGTGTGTGTGTGTGTGTATATGGGCAGGGAGTGGGGCTGGCCAGACAGATAAACAAGCCGAGGATGGTGGGGGCTGAGCATTCTCTTCTTCCATGTGTAGTCACGGACTCACGGAGCTGCAGGGCGTGTGCAGAGGTTCCCCGGGCTACTTGTGAAGGGAATAGGGAAAGCAGCATGATGCCTTGCAATTGGCTGCCCGTTCTAAGCTGAAAGCAGATAGGTCCAGGGGCAGCTGTCACCCTGCCATGTCATACACTGGCCGGGCGGCAGCAGCAGCAGCAGCAGGCTGTGACGTGGGATAGATTTCCGCTGTCTGTAAATGTGCTAGGGCGCATGCACAGTCCTGGTTTTCGCGCTGGGACCCGCAAAAAACGGGAGAAAGCTAAAGTTTGCGGGGCACCGGGAGGCTCTGCTAAAAATCGGGAGACTCCCGCAGAATGCGGGAGAGTAGGCAACTCTGATATATATATACATACTCTCAACAGGTGTGGGGGTGTAGATTGAAGGATACCCCAATGCACAGCACTCCAGAATTTCAGATAAACAAGTGAGATTTATTACAACGTTTTGGGGAGATAACCTCCCCGTCGTCAGGTGTACAGCAGTGACATCCTGCATACTATGTACTCTCGCGAGATCCCTCTGTGAAAACTCACAAACCCGGAAGTGCAGCGTTACAGCAGGGCCGAGCTGCGGCTAGCAGCTTCCAGGCTACCGCTACACCACCAACGAGTAGGGACAGGTGGCCTTTTGAATCCCAGCCACCGCTGCACAACCAACTGAATTCAGACCCAGAAGTGCGGAGCCACAGCAGGAACTAGCTGCGGCTGCCAGCATCCCGGACACGGCTACACCACCAATGAGCGGGGACAGGAGGCCGTGTATTTCCTGACACCACTGCATCACCAATGGACTTAATTCCATCTATAGTCCCAGGGAGGCAACAAAGAACCATGGCCTGCATCACAAAAGAAGGGTAAACTTATGCAAACGGTCCGCCGCAGATCATAGACACACTTTGATTAATTGTTTACTCATGAATTTGAATATCCCGTCAAATTTTTATGGTACTTGTTTTGTTCTTTTATGGCACTTGTTTCCTAGAACGGCGCATAGCTTAGTGGGCTATTCTGCGTAGGAAAATCGCATCGCGTACCGTACACGTAGTGTTGTGCGATGCGTGCGATGCGATGTCCATGTTAAGTGCACAGGAGTGCTTATACAATTAAATATCGCATAGGATCGCATGGCACCAAACGCGATGCGATATTTGATTGTATAAGCACCCATGCCATGAGATGTGATAGGTGCTTACTATGCCATGTAATGCACCTCTGGCATTTTTTTGCGTCACACCCACTATCCACGCCACCCCGAAGCGTGGCGAGCGGCAGCGGAACGCGTCCTCTGACCTTTTCATACCCCCACTAACCACGTCGGCATGGAGTTGACTTTATATAATGTGGCAAGCGCGAAGCGTGGCGAGCGCACGCGGAATACATGTAAAGTAATCCACGTCCCTTCGCTGCGCTCACCACGCTTCGGGCTATATAAAATCAACTCCACGCCGACGTGGATAGTGGGGTCGGAGGACGCATTCCACTTCTGCTCGCCACGCTTCGGGCTGGCGTGGATAGTGGCGGTGTTTTAGGAACACATTCACACCAGCCATATCATACATCTGAGAGAGTTATGACGACATGTGTTAACAAGAACTGTCATTTTTACTGAAATATATGAAAAATAATGATAAAGATAATAATAATAATGATTCAACAACAATAAAGATAAGAAAGATAAAATATACTATAATAAATCACGAATAATAATTTACAATAAAAAGATAAAAATTAAAACATCAGTCCTCTTTAGGAAGGAGGGTCAGTGCGAACAGGGCTCTTTCAAAAAGGTTCTCCGCACCCAATGTTTGCCTCCAAATAAATTCTTGGAGGTACAACTTCAACATGTGGCATGCCGAACCCCTCTGACGCTTGTTGTGCCACTTGCACGCGCCCCACATGCGCTCGATATTTTGCGTATGCACGCCTGTTGTAGGATCTACAAAATTGTACCTATGGTTAACTTGTGCATGCATCCTATCCTCGCTGCGCTCACCACACTGTATAAAATCAACTCCACGCCGACGTGGATAGTGGGGGGTATGAAAAGGTCGGTTGAACGCGTACCGCGTCCGCTCGCCACGCTTCAGGGAGGCGTGGATAGTGGAGCTGTTTCAGGAACACATTCAAACCTGCAAAATTGTGACTGAGGTGAAGTAGACGCTATTTCTGAGTACAGCTGCTGTTTATTTATTTATTTTATTTATTAACAGTTTCTTATATAGCGCATACAAATTCCGCAGCGCTTTACAGAGAATATTTGAACATTCACATCAGTCCCTTACCCTAGTGGAGCTTACAATCTATATTCCCTACCACATCACTCACACACAGACATTCTAGGGTTAATTTTTGTTGGAAGCCAATTAGCCTATCAGTATATTTTTGGATTGTGGGAGGAAACCGGAGTACCCGGAGTAAACCCACGCAAACACGGGGAGAATATACAAACTCCACACAGTTAGAGCCATGGTGGGGAATGCTAACCATTACACCATCCGTGCTGCCCCTGTTTGAGAGTGGGACGCTACTGTGACAGGGGTCCTGGGGGGGTCCCCACTCCCCCAGGACCCCTGCCCATGCTGACTGGTCAGGGGGTGAATGCTTTGGCCGGGGGGACTTGTATAAAAAGTCTCCCCCTGGCTGTGGCATTACCCTGGTGGCTGGTTGGGCCCGGTGATGGTTCTTGAAATGTGGGGGACCCCTAGTCATTTTGTCTCCCGTATTTTGGGAACCAGGGCCGGCCCTTGAGCCTGGTGCTGGTTTTATAAAATCCAGGGAACCCCAACTTGTTTGTTCCTGTGATTTTATGAAATCAGGACCGGCTCTTTGAGCCCGGGGCTGGTTATGCTTAGGAGGGGGGACCCCACACCATTTTTTTTCCATTTTTTGTAACCCTTTTTTTTTGGACAGAACCATGCACAGATCACAATGATCTGTGCATGGTTCTGTCAAATTCGCCAGTCAGAACCTGGTCTAATTTTTTAGCCATTTTTGGTAACCTTTACCAAAAATCGCACCCTATTACATGTGCGAGTTAGATGCTTTCCAATGGGAAAACATCTGGATGCGAATTGAAGTTTGACTAAAAATCGCCACTTCAAAACGTGTGATTTCGCGGCACAAAGTGTGATTTTTTTTGCCGCGAATCACACCCTATAAAATATTTGATTTTCAGGAAATGCCCGAAAATTGCAGTTTTTGCAACAAAAAAAAAAACGCAAAAAAAATTATCACACCCTATTACATTTCGCCCCAAGGGTCTGAGTCGCAGAGACTAAGACCTCTGGTGGGAACCGGGACCGATACTGGAATCGGGGAGGCTGCAGAAGACCCCTGCGCATATACCTTGCGTGACAGTGCACCCAGAAGCAGGAAAGAGTTAGTGGTAAAATACAACCGGTTTATTGTAATGCAGGAAGGTTGTATAATGACAGGCAGTAACGTTTGCAAGGTGGAAGTCTCTGAACAATATTACTGTACATAGGAACAGGTAATGCAATATGTTACTGTATATGTGAGATAATGACTCGATGGTGGAACATCGGACTTGAGATGACTCGAAAAGATATATGGAGTTGGATGACGGATGAAGAGAAGGAATCCGAAATATCGGAACTAGGATTGATGATGGAACATCGGATGATGACGGAACATCGGATGATGACAAAACATCGGATCAGTATCGATGGCGGAACATCGGATGATGACGGAACATCGGATCAGGATTGGAATCAGGTGAGTCTGGCAGCGGACACGGAATCACAGGAGATGGTAACCTGGATGATCACAGGAGATGGTAAACCTGGATGGTCACAGGAGATAGTAAACCTGGACAGGCTCAGAAACTGGAGGCACCTGGAGAGTCACGCTGCAGCAGGGAGAGACAAAAACCAACTGGCAACACTTGCATAAAGAAATGACAACTGAAGCACTAGCATTGGAGTGAGTGCTACCAGCATACTTATACCCACTGCTTGGCCAGGATTGGCCGGGCAGGTATGACAGGGAGATCACTCCAAGCAGGATTGGACAAGAAAGACATGTGACTAGGAAAACATGGCAGCCCCCATGTCAGGTTAAGGCGGGAAAGACTGTTTGTAGTTGCCATGCTTGTGGCCGGGAGCAATGGCGGCAGACAGGGAGATTGCTGAGTACTGGACACTGTCTCTGCAGGTGAGGGAAGCGGTGCGCCGCGCAGCCGCAGACTTAGCAGTGCTGAGAGGATTGGAGGATGACTGAAAGGAAGGCACACAGCACCCAGGATGCCGGCTGTATCGGGACTTGAACCGCAAGCTGAGCCTGCGCAGACACTTAGCCGGTAAGAGAGCTTGCTTCAATACCCGGATCATGACATGAGTATATGAGAGCTGTGAGGGAAATGTGAAGAGAAGAGGGCTTTGACAACAGGAGGGTAGAGGACCCTGCTGCGAGGAGTTTACAATCTAGTAGGAAGGGGAGCCATACAGATTACAAGAATATGAATATCATTACAAAAAAAAAGGATTAAAAAGGGTTGAGATTACCTGAAGGATAAAAAAAGGTAAACAGGGGGATGTCCGGAGAGGACAAAAGGGCAAAACAGTAAGGGTTTTTGGGGCACACTTGTAAAGATATAAGTAATGGGTATATTGAGAGAATTTAAAATCTAACTTTTATTACACAAATCTAAAATAGAGAGACGTCACTCAAATTAAATACATATGTGCATAGGTAAATTATCTGGACAATTTAAATAGTCTAATTATTAAATCACAGGCAAAAATGATTTATACACGGAATCCACCTTCAACGCTATATACAGGTTGAGTATCCCGTATCCGTATATCTCTTATCCGAATTATTCCAAAAACCGTGGTTTTTGGAATCATTCGAATTTTTTTTTTTTTTTTACCCCCCCTAACCCTCTTTTCATACTTACCAAGTCCCAGGGCGTCCACAGCAGGCCTCCGGCATCTTCTCCAGGGTCTCCAGCGGTCCCAGGAATGCATTGCGGGAGTGTGCGCACGCGCTGGTGACGTCACCGGTGCGCGCGCACACTCGCGCAATGCATTCCTGGGACCGCTGGAGACCCGGAGAAGATGCCGGAGGCCTGCTGTGGACGCCCGGGGACTGCGTGGACGCCGAGGGACCACCGGACACCATCAGGGGACAGGTGAGTATGGCTAAAACAATTTATTCCAAAAACCGGAATATTCCCCTATACGGAATGCTCGTGGTCCCGAGCATTTCGGATAGGGGATACTCAACCTGTATTTACACCAATTTGGCTTTGACTACCCTGTGTCTTATAGATCAATAGGGACAAATCCCATGTGATTCCAGGATATGTTCAAGCGTTGTTCTTGTATCCACTCATGAGTCTTAATTATGACTTAATAATAATTCCACTTGTTTAAGATATAGATAGTTTTAGAAATAAAGGGTAGAGCATGGGAAGACCCCTCATAAGGCACCCTGTGCTTCTGCTGTCTTGGTATGAATACGGCACAGAGTATTCCCAGACCGTCTCCCAACTGGTACTTATCCGGCCCTTCACTGCTTAGCTGCTGAGTGCGGAAAGGGATTAGGCGGCACAGTGATGTATGGCAGTATAACCTGAAATATGAGAGAGAACAGACTGGTTGATGAGGTCCAGTGTCACTTCTGCTTTCCAGGATTCAGACCCTGTTACCATTAGGCATTGCAGGGAAAGTGCGACGTCACGGTGAACAACCCTCTCTACGGCGAAACACGTGTCCAAGGACCGGGTCCACCTCCTCATGTTGACCACCACGCCAGCTGATTGCGCCGGCGGATCTCTCTGACTTCAAACTGCCACTTGCGGCTAGAACATCACGGCCAGCAAAGGGGTCCTCTTTCCCTTGCTTCCCGCGCTGCTCCGGGCACTCTACCTACCACCCCACGAAGCCGCTTCCTATCTCCATTAACGGCAAATATTGAAAAAAAGATCAGGTGGCCGCCGGGCTAGTCCCGGTTGGGTACAGATATTTTTTGCCGGGTACGGAGCAGTCACCCTGCTCCCACACACGTAGTAATTCCACTTTGGTATATACATGCCATCTCTTAATCTAACTGTTTACTGCTGCACTCTGTTAGGACAGATACTATTATTGACATTTATTGCCTATCCTTTGCAATCCACAGTCGTAAATTTTGTACTACCTACAAGGATTTATTGTGTTGCCTCATTTTCTGGGTCAGCAATACCTACATTTCAATCTATTGGCTATTTTGTCAACAATATATGTATGCAATTCATTGGCTGCCTTTGATAGCAATCATCTTGTTCTTTAGTATATATCTTGTACAAACCCATTATTCTCTGCTGCAATATATGGGCACACATGTGAAAACTTAGTGTGACAGGCACAAATTATAAAATCCAGTGTGTAATCCTCAAAACAAATTATTTATTTTGTAAGCAATTGTGATATCTGGATTTCGATGTCTGGCTGTTCACCTAGCAGTATATGGATACAATTTATTGGCTGCCTCAGATAGCAGTCACCTTGCCTTCTCATAGTAGTGTTTATCCAGAAACCCTATTTAGCTGTTTATTCGTACTCCTATGCCTAAAATCACTGCTCATCTGGATACAATCCATTGGCTGCTCCTTTAGCAGTACATTGATGCAATTTATTGGATGATTTGATACAATTTATTGGATGCCTTGATACAAATTATATCATCAGAAACATATCACAGCTTTTATGTTGAAATAATCTGTATATGTTTAAACACACTGTCTGTCTGAAATCCACTTATTGTGGTTCTAAAGGATATTGCTCCAGGAGCATCTCATTACTCTGCCATCAAGAGAGCAATTCAGCATCTTTTAACCCCCACGTCTCCAATAATGCACAGTACTAACTTACTGGTGTTAATGTGACTTGGTTAATCGCAAATAGGGGGTACACATACTCTTCTCCCCCCCCCCCCTTCTTTCATGCATATATCTCTTTTTTTCTATGGGGAGCGGTAACAGGTTATCACTCGGTACTTATGAGTTATCCGGGCGCCCGATTTCTAAATCGGGTCGGATCGGGCACATCGCATCGCATGCGACCATCGGATGCGATGCGATGCGATGCGATGACCCGATTTTTCCATAGGAATCAATGTTAAAATGGACTGAGTCCATTTTAACATGGAATTCAATGGGGAAAAGGGGTCCATTTCATACCCCTACTATCCAAGTGGGCATGGAGTTGGATATAAACCTGTGGCGAGCGTAGCGAGCCACCGAGCGCGAAGCGTGGCGAGCGTAGCGAGCCCCGCGAGGGGACATAGAATACCGTCCCCTCGCGGGGCTCGCTTCGCTCGCCACGCTTCGGGCTCGGTGGCTCGCTACGCTCGCCACAGGTTTATATCCAACTCCATGCCCACTTGGATAGTAGGGGTATGAAATGGACCCCTTTTTCCCATTGAATTCCATGTTAAAATGGACTCAGTCCATTTTAACATTGATTCCTATGGAAAAATCGGGTCATCGCATCCGATGGTCGCATGCGATGCGATGCGATGCGATATCGCATCGCATCTGATTGTATGCCTTGACTTAAGGCATACAATCAAAAAATCGGGCGCCCAGATAACTCATAAGTACCTATCACTCTCATCCCTCATCCAATATCGTATATATGATGCTGGATAGCAGAAGGGCCTGATTCATGCATTAACCATATCCTTCCAACTCCATTCTATCATATTTCCTATCACTCTCTCATCCCTGGAGGGTCGCACTTTCCCTGCAATGCCTAATGGTAACAGGGTCTGATGTGAATCCTTCCAGTGGAAAGCAGAAGTGACACTGGACCTCATCAACCAGTCCGTGCTCTCTCATCTTTCAGGTTATACGGCCATACATCACTGTGCCACCTGATCCCTTTCTGCACTCAGCAGCTAAGCAGTGAAGGGCCGGATCAGTACCAGTTGGGAGACGGTCTGGGAATATTCGGTGCCGTATTCATACCAAGACAGCAGAAGCACAGGGTGCCTTATGAGGGGTCTTCCCATGCTCTACCCTTTATTTCTAGAACTATCTATGGTCCTTATTCTGGTTGGTGCGGTAATATCCGCGTGCGTTCGTGCCGCCGATGTTTTGTGTCTGCGCATGTGCAGAGGCGTCTCTGCGCATGTGCGAACGGAACGCACGGCCACATTCCGCATGAAATGTGTACACTACGAACAGGGGGTGGAGAGGGGTGTGAAGGGCTGTTTGGGCTCATTACCATATGTTTACACCCCGCGTTTCATGGGCGTTCCCATGCAAACGCTGGGCGTACGTATGGTAATGCGGTCGTGACGCATGTGTAGGGGGCGGACATATGACATTGCCGGATGTCAGCTGCCCGCCCAGATCCCTGCTTTTGCACGGAGAAATGCCCGTGTGGTCTGAGGTTGCGGGAGCTGCCTGGCCACTCGGTCTGCGACCATCGAATGATGGGGGAGGTTCCCTGAGATGGAGGAGGTGTATTCATGAGAAATACACGTGCGGTCCGTTCGGACAGCTTCTTACCACGTACGGACGGAGTTGGCGATCCGTATGGAAGGCGGGGTTTAGGACACACGGTGCTGGCCGCATATTCGGATCCGGCCGCACCGATCAGAATAAGGGCCTATATCTTAAACAAGTGTAATTATTATTAAGTCATAATTAAGGCCCTTATTCTGATCGGTGCGGCCGGATCCGAATATGCGGCCAGCACCGTGCGTCCTAAACCCCGCCTTCCATACGGATCGCCAACTCCGTCCGTACGCAGTAAGAAGCTGTCCGAACGGACCGCACGTGTATTTCTCATGAATACGCCTCCTCCATCTCAGGGAACCTCCCCCATCATTCGATGGTCGCAGACCATCGAATGCAGGACCGAGTGGCCAGGCAGCTCCCGCAACCTCAGACCACACGGGCATTTCTCAGTGCAAAAGCAGGGATCTGGGCGGGCAGCTGACATCCGGCGATGTCATATGTCTGCCCCCTACACGTGCGTCACGGCCGCATTACCATACGTACGCCCAGCGTTTGCATGGGAACGCCCATGAAACGCGGGGTATAAACATATGGTAATGAGCCCAAACAGCCCTTCACACCCCTCTCCACCCCCTGTTCGTAGTGTACACATTTCATGCGGAATGTGGCCGTGCGTTCCGTTCGCACATGCGCAGAGACGCCTCTGCACATGCGCAGACACAAAACATCGGCGGCACGAACGCACGCGGATATTACCGCACCAACCAGAATAAGGACCTAAGACTCATGAGTGGATACAAGAACAACGCTTGAACATATCCTGTCGAATCACATGGGATTTGTCCCTATTGATCTATAAGACACAGGGTAGTCAAAGCCAAATTGGTGTAAATATATATAATTGAAGGTGGATTACGTGTATAAATCATTTTCGCCTGTGATTTAATGAATAGACTATTTAAATTGTCCAGATAATTTACCTATGCACATATGCACTTAATTTGAGTGACGTCTCTCTATTTTAGAATTGTGTAATAAAAGTTAGATTTTAAATTCTCTCAATATAACCATTACTTATATCTTTACAAGTGTGCCCCAAAAACCCTTACTGTTTTGCCCTTTTGTCCTCTCCGGACATCCCCCTGTTTATCTGTTAGCTTCATTGCTGAACTATTTTGGGAGCACCACCAACCAAGCACTCTAGCGGTACTAGTGCCTAATTAGGTCCTATGTTGGTTTCTTTGAAAATAACCGATACATTACTTTCATTAAAGAGCCTGTGACAATCCTTCCCCTCCTTAACCCAGGATAAAAAAAGGGGCAGACTAGATGGGCCAAATGGTTCTCCCCTACAGCACCCACCGGAGTCAGTCAGCACATATGGATCCTGATGCGGTCCTGCTGTGGGGTGGGGGGGCAGCATGTCAGGGGCCCTGGTTAAAGCCATGTTTGGAGGTAGAGCCAGTGTGCGGGGGGTGGAGAGTAAGTGAGGCCTACGGCCGTAGTTAGGCCGTCTATGGGTCAAGGTCCACCTCTGTTGTTCCCCAGTACTGCAGCCGTACCTACTGCTTGAGGCTTCTCTGGGGGGGGGGAGGGGAGGTGCTGTTAGGTTCACCCTGGTGCTGGGGGCAACTGGGCTCTTCCACCACTGGAGGTCATTTTTGGCCAGGCCCACAGGTCAGGAGCCCTCTGCTGTGCGGGCCGAGGTTCTGGGGTCTGAGTATAGTAGCAGCGGCCGGGGTTTTAGTGGGCCAGGGTTTTTGCTGGCTGGGATGGTGTCACAGCGGCATTGGAGGAGCAGCTGTGGTGGCGCCTGGGACACTAGGCACTCTGCGTTGCCATACCAGGGGCCACATCCCTGATGAACCTGGCGCTCTGGCGCCCTCCGTCTACTCCTCCCTCGTCTTCATCGCATCTCCCATCATCTTAATGATGTACCCACGGCTGTCCATTCATATGAGTTCTGACTGACTTTTGTCTACATGCAAGGACGCTGAAGCTGTTATACTGTATGTTGAATTTTAACCCCTTCACGACATTTGACGTACATGTACGTCATGGTCGGGAAGTACTTCCCGACATTTGACGTACATGTACGTCATGGATTCTAACTGTCACTGCGTCTATAGACGCGGTGACAGTTAGGAGATGTCTGCTGTCCCTGACAGCAGACATCCCCCCTCGTCGCCCAGGGGGGGCAGGGGTGCCCCCCCCCGGTCGGCGATCGCTGTGATTGGCTGTTCAAATCTGAACAGTCAATCACAGCGTTTCCTGTGTTACCGGCGGCTAAGCCGCTCGGTAACACAGAAAACGGTGGTGATCGGTGCAGCACCGATCACCACCGAGCGGCAGCACCCCCCTCCCACCCGCCGGGCACTCACCCGGCAGCAGCAGCAGCTCCAGCGGCTCCACCGCTACGTCCGGAGCGCACGCTGCGCTCCCCTCCTCCCCCCTCCCCCCCGCAGCAGCAGCAGCAGCAGCAGCAGCATCATGCTGCTGCTGGAAAAGTGAAAAATAAAATAAAATAAAAAATAATGTGCAAATGTGTGTATATATATATATACACACACATATATATATATATATATATATATATATGTGTGTGTATATATATGTATATATATATATATATATATATATATATATACACACATATATATATATATATATATATATATGTGTGTGTGTGTGTGCGTATACCGCACCGATCACCAACGATCGCCAGCCCCCCCCCCCTCCCACCCGGCAGCCCCCCTCCCTCCCACCCACCCGGCTGCCGCAGCGCCAGCACCCCTCCCACCCCCCCGCCAGCCGCAGCGCCAGCCCCCCTCCCAAAGCTGGTGACCAAAATGGGGTCACTTGTGGGGGGTTCCACTGTATTGGTGCTTCGGGGGTCTTGCTAATGCGACATAGCACCCGCCATTCATTCCACCACCAAAAATCACTCCTTCCCTTCTGAGTCCTGCCATGCACCCAACTGGTATTTTTTGGTCACATGTGAGGCATTGCCGTACCCGGGAGAAATTGGGGCACAGATTTTGGGGTGCTTTGTCTCCTTCATTCCTTGTGAAAATTAAAAATTTTGAGCCAGAACTGCATTTTTGTGTAAAAAATTAAATTTTTTTACACAAAAATGCAGATCTGGCTCAAAATTTTTCATTTTCACAAGGAATGAAGGAGACAAAGCACCCCAAAATCTGTGCCCCAATTTCTCCCGGGTACGGCAATGCCTCACATGTGACCAAAAAATACCAGTTGGGTGCATGGCAGGACTCAGAAGGGAAGGAGTGATTTTTGGATTTTGCAGCACAGATTCTGGTTGAATGACCCCCGAAACACCCATACAGTGGAACCCCCCCACAAGTGACCCCATTTTGCAAACTACACCCCTCAGGGAATTCATCTAGGGGTATAGAGTACATTTCAAACCCCCCGGGGTTTCACCAATTTTGATACAACTGAGCTGTGAAAATGAAAAATTATTTTTTTTCATTTTCACTGCCCAGTTGTACCACAATTGGTGAAACCCCTGGGGGTTTGAAATGTACACTATACCCCTAGATGAATTCCCTGAGGGGTGTAGTTTGCAAAATGGGGTCACTTGTGGGGGGGTTCCTAACTTTTAGCATCTTATGGTGCCTAGAAACCTACATGGTGCCTAAAAAATAATCTCATAAAAAGGAGTCTCCAAAATCAAGTAGGTGCTCCTTCTATTATGAAGCCTGTGGTTTGGTCACCGTGCACACTAGGGCCACATATAGGATATTTATGAAAACCAAAGAATTGGGGGAATCAATTTTTAGTCACATTTCTCTAGTAAAATGTACTGTGTTCCTTAGAAAAATGTATTAAAATTGAAAATCCGAAAAAAAAATGAAATTTTTAAATTTCACCTACACTTTGTTTTAATTCCTGTGAAACACCTAAAGGGTTAACAAACTTCCAAAATGCTGTTTTGAATACTGTGAGGGGTGCAGTTTTTGAAATGGCATCATTTATGGGGGTGTCTCACATACAAGTCCCTCAAAGTCACATCAGAACTGAACTGGTCCCTAAAAAAATCAGTGTTTGAAATTTTCTTGAAAATTTGAGAATTTGCTATTCATATTGTAAGCCTCCTAGTGTCCAAAAAAATTAAAAGGAAGTTGAAATAATGATTGCAACATAAAGTAGACATATGGTCTTTGTTAGTTATTAACTATTTTGAGTGGTATGATTATTTGTCTCACAAGCAGAAAATGTGACATTTTGCATATTGCTAAATTTTCCATTTTTTCACGATATTTTGGTATTTTTCACAAAAAAACACAGACTGTATCGACCCAAATTTACCACTAACTTGAAGTACAATGTGTCACGAGAAAACAATCTCAAAATCACTGGGATAAGTAAAAGCAAAAAAAAGTTATCCCCACTTAAGTGAGACATGTCAGATTTGAAAAAAAGGGCTCTGTCATGAAGGCAAAAACTGGCTCTGTCAGGAAGGGGTTAAGTGTGTGACTCAGATGCTAGTGCGTCTGAGACGGATAAGGATATATTATAAATACCATACATTACAACCTTCTGATTACTGACAATTAATATTTCGTATTAACTCTTCTTCACACTGTAATAAGAGAACCTTTTAAAGTGTCTAATGTGCTGTATGCTTATAAAGAAATGATACGCACAGATAATCAGCTATGTTGGGATCACGGATCTAACCCTGTGTCCTAATATATTGTCCTTATTGGACAAAGGTGATTAGAAGGTAATCAACAATACAGATTTAAACAATTATTCAATACAACATATACATAGATAAGTATTACATTATGATTTAAACAAATGCAGGTACAGCTAACACACAACAATAAACACACATATATGGATATCAATTACCGTCAAAGACGCAGGGAATACGATCAAATGTGTTTCCCCCAGGATCCCGGGCATGTGCTCTATAAGATCATGTCTGAACTGGCTCTGTCATGAAGGGGTTAACAAATACATTTTTTAAAAGAATGTAACTTTTTAAATGATTTCTTTTTAGATGTTATTTGGTTGTCAATTTGAGGACATATGACATCAGCGCCCTCGCTGATCCCCCCTTGCTCTGAACTCTATCTCTCTGGGTCCTGCCTAACAGAGGACACTCACCTAAGGTGCTGCTCTCGCTACATGATAGTGTGATAGTGCGGTTTGGGGTTTTCTTTCTCTTTATATACACACTGCCTCCTGCCTACCACAAAAGATAAGCATATAGCAGGAATGTCCAAACTATGGACCTCCAGCTGTTGTGAAACTACAAGTCCCATCATGCCTTGCCACAATTTTGCTATTATAGAATGCTAAAACTATTGCAAAGCATGCTGGGATGTGTAGTTTCACAACAGCTGGAGGGCCATAGTTTGGACATGCCTTGCATATAGCTATATTTGTCCTCTTCTTACTTCCTCATGTTTTTATGTCTTTTTGAAAAACTGTTTTTTTTTAAATAACTCTTTTCACAACTTTTAATATTGTACTAAATAAATATATCCCTTTTTATAACTATTTACTTGTATATATCTTAAGCAAATAATATTGTACATATCCAGTCTATTATCAATACTTTATCAATTACACAATTAGTCGCCGTATCCATATCCATTGTTCACATTTCTCTATTTAAAGTACCTTACCCCTTCTTTGCACTTAAGGATTGGCTGACACCATCAGTGGCGTAACTACCTACTGTGCGCCCCCCTGCCGCCTCCTCTAGCATCCTCAAAAACTGTCTGCAGTATGGGGGCAGCCATTTTCTAAGTGCCACTTTTCTTTATAGCAGCAGGAGCCGGTGCCGGTGCCGGGAGAGACGGGACCGTGACGGCAGGCCAGGTACTGTCAGACAGCAGCGGGTAACTATAGCCCCGCAGACCCCCCGGTGCCCACACTTTCTCTGCGCCTCCCCGCGACCGTGGGGGCTGCAGAGCTATAGTTTTGCCACTGCACCTTATATAAGATGAGGGAATATTGGTATTGGGGATATTTACTAAGGACAAACAAGTGGCGCCACCCATCTATTCTCCATCTATTCCGTGAATTTGGTCATGGTTTGGCCACATTTCGGTATAAAGGACTCAGAGGGGGCGATAGATCAAAGATCTTGCTGCAACATGAAGCGCCATGGATTTATAGATAGCCCACAGTATCCCCAGATGGTCTTAATGAGTATCTGCCCAGGACATGTTTTCTGTAAAACAATTGATCTTCTTTCTTTACAGTGTCTGATTCACGTTCATGTATTTTTATTGATCTAGACAGCATGGCATCCGGGAGACACACATTTCCCCCATCGCATGTTGTAACCCTGTTGCGCATATGCACTTACCGTTATTAAGCATGCGAATGTGACTGAGCATGTTTCATATCACATCCTTAGGATTTATTGCTTTGATTTATTATTTTCATACAGTGCTGATGCTTTTTTGGACATGTGCTGCTTTTCGATTTACACTGTGGGTGTTTTTATTTTTGTTTTCAGCGGACAGCTACGGTTACCCGGGCAACCCACCGCTCGTCCAATGGAGCGGTGAAGCCGCAGGTCACAGGTCAGATGACCTCATCACCATGCGGCTGGAATGCAGAGAGGAAGCGGGCGGAGCAGATGATGGTGGACGGCGGAGGTGCGCCCGGGACGCCCAGCCAGCAGCCAGGGGATATAAGGTATGTTTATTGTGTATTACAGTTGATCTTGAAAAAGGTTTTGATGAAACCGAAACGTTGATCTACATTCCTGTAGTTGTGACCTTCATTTGAGTATCAAGTCCTGCCGAGTGACGCTCTCCCCCCTTCCCGCCATGGGATCCTTGTGTGTGTTATATATATATATATATATATATATATATATATATATATATATATATATATATATATATATATATATATATATATAGTAAGTCCTCATCTTTGTGGCCACTGCTTACTTACTTATGCTGCATACGGTGAGCCGCGAGGGGACAATCGCGATTCACGTAGCGACTAACCTACCTAGTGTAACCTGTAGCCGCAAAGATGAGGAAGTACCATGTATATATATTAGGGTGGCCCTTATTTTTTGAGTTTCTAAAATGTTAGCACCCACCCCTGATTTTGTTTTAATTTCCCCAAAAACATCCACGCTAAATTTTAGCTCAATCGGACAACTGTTATCTCATTGACCCTAAAATTTTGACATTTTCATCCGAGAAAGTCGGCTCCTGATTGGCCGCTAGGCGGCCAATAGAATCAGTCTGAGGAGAGGCACGGAAGATGAAAATCTCTGCGTCTCTCCAGTCAGTGAGCGGGTACCAGCCGGGAGCAGCGTGTCTGGAGCTGAAGATGCCGGGGTCGTCGCCGGGGACCAGGTGAGTAGGATTTCCTTCCTCAGGTACCCCTTTGGATTACTACGGATCCAGGACCCCGGAATCTTCAGCCCAGGAGCCCCGGACCCGCCCCGGAACCAGGACCAAGGCCCCGGAACCGGACTCTTCAGGCCTGGAGCCCCGGAACCAGGACCAAGGCCCCGGAACCGGACTCTTCAACCCTGGAGCCCCGGAACCAGGACCAAGGCCCCGGAACCAGACTCTTCAGCCCAGGAGCCCCGGACCACGGACCAGCCCCGGAACCAGGACCAAGGCCCCGGAACCGGACTCTTCAGCCCTGGAGCCAGGGCCGGTGCAAGGCTTCTTGACACCCTAGGCAAAACGTCAGTCAACCACCCTCATGTGCATACTGCCTCTCTCCTACATACATCCATACAATGCATCCATATCAATCCCCTTCTCCTCTCCAACCACCGCACCTCTCGCCCTGGAGGATTTAGGAGGGTAGACAACTGTACCCTCTGGACTCTTTTTATTGGGCTGTGACAGAAGACACAATAGATGTAACTGGTGGTGCAGCATGTTGCAGTGAAGGTAATAGATGCAGTCACAGGTGTGCAGCTTACATTTTTGGGTTTTAGTTTGGACCCCGTGGCAATTGCATTGTGTATCTGTTAACAGACCTCTCTATGGTGCATGTTCTATAGAGAAGCTTATATTAAGTGTTTGAAAGGTATTACAGATTAATACTTTTTAACCAGTACTAATTATAAACATGTTAGGAAGTCAGCATGGTCTCTGGCTGTAAACTACATTCCTCAGGGGGGGCACGCTAGAAGCCCAGCTGCACTAAATCTTAATGACACTCTGCTAGGTTATAAGGACAAAAGGGTCAAGGTGAGGGTGCTTGGGCTGACTGGGACATGTCTGTGAGTGAAGCTAAAGGGAGAGAAGGAGGAGGAGGGGGGCGCCGACAATAACGGGATATCTACAACAAGCTCAGCTGCAGGGCCGGTGCTAGGGTGTTTGGCGCCCTCCTGCAAACTTTACATTTGCGCCCCCTCATACTTTACAAAGAGACAGCGCACACCGACAAAAAGATGTGTGGTCTCACAAGGAAGGGGCATGGGCACACAATAGTACTCCCAGTTCAAATCATGACACAGTAGCACAATCTTATTCTCATTACACAGCACCAGAGCTGTAACTGTGGCAGAAAAGGAATTGTGACCCCACCACCACCATTACAGAGAAAACAGGGAGAGTGCGCGCTGAAGGCGCGTACAAAAAAATGTAGGGGCATGGCCACATAACAGTACCAATAACACAGTTATTGCACATTATGCCACATGCCATAATGGCCATTTCTCATTATGCTTCACAGTAATGTCAATTACAAATTATGCCACACATCGTGATGCACCTTACACATTATGCTATGCATAATGCCCCAAGTACTTCTGCTTATACACATAATGCCACGAGTAGTGCTCCTTAAACAATGCCCCAGTACTGCTGTGTAATCAAGTCCAGTCTAGCCCTGAGACCAGCAGAGCCTACATAGGCATGGAATTGATTTTCAAATATGGCGCCAGCTCATGAGCCAATTAGAGCTCTCGGCCCGACAGCCAATCAATAACTGCAGCTGCCGGACAACAAGCTCTGATAGTAGTCGCATTGCTTATACATAATGCCCAATGTATCCTACAGTAGTAGCATTGCTTATACATAAAGCTCACTGTTGCCCTCATTAGAAGCGCTGATTATATGTAACGCCCACACCAGCTGCCGACAGTAGTAGCACCGTGTAACGCCCACACCAGCTGCCGACAGAAGTAGCACTGTGTAACGCCCACACCGGTTGCCAACAATAGTAGCACCGTGTAACACTCACACCAGTTGCCGACAGTAGTTGCACCGTGTAACGCCAGCACCAGTTGCCGACAGTAGTAGTACCGTGTAACGCCCACACCAGCTGCCGACAGTAGTAGCACCGTGTAACGCCCACACCAGTTGCCGACAGTAGTAGCACCGTGTAACGCCGACACCAATTGCGGACAGTAGTAGCACCATGTAACGCCCACACCAGCTGCCGACAGAAGTAGCACGTGTAACGCCCACACCAGTTGCCGACAGTAGTAGCACCGTGTAACGCCCACACCAATTGCTGACAGTAGTAGCACCGTGTAACGCCCACACCAATTGCCGACAGTAGTAGCACCGTGTAACGCCCACACCAATTGCTGACAGTAGTAGCACCGTGTAACGCCCACACCAGTTGCCGACAGAAGTAGCACCGTGTAACGCCCACACCAGCTGCCGACAGAAGTAGCACCGTGTAACGCCCACACCAGTTGCCGACAGTAGTAGCACCGTGTAGCGCCAGCACCAGTTGCCGACAGTAGTAGCACCATGTAAAGCCCACAGGAGCTGCCGACAGAACTAGCACCGTGTAACGCCCACACCAATTGCTGACAGTAGTAGCACCGTGTAACGCCCACACCAATTGCTGACAGTAGTAGCACCGTGTAACGCCCACACCAATTGCTGACAGTAGTAGCACCATGTAACAGTTGCTGATGAGAAGTATCTGGGTGGGAGCTGATGCTGCTACTTGTCAGTGTTCTGGAAGGTAGCAGGGGTACCACTTTCTGTAGAGCACAAAAGTTTTTTTTTTTTTTAAGAGTGCAGGGACACATATTATAATACATCCAGAACTGCTGTGCTATCTGACTGGACTATATATATATATATATATATATATATATATATATATATATCAGGGTTGCCGACTCTCCCGGAATGTCCGTGAGACTCCCGGAATCCTGGGACATCTCACGGACTCCCGGAAGAGGGCCCCTTAACCCCGCAGCTGCCGCCTCGCTTGCGCGATATGAACTGCGCATGCGCTAGATCATAGATGCCGACGCCGCAGACGCGATGACGCTGCATCTTCATCTAAGGAGAGAAGAACAGCGTGTGTAAGGGGCGGGGTAAGTGTATTCACTGCTCTTCGCGCTCACGCGTGCGGTGTACTCACAAGCCCACTGTACCTGCGACTACTGCATTCCTCGGCCTCTCTCCCCTGACTCTCCTCGGGGGGGGGGGGGGGCATTGTACCGCATGCCATTCCGCCCGCTACGATGTCACTAGGGCTGACTTCTTCTGCATCTTGCTGCTGGGAGACCTATGAGATCTATGCAGCCAGGCTGATTACTGTGCTTTTTGGACCCCTGCAGCTATAACAGGTAGAAGGGGACAGCTAGAGGGCTACTACCGGTGGTGCAAGGAAAAGGGTGAACAGCCTTGAACATTGCTTTTACAAATCACTATAGGGGTGTGCGTTTGTGTGTGCGTGTGTGTATGTGTGTGTGAGGGGGGGGGGGGTTAATGGTGGCGGTGGGCTGATTCTTTGTGCTGCCACCTGCACTGAAAGTTACTAGCAAGCTCATGCCTCTGCCTGATCTCCCAGCACTAGACTGTCCCCACTAATTCCTTATCCTCCCCATGACTCCCCTCTGCCTGGTCTCCCAGCACTGTCCCCACTACACTACTCATACCTTGCCCTCCCCCTCTGCCTGTTCTCCCAGCACTGCCCCCACTACTCCTTCCCTGACTCCCCTCTGCCTGGTCTCCCAGCCCCACTAGCAATCTGGCTATATGCTTATCAAAATACTTTAGGTACCCCTGGCAACGCAAGGCCCGCCCCTAGCGATGCAAGGCCCGCCCCTAGAAACGCAAGGCCCACCCCTAGCACTGCAAGGCACGCCCCCTAGTGACGCAAGGCCGCCCCCTGGGTTTTATATTTCTCCCTGAAATGATTTTTCAAAAGTAGGCAACCCTGATATCTCTTATATATTTGGCTACATCTGTCACTCAAAGTGTGTCTGGAGCTGTAACGCTGGGTTGTGGACTTCCATCTTAATTTATGATTGTCATCACCTGTTTTAAACAGGGTAATTGATAAGAAAGGTGTTTAAGCACAGGTGATGGTAATCCATAAATTAAGAAGAAAGTCCAGAAACAGAGCAATGTGTCCCTCCTGGAGAGGGTCATGTTGGGAGGTATGCACCTCCCTCCCTCCCTCCCTCCCCCCCCCCCATTCACGGCATCCCCACGATTAAATGGCACATGCAAAACACTGACATGGCTATGGTCGACACTGAAAAAGGTTGACAAGATTTATTTTTCACTTTTTCAATGTTTTCATATTCATTCTCATGTGTCGACATGGACACCGATGAAGTGCCACACTTATGTCAACATTTACATGTGTTGAACTTTCTGTGTTGATTTTTTCTTGTGGCGATTCGCGGCACCCCCCGCGACCCCCCTCCCGCGATTTGCAGCACACCCCCCGCAATTCACAGCACCCCCGGTGACTCCCGCAATTCGCGGCCCCACCCTGTGACACCCCCCCTCCTGCGACTGCGGCACCCGCGACCCCCCCTCCCATGATTCGCGCCAACCCCCATTAACACATTTCACCTATAACTCAAGTTGCAATACAGGCCATCTTTCATACAATTCTAACCATCTTTCTCATATGCAAATGTTCACAAATTAAGGGGGCGCAGCCCCTTACGACGGTGTGAACTATACATATATAGTTGGGGGGGGGGGGCACCAAAATTATATGGTCTGTGGTTATTACCTTATTCCTGGCACTCAGCAGCACCTCCAGTCTCCTTTAATAGGAGTGGCTTCCTGGCACCAGCTTTCTCCTGGCTGACCACTCTCTGACGCTGACAGCAGCGACGGCTCAGACAGTGGTACAGGGCTCAGGGCTCCGATGTGCTCCCTGCCCGGCGCGCTGAACCTGCTGCCGGCGCCGAGGCTGTCATATATATTGACAGGTGCACTGCCGACTGCGGCACCCGGCAGCAGCAGCGCTGTTAAAGGAAGCTGGCGGGGCCGGGCAGTACTCGGAGCGCCTCTCAGAGCCTGCTGCCGGCGCCAAGGCTGTCATATATTTTGACAGCTGCGTGCACTGCCGACTGCGGCACCCGGCAGCAGCAGCGCTGTTAGAGAAAGCGGGCAGGACTCAGAGCGCCTCTCAGGGCCGGCGCCTACCTGCATTGCAGGCTGAGCTGAGCGGGTAGCGCCGGCCCTGCTCAGCTGTGACTATCTCAATGCTGGTGCAGGCTGTGTCAGTCTCCAGCAGTGTGAAACGGAGTATGTACCTGCAGAACTCAGGAGGATGCAGCCAGTATGCACTGCACACATTCTTCTGGTGGGCGGGTGACACAGTAGTCACTCAGCACCGTGCTGCTTCTGCTCTGCTCTTCCAGCTTCTCTCCCACGTGGGTGCTCTCCCTGAGTTGTGCAGGATGATTTCGTTGCACATTCAGTGGTATTCTGGGAAGGTGGGAGGGACTGGGCAGCTCGTCAGTCACCACCACTCATCACCAGTAGCTGCACTGTGCGGACGCAGCGTATAAATGAGTTTTAATAGACAGTGGACACAGACAGGTAATCCTGCTTTGTGCTAGTAACGGGCATGAGGTCGGGCAGGTGGGCGTCAGCTGCTGTTGAGGGGCAGGAGGTAGGAGGTCGGACGTCTGCTTATAGTTAAGGCCCAGTGGAAACTGCAAAAATCGGACCTACTTGGGTTAAACAAAGTGTGCCCTCTAGTGGCCGCCGCCCTAGGCAGCTGCCTGAAGCTGCCTAATGGTAACGCGGGCCTGCCTGGAGCCCCAGAACCAGGACCAAGGCGCCGGAACCGGACTCTTCAGCCCAGGAGCCCCGGACCAGGACCAAGGCCCCGGAACCAGACTCTTCAGCCCAGGAGCCCCGGACCAGCCCGGAACCAGGACCAAGGCCCCGGAACCGGACTCTTCATCCCTGGAGCCAGGACCCCGGATCCAGGGACCGACCCACGGGCTCAAGGTAGGTAAGTATCAGTATGTGTGGGCTGTGGATGTATTAAACGTTTATTTTTCTGGGTGTCAGTGTGTGTTTTATTTAACTATTTCTTGTACTGTGGAACTACAAGTGCCAGCGGGCCCTTTAATGCCCCGCATGCTGGGACTTGTGGTTCTCCAAGTCCCAGCATGCGGGGTAGGCTTGCTGGGACTCATAGTTCTACAGTATAAGACAATAGTTTTTATTCTTTTTTACACTTTTCATCAGCCCAATGCCCACCGCCCAGGGGCATCGGGGACAGCCCCGGACTTTCAGCATGGGGGGGTCCTCACTTCCCCAGGACCCCTGCCCATGCTGACCAGCCAGGGGGATAATGCTTTGGCCGCCGGACCTTATATAATAAGTGTCCCCCGGCTGTGGCATTACCCTGCTGGCTGGTTGGGTCTGGTGCTGGTTCTTGAAATGCGGGGGACCCCTAGTCATTTTGTCCCCCGTATTTTGGGAACCAGCGCCAGATCTTGAGCCGGTGTTGGTTTCATTAAATCAAGGGGACCCCTATTTGTCGGGGACCATGATTTTATGTCACCAGCACCGGCTCAATGAGCCCGGGGCTGGTTATGCTCTGGCGGGGGACCCCGCGCAGTTGTTTTTTTTTTTAAATGGCGATCTCCTGCAAATGTGCGATTTTCAGACCTGAAAATCGCACATTTTCAGGACTAAAGAAATCGCATCCAATCGCACCTATTCGGGCCGTTTTTCGCATCTCATTAAATATGCGAAAAACGGCCCAATCTTGCGATTTTCAAAAGTGCGATTAGGTGCGGTAAAAATCATGTGGTTTTTACCGCTACACATAGAATGTCACCCTTGGTCTTGCAGGAAAAGACCTTATAGGGGATTGATATGAAATCCCGGGGGTCAGAATCCTGATGCCGGAATCCTGAAATCCCTTGCGGGCTCGCCACGCAGCAGGCCCGGTGCCTTGCTACGCTCGGCACACTAATTTATTCTCCCTCTATAGGTGTCATGGACACCCACAAAGGAACAAAGTGCCGGGATTTCGGCGGTCGGGATTTCAACTGCATCCCCTGTGTAGCCCAGCTTATACACATAATGCCCCCTGTAGTTCCACTTATACTGTACATACAATGCCCCTATGTTGCCTCTTATACATATAAAGCCTTATGGTGCTTCTTATACATATAATACACACAATGCCCCATGGTGCTACCTATGTATTAATATCCCTGTGGGGCCGCATATATACATATAATGCCCCAGTTTAGCCGCATATACATAATGCACCCATGGTGCCACTTATACATATAATATCCCTGTGGTGCCGCATATACATATAATGCCCCAGTTTAGCCGTATATACATAATGCACCCATGGTGCCACTTATACATATAATATCCCTGTGGTGCCGCATATACATATAATGCCCCAGTTTAGCCGCATATACATAATGCACCCATGGTGCCACTTATACATATAATACCCCTGTGGTGCCGCTTATACATTAAGGTCCCCAGTAGGACTCACTGCTTGGGCTGATTCCACATGAGCTGGTAGTCTCAGAGAAGAGCGGGGCGACTAATACCTGGCAGCGGTGCGCAGAAGCACTGGGCGGCTGCAGAGGTGGGGGTGTGCAGGAGCAGATGGCTGCAGGGGGTTACGGGTGTGCAGGTGTAGACATTGGCAGGTGGTAGGGAGTGTGTGGATGAGGGGGCATGGGGAATTGGACAGCAAGGGAGGGTGCAGACACGGCAGGCCGAGGTGAGCGGACACTGTTGGCAGGATTGTGTGAATGCAGTCGGTGGGAGTGAGTGGATGCTGCCGGCAGGGATATGCGAATTGAAGTGGGCCATCTGGGTGCGGGGGAAACCCACAACTAAAGTCACTGCCCTTGCCCCTATATTACACACAGTAAGTATCCCCTGCCCACGTAGTACCTGCAGCAGTCTGAGGGTCCCAGCCTAGAAGAGCTTGTCCTCACCATCTCCTGGTCCTCCCCATATGTGGCGATGGGTCCATCTCCTCCTCCTGTTGGCAGAGTGAGTATGTGTGCGTGAATGGCGGCAGGGGGAGGGGGCGAGTGTGGACATTGGCAGTTGGAGGAGGGGTTTAAACATTGGTGGGTGTAAGGGGTGAGTGGGAGTGGACAATGCCGGGGAGAGGATGCAGATGTGGGTAGCGGCAGTGAGTGGTCACTGCCTGCAGGAGTGTGTGAACACTGTAGGTGGGTGTGTGGTGCAGCTCTTTTTAATGTCAACCCACGGAAGGGTGCTGCACCGCCTGCACCCTCCTATTGATGCCACTGTGCAGGAATAGGGCAAAAACCTATTTTTCACCTTCATCCATATTTGGAGATAAAAGTTATTGTATTTGTAATAAATTGAGCTTACTCATTCATTTTGTTGTGGCATTATGATATAGATCTTTCACTGTTGTGTTGGTAGCCCTGACAATGTTGGAAAACCATTTTTATAACCTCTCCATTTTTATAATATTATGTGCTTTGTATACTTATTTTGTTACCAAATATGGGGTGAAATGTATTGGGGTGTGATTTTTTTAACAGGTTCAAAATCACATCAAATCACGCATGTAATTTTTCACAGCCCAGGGACAATTTTTATACAAAATCCCCCAGCCAAAACATGATGACCGTGGCTGATCAGCCCTGGATGGGGTACCTGAGGAGTGGGGGTCATCCAATAAAGGGTTCCCCCAGGCTTCACCTGTCCAGAGCTGAAGCCCAGGGCTGTCCCCGGCCCCCTTGGGCTGTTGGGTCTGGGCTGAAAATTAAAGTGTGAAAATTAGAAATAAAAAATATTGCTTTTAACTGGAGAACTAATGGTACTTATGTAATATCTGGGCTCCCGTTTCTCTTATGAGACCGCGTCCGCTCGCCACGCTTCGGGCCCGGTGGCTCGCTGCGCTCGCCACACTATATAAAATCAACTCCATGCATAATTGGATAGTAGGGGTATGAAAAAATGAGGTGCATTTAACATGGGAGCCCAGATAATACATAAGTACCGAACTAATAAACATAGAATTTGATGGCAGATAAGAACCACTTGGCCCATCTAGTCTGTCCCTTTTTTAAACATGTTACCTCAAACCATATTTGATCCTTATTTTTTTTTATAAGGATATCAATATGCCTATTCCAAGCATGTTTAAATTGTACTACTGTATTTGCCTCTACCACCTCTGATGGGAGGCTATTCCATTTATCTACTACTCTTTCTGTGAAGTCATTCTTCCTCAAATTTCCCCTGAATCTTCCTCCCTGTAGTTTCAGTGGGCATCCCCTGCTGCGGAAAGACTAATACTGTGTTCTCACTGCGAGTGAGAAATACACGGCTTTTCCCCGGCATTGAAATGCCGGGGACTGCCGCGCTGGACCCCCGTTCTCACTGCAAGGCAAATTCCCCGGTGAAGAAGTTCTACCCGTGAATTTGCCTTTTAACACGGGCTTTTCGGCAGTGTGAACGGGTCAACCCGTGTCTGCATACCCGGATCTCAGACACGGGTAAAAAGAAGGGTTTTACCCGTGTCTGAGATCCGGGTATGGGACCCGTACACACTGCCAAAAATCCCGTGTTAAAAGGAAAATTCCCGGGTCTACATGTTAGACCCGGGAATTTGGCTGCAGTGAGAACGGGGTATTAGACTTAGACTTGTAGTTTACCTGTACAACAAAGTTGTGATAAATAGACACACATAGAATAGTACAGCTTTTTTACACCACACATTCACAAAATTCACATTCTTACATTGTTCATGTTATTTCAGTACTTTTTCAAATTAACTTGATTCAGAACACTTTTAAACAATTGCTGGGGTAACCTAGATGTGTCCATATAATTTTCTAAGTAGAAAAAGCAAAATGGTTGAGATAGGGAAAAAGATAAAGTAGAGCGTGTACAAGACTAGCCACTAACACTTACTGGTTCCTCACATGTATAAATACAGCGGAGAGGGAGGTTCAGTGTCTAAGCTCCGTGTCTCAGAATCCTGACCGCTCCTAGTGAGTTACTACTGTCGGCACTTTTGCCCTTTGATAACCGCTGATGAGTGGACTCTGAATAAATAACAGATAAGGAGAGATAACAGTAGTTTTCATAACATAATAAACTGTTTATGAGTGTGTAGACCAGTGGTAGCCAACCCTAGCCCTCTAGAGCTACCAACAGTTCACATTTTCCAGACAAACTAGCTGCTGCACAGCTGCACTCATTAATCACTGACACATTTTAAAAGATCCACAGATGGAGCTAATTAGCTCACTTGTGATTCTGTGAGGAGACCTGCAAAACATGCACTATTGGTAGCTCTCGACGACTAGGGTTGGCTACCCCAGGTGTAGACCAACCAAAAGATTTATAGGTTGTATAGTGTGTGCACACCGAGGTGTTGGTACAATATACTGTAAGTCTAGTTTTATTATGTTAGTGTTCGTTGATCTATAAGTATATATATATATATATATATATATATATATATATATATATATATATATATATACATACAGTGGCACGGGGCGCCCAGGTTTACAACAGTGAGATTGAATAAAACACAGAGTGTTATTTCTGAATATATGTACGTAGGTGACACTTATCCACCATTTGTAGGTCTACCAGCGGGTGCAATGGGCCTTGATGTATTTTAGGTATACAATAAAAGACAGGTACTAGGCACAGATACAGGGGGGAGGCGAAGGGGGCAATCCCCTCTAGCCTATAAAACACATCTGACATCAATGCAGAAGCTGCCCCCAGATGGACTACGTGAAGCTGCCAGCCGTCCAGCCCCGTTCAGACAATGTAAACCGCCAGCTGCCTGCCACTTCTTGCTTTAGCACTGGGAACGGACATCAGCGGGTGTGACTCTCCATCTAGTCGCTTGGCTGTCAGCACCTCACTGCTTTAGTCTGTGTTTTTTGTTTTTACTTCTATCTGCATGACTTCTGTGTAGTATGCTCACCCCTCTGCTCATTTATGTTTGTATGTGGTTCCCCTGATGATCCTCATATGTCTTTTGTTTTTTCCCCCATTAACTATAGTGATGGCACACATCTGAAGGTTCCACCCTCTGTACACACCCGGTGCGTCGATGCACCGGCGGGAGCAGGACGGGTGTCAGATACACGGGGTGTTCACCTTGATTACAGATATATATATAAAAGGGACAGACACTATATTATAGTGTCAAAAATTGGGCGCTAAATACAAATGTATTAAAATTATATATAAATTGAAGAGGACTTCCGGGTGCGGCATGAAGGAGTGAGCAGCGTCTCCTTGCAGCTCCGTCGCCAGCCCAGCTCTACTTCACTTTAAAACTGTCGACGGTCCCGAGATCACGCTCCCGCTCCCCACGGAGAACAGAGGTGAGCATGGAGCACTCCCTGGAACCACAGCCATCGCCCAAACAACCCCCTGCGCCACAGCCACAACGCCAAGACAAGCGGCGGGCGGACAGTAACATGGCGGCAGACGCGGACAACGCCCAAGGTACCCCGGCCAAATCATTGACAAAGACAAATTCCCAGATAGAGGAGAGATTGGAAAATATAGAGAACCGTATGAGAAGGAAAAATCTCAGGATCTCTGGGATCCCTGAAGAGGTCAAGGGCCGCCAATTAGAGCAATTTTTCCGCGCCACACTTCTTCCTCTTTTAAAGCTTGAATCATTGTCTTCTGACATAGTGGTAGGAAGAATCCACAGGATGGGAAGTATATCATCCAAAACTCCCACAAGACCAAGGGTAGTAATCCTGAAAATACTAAATTATCTCCATAAACAAGCAGTATGGACTGCATCCAGAAAAGTTAATCCTATAAAATGGGAAGGAAATACAATCAGACTTTTCCAGGATTTCTCAAGTGATGTAGCCAAGGCGAGAAGGCTATTCACCCCGGTGTGCTCAGCAATGATTAATGCCAACGTACGGTTCTACATGCTCTTCCCAGCTAGACTGCGTATAATAACTGAATCAGGCCCGCAGGACTTTCTTGATGCTGCAAATGCTAAAACCTTCCTGCTGAAGCAAAAGCTCATTAAACGCCAGGAGGATTTCCCTGATCATACAGGGAAAAAACCAAGATGACTTATAAATTCAGAAATAGGATGGCTCTGGATTTTTGTGCCACAAAGGTTTCATGCATATGTGTGATGTTTCACTTGTTGTTCTCCCTAAGTAACTTGTGCAGGTGCTGCTAAAGGAATATTATGTTCAGATAAATAGTTGGTTCCCCGTGAGGTTATATTGGGTTTCCCGGTACTTCTTTACTTTCACGGCGCCAGCATGGCGCCGCGCGTACTTCCGGGTTACGCTCGCCACTAATTAAGTAAAATAAACTAAGTTAACGCCATGCCAACATGGATAGTTCATACCTCCACTATCCATGTTGGCATGGAGTTGATTTTAATTAGCGTGGCGAGCGTAGCGAGCCACCGAGCCCGCAGCGTGGGCGAGCGAAGCGAGCCCCGCAAGGGGACTCTGACGCGCGGCGCCATGCTGGCGCCGTGAAAGTAAAGAAGTACCGGTTTCCCTTCTACATTGGGGTGGCGGGAAGGGGGAAAAATAAATAAATATTACATGGGTACAGCTATACATGAGTTAGGTCCATTTGAACATGGATGCTTATTAATTATGTCTCTGTGTAGGTTGTCTTGCTCTTATAAGTAGGAGTATCATTATTGGTATTGCCCCCACCCCCGATATACCCTATCCACTGGTGGTTATTAGATCTAAGAGCAATAGATCGAGCTCATTGGAAAAACATCTATGCTAGTCTGGTTGGTCCTGGGTATATTTGGTTGGGGATAATGTACATGTGGAAGTCTCTAAAAATATGTGTGTACTTATGTGTGTGTATATATGTATGGACCCCTCCCTCCTGTATGCAGGGTCCAAATCTAAGTCTCAAGAGCTAATTTGGTCCTCTTACCTCTCTATGTACTTGACTATTAAAATATTTTGACTCTGTCTTTTGGGTTAGATTTAAGAACTAATATAGTTCCTTTTTTTTCCTTTGTGTATATGTATGTGTGTATGTATATATGTTTTTATATATATATATATATATATATGTGTATATATATATATATATATATATGTGTATATATATATATATATATATATATATATATATATATGTGTATAAAGAGGCCCAATAAAGCTGACACTGTGTATTATGCATGACATTCATGTCAATTGAAAATCTGTTCCCAATAATTTAAAACATCCTAAGGTTATATATGAAAAGTATAGTGGCTTGGGCTGTTTTGTTCATGTGTATGTGTATATATATATATATATATATATATATATATATATATATATATATATATATATATATATATATTCTTTTAGTGCCTTGTCTCTCTTTTTATGATTTGATAATACTTGGGAAAATAAGATATGCTGTTATCAACAATAAACAATATAAAAACAATTATAGTAGAAAACAGAATTTAGAAGTGCTGCTGGTTGGGTTTGAACACTGGTCTCCTGGACTACATGGAGGCCACCTTAACAGATGCGCCACAGGAGCTTCACTTTTGAAATATCCAAAAAAACTAATACTTATCTTTACCTACATATATATTTAAAATTATGTTTATATACCATCCTCTGTATCTATAAGATGAGCTCTCTTTGTAGTAGCTCACTGTAGATTGTTTTAGGAATCCTATCTCCCTCTTGGGTATGAATTTATTCATTTTTAAACTTGCTGTGGTTTACTTGCCATTGAAAGCATATACTATACTATGCTATATGTTTGTTAGTGATTGCACATGCTTGTTGTACTAATGAAATGACTGAATACAGGTGACTGACACACCTCTGTGATTTTGATTGGTGTGCAGTCTTTTAAATACCAGCAGAATACTAGGGGCATTATCTTCTGATGAAACCGTCATACCTGAAGGACGGAGAAACGCGTTAAGAGTGCTCCTTTCCCCACCTGACTGTCACCTGCCGCTAAATTGGACCTTGCCAATCCTGGGATACCCTGAATATATCAAAGGAGCCCCCCAAACAGATCTGTGGAGACGGAACTCTCACCTAATAAGTGGAGCGCGGTGGATGCCGTGAATCGACCGACAGAAAAGGAGGTAGCTATACAAACGAACTGTGCACCTGTAATCCGTGTAGCGTCTGCCTTAAACTGAGTCTGAGCAGTCGGCTCCCTGACGCAGTCAGCCCACCTTGCTGAAGCCGGTCATTACACAAAAGGTTATCTGCTACCTCATCCTGTCAGGACAGCTCCCTCACCATCTAAACTCATTGGAGGTTATTTCTATACAAGTGAGAATATAAAAACACAGGTGCTAATTGGCATCTAACCTATGACCGTTTGCCCACAGATATTGCTCCGTGTGTATCCCTCCAATACAACCTCCAATTAATATATGTGACTGTTTGCCCACAGTGATTGCTCCATGTGTAGCCCTCCAATTATAACCAAAATCTACTCCTCCAGATAAAAATCGGCCGATTTGGATCACTGTTGTATCAGTTATAAATTGGAAGCAAAAACATCTCTATGGATTTGAGACTGTGAAGGCTTAAGCAGCCAATATTGGAGTATAACATCTTTCAGGTTTTTCGGAAACTGACCATTTGGCAAAATTGGCTTGTAACATCTGTCCCTGTCCCCCTGCCCCTCTCTTCCCCTCCCTATCTTATATTTTATATTTATAATTATATTAAATTGGAATACATCTGTATTTGTGTATTAACTGCTATTGATGTTTGTTGTATGTGATAATTTACATTAATCCAAAATAATTTAAACCTGTGTTGCTTGCGCTCTCTAGTTTGACGATTTTTTTTTGTGGAAATGTTCAGATAAATGTTTGAATATTATCTTGTCGACAGATGGTTTAATATATTTCAGATTTACAATATTGTAGAGCTGGCTGGGGCCACTGCCTAGCCGTAGTTCTTCTTTTGCCTTAAGTTAGGCTAATTATTTAGTTTAGAATTAGTTCTTTATCTAGAGATATAACTGGTAGATTATATCTTAGAAATTATACTGGAATTCCAAGCTATGTTTATAACATCATATAGGCCCTTATTCACATTGACACGTTCGCATGCGAATTCGCATGTATCACCCAACTGCTCCCATTGCGCATGTGCAGTGTACGCAATGCGCATGTGCAAACTGCAAAATTCCTATTCGCAAGCAATCTTCCAAGTGGTTTCTGTCGTCCGAGCGAAGGTTTAGCCAGTAGGCATGATGTGGGCGTTTGTATGGGCGCGTCCAGTATAATGAGCAAAACTGGGCGTACACGTGATGCCATCATAAAAATATTACCGAAGGCTGGCAGAGATTTGACACTGGCCGGGTCTTATCGGCCGATCTCTCTGCTAAATGCGGATTATAAAATATTTACAAAAATTTTGGCAGAGAGATTGAAGCCGATAATCCCCACTATTGTACACAAAGACCAGACGGGATTCATAACAGGCCGTCATTCTACCACCAATGTCCGCAGGGTCTTGGCTGCTATTTACCACTCCAATAAATTAGCCAAAGATATAGACTACCCCCATATGGTGTTGACAGTCGATGCAGAAAAGGCATTCGATTTAGTGCTATGGAATCATATAAATAAGACTCTGGAACATTTTGGCTTCCCCCATCAATTCATCTCAGAAAAAAAAGCAATTAATTCCTCCCCAAAATCAGCTATAGCGGTACTTATGTAGTATCTGGGCTGCCGATTTTTTGATTGTATGCCTTAAGTTAAGGCATACAATCAGATGCGATGCGATGCGATATCGCATCGCATCGCATCGCATCCGATATCGGATGCGATGACCCGATTTTTCCATAGGAATCAATGTTAAAATGATTCCTATGGAAAAATGGGTCCTTTTCATACCCCTACTATCCAAGTGGGCATGGAGTTGGATATAAACCTGTGGCGAGCGTAGCGAGCCACCGAGCCCGAAGCGTGGCGAGCGAAGCGAGCCCCGCGAGGGGACGGTATTCGTCCCCTCGCGGGGCTCGCTTCGCTCGCCACGCTTCGGGCTCGGTGGCTCGCTACGCTCGCCACAGGTTTATATCCAACTCCATGCCCACTTGGATAGTAGGGGTATGAAAAGGACCCATTTTTCCCATTGAATTCCATGTTAAAATGGACTCAGTCCATTTTAACATTGATTCCTATGGAAAAATCGGGTCATCGCATCGCATCGCATCGCATCGAATCGCATGGTCGCATGCGATGCGATGCGATCTCCCGATCCGACCCGATTTAGAAATCGGCAGCCCAGATACTACATAAGTACCGCTATAGCTTGTAATTGTTTGCTATCTGACTATTTTCAGCTCGGCAGAGGTACTCGTCAAGGCTGCCCATTGTCGCCACTGCTTTTTGCAGTGGCAATAGAACCATTAGCAATAGCAATAAGATTGTCACCCCTCATTCATGGAATAAAAATTAAATCCGAGGAATTGAAGGTCGCGTTATTTGCTGACGACACTTTGATTTTTCTATCAAAACCATCCCATTCTGTCCCAGCCCTTCTGCATATGGTTGAGTCGTTCGGGAGGATCTCTCGATACAAGGTGAATTTGTCAAAATCCGAAGTGATGCTGCTGGGAGGGGCAGAGCCGTCGTCTTTGAGTCATCTCCACATTCCTTTTGTTTTTACCAAATCTCACTTTAAATATTTGGGCATACAGATTTGTGCAGATTTATCCAAGTTATATCATCTAAACTTCTCACAGATTATAAATAACATCGCAACAAAATTAACTGCTTGGAAAGACCTTCCTGTTTCTCTGCTGGGCCGCATAGCAATTATAAAATCTATTGTATTTCCAAAAATCTTCTACGCCATGCAAATGTTACCCATAAAATTACTAGACTCGGATATTTCACGCTTAGAAACCATGTTCTCTAGATTTATTTGGCAGGGTAAAAGACCTAGAATAGCCAAGATCAAACTGATTACCCCCAGAGAAAATGGAGGCTTTGGTCTTCCTGATTTACATAGTTACTCTATGGCTATATTTTTTAGATACGTATCGGACTGGATGCTGAACAAATCTACGTATACAAGTATAGAACTGGATAGAGCTGCTTTTTATCCGTACGCTCCAGGAGCCCTCATCCAAACCAAAATTGGAGCAATCCCCTCGAAAATAAGAATGAATATATTATTTAAAGACACCTACGCCGTGTGGATGTCGATCAATAGAAAGACTTCCAGAAATCCTTACCTTTCTCAATATATACATTTGTGGGGCAACCCCTCCTTTACCCCTTCTATGCTGAGCTCGGTTTACACTGAGTGGCGGGATAGGGGTTTGGACCTGTCCAGCAAGGCGTTTGATCCAGGAGGCGCCTTATACACATTTTCGTATTTGGCGCAAGTTTATAATCTACCGCAGTCCCACTTATTCACATACTACCAGCTGCGGCATTTTCTTAAAAACATAAAAGCCCACCAAATGATTGATAATACTATCCCAATACTCTCTCAAATCACCACTATTGACCCATTACTAAGATACTTGGTTAATAAGCCATACAAGGTCAAATATTTATATAAAATCATTGTTAGCAAATCTACCAGAAACGTTGGACAATGGCAGGTATTGCTTAATAAATGGTCCTCTGACATTCCGAGTATATCAAAAATAGAAGACATAACTGCATTGCAAACTCGATCCTTAAAGGTTCTCAATTCCGCATATCTCCAAGAGGTATTTGTTCGAACTCTGCATAGAGCTTATATTACACCTAGTAGACGTAAATTTATGGTTCAGGAAGAACAAGGAAACTGTATTAAATGTGGATATAGGAAGGCAGACTTTGCGCATTGTATGTGGTCATGTTTCAAGATCAGGCGTTTCTGGTGGAAAGTTCTGGACTTCCTTTACAACATATTTCGAGTCAAATTCCCAATGGAACCCTTAGCATTGAAAGACTGGCCGATGGAAACTATAGATACAAATAAATCTTCATTGCTTATTATCATCCTAGCAGTTGCAAAAAAGTGCATCCTGGTTCACTGGACTAAAAAGTCATCTCCTCTGTTGTCACAACTCCAACAGAAACTCACCCAAATCCTATTCTTTGACAGGAAATACGCAAAATTGGATCTAAAAGGAGCAGCTGATAAATTCTTTGCAAAATGGTCATTGTATATTGATACCCTTGAAGATAAAGTAAAATCAAGTATTATTCCAATGTTTGTAAATGTCTGAATGAGTGGTTGAATCTAATTCACTGATCCAGCTTTCTAATTTTTCTAGGCTTTCTTAATGTGGAATTATACGTTTTGGGTTCATAGTTGGAGTTAACTTTATAGAAACCTGGGGGCAACTACTGTATGTATTTAGGAAAATATCAAACAAAGGGTCTTTTTCAGCTCCACAGCGCTCTCTATAATCGCTGCCTGGTTATTTGTTCAAGGAGCACCACTCCTTAGCATACGTAATCACAAATAAAAAAGAACAATAATCCGGCGCTGATTATGAATGGTGACTTGTGAGTAGGTTTCCTCTTTATTCTCCACAAGTCCTACTGGAATCCCAGTGGGTTTCACTATTGGACCACACTGACCTGAGTGTGGGTCCCTATGTACACATAGCGTTTTCTTTGTCCAAATTTCCTTAATCACCAATCCACACATCACAATTGATTCCAAAAAACTGACCTGGGAAATGGTCCCTATATTCACATAAAGGTATCTTTGGACAAAGTGTGTTCTTCAAAAAACTCCAGAGTCAACCAGCAATGCACATCATTGGCATAAAGAAACAAACTGACCTGTATATAGGTCCCTATGTTCACGTTGCGTGTTCTTTAGTCGCTCACTCCTTTCTTTAGACCAAAGTATACACGATAATCGGATTTTCTCCAAGACAAGTTTTAATTTCCAAGTAGATAAAAAACATACAATAAAATGTAGTAAAAAATGGGAGCTATTCACAGGTATAGACCAATAACACTATATTATTCCTCCTCACCCGGAATGAGTTGGAACAATCTGTGATGCCCTGATGGTAGGGTGGATATCGGCCTCTCCTGTGTCCAGTGTCCCTGTACACCAACGCGTTTCTGACGTCACCGTCCTTCCTCAGGGTGTACTAGACACATGTCCCTTTGGGGTATATATACCCAAAGGGGTTTATTCAAGAGGAGGGGTTAACCCTCCCTTCACTGTGGTTACATATAAAACCCGGAAACAACAACATATACATCGCATATTCCTATTCATCAAATACATTCCATAAGTCCCTGTCCCAATAAACAACGTCCACTGGTTACATATTACAAGAAAACAATAAGCATTTTATCAGTTGATTCCGCATACTTATGACCTATTTCATTCCTGGTATTAGTGGTTTCCCATTTACAATTCCCGCTCCCCATTGTCCAATAGGTGAGTCCGTTCAAGTCACTTCCTCCCAGTGACACGCATATTAGGTAGTTTATACACGTATAGGTCGCTCGTATCCCGGACCCCCGACTTCCGGTTTCAGAGTATTGACGTTCTGACTCTCACAACGTGGTTCAGAAGCCGCTTCCGGTGTTTGACCCGCATACTGCCGGAGCGCATACGGCTGGAGCGCATACTTCCTCCTTTGATGACCTGTCATCAAAGGAGGAAGTATGTTTGTTTGTTTAAAAAATTGGGGCACCGCGGATAAACACACTTACACAAATGCTTATTTATAATGATCAATATGTATCATCATATTTAATGTAACAAATACATTTTATAAAAACATTCTAGGCGGCCACCTAAAAAACAAGTAACAACAATACAATAAATCAATCTATTATAAGCAAAGAATAATTCATTAAGAATACATGTGGGATATGGCGTAGTGTGTTCCACTTTAAAAGATTTTTGTGCCCCTTGTCCAGTGCTCAGAAACTCATATGTTTTATAAAAAGTTCACTATAGCTGTCAGCAGTATAAATGATTGCAGTCTTGTGTTTGCTGACAATAAAAGGCAATCTCCACCTTAGGAAAACATATATATATATGCTGTGTCACTGTTTAATACAATGTAGATTGCGGAGGTGTTTATAGACGTGCGATCTCACCTACTGTCACTGAGGACTTCGCAGGGCCCTGTAGGGTGATACAGGACAGTGTGCAGGGTGACTATAGAAATATCCAGAACTCATACATCAGCCAGTCACAGAAGGAAACCCCGTACTCAGAGGAGCTGCAGGAATTCTGTACTGGATACACAGCTCTGTTTTGTACGACCATGTTTCCCCAACAAGAAGACCAACCCCGATAATAATCCCTACCCTTATTTCTGCACAACGGTCCAAGATAATCCCTACCCTGGAAATAAGCCCCAGCTAAATCCCCATTTTGCCCAGTCCCTGTGCTAAACTACAATGCTTCCACCCCCCCCCCCCCCTGCATGAAATGGATGCTGCTGTTAAAGATTTAGCCCTGGCCCCTGGCAGCCCTGGTACCGCTGAAGCCTCTGCTGGTATCAGCGGTCCCAGGGATGCATTGCGCATGTGACATCACCGCGCACCTCAAGGATTGAGCGGCATCTGTACACAGGCGGGAGCGAAGTGACTGAGCGGCAGCGGAGGGAAAGCTGATTGGCTGAAAAATGTGGAAGAAAAGGAAAGCGGCAATTGTGCTCAAAATGTAAGGGGATTGAGGGGCATGATGGGGATAAAAGCAGGACTGAGGGGCCTGATAGGGATAAAAGCAGGACTGAGGGGCATGATGAGGATAAAAGCAGGACTGAGGGGCATGATGGGGATAAAAGCAGGACTGGGGGAGCGTTGATGGATGGTAATTTGAGCCCCAGCAGTTTTCAGTACTCAGACATCACCAGACCAGAAGTTACGCTGACCATCGAGAAGAAGTTAAAAATATGTTCTTTATTGTGCTTACAGTCCTCATATTTATGCTATAAAATACTGTTCCCCCACTCCCATAAAGGAGGGCTTATTACAAAAACATACATATTCATATACAACACACCCCTAAGGTGGGGTTAACAATTAAAACTTTGGTTCAACGTAGGGAAACGTAGGAAAACGTGGTATCTCTTACATCATAATAGGAGTGAACCTCTATAGACTGGGAGTAGTTTCTATATTACGCTAACTATTGCAGTCAACTCCCATAGAATGTATGGATCCTTCTAGAAACCTTGCCTTATAAGGGAATGTATATTCTTCTCCCCCAACGTGTCTATTGGAATGTGATTCTGTAGTCGTGGCTTGTACTCCACATCTGGTTTGAATCTATATTAATTGGTGTTCTTAGCAAATATAGAGACATATAGAGAACATACATTCATATTAACTGTTTTAACTACTTGAGGATAGAACCATACATTTGTTCTAATTCTTATAACACATAATCCTTAATACTTTGTACTTAAAGGAAACTTCAGCTTATATAGACAATATAGTATTTAGTAAGATTCACTCTATCAATGTTAATTAAAATAAGCCCTATGTTGTGTTTTGGAACAAAAACAAATTACTACATTGTCTTATCGGGGAAACACGGTGTAGCCACAGCATCAGCAGAACAGGAGCTGCTGAGTGGGACCAGTGGGCAGCAGCAGCTCAGGGTCACTGTCCTCATACAGAGGCACTGCACCCCTCCAAAGATGGCTGCCGTCTGGTTGGAGACAGATGCTAGAGGTGCTCCAGAACCTCTAACTTCTGACAGGGGAGTGACCAGTGGTACTTGGAAATGCAGATTCCTCGAGCTCTTTCACACAGTGCACATCCCCAGACAACGAGCATGTGACAGTCCCTGGGCAACGAGCTCCCCTGGCAATATGCATGTATTCTCCCTGGTCAATGAGCATGTAACCACCTGCCAACCAGCCTGTAACTTCCCCTGAGCATGTAATGGTATATGGTCACTAGGCTGACAAGAGGAAGGTAGACAGTCATTAGTTCAACCACTGCATGTCAACATGCATGAAGGTTGACATGACTGAAGGTCAGCATAGGATTAGGTCAAAATAGTCATTAGGTCGACAAGGTCAGTAGGTCGACATGGGGTTTTTCACTTTTTTTGAGCTGACAGGCGGTATTTCATGTCCTACCATCCACTAGGGCAAGGTTGGAAAATAAAATATTGTGCCGAGCAAAGCGATTCATGCGAGGGGATGTGATGCACTTTTTTATGTCCATGTTGACTGTGTCAACATACGGGACAAAATAGTGAAAAACCCCATGTCAACCTTTTGACTGTGGACCTTGTGCATGTCGACCTAATGCCTGTGTCGATGTAACCCATGTCGACCTTGATGCATGTCAACCTTCAGTGGTCGAACTTCCTCTTGTGAAACCTATGACCCATACCCCATGTAACCCTTGGCAATGAGCATGTAACTCCTGGCATCTAAAAATAAACCCCTGGCAATAAGCATGCAATGTCTGGCAACGAGCCTGTAACTCCCGTCAAAGAGCATGTAGGAAAGCAGCAGTTATGTGGCATAAAATGTAAGTGCAATAAGCATTTTGGTGTAATAGGCATTACAGTGTGTGGCATAATGTGTAATCCTGGTGTAGTGTGTCTAAGGAGCTTTACCTGGTGTAGTGTGTGTGTTGTAATGTGACTTGGTACTAATAAGTGGCAATGCCACTTCCCCGGAAGCCACACCCTACGTTTTTGCCTACATATGGGCCCTTATTCAGATCCGATCGCAGTACAAATTTGTTCTCAAAATGGGCAAAGACATGTACACTGCAGGTGGGGCAGATGTAACATGGCAGAGAGTTAGATTTATGTGAGTTATTTTGTATCTGTGCAGGGTAAATACTGGCTACATTATTTTTACACTGCAATTTAGATTTCAGTTTCAACACACCCTAGACCAGGGGTGGGGAACCTTTTTTGTGCCAAGGGCCGTTTGTATGGGGAAAAAATCCTTCGGGGGCCGTATGTAAAAATGTCTCTTACAAATTGTCCTGCTGCAGCCGTCCCACACTCCAGCGGCTGCCACTGAATAGGACTGACAGTCTCCGGCTGCTGTTGATTAAGAGGAATCTCGCGAGAACTACCGACCTCTCGCGAGAATTCCCCTGTACTTGACTCCCGGCAAAGCTGCCAGGCGGGGGGGAAGGCCACTCAGACTGGCTACGGGGGCCGCATACGGCCCCCGGGCCTGAGGTTCCCCACCCCTGCCCTAGACAAATTGAACTGTCTCTGCACATGTTACATCTGCCCCACCAGCAGTGCACATGGTTTTGCCCATTTTGAGAATAAATTTGTACTGCGATCAGATCTAAATAAGGACAATAGTCAAAATGGTAAGGAAGGTTAGCCAAAATCGCCCAGTGTTACGAGGGCTTGCGATACCGATGTGCGTTCGGTATTGCAACTAAAAAATAAGGAATTTGGTACTCACCGATAATTCCCTTTCTCCAAGGCAGCAGGGGACACTGCAGTCTTCATGTATGGGATAGAGTTGGTGTACTGGAGGAGTCGGCACTTTAAGAAAGTTTAATTGTGGCTGGCTCCTCCCCCCTCTATCCCCACCAGACCTCAGTCTTAGAAAAACTGTGACCGTGAGGACGAGGTAATAGGGCAGAAAGACCGATAGGAGGAGGAGAATGCTAAAAGCTATAGACAGGTAACACAAGTTATCCATCAAACAGACAAAGAAACAAAAACAATATTAATATAGATATACAATTCAACACTATTATTGTGTATAACTGACATGACCCAAAACCTTACATGCCTTAATATGATAACGTTCAGTCAAAACTAACGTAAAGTGTAACATGGCAGGAAGACTAGCGCTGGGAGGGCGTGCAGTGTCCCCTGCTGCCTTGGAGAAAGGGAATTATCGGTGAGTACCAAATTCCTTATTTCTCCCTCGGCCAGCAGGGGACACTGCAGTCTTCACGTATGGGAATAATACCAAAGCACTACTCCTGGGTGGGAGAGCGCTGGGATTCCTGCAGAACTGCTCTGCCAAAGGACGCCTCTGACCTGGCAAAGGTGTCAGAACCCGACCAGGTGACCGCCCTGCATACTTGAGATAGGGAGGCCCCTCTTGCTAAGGCCCAAGAAGTGCTTACTGATCTGGTAGAGTGTGTGGTAATTCCCGCTGGAACACCTCGATTTGAATTAAGGTAGGCTGCTTTAATGGTCAGACAATTCCAGCGCGCCAAAGTCTGCTTGGACGCAGGCCACCCCTTGCGATCAGCAGCATAGAGGATGAAAAGACTGTCTGTTTTCCTAAAAGGTGCAGTCTTGGCTAGGTAAATACGCAGAGCCCTCACTGCATCCAAAGATGCAGAGTCTTCTTTGAAAACCGGGATAACAATAGGCTGGTTTAGATGAAAGGCGGAAACCACCTTGGGGAGAAAAGACCGATTGGTCCTCAATTCAGCTCTGTCGTTATGAATGATAAGAAAAGGGGAACGACAGGATAAGGCCCCTAATTCTGAAACCCTTCGAGCAGAGGCCAATGCTAGAAGCATAAGTGTTTTCCATGTGATGTGTTTTAGATCTACTAAATCCAGAGGTTCAAAAATGTCTGACTGCAGAAAACTGAGAACCAAAGACAAGTCCCAAGGTTCAGTGGGCGATACAAAAGGAGGTTGAAGTCTCAACGCCCCTTTTAGGAAGGTTTGTACTTCCGGTATGACAGCTAACCGGCGGTGGAAGAAAACCGATAGTGCTGATAATTGTACCTTTAGCGAGGCCAAACGCAATCCTTTCTCCAGACCTACTTGGAGGAATTCTAACAATCTGGACAACTTAAAAACTGCTTTAGGAAAACCATATGTAACTCTTCCAAATTCTGTGATAATGGGCTGCAGTTACACTTTTCCGAGCATGGAGCATCGTTGGTATAACCTTTGAAGGAATGCCCCTCCTTTTTAGCAATTCGGCTTCAACAGCCAAGCCGTTAAATGTAGATGACGTAAGCTTGGGTAGACGAATGGTCCCTGCTGGAGTAGGTCTGGTCGTTGTGGTAGTGGCCAAGGTGGTTCTACCAGCAGGCGCCTGAGGTCGGAGTACCACGACCTCCTTGGCCAGTCCGGGGCTATTAAGATTACAGATGTGTTTTCCCTCTTTATCTTTTTTAGAACTCATGGAAGAAGCGGGAATGGTGGAAATACGTACACCAGGCTGTAGTTCCACGGTATCGACATGGCGTCTACTGCCACTGCTGCTGGGTCCAGGGACCTGGCACAGTAAACCGGAATCTGATGATTCAGTCTGGAGGCCATTAAGTCTATTTGGGGACTCCCCCATCGCAGGGTCAGCTGGTGGAAGACCTCCGGATGGAGAGCCCACTCCTCCGGGTGAAAGTCTTGGCGACTGAGGTAGTTTGCTTGCCAATTCTCTACCCCCGGTATGAAGATTGCCGAGAAGTTTGAGGCATGAGCTTCCGCCCATTCCAGAATTGGGCGGACCTCCCGCATGGCAGCTCTGCTCCTGGTGCCTCCCTGGCGATTTATATAAGCGACTGCCGTCGCATTGTCCGACTGAATCCTGATTTGACGCCCCCGCAGAATGCTGTGGGCCTGTAACAGAGCCAGTCTGATGGCTCTCAATTCTAAGATGTTGATGGGGAGTCTTGCCTCTTGCGGCGACCACCTTCCCTGGAAGGTGTGGTCTAAAGTTACCACCCCCCAGCCCCAGAGACTGGCATCTGTTGTAACTATGGTCCATGCACAAGGACTGAAGCTGCGCCCTTGAAGCAGATGAGGTGTGTGGAGCCACCACAGAAGAGACAAGCGAGCCTTCTGCGAGAGAGTAATTCTCTTGTGAATCTGAAGGTGTGATCCCGACCATTGTAATAACAGATTCTCTTGAAAAGTTTGAGAGTGGAATCGGCCGTAGGGCAGAGCTTCGAACGAAGCCACCATTAGTCCTAACAGCCGGGTACACAGGTGGGCCGAGACCCTCCAGGCCTGTAAGACCTGTCTCACTCTTGTTTGTAACGTCCTTATTTTGTCCATTGGTAAAAAGACTCTTTCCTCGACTGTGTCTAGGATAAGACCGAGAAATTGCAGCCTCTGCGACGGATTGAGTTGTGATTTTTTTAAGTTCACTATCCACCCATTTTTTACCAGAAAACTGCAAGTTTGGATAGCATCCGCTACCAACTGTTCTTGACTTTGCGATTTCAGGAGAAGATCGTCCAGGTATGGGATGATGGTTATACCCTGGAGACGAAGAGCTGTTATTGTGTGTGATTTGTGCGATGTAGTATTTACACTGTATATCTTTATATATTTTTATTTTTGTTTATATATATTTTTTTATTTTTATGTGGATGTATTTTATATCCTAAGTTTTTACAGGTTGTGGCCACATACCATATGTACATTTAATATTGTATAATAAATTTATTTGATTATTAACTATTAGTGTTTCCCCTTGCGCAGTTTTTTTCCATTTTCTGTTATCATGCATGCCATTACTTTTGTAAACACCCGAGGGGCGGAAGAAAGGCCGAAGGGGATTCCTCTGAATTGGAAATGGCGGTCTTGTATCGCAAATCTGAGGAACCTCTGATGTGGTTCCCAAACTGGGATATGAAGGTACGCGTCCTTTATGTCTAAGGAAAGGAGAAATTCTCCTTTTTCCAAAGACGCCACTACAGAACGGATTGACTCCATTTTGAATTTGTGGTAATACACAAATTTGTTTAAAGTGTTTTAAATTTAGGATTGGGCGGACAGAACCGTCCGGTTTTGGCACTACAAAAATGCTTGAGTAATACCCCGTGCCTTGCTGTTGAGGTGGAACAGGGATTATTACTCCTGACGAGAGAAGGGTCTGGATGGCTCCACATAGAGCCAATCTTGCCTCTGCGGAAGATGGGAGTCCTATTGGGAAGAACGTTTTTGGAGGCGGAGTGGTAAACTCCAGCTTGTAACCCTGCGAGACTATCTGAAGTACCCATGCATCCTTGCAATGTGTTTTCCACGTCTCTGCAAAAAGTAACAGTCTGGCGCCCACCTTGGGGTCCCCCAAGTGAGCGGGAAGCCAGTCATGCCACTGACTTGTCAGTGGGCTTGGTGTCTCTATGAGAGGTGGTGGCAGTGGCCTGTGCAGGTCTGCCTCGACCTCTGCGGCCCCTGAAGGAGGAGAAACCACCTCTTGAACGGCCCCTGAATCCTGAACTACCTCGAAAGGAACGAAAAGTAGGGTTAACAAACTGCCTTTTTGGCGCAGGAGCCGAGGAGGGGAGGAATGCAGATTTCCCCCCAGTGGCCTGAGAAATAAGCTTGTCAAGTTCCGGGCCAAACAGGGTATCTCCCAAGTATGGGAGCGCCTCTACAGCTTTTTTGATCTCTGGCTCCGCCTGCCAGGATCTAAGCCAAACAGTGCGTCTAGCCAGGACGGCTGAAGCTGAGGCCTTTGCCGCTAGGATAGACACATCAGATGCTGCTTCCCCTACATACGTGGAAGCGTCTCTGATGCACTTTGCTAAAACTAATAGCTCATCTCTAGGTGTATTTTGTTCCAGACCCCTAATTAGATCGCCCGCCCAATTTTCCATCGCTCTGGCCACCCAAGAGGAGGCGAGGGCTGGGCGCAAAATCACCCCTACTGTAGTGTAAATGTTCTTTAAAGAACAATCCAGGCGCCTGTCTGGCGCTTCTTTCAGAGATACAGCCCCCGGAATGGGAAGAGTAGTCTTCTATGAGAGGCGGGACAAAGATCAGGGGTGGGAGGAGTCTCCCATTTTGCCCTGGATTCCGCCGAAAAGGGGTATAAAGAGTTGAATCTTTTTGACATCTGAAATTTTTTGTCAGGGGTTTTCCAGACTTTAAAAAGAGGATTGTCCAATTCCTCTGAGTCTGGAAAAGTTATAGTTTGCCTCTGCAATGTTAAGGGTAGAACGAATCTCCCTTATAAGCCCCTCCACGCCCTGGGCGTCCTGATCATCTGCTACAGGGTCCTGATAAGGATCGTCAGCATTAACATCAATATCATCTAAATGTGCCTGTGCATCGTCAGAGACAAATAAAACAGAGGCAACCTTTCTTTTTACCGGTCCCGGTGAAGAGGGCCTTGCCTGTGTGGAGGGTAATATAGCCTGCTGTATAGAATCAACAGTAGAAGAGAGTTGTGTCAATTGAGATTGAAAAACCTCTCTTCCCCTCTTAGATGCTGCTAATTCAGCTGTGAGGTTAGTTAGAACAGTCTGCAATGTATCAGGTATCTGATTTGGTGGCTTTATGAGCACAGGGGGCTGAGACCCAGGTGATTGTATGAGCACAGGCACCTGTGTAACAGCGTAGCATGTCTCACAAAGGGATACTCCCTTTTTGTGTTGGGTATACTGATCCCTGCAGTTTTTGCAGGTGTATACCTTTTGAGCTGCCTTGGAAGAGGTAGCCTTTCCTGCCATAGTACACTGTAGTATTAAACAGACAGTAATGCAGATATACTGTAGACACCCAAACACACCGGCAGACAAACTATCACCCACAGGACAGGATGAAGAAGTCTGAGGCCTGGCTTCAACAGAGAGAGAGGAGCCACTTCCCTCCCAATTGATATTTCAGATAACTGAAATAACAAACAGTAATAACCCCCTTATGACTCACAGTATCCCTGTGATCTCCGGGGAGAGCGCTGAGCGGTGCAAGCAGGGACTGGTGAAACAGGTCTGCAGGCGTAGTATTGGAGAGATGCTGGAGCTGAGTAGCGGTGTGAGCAATGGCGCCCACCGTGAGGAGAGATAAGCTCCGCCCCCCACACGCGTGTGCTTTTTCACGCCGCTCCCGGGCGGTACATTTTGAAAAGCCTCAGCCCTCCTTGTCAACGCTGCGAGCACTGCGTGCTGCAGAGTGACACACTCTCTCTCTCGGCCAGCACGCTCCGACTGGCCGCCCCCTTGAATGGCGCACAGCGCCGCTTACCCAAAGGTAGCCTTCCTGGAGTGCGGGGGAGAGCCCTGGACCCGTAATGCTAAGCCGCGTGCAGATGCGGCGGGTCCCCTGAGCGGCTGCTCAGGTGGCTTGGGTACCGGAGGAAGCACTGCGTGCAGTGTCGACCGGACCCCTCCAGGATCCCACGTAGCAGGCATTCGTGCCTGTGTCGTTTTGTAGTAAAATAAAAAAAAAATTAATAATAAAAAAGTAAACTTGGGTCTCCCTAGGATGACCCTGCCCAGGAGACCGACTCCTCCAGGCACTTTTTCTAAGACTGAGGTCTGGTGGGGATAGAGGGGGGAGGAGCCAGCCACAATTAAACTTTCTTAAAGTGCCGACTCCTCCAGTACACCAACTCTATCCCACACGTGAAGACTGCAGTGTCCCCTGCTGGCGGAGGGAGAAATAGAGGCTTCATTCTGATCTGCTCAGTAAGATACGAAGCTCACAGCTTACCGAGCAGTTGTTGTGCCGCACCGCCGTATCCCCTCACAACTATGCAAGGCAATGTGTTATGAACACACCTCCCCTCACATGTGCCCACTGCTGGAGAAATCATTTGATGGACCTGACCATTGAATGATTTCTCCAGGACTCGCAAATATGTCAGTGGGAATGCCCAGCATTTGTAAAGGAACACTGGTCCTTCTCATGTCGGAGTGCTGCCACCACACCCGTCCTCCCCCCGCCCCTGTGTGAGCATCACGGCACAGAAGCCCTGCACAGAGCACAACCATCTGCTGTCCCCCGTGCAAATGCATGGGGGACCGAAAGTATAAGAATAAGAATGAGGACCATATTATGCAGCACAATGTATTTCTATTATATCCCAGGAGCCCAGGAGGGCCATGCTGCACCTTCCCTCCGCCACGGGTGTTTGTCACCGGTTGGCTGATGCCGCGTCCAATTAAAATGCCGCACCGGCTGGTGAGCCAATAAGAGCTTGTGTACCGGCAGCTGCTCTGATTGGCTAACGAAGAGATGGGGAACCTTCGGTACTCCAGATGTTGTTGAATTATACATTCCAGCATGCCCTGTAACAGTTTTAGCATGACCAAATAGAGTAGAAGGACAACAGCTGGAGGGCAAAAGGTTTCCCATCCCTGGGCTAATGGTAAACAAGCTCTGAGTGGCTCAAAAGCCAGTGTAGCATTTTAACTGGCGGCTGGCATTCTGCATTGAAAAAACAGGCAGCACAGCAGAGAGAGTCGAGGAGGGGGGGGGGGGGGGGTTGCTGGCCCTTCCAGAGCCCAGGGCCCTGGACAACAGTACCCACAGCCCGCGTCTGTTGGCAGCCCTGCAATATATTACAGAGCTCAGTACCGGCATCAGCAGAACAGCTTTATATTACAGAGCTCAGTACCGGCACCAGCAGAACAGCTGTATATTACAGAGCTCAGCACTGCCACCAGCAGACCAGCTGTATATTACAGAGCTCAGTACCAGCATCAGCAAAACAGTTGTATATTACAGAGCTCAGTACCAGCATCAACAGAACAGCTGTATATTACAGAGCTCAGGACCGGCACCAGCAGAACCAGCTGTATATTACAGAGCTCAGTACCGGCACCAGCAGAACAGCTGTATATTACAGAGCTCAGTACCGGCATCAGCAGAACAGCTGTATATTACAGAGCCCAGTACCGGCATCAGCAGAACAGCTGTATATTACAGAGCTCAGTACCGGTGCCAGCAGACCAGCTTATTATTACAGAGCTCAGTAGCGGCACCAGCAGAACAGCTGTATATTACAGAGCTCAGTACCGGCATCAGCAAAACAGCTTTATATTACAGAGCTCAGTACCGGTACCAGCAGAACAGCTGTATATTACAGAGCTCAGTACCGGCACAAGCAGACCAGCTGTATATTACAGAGCTCAGTACCAGCACCAGCAGAAAAGCTGTATATTACAGAGCTCAGTACCGGCACCAGCAGAACAGCTGTATATTACAGAGCTCAGTACCGGCACCAGCAGAACAGCTGTATATTACAGAGCATAGTATTGGCACCAGCAGTACAGCTGTATATTACAGAGCTCAGTACTGCCACCAGCAGAACATCTGTATATTACAGAGCTCAGTACCGGTACATGCAGACCAGCTGTATATTACAGAGCTCACCGGCACCAGCAGAACAGCTGTATATTACAGAACTCAGTACCGGTGCCAGCAGACCAGCTGTATATTACAGAGCTCAGTACCGGCACCAGCAGAACAGCTGTATATTACAGAGCTCAGTACCGGTGCCAGCAGACCAGCTGTATATTACAGAGCTCAGTACCGGCACCAGCAGAACAGCTGTATATTACAGAGCTCAGTACCGGCACCAACAGAACATCTGTATATTACAGAGCTTAGTTCCGGCACCAGCAGAAGAGCTGTATATTACAGGGCTCAGTACCATCACCAGCAGAAGAGCTGTATATTACAGAGCTCAATACCACTACCAGTAGAATCGATATATTCGCACACACTCCTATTGACGATTTCAAGGGCTGTAATAGACAGCTGATTGTCCTTTAAATTGATCCTTAAATGGATTTGGGGAATTATAAATGTCAGTGGCTTACTCAGAGTATTTATAAATGATTAACCGACCTCAGATCCTTTGAGATTTGAACAGCCGAGAGAAATATTCAGTTGTGCTGTGTATATTCAACAGACAGCTCCAGCACCCCTGTCAGCGGTCGCCGCCTGTTGACAACCCGCTGATGAGATGTTTCACAGGGGGCGAGCCGTCCGTCTCCGGCAAACAGCGCGGATGGAAGTTTGCTGTACTGCCGGGAATCACAGAAGTCAGAACACAGTGCAAACACTCACCCAGGTTGCGGTGGCTTGAATTACCGGTCAGACGCCGGCTGCTTGTTGAAGATAGCAACACACTGGGGTGGTCACTCTGGAACGGCTTGGAGATTTTTAAGGCAGGTTGAGGTAGATTGTTAAGCGGTTGCTCTGAGTCGGCTACACGGAGTGCCAGCTGGTAAAATCCCTTGACGCGTTTCTCCGCTATGTGGGTAAGCAGCAGTTTCCTCAGAAGGTACCTCTGAGAAGACTCCTCTGATGTTGGACAAGCTCGGACTTATGGGAAAAACATTTGCTGCAGTCAGAACATTTATATGGTTTCTCTCCTGTGTGACTCCTCTGATGTTGGACAAGCTTTGACTTGTCGGAATAACATTTGCTGCATTCAGAACATTCATATGGTCTCTCCCCTGTGTGACTCCTCTGATGTAGGACAAGATGTGACTGCTGGGAAAAACATTTGCTGCATTCAGAACATTTATATGGCTTCTCTCCTGTGTGACTCCTCTGATGTCGGACAAGATGTGACTTCCGGGGAAAACATTTGCTGCATTCAGAACATTTATATGGTTTCTCTCCTGTGTGACTCCTCTGATGTTGGACAAGCTGTGACTGCCGGGGAAAACATTTGCTACATTCAGAACATTTATATGGTTTCTCTCCTGTGTGACTCCTCTGATGTTGGACAAGATCTGACTTCTGGGAAAAACATTTGCTGCATTCAGAACATTTATATGGTTTCTCTCCTGTGTGACTCCTCTGATGTTGGACAAGATGTGACTGCCGGGGAAAACATTTGCTACATTCAGAACATTTATATGGTTTCTCTCCTGTGTGATTCCTCTGATGTCGGACAAGCTCTGACTTCTGGAAAAAACATTTGCTGCATTCCGAACATTTATATGGTTTCTCTCCTGTGTGATTGCTCTGATGTAGGACAAGATGTGACTTCTGGGAAAAACATTTGCTGCATTCAGAACATGTAAATGGTTTCTCTCCTGTGTGACTCCTCAGATGTCGGACAAGATATGACTTCTGGGGAAAACATTTGCTGCATTCAGAACATTTATATGGCTTCTCTCCTGTGTGACTCCTCTGATGTAGGACAATATTTGACTTATGGGAAAAACATTTGCTGCATTCAGAACATTTATATGGTTTCTCTCCTGTGTGACTCCTCAGATGTATGAGAAGCTGTGATTTATATGTAAAGCCTTTGTCACACTCAGAGCACACATGTGGTCTCTCCCCTGTGAGACTCATCATGTACGAGATAAGAAAAATTAATTGTTGAATGTTTCTTCTATCCACAAAATAAAGTCACTTTAATCCTCCAGGTGTAAGAAGAAATTATGACTTTGGTTGGCTGGATCAGAGAACAACGTCCCCTTGAGCAGGATTTGGACTCAAAATATAAGAAGATGTTGTACAATCGTCCTGTAAGACAGGTAAAATGTAAAAGGTTAACATACTGTAGTACAAGTGTGATGTCAGGGTTATATTGTGTAAGGAACATTTCTATATAGAACACATATCAGTCGTGGGCCATTGTTTTATATTTCTGTATGTTGCCAAATGGCTGGGACTATTTGCTGTCAGATGCACAGCACAGATCTCGCTACCTTACTACAGCAGATACCAGTTAGGAGTGTGCACCCGGACATTTTATGGGTTTAGTGCTTTGGCTCTGGATTGGTTTTAACAGAGATAGAAAAAATACTGATCCCTCAGTGTTATTGCAATAACTCAGCCCAGGGTAACACAAAAATAAGCCTTAACCAAAAAAGCTCAATTTGAAATGTGAAACAGAGAAAAATGGTGATACCCACTGGCGAAGAATTACATAACATGAATAAACTTACACAATATCAATTTTCAGATATTTTGGTCTCTAAATTTGATTGATATATCCCTCTAAAAATAGAGCTCAAAGAAAGACACATAGGGCAACATTGTAACCATAAATGGATAATTATTTAATTTCAATGATCCACTCACAAAGTTGAAAGAAATTTGCGCATATCAAAGTAGGGATTCCTCCCACCAATCAATGGAACTTCCTCCTTTAGTCCTAGGGCTCAATAGTAGTAAAGTGCAAATAAGTTTGGTTTAAAAACGAATGTACATTTATTCAAACAACCCCTTCAATAAGGGTACTGGACACAAACTGGTACAGATAACACCGCTCCCAACATTCAAGCAGCTCCCGGTTCCTCCGTCCAAGGGTCCGATCGATAGTGGCGATATGCTTAAGCGCGCTTTCGGGCAAAGATATACCCTTCATCAGAAGCGTATTCGTCTCCACCGAGCGGGGCCTTTTTAAACCCCCTTCAATTACATTTCACAGGTGTTCCGGCTGGTGTTTTCACCGCCGGAAGTGACGTATCGTATTATGCTGTGTTCCGGCTTTGTGTGTTCCCCGCCGGAAGTAGGAAATCATCGGTGAACCGCATCAAGTTATCCATCTGGAACGCACATCCATTTTGGAGTCCTTATCCTTTTATGACAGACGGGTCCATTGATAAAAATACTCCAAATATATGTATTTCATAAGTCCACATATTAAGCGTCCAATTAGGGAACCCAAAATACAATTAGAAGTATATTAAAATGCTGAATAAATAAAATAATTATATATAAAAAATCATTGCACACATAAGTGTCACGTTCTTTGAAGCACCAGCTGGAGTGTAATGGAGGCTGGGTGCTTTAATGTAAGGTTGTTGCATCAACGACAGAAGGAGTGAAGCAATAGGATAAAATGAAAACCGGTTAAATAAATATACTGTAATACAAGTTGATACTGGTGGCACAAATATATACTGTAGGTTATGCAATAGTAAAAAGTCAATAGTCCAATACGTTATTGTAGAATAAGATGATGCTTGGTACTTGAAAGAATATTGGAGTGTTTGAAGAATTGAAAAATAACTGAAGAATTGGAGGTTTGATTAGGTAATTGAATAATTGGTTGAAGGATTGGATGTTTGATTGAAGATTGAAGAATTAACTGGAAGATTGGATGGAAGGTTGGATGATTGGATGAATAAAGAATAACAATGAAGAAGTTTGTCCTTGCTGGATTGGATCGTGGCTGCAATCAGAGGTGACCGTGGATAATAACCGTCGGGATAGATAAGTAAGATATTACCCCTTTGGGGGGCTAACCTTACTTGGTCCGCATTGGCGGCAGTGGAGTCCATGGTGCACAAGAAGCAGTGAGACGATCAGCAGGAGAATACTTCACTTGAACACACAAGGATTGTAGCAGGAAACTACAGAGCCAGACCGGAGCAATGATGCTTAGGCATAGACTTCATTGTACTGACTGCCGGTCTAACCCGGCCAGTCAGTACTTAACAGGTGAACTGTGCGGCTATTGGTCAGTCTATTGACAGGAGAGGCGGAGCCGCACAGGACAGGCTAAGGTAACCGGAAAGATGGCGCCAGAGGGGAGACAGGTTTCAGCCGGCAATGAGTGTACACAGCTGCGCAATAGCCGGCATTCAGACACAGGCCTAACCAGGCACAAACACACATGGCGGTCAGGTCTCATGCCGCTCATGCCCTAGCATGGCACCCAAGCACACAGCACCACTGTCACCATGAGGTGACAGCGCGGGCACATGTACCCCACCAGGACCAGGGACACAAGCGGAGGTGAGCGCCATAGCATTAGACATGCGGTTCGATAACCTAGGGCTGGGCACAGCACAGGGGATTTGGGTGAGAGCCATGGTGGATGTGACAATAAGGAAGAGAGGAATAAAGTGATATTTTATTATAGATCCATTTAAATTATTTAAAGCACTGTCACTTTATTCCTCTCTTCCTTATGTGAGCAATGATTTTTTATATATAATTATTTTATTTATTCAGCGTTTTAATATACTTCTTATTGTATTTTGGGTACCCTAATTGGACGCTTAATATGTGGACTCATGAAATACATATATATGGAGTATTTTTATCAATGGACCCATCATAAAAGGATAAGGGCTCCAAAATGGATGTGCGTTCCAGATGGATAACTTGATGCGGTTCACCGATGATTTCCTACTTCCGGCGGGGAACACACAAAGCCGGAACACAGCATAAAAGACTTTGTGACACGCAAAGTATATCTTTGCGATGCGTCACTTCCGGCGGTGAAAACACCAGCCAGAACACGTGTGAAATGTAATTGAAGGGGGTTTAAAAAGGCCCCGCTCGGTGGTGACGAATACGCTTCTGAGGAAGGGCATATCTTTGGCTTAAGCATATTGCCACTATCGATCGGACCCTTGGACGGAGGAACCGGGAGCCCCTTGAATGTTGGGAGCGGTGTTATCTGTACCAGTTTGTGTCCAGTACCCTTATTGAAGGGCTGAGAATTCCTGTATCATGTGAGTTGTTTGAATAAATGTACATTCGTTTTTAACCAAACTTATTTGCACTGTATCCACTTCTATTGAGCCCTAGGACTAAAGGAGGAAGTTCCATTGATTGGTGGGAGGAATCCCTACTTTGATATGCGCAAATTTCTTTCAACTTTGTGAGTGGATCATTGAAATTAAATAATTATCCATTTATGGTTACAATGTTGCACTATGTATCTTTTCTTTGAGCTCTATTTTTAGAGGGATATATCAATCGAATTTAGAGACCCAAATATATGAAAATTGATATTGTATTGTATAGTGTAAGTTTATTCATGTTATGTAATTCTTCGCCAGTGGGTGTAACCATTTTTCTCTGTTTCTGGATTGGTTTTGCCAAAACCACCCTCCCAGGTTTTTTGTTTTTGTTTTGGATCTTTTTTTTTTTTAATAATAGAAACATAAAATTGACAGAATGTTTTTTGTTCCTACAGTATTACTACAACAATGACATTCATTTCCACTCATTTCCCGTCTATTCTGAACACCTCTCAACTCACACCATTGCTTTTTAGGCCAAAATGTATCAAAGTAGCTGGATGACCAACAAAAGCCCAGGACACACGGGGCGACGCTGCCTCCATGCTAAGTGAGGTGGTAAAGCACAGATCGCTCAGCACACATGGCGACACACAAGCGATGCACCCGTGATGCGTGGTGAGCAATCTGTGCATCTAATGTAGGATAAGCAGGATAGACAGTGCATGCATCACCATCGCTATACGGTGTACACACAGGGCGACGCTGCCTCCATGCTAAGTGAGGTGGTAAAGCACAGATCGCTCAGCACACATGGCGGCACACAAGCGATGCACCCGTGATGTGTGCTGAGCAATCTGTGCATCTAATGTAGGATAAGCAGGATAGACAGTGCATGCATCACCATCACTATACGGTCTACACACGGGGCGATGCTGCCTCCATGCTGAGTGAGGAGCTAAAGCACAGATCATCAGCACACATGGCGGCACACAAGTGATGCACCTGTCATGTGTGCTGAGCAATCTGTGTATCTAATGTAGGATAAGCAGGATAGACAGTGCATGCATCACCATCGCTATAGGGTGTACACATGGGGCGACGCTGCCTCCATGCTGAGTGAGGTGCTAAAGCACAGATAACTCAGCACACGTCGGCACACAAGCGATGCAGCTGTGATGTGTGCTGAGCAATCTGTGCATCTAATGTAGGATAAGCAGGATAGACAGTGCATGCATCACCATCTCTATAGGGTGTATACATGGGGCGATGCTGCCTCCATGCTGCGTGAGGTGCTAAAGCACAGATCGCTCAGCACACATGGCGGCACACAAGCGATGCACCCGTGATGTGTGCTGAGCAATCTGTGCATGTAATGTAGGATAAGCAGGATAGACAGTGCATGCATCACCATCGCTATAGGGTGTACACACGGGGCGACGCTGCCTCCATGCTGAGTGAGGTGCTAAAGCACAGATCGCTCAGCACACATGGCGGCACACAAGCGATGCACCCGTGATGTGTGCTGAGCAATCTGTGCATCTACTGTAGGATAGGCAGGATAGACAGTGCATGTATCACCATCGCTATAGGGTGTACACATGGGGCGACGCTGCCTCCATGCTGAGTGAGGTGCTAAAGCACAGATCGCTCAGCACACATGGCGGCACACAAGCGATGCACCCATGATGTGTGCTGAGCAATCTGTATATCTAATGTAGGATAAGCAGGATAGACAGTGCATGCATCACCATCGCTATAGGGTGTACACACGGGGCGACGCTGCCTCCATGCTGAGTGAGGTGCTAAAGCTTAGATCGCTCAGCACACATGGTGGCACACATGGGATGCACCTGCGATGTGTGCTGAGCAATCTGTGCATCTAATGTAGGATAAACAGGATAGACAGTGCATGCATCACCATCGCTATAGGGTGTACACACGGGGCGACACTGCCTCCATGCTGAGTTAGGTGCTAAAGCACAGATCGCTCAGCACACATGGCGACACACAAGCGATGCACCTGCGATGTGTGCTGAGCAATCTGTGCATCTAATGTAGGATAAGCAGGATAGACAGTGCATGCATCACCATCGCTATACGGTGTACACACAGGGCGACGCTGCCTCCATGCTGAGTGAGGTGCTAAAGCACAGATCGCTCAGCACACATGGCGGCACACAAGCAATGCACCCGTGATGTGTGCTGAGCAATCTGTGCATCTACTGTAGGATAAGCAGGATAGACAGTGCATGCATCACCATCGCTATACGGTGTACACACAGGGCGACGCTGCCTCCATGCTGAGTGAGGTGCTAAAGCACAGATCACTCAGCACACATGGCGACACACAACCGATTCACCCGCGATGTATGCTGAGCAATCTGTATATCTAATGTAGGATAGGCAGGACAGACAGTGCATGCATCACCATCGCTATACGGTGTACACACGGGGCGACGCTGACTCCATGCTAAGTGAGGTGCTAAAGCACAGATCGCTCAGCACACGTCGGCACACAAGCGATGCACCCGTGATGTGTGCTGAGCAATCTGTGCATCTAATGTAGGATAAGCAGGATAGACAGTGCATGCATCACCATCGCTATACGTTGTACACACGGGGCGACGCTGCCTCCATGCTGAGTGAGGTGCTAAAGCACAGATCGTCAGCACACATGGTGGCACACAAGCGATGCACCCGTGATGTGTGCTGAGCAATCTGTGCATCTAATGTAGGATAAGCAGGATAGACAGTGCATGCATCACCATACGGTGTACACACGGGGCGATGCTGCCTCCATGCTGAGTGAGGAGCTAAAGCACAGATCATCAGCACACATGGCAGCACACAAGTGATGCACCTGTCATGTGTGCTGAGCAATCTGTGTATCTAATGTAGGATAAGCAGGATAGACAGTGCATGCATCACCATCGCTATAGGGTGTACACATGGGGCGACGCTGCCTCCATGCTGAGTGAGGTGCTAAAGCACAGATCACTCAGCACACGTCGGCACACAAGCGATGCAGCTGTGATGTGTGCTGAGCAATCTGTGCATCTAATGTAGGATAAGCAGGATAGACAGTGCATGCATCACCATCTCTATAGGGTGTATACATGGGGCGAATGTGCCTCCATGCTGCGTGAGGTGCTAAAGCACAGATCGCTCAGCACACATGGCGACACACAAGCGATGCACCCGTGATGTGTGCTGAGCAATCTGTGCATGTAATGTAGGATAAGCAGGATAGACAGTGCATGCATCACCATCGCTATAGGGTGTACACACGGGGCGACGCTGCCTCCATGCTGAGTGAGGTGCTAAAGCACAGATCGCTCAGCACACATGGCGGCACACAAGCGATGCACCCGTGATGTGTGCTGAGCAATCTGTGCATCTACTGTAGGATAGGCAGGATAGACAGTGCATGTATCACCATCGCTATAGGGTGTACACATGGGGCGACGCTGCCTCCATGCTGAGTGAGGTGCTAAAGCACAGATCGCTCAGCACACATGGCGGCACACAAGCGATGCACCCATGATGTGTGCTGAGCAATCTGTATATCTAATGTAGGATAAGCAGGATAGACAGTGCATGCATCACCATCGCTATAGGGTGTACACACGGGGCGACGCTGCCTCCATGCTGAGTGAGGTGCTAAAGCTTAGATCGCTCAGCACACATGGTGGCACACATGGGATGCACCTGCGATGTGTGCTGAGCAATCTGTGCATCTAATGTAGGATAAGCAGGATAGACAGTGCATGCATCACCATCGCTATAGGGTGTACACACGGGGCGACACTGCCTCCATGCTGAGTGAGGTGCTAAAGCACAGATCGCTCAGCACACATGGCGGCACACAAGCGATGCACCCGTGATGTGTGCTGAGCAATCTGTGCATCTACTGTAGGATAAGCAGGATAGACAGTGCATGCATCACCATCGCTATACGGTGTACACACAGGGCGACGCTGCCTCCATGCTGAGTGAGGTGCTAAAGCACAGATCGCTCAGCACACATGGCGGCACACAAGCAATGCACCCGTGATGTGTGCTGAGCAATCCGTGCATCTACTGTAGGATAAGCAGGATAGACAGTGCATGCATCACCATCGCTATACGGTGTACACACAGGGCGACGCTGCCTCCATGCTGAGTGAGGTGCTAAAGCACAGATCACTCAGCACACATGGCGACACACAACCGATTCACCCGCGATGTATGCTGAGCAATCTGTATATCTAATGTAGGATAGGCAGGACAGACAGTGCATGCATCACCATCGCTATACGGTGTACACACGGGGCGACGCTGACTCCATGCTAAGTGAGGTGCTAAAGCACAGATCGCTCAGCACACGTCGGCACACAAGCGATGCACCCGTGATGTGTGCTGAGCAATCTGTGCATCTAATGTAGGATAAGCAGGATAGACAGTGCATGCATCACCATCGCTATACGTTGTACACACGGGGCGACGCTGCCTCCATGCTGAGTGAGGTGCTAAAGCACAGATCGTCAGCACACATGGTGGCACACAAGCGATGCACCCGTGATGTGTGCTGAGCAATCTGTGCATCTAATGTAGGATAAGCAGGATAGACAGTGCATGCATCACCGTCGCTATACGGTGTACACACGGGGCGACGCTGCCTCCATGCTGAGTGAGGTGCTAAAGCACAGATCGCTCAGCACACATGGTGGCACACAAGCGATGCACCTGTGATGTGTGCTGAACAATCTGTGCATCTAATGTAGGATAAGCAGGATAGACAGTGCATGCATCACCATCGCTATAGGGTGTACACACAGGGCGACGCTGCCTCCATGCTGAGTGAGGTGCTAACGCACAGATCGCTCAGCCAACATAGCGGCACACAAGCGATGCACCCGTGATGTATGATGAGCAATCTGTGCATCTAATGTAGGATAAGCAGGATAGACAGTGCATGCATCACCATCACTATAGGGTGTACACACGGGGTGACGCTTCCTCCATGCTGGGTGAGGTGCTAAAGCACAGATCGCTTAGCACCAACGGGACTATGCATCACCATCGCTATAGGGTGTACACACAAAGCAATCCGTGCTTTATTTCTAGGCGATCTGGCACTTGCAACATCCAGGAGTGGCACTGCCGTGGCAGACAGGGTGGCAGTTTTATAAACTGCCAAAAAATGCTCCAAGTAGCATATAATGCAAAGAAAAGAGGTGCAAGATGGAGCTGTCCTTGGTCCCTCCCACCAGCCCTTATGTTGTATAAACAGGACACGCCCCCTTTAACAAACCAATCATTTCAGCAACAGGTGGTCTCCCAGGAAAAGCTCATCAAGTTCTCCGAATCATAGCAATCTACAATCATCTCATTTCCATATTTGATGACTTTTCACATTATGGCCCTTATTCTGATTGAGTCGGACAGCTGCATGTGCGGACGGACGGCTGATGTTTTGTGTTTGCGCAGAGGCATTTCTGCGCATGTGCGAAGCCGCGGACGTCCGAACACGGCGAGAAATCCATGCAGAAAACGATTGTATGGAACCATCCGAGCAGGGGGTGGAGAGGGGCATGAAGGGCTGTTTGGGGTCATTACCATATGCGTACGCCCCGCGTTTCATAGGCATTCCCATGAAAACGCTGGGCGTATGTATGTTAATCTGGCTGTGATGCACGTGTGGGGGGTGGACAGCTGACATAGCCGGTTGTCAGCTGCCCGCCCATATCCCGGCTTTCACAGGTGGGGCTAAGAACACTTGGTGCCCGTCCGAAATACGCATCCATCCGATTCAACCAGAATAAGGCCCTATGAGAAGAGGCAAGAGGTAGACGAAAGTGTCAAGAAGTTGAGTAAAAATGAGAGAGGCACATGCAGTCAGAGACAACACACAGGGCGTCACCTCCACTCCTATCTTGGTATGGGAAACAAAAAGGACTTTACACAAGCAAATGTATAATTACTACATTACTGGACAAACTGAAAAACTGGGGTCCAAACCCTCCAACTTTGTACCCCATTCTCCATTTATAGGGATTATGATAATCTTGGATTTATATAAATAAATAATGGCTCAAAATTGGATATTTTCCCCTCCACGGAGTCTGGAGACTTATTTTGTGAAAATCTCTCTTTTTTTTATTACACTTTTATTGACATATTTTGTGTCAGATGCCTTATATTAATAAGTTACACGCATGTGATCAAACCTTTGTGTCTTGTTTATTTATATTTTATTCAACTGTGGCTACAATGATTGGTTTGTTTGGGCCCCCACAAAACAAGCTGCCAATGACACAAAGTGGAAAGGAAAGACTAAGGCCTTGGCCTGTATATGACTGGTGCTTCTGTGTCGCTCATAATGAAGATGAAAGCCATCCCTGTAAAAGAATGCCTGAGGGACAAGTCAGACGCGATTTACCCAGAACTTCCCCCGGCAGCTTCCCTGGAGTGCTACATGTGATTTGGCACTTGATGTGCCATTGATCGCATGAGATACTGTATATCTGACCATATTGCATGTACATAGATTTATCTGATGGAATGGTCCTAGGGGATGGCATGAGTGCTAGGAGGGGGGTGGCCAAAACAGTGAAATAAAAACAAGGAGACATTTTAAAACCTCTGCACAGTCTGCTCTGTGATTACTGAGGCTGTTTTTCATGAACAAACTGCTTTATCCTATTCTGTGATGGCTTCTTATCACTATCACCTTCTGCAAGCCTACGGCTTTCTGGCGTTGAGATGTGAGAGGAATCAGCAATGGAAGAGGGTGAGGTCCTGCTGGAACTAGGAGTGGCTGCTGAAGAGGGACTCGCTCTCTCACATGTCACTACTGACCCAGATAAGGGAGAACAACCCAGAGGACTATCGCAATTACTTGCACATGGATGACGCTACCTTCCAGGCATTGCTGGGCCTGGTGACTCCCTACATTGAGAGACTAGATACCAGCCTGCAGAGGGCCATCCCTGCTGAGGAGAGGCTTGAGGCTACACTAAGTTTCCTGGCTACAGGGTGGTCACTGGAGGATCTGAAGTTCGGGTCTTCATCTCTGCACAGGCACTGGGGCGTATCATCCCAGAGATGTGCAAAGCTATAGTAGATGTGCTGCAGAACCAGTTGTTAAAGGTAAATAAATACACACCTCACATGTTGTATATACAGATGGAGCAGCGGTTATTCATCTGGATGGGGCTCCATAGCTTTCTGTCTCGGCGCGACATGTGCAGAGAATGGGACACGCCTGAGTGTGACATGCTTGCGTACTCCATTTGTGGCAATGGGATGCATGATTATGTAAGACATGCTATGCTGTTACCATATGCTATGCCATATACACACACAGCCCAGTACATATACTACTACACCATGCCATATACACACACAGCCCAGTACAGACACTACTACACCATGCCATATACACACAGCCCAGTACAGACACTACTACACCATGCCATATATACACACACAGCCCAGTACAGACACTACTACACCATGCCATATATACACACACAGCCCAGTACAGACACTACTACACCATGCCATATATACACACACAGCCCAGTACATACACTACTACACCATGCCATATATACACACACAGCCCAGTACAGACACTACTACACCATGCCATATATACACACACAGCCCAGTACATACACTACTACACCATGCCATATATATACACACAGCCCAGTACAGACACTACTACACCATGCCATATATACACACACACAGCCCAGTACATACACTACTACACCATGCCAAATACACACACACACAGCCCAGTACAGACACTACTACACCATGCCATATATACACACAGCCCAGTACAGACACTACTACACCATGTCATATATACACACACAGCCCAGTACATACACTACTACACCATGCCATATACACACAGCCCAGTACAGACACTACTACACCATGCCATATATACACACACAGCCCAGTACATACACTACTACACCATGCCATATATACACACACAGCCCAGTACAGACACTACTACACCATGCCATATATACACACACAGCCCAGTACATACACTACTACACCATGCCATATATATACACACAGCCCAGTACAGACACTACTACACCATGCCATATATACACACACACAGCCCAGTACATACACTACTACACCATGCCAAATACACACACACACAGCCCAGTACAGACACTACTACACCATGCCATATATACACACAGCCCAGTACATACACTACTACACCATGTCATATATACACACAAAGCCCAGTACAGACACTACTACACAATGCCATATATACACACAAAGCCCAGTACAGACATTACTACACCATGCCATATATACACACACAGCCCAGTACAGACATTACTACACCATGCCATATATACACACACAGCCCAGTACAGACACTACTACACCATGCCATATACACACACATCCCAGTACATACACTACTACACCATGCCATATACACACACAGCCCAGTACATACACTACTACACCATGCCATATATACACACACAGCCCAGTACAGACACTACTACACCATGCCATATATACACACACAGCCCAGTACAGACACTACTACACCATGCCATATATACACACACAGCCCAGTACAGACACTACTACACCATGCCATATATACACACACAGCCCAGTACAGACACTACTACACCATGCCATATACACACACATCCCAGTACATACACTACTACACCATGCCATATATACACACACAGCCCAGTACAGACACTACTACACCATGCCATATATACACACAGCCCAGTACAGACACTACTACACCATGCCATATATACACACACAGCCCAGTACATACACTACTACACCATGCCATATACACACACAGCCCAGTACAGACACTACTACACCATGCCATATATATACACACACAGCCCAGGACAGACACCACTACACCATGCCATATACACACATAGCCCAGTACATATACTACTACACCATGCCATATATACACACAGCCCAGTACAGACACTACTACACCATGCCATATATATACACAGCCAGTACATACACTACTACACCATGCCATATATATACACACAGCCAGGCCATACATTACTACACCATGCCATATATGTACACAGTCCAGTACATACACTACTACACCATGCCATATATACACACAGCCCAGTACAGACACTACTACACCATGCCATATATACACACACAGCCCAGTACAGACACTACTACACCATGCCATATATACACACACAGCCCAGTACAGACACTACTACACCATGCCATATATACACACACAGCCCAGTACAGACACTACTACACCATGCCATATACACACACATCCCAGTACATACACTACTACACCATGCCATATATACACACACAGCCCAGTACAGACACTACTACACTATGCCATATATACACACAGCCCAGTACATATACTACTACACCATGCCATATATACACACAGCCCAGTACAGACACTACTACACCATGCCATATATATACACAGCCAGTACATATACTACTACACCATGCCATATATACACACAGCCCAGTACAGACACTACTACACCATGCCATATATATACACAGCCAGTACATACACTACTACACCATGCCATATATATACACACAGCCAGGCCATACATTACTACACCATGCCATATATGTACACAGTCCAGTACATACACTACTACACCATGCCATATATACACACAGCCCAGTACAGACACTACTACACCATGCCATATATACACACAGCCCAGTACAGACACTACTACACCATGCCATATATACACACACAGCCCAGTACAGACACTACTACACCATGCCATATATACACACAGCCCAGTACAGACACTACTACACCATGCCATATATACACACAGCCCAGTACAGACACTACTACACCATGCCATATATACACACAGCCCAGTACAGACACTACTACACCATGCCATATATACACACAGCCCAGTACAGACACTACTACACCATGCCATATACACACACAGCCCAGTACAGACACTACTACACCATGCCATATATACACACACAGCCCAGTACAGACACTACTACACCATGCCATATACACACACATCCCAGTACATACACTACTACACCATGCCATATATACACACACAGCCCAGTACAGACACTACTACACCATGCCATATATACACACAGCCCAGTACAGACACTACTACACCATGCCATATATACACACACAGCCCAGTACATACACTACTACACCATGCCATATACACACACAGCCCAGTACAGACACTACTACACCATGCCATATATATACACACACAGCCCAGGACAGACACCACTACACCATGCCATATACACACATAGCCCAGTACATATACTACTACACCATGCCATATATACACACAGCCCAGTACAGACACTACTACACCATGCCATATATATACACAGCCAGTACATACACTACTACACCATGCCATATATATACACACAGCCAGGCCATACATTACTACACCATGCCATATATGTACACAGTCCAGTACATACACTACTACACCATGCCATATATACACACAGCCCAGTACAGACACTACTACACCATGCCATATATACACACAGCCCAGGACAGACACTACTACACCATGCCATATATACACACAGCCCAGTACAGACACTACTACACCATGCCATATATACACACAGCCCAGTACAGACACTACTACACCATGCCATATATACACACAGCCCAGTACAGACACTACTACACCATGCCATATACACACACAGCCCAGGACAGACACCACTACACCATGCCATATACACACATAGCCCAGTACATATACTACTACACCATGCCATATATACACACACAGCCCAGTACAGACACTACTACACCATGCCATATATACACACAGCCCAGTACAGACACTACTACACCATGCTACTGTATATACACACACAGCCCAGTACAGACATTACTACACCATGTCATATATACACACAGCCCAGTACAGACACTACTACACCATGCCATATATACACACAGCCCAGTACACACCATGCCATATATACACACAGCCCAGTACAGACACTACTACATCATGCCATATATATACACACACAGCCCAGTACATACACTACTACACCATGCCATATACACACACAGCCCAGGACAGACACCACTACACCATGCCATATACACACATAGCCCAGTACATATACTACTACACCATGCCATATATACACACACAGCCCAGTACAGACACTACTACACCATGCCATATATACACACAGCCCAGTACATGCACTACTACACCATGCCATATACACACACAGCCCAGTACATGCACTATTACACCATGCCATATACACACACAGCCCAGTACATGCACTATTACACCATGCCATATATACACACACAGCCCAGTACAGACACTATTACACCATGCCATATATACACACAGCCCAGTGCAGACACTACTACACCATGCCATATATACACACAGCCCAGTGCAGACACTACTACACCATGCCATATACACACACACAGCCCAGTACATGCACTATTACACCATGCCATATATACACACACAGCCCAGTACAGACACTATTACACCATGCCATATATACACACACAGCCCAGTACAGACACTACTACACCATGCCATATATACACACACAGCCCAGTACAGACACTACTACACCATGCCATATATACACACAGCCCAGTATAGACACTACTACACCATGCCATATATACACACAGCCCAGTACAGACACTACTACACCATGCCATATATATACACACACAGCCCAGTACAGACACTATTACACCATGCAATATATACACACAGCCCAGTGCAGACACTACTACACCATGCCATATATACACACACAGCCCAGTACATACACTACTACACCATGCCATATACACACACACAGCCCAGTACATGCACTATTACACCATGCCATATATACACACACAGCCCAGTACAGACACTACTACACCATGCCATATATACACACACAGCCCAGTACAGACACTACTACACCATGCCATATATACACACACAGCCCAGTACAGACACTACTACACCATGCCATATATACACACAGCCCAGTACAGACACTAATACACCATGCCATATATACACACACAGCCCAGTACAGACACTACTACACCATGCCATATATACACACACAGCCCAGTACATACACTACTACACCAAGACTTATACAGAGACAGCCCAGTACATACACTACTACACCATGCCATATATACACACAGCCCAATACATACACTACTAAACCATGCCATATATATACACACAGCCCAGTACAGACACTACTACACCATGCCATATATATATATATACACAGCCCAGTATAGACACTACTACACCATGCCATATATACACACATCCCAGTACATACACTACTACACCATGCCATATATACACACACAGCCCAGTACAGACACTACTACACCATGCCATTTCCCTCAGGACCTAAGGCAGTTCCCATACAGTGCAATGTGCTTGGTGAGTGCAGGGTGCAGAGATCACACAGGAAATACAATAATACACAGATTATATACCTCAGCCTGTGATGTGTGTATTCGGAATGGAGTCCGGCCAGCTCTGTCTGCAGACACCAGGGGGACTTCCTGGTCACGTGACACCACCTCTCTGACGTCATCCTGTAGTCATCTTTGTACTACAACTACGGGTGCCCAGATGTTCCAAAACTGTAATAACATCACAGAGCACAGCAAGCCATAAACCAGTGTAGCAGCATTACAGATAGGACAAAAGCTAAAGTATTCTAACTAGTGCAATGTGACAAATATTACATTTACTGACACAATGAGATTTCAATAAAGACAATTTTATATATAAAAAATATATATATATTAATATATATAATATATAAAATTTTCTTTATTTAAATCTCCTTGTGTCTGTAAATGTGTTGTGTCATACTGCACTAGTTAGTGTATATCATACCTCCCAACTTCTGATTAAACGAAATAGGGACACTCGCCGCCCGAAAAGGGGGCGGTGCGTATGCAAATGAGGGCGCGGCTTATGCTAATTAGCCGCGACCTCATTTTCATACGAGAATAGACGCTGTGCGCATGCGCACAGCGTCTTTTCTATTAGATTGGGGGTTCTCCCAACTGCCACCCCCCGCAGCGGGACAATGCCTGCCGCGGGTGGGACAGCGGGACAGGACCCGAAATCGGGACTGTCCCGCTGTAATAGTGACAGTTGGGAGGCATGGTATATATATACTGATGATGGGGGATGGCGGCACTCGACAAGAGATCTTTAGTAGGATGTGGTTAACACTGCGCTCTCCTTCCGAACCAAATTGAGTAGCAACCCAGTGATTCGTTTGTGTGCTATACAATGTGAGAAAAAGGTATTATGACAATGAAATGTGTGCAAAAAAAACTTCAGTGCGTTTATTGTTACACTGTACAAAATGATGACAACTGTGACACAATGTGTCACAGTTGTCATCATTTTGTACAGTGTAACAATAAACGCACTGAAGTTTTTTTTGCACACATTTCATTGTCATAATACCTTTTTCTCACATTGTATAGCACACAAACGAATCACTGGGTTGCTACTCAATTTGGTTCGGAAGGAGAGCGCAGTGTTAACCACATCCTACTAAAGATACCCTGTGAGCTAGGACAGCTCAATACACTGCAGCCCCTTCACACAGCAGTACCTTGAGCGCTGACAAAACCCCCCAAATACTACTCGACAAGAGATGATTTTATCACAGAAAGTTTCCCGCACTATTACGTTTTCAATGTTCACTGTGTCATTATTGCATATTTTGTTGTAGGTTACCACAGCAACCAGGATTTCCTGGATTGGCTGTGGTGGTCAGGTGTCACGGCTCCCTCCAAGCTGCCCGACATGCGCCGAGCGGGATGGGGTCATCAGCAGGCGCCCCAGGCCGGGAAGCATGAACGGAACCTAGAGGGATACTATGTAGGTAAGCTTGTTACATGTTTGTATTGTTCTCTGTATTTTTTGCCTTGATAAAAAAAGCAGATGAGGCTTTGAAACGTTGGTTACCATAGCCTGAGGGCTGGGTATTCATTCATCTCTTGTAGAGTGCCGCCATCCACCATCGTCAGTCCACGCCAGTGGATCCTCATTTTGGAGGGCACCGATTTATTGTTGTTTTATTATGCTGGTTTGGTTGTGCCACCTCAGCCAGACGCCCGCTATATATATATATATATATATATATATATATATATATATATATATAAAATATACACGGGCTTGCCTACCCTCCCGGCTTTGCAGGAGCCTTCTGCTGCCCCACAAACCCCCCTTTCTCCCCTGTTTTTGGGACCCCTCCACAGAATTTTAGAGTGCGCATGTGCTCCTCTGGGAAATGGAGGGGTTGGGGTTCACAGCCAGCCACCGCGCCGCGCTGTTCTGCAATGGCTGAGCTGCTGTAGTGCTGCCGCTGATAGGAAATCATGTGCTGTGTGACTGCCAAGCAGAGGCGTAGGGAGGGTGGAGCCGGCGGAGCACGAGCTCCAGGCGCAGAGACATCAAATGGTGCCGGAGCCGTGCAGCCCGCTCCCTCCCTGCACTTCCCGACACCACTCACTAAAGCCACAGCGCGGGCAGCGCTGGCCGACTCTCCACCCCCCCTCACCTATGAGTGCAGCGGCACCGCTGCCCGACGCCATTCAGTGAAGCCACATAGCCGCCCATCACCCCCCTTCTCACTCGCGCGGGCAGAAAACACAGCCCCGGGAGCTGCGTCTTGTTGCATTGATTGAGTGACAGGTTGCTGCTGGGCTGGCTGGAGGTAGGGGGTGCTGTTTACAGAGGCAGCCTGTATTTACTGTATAGTTCCTCCCAGGCAGTGCTCACTGCTCACTGATCCGTGGCTGTGCTCTGTGAGAGAGCAAGCAAGCCAGGAGAGGGGAGAAACAGCTGCCTGTACTTTTATCTGACCAAGGCCAGGATGGTTTATGCTGGGGGGAGCCAGGGGTTGGTCCTGATGTTTGTTTGAGGGTGGAGGGTGTATGCTATGTTTACATATTGTGCATGTGTATGTATGGTACAGTATGTGTGTATGTATGGTATGTGTGTGTACATGATGTGTGTGTTTTCCTGATGTATGTACTATATGCATGCATGTGTCTTTTGTGTACATGTGTGTGTATGTATGCTATGTGTGTACATAATGTATGTGTGTACATTATGTGTATGTAAGGTATGTGTGTACATGATGTATGTATGCTATATGTGTGTTTGTGTGTGTAAATAATGGATGGTATGTGTGTAGGTATGTATCATGTGTGTGTATGTAGGTTATGTATGTGTATGTACATGGTGTGTGTGTGTATGTATGTATTATGTATGTATGTGTACATAATGTGTGTATGCTATGTGTGTGTGTACATGATGTGTGTATCTATGGTATGTGTTTGTTTGTGGGTATTTGTGTATCTATAGTTATTTGCATGTACAGAAACCCACCCATGAAAACCCTGCGTTTGCCCCTGCTCCTAGGAGTGCAGCGGCAGCGCTGCCCGACCCCACTCAGTGAAGCCACAGCGTGGGCAGCTCTGCTAAGAGTGCAGCCGCAGCGCATCCACAGTGCGGGCAGCGCTGCCTGACACCCCCCCCCCCGTCCTGAACAGAGCAGCGGATCCCCCCAGTCAAGCGGCGGGCTGGCACTGGGGAGCAGGGGATAATGAGGCAAGTGGACAGACCAGTAGCTGAGCAGTGGCTGGTGCTGAGGACCAGGAGACCCACAGATGCTGGTGAGAAGACTTGCCTCCCATACTCTGTTCCCCTGTCACTTCATCCCAATTATCTCACTCCCTCTTGCCCCTTATCACAGCCCCTCCATCACCTCACCCTCTCTATTGCCCCCTGTTGTCTCACCCCCTCTCAAGTAACCCCTGGTCACCTCACCCCCCCCCCCCATCACCTCACCCCTTCACCCAACCAAGCATCTCACCCTCCCTATCACTCCCCTGTTGCCTCACCCCCTCTCACCTAACCCCCTTTCACCTCTTCTTCATCACCTTACTTATTCGCCCCCTGGCACCTCACCCTGTTCTCACCTCTCCCCCACACCATCTTTCCTCTTTTTCGCTCTCTTCCCATCCCCTTTTCTCTCTCCTGTTCTCCCACCCACTCAGTCACCCTCTCTCTTCCCTGCTGCCCCCCCTACACAGCTGTCTCCTCTCTCCTTACTCTCTCCGACCTGCCACCTCTCTTTCTCTCAACCCTCACTCACCAACCCCCACCCCATCTGTGGCTTTATGTGTAACGGGTATAATAAAGTTTGCTAAATTGTGCAATGGGCATTATGGTGTGTGGTATATTGTTAGGCTGCGCCCCCCCAAGAGCCCCGCCTACTACAAATCGGGGGGGGGGGGGCATAAAACATGCCTTTGCTCCGGGCACCGTGGCACCTAGCTACACCACTGCTGCCAAGGCATCGGAAGGAGCAGAGCTGACAGCCAGAGCTCTGCTGCTTCCCGGAGGCTGGCCCCGCCCACCACACTGTCTGAGCTCCGTGAGGCCAGCACTCCCTGCTCTTCCTGCTACTGAAGTTCTGACTCTGGGCCTGTGGTGAGCTGCCTCCCCCACCACACTACTGGGTCCCTGCACCTTCCAGCTTGGAGAAACACAGCCAGGTGAGTGCTGTGTATACTGGGGGAGTGGGGTTTTATATAATGTGGGGGTGGGGGTGTATATAATGTGGGAGTGCGGTGTGTATATAATGTGGGGGAGTGGGGTGTGTATATAATGTGGGGGAGTGGGGGTGTATATAATGTGGGAGTGGGGGGTCTATAGAATGTCGGGGTGGGGGGTGTATATATAGATATAGATATATAGAGATAAAGATATAGATTATATATATATATCTTATATATTTGGCAACATCTGTCACTCAAAATGTGTGAGTGTGTCTATAACGCTGGGTGGAGCCTCTGACTCCGCCCATACACACTCACATAGTGACTGAGAACCAGCCCAGTGAGTCCACAGTGCCAGACACCCTCTGACTCCCCATGCTGCCCAGCAGAGACACTGCTACTCCACAGCCACCAGGTGAGCGCCCCCCCCGCGATTCGCGGCACCCTCCGCGACCTCTCACGATTCGCGGCACCCCCCGCGACCCCCCCCCCGCGTTTGAGGAAAAAACTTGCGATTCGCGGCGTCCCTTCCACGATTCGCGTCACCCCCCCCGCGCGATTCGCGCCAATCCCCCCCCCTGCGACTCCCCCTCCCGCTATTTGCGGCACCACCACCCCCCGCACCCCCCCTTCCCGCGATTCGCGGCACTTCCCCTGCGACACACCCCTCCCGCGATTCGTGGACCATCCGCCCCGCGACCCCCCCTCCCGCAATTCACACCACACATCCCCCCCCCGGCCCCCCTCCCACGATTTGCAGCACCCCCCGCTAACACACCCCTATCACTACCCAGCTTCCTGCTCTCCTGAACCGTAACTTCCACCACTGGCGAGTCACTGACGCTGTGTTGCCCACATACCCCTATCATGCCTCATAGCCCAGCCTCCTGCTCTCATGCACCCTAACTCCCACCCAGTAGGAGGAGACTCTGACTCAGGGACATGGTTCTATACTCCTGTGCTGCCATGCTGGACCCTCACCCACTGGCAGAAGCTGCACAGTCCCCCACCCTCCTCTTTAGTCCCCCTTATGCCCACACACCCCTATCACTACCCAGCCTCCTGTTTTCCTGTGTCGTAACCTCCGCCAGTGGGGAGCCGCTGACTCAAAACACCCTACTATACTGTTGGGTTTCATAGTGTGGGAGTGGTTCTCTAAAAGTAAAAAGTAGGACAATAACACATTTTAAGAGGGTTATGTGAGTCCTATATTTATTCCTGATTGAGGCTTGGAGGGAAAAATGTGAATTTTTAAACTGAAGAAGGAGGAGAGAGGCACACAACATTTTTATATTGATTATCTGACTGTTATATTAGGATAAATCTGGGAGATGTAGGGGAGAGGATAGGTCCCCTAATGTATAGTATAGTATTATGATCATTATTTTGTAACAAACATATTCTATGTTGTTGTTGGAACAGTCTTAGACTCATAGAAAGAAAGAGAATTGGTTGTATTCATTCATCCCAAAAGGTTCTGTACTGTTCATCAAAAAGATCCATCTTGATTCCCTTTTGAGTAGTTCGTTCATTAGGTCTCCTCCTCTGATACCCAACTGGACCCTTTCCAGACCATGGATTTGAAGTCCTTTGGGGTCGCTGTTATGCATTCTATAAAAGTGTCTAGAGACACTAGTTAGGGTTTTGAAGTTGTTACGATCCTTCTCTGCATTTTTAATGCCCCTGATGTGCTCCATCAGTCTCGTTCTCATTTGTCGGCTGGTAAGTCCTACATATTTCATTCCACACGGGCATTAAATGCAATATATCACCCCTGTGGTTTTGCAGTTTATGAAGTCAAATATTTTGTGTATATTCCCAAATCTGTCTTTCACCTCTTTCGTTTGTGTGACATATTTGCACGTGTTGCAATCATCACATTTATAGCATCCCTGATGTTTCTTTTCTTTGTGCTTGTGCGAAGTGACTGTGCAACAGAATGTCTTTCAGGCTGGGAGATTTTCTCCAACTTGTCTGCACTTGATTGCCTAATATCTCCTTTAGATTGTAATCTGTAGTCAGGACATCCCAGTGTTTCTGTAAAATATTTTGAATTTCTTTCCATTCTTGACAGAATGTGCCCACGAATCTCACTTTATCATAGTTTTTCTTACTTTTTTTTAGGAGATATGAGGGTCTCCCTATTTTGTTGGTAAGCTGTTCTGTATCCTTTTTTGATAAGTTTTTGACTATAGCCTCTTGCTTTTAGTCTGTCTGTGAGTTCTTCTGATCTTTTTTGAAAGAATGCCGTTTCTGAGCAATTCCTTCTAGTTCGTAGAAATTCCCCCTTTGGTACTCCCCTAATAGTGGCAGGTAAATGTAGCATAACAGCGACCCCAAAGGACTTCAAATCCATGGACTGGAAAGGGTCCAGTTGGGTATCAGAGGAGGATACCTAATGAACGAACTACTCAAAAGGGAATCAAGATGGATCTTTTTGATGAACAGTACAGAACCTTTTGGGATGAATGAATACAACCAATTCTCTTCCTTTCTATGAGTCTAAGGGCAGTATTCAATGATAAAAATTTGCAGTGTTTTATGGCGAATTTGTGCTTTTTTCGCGTTGGACGGAGAATTTTGGTCTCAAAAAGTGAACCACCCTATTCAATGTGATATTTTCGCCGTCTTTCTAAGTGATTTTCGCCGTGTCTCGCCGTGTCTCTCCATGTAGCAATTCTCCATCTTTTCATGGAGAAGTGGAATGTGAACTTTTAAAATAAATTTTGGTGTCAAAAAATCAGGAATTTTATTCTGTGAAGGGGCATGCTATTTTTATTCATGAATATATATTTAATTTAAAAAATATATATATATATTTTTTTTACACATTACAGCCAGCAGGGGGCCGGAGCCGAGAGACGCTCATTAGATATTCATATATTCACTGCACCCGATCATTACATATGCACGATCGGGTGTAGTGAATATACCCGGTCCCCTGCTGGCTCTGGGGGGGCAGCTTGTGCTGCCTGGGTCCCGGGGAGCCCTCCTCCCCTCCACATACGTTCTGGGGCAGGCAGGGAGACTTCAATCTTCCTGCCTGCCACCATGCCACGGCTCCCTGCAGCAGACGCTTGTCCGCTGCAGGGGTTAAGATTCGCCGCGAGGGGCAACGAGCCCCTCCGACATTGAATACTGGGAGAGCGAGTGTCAGCCAGCCCTCCGGAACACAGCGAGTGTGCAGCATTTTACATTGAATACTGCCCTTTGACTGTTCCAACAACAACATAGAATATGTTTGTTACAAAATAACGATCATAATACTATACTATACATCAGGGGACCTATCCTCCCCCCTACATCTCCCAGATTTATCCTAATATAGCAGTCAGATAATCAATATAAAAATTTTGTGTGCCTCTCTCCTCCTTCTTCAGTTTAAAAATTCAAATTTTTCCCTCCAAGCCTCAATCAGGAATAAATATAGGACTCACATAACCCTCTTAACATCTGTTATTGTCCTAATTTTTACTTTTAGAGAACTACTCCCACACTATGAAACCCAACAGGGCTGCATCAAGATATACAGCAAAAAGTTTGGGTGTATTAAAACACAGAACAATACAAGAACATATATTGGCCATCCTATTGAGAGATATTAAACTTAGGGATCACATAAATGACATGTACAAAAATACATAGAATAACAATAACACACGATCTATGATCTTATGGGCATAATGACTCATATATAATCACCATAATAACAGCTTGTCACCATGATAATATAGTACAATAGAAAAACTAATCATTTTTATTTCATGATAATTCTAAAACACACACAACCACAATTAACACTGACAGCACTGTATTTCACCACAAATGACACGAAAATAAGAAATCACAACACCACTATAAGTCACAGGAACACATTAGTATTTATTTATTTGTTTATTGTCTGTTAGATTTTTATAAGAAACAATAAGTTCATAGAACTCATCATAATAATAAAGTCACATCACATTAGAATATAATTATTGCATTGTATTGTATTATACTATATCACATCTATCACCCTTATATATTTTTTTATTTTTTCACAATCACAATTTTTACGACGGTGTGAAGAGCGCCCGTAGGGCGCGATGAATCACCTAGTATGTGTATATATATATATATATATATATATATATATATGTGTAAAATATAGGGTGAAAAAAGCGCCTCCTAGTGTAGTATTTAGAGTGGTGTATACACTACACCTCCACCATCTGCACTGGTACCAGCATTTCCAGTTGTTCCCTTATATTACACCATTCCGAAAATACATAAGGACAGTTCTAACCCGCCTGGTAGGCCTATAATTGCGGCTACAGGATCCTTATTTCAACCTGTTGCCACCCTGTTGGACTCCCTCCTTCAACCACTCATCTCTGCAGAACCGAGCTACCTGAGAGACACTGGACAGTTTCTACAAAGATTAATTGATGTGGATACCATACCACAAGAAAGCTGGCTCATTGGAATTGATGTGGTCAGTCTATACACCTTCATTCCCCATGAATTTGGGTTGGAGGCTGTAAAGAAGTTCTTGCTGACCAAAAGTAAATTTACAGGAGGTCAAATTAATATAATCATCAAGTTGTTTAGATTGATACTGTTTAACAATTTTTTCGTATACGATGACAAGTTCTTCCTGCAGGCACGGGGCTGTGCTATGGGTTCCAGCGCAGCTCCGTGCTATGCAAATATCGTGATGTATATGATTGAAGAGGAGTTACTGTACAATAACTCTATTGCAGCACAATACACAGTATTGTTTAGCAGATTTATTGATGATCTCTTCATGATCTGGCAAGGCCCAAAAATTGCGTTTGAACAACTCCTCAAGGAGTACCACGACCAAGGAGGTCCCATAGAGTTCACCTATTCTATGGACCAATCTGCAATGAACTTTTTGGATGTCAAAGTTAGTATTCAAAATGGAGTGTTAAACACCACAGTCTTCACAAAACCAACGGACCGCAACTTATTGTTGCAAGCTTCTAGCTGCCACCCCCCATCGTTAATCCGAGGACTGCCGTTCTCACAGATGGTACGCATTCGACGTATTAATAGCGATAAATCAATGGCTGTCTCACAGATAGACGCTTTGATTGACAGACTGTCATCGCGGGGCTATTCACCAAGACTGCTACAAGAAGCCAAAAAGAAGGTCCTGGAATTAGACCGTCACAAACTATTGACATCCTCAAATAAAGACAAACAACCTAACAACGTTATTCCTTGGGTCAATAAATACAATAATGAATCTAATAAAGTTCAATCTGCAGTAAAAAAACATTGGCCAATCGTCACCTCCGACCCTAGTTTAGGATTATCCAACAGCAGGGTTATGCCCTGCTATTCGCGAGGCCGCAATCTCAGATCATGGCTTGTTAAAACTGATGTGGCTAAACTCAGAAGCCCAAAAGAATTCAAGTCTTTCCTTCCTCCACCACGTCTGGGGTGCAGTAAATGTGGTTGTGTGGCCTGTCAATTCATGTTGACAGGCGACACCTTTCAACATCCACATTCCGGATACACTTACAAAATCCGACATCAATTCAATTGTGACTCCTCCTACGTGGTATATCAGATATTGTGCCCTTGTGGCTTGGTTTATATCGGTAAAACGGAACAGAAGTTCAAAGGACGAATGGCGGCACACCGATCTGATATCCGCCAAGCGTTATTAACTGGGACAAGTGACAAACCGGTGGCTCGCCACTTTGCCGCATTCAATCACCCTCTGAACAGTTTGAGATATCGTATCATAGACACTATCCCATATTCAATTAGAGGAGGGAACAGATCCCTCAAACTTATTCAGTGTGAGAGTCGCTGGATTGCACGACTTGATACTATCCAGCCGAGGGGCCTAAATGAACAGATCTCGTATGGTTGCTTCTTATAATAATATTCTATACTTTATTGCTGCTATTTAGTAATATTTGGATTGAAAATTCTTTGCTACTGTCAATTTTTTGATTGCTCAATTTGTGAGTGCTTGTATTTTGTTTTAAGCACTATTATGGTTTTTGTATGGTTATATGTTCTCTTTTTCATATGTTTTTCTTTCACTTGCAGCGTCCAGTTGCTTAGCAACTGGATCACCGCGCTAGACAGGGAAGCCGGGGTGACGTCATCGGCAGTGGCGGCTGCGACGCCGACGTACAACGCGCTCCAGAGGCGGGCTCCTTCGTCGGGCGAGGCGGCATACTTTGGTATTTAGGTAAGATTTTTCATTTACAAATTGGCTTGAAAACAGTTTTTAATTAAACTGAAACGTTGCTGATTATCCTGTGTTCATCACGTTATTTCCGAGTGCCGCACATCCGAAGGTTACTATATATATATATATATATATATATATATATATATATATATGTGTAAAATATAGGGTGAAAAAAGCGCCTCCTAGTGTAGTATTTAGAGTGGTGTATACACTACACCTCCACCATCTGTATTTATCACTCAAATTCAAAAGGTGTACCATGTATAGTGGTTTCCAACCACTTCGTATTAAGCTTGTGTGAGTAATCCCCAGAGTTCGTCAGCAAGTCTCCTTCTCTCCAGTCAAACGGTGTATACCAAAGGAAGGAGATAAATACAGAAATAGAGATCCTTGCATAATATTGTAATATACAGATTTAAATTGAAAAATAAAACACAAATGCCCGTACAATGTAATAAACAAATGAGGCTTATCTGGAATGCTTCCGACCAAAGCATATATCAACAGGGTGTCTGCTGCATCCCACCCTCTGCTCAACGCGTTTCGTCCTTCAGTATTTCACCTGGACTTCCTCAGGAGCATAAATTATACCATGTCCTATTCCTATATTTATAGTACTCTTAATTACGCTAAGAAGGGCCCCCTGTGCCGAAAATACGGTTCCGGGAGCTCTACTTCCGGGTTCGGCACATCGTGATCACTTCCGCCTAAACTTCCTTGTCCGTGACGCGCACGGACATCTTAGGTCACTTCGTAGAATCAGCAGGACGGCTGTGAGACGTACCGCTACTACTTCCTGGTCCATGACACGCACAGACATCTTTGACATATTACCATACCACCACTATAACAGCTGTGGAACGCACAGTTATTTATGTGGAGCGCACAGCCATTACTGCTGTGTAGCTCCGATGTTTGCACCACACAAAGTATGGGTTTATTTGCAATCCTCTCCACATGCAAATGCTATCCACGGTACTGGAGAGGGATTTAATGTCCAGACACAGTGCTGACCCTCCCACACTCCGCACCATAGACAGAAAGAGCAAAGTGAAAAGACCGCAAATCCTCCATTTTTGTTACTGGAGGACCTGCCCTTACTTCTAGGAGTGTTTCACATATAAAGTGCTTGTATTATAAAGTGTCTCATGCATTTCAATAGATCACTTAAAAACATAATAAAAAGAAGAACGACTACTGCTCGACAACAAAGACAGAATATAGATGAGACATATTAAAAATATACATATAAATACGTTAAAAAAGGGTTTTAAAAATAATTTTTCTCTAAAGAAATGGAGCAATTTCATAATTATCATTCAGGCCTTTCGGAGTTAAAGTGTCCAGTGCATAAATCCAGTACATTTCTCTTCTAGATAGAAGATTCTCTCTGTCCCCTCCTCTGGGGCCCAGATTCACTTGTTCCAGAACTTTGAATTTGAAATCCTCTACTCTATGATTATGAAATTTACCAAAGTGTCGGGGTATCGTGTGTGTCTCTAGTTTATTTTTAATGCTTCTCACGTGTTCTTGCATTCTTATTTTTAACTGACGCTTAGTCTTCCCTACATATTTTTTATTACACGGACACTCTAACATATATATAACCCAGCTTGAATTGCAATTGGTCAAATGTTTAGACTGATAGCTTGTTGATCCATCCCAATTTTTAAAACTTCTAGACTCTGGATGGGCAAACTTACAAATGTTACATTTATTACATTTAAAAAAGCCTTTTGATTGCCTCCACATGCCATTTGGTTTTATTTCTTTTACTGGTAGCATACTAGGGGCTAACAAGTCTTTAAGGTTTTTCGCGTTTTTGTATATAATATTAGGTTTCTGAGGTAAAATCTGATCCAAGAGCGGATCCATCTTCAAAATGTCCCAATGTTTTTCTAGAGCCTTACGGATCTCTTTAACCCCTTCCTGACGCAGCATGTTTTTGCCTTCCTGACAGAGCCCTTTTTTTCAAATCTGACATGTATCACTTAAGTGGGGATAACTTTTTTTTGCTTTTACTTATCCCAGTGATTTTGAGATTGTTTTCTTGTGACACATTGTACTTCAAGTTAGTGGTAAATTTGGGTCGATACAGTCTGTGTTTTTTTGTGAAAAATACCAAAATGTCGTTAAAAATTGGAAAATTTAGCAATTTTCAAAATGTTAAATTTTCTGCTTGTGAGACAAATAATCATACCACTCAAAATAGTTAATAACTAACATAGACCATATGTCTACTTTATGTTTCCATCATTATTTCAGCCTCCTTTTAATTTTTTTGGACACTAGGAGGCTTAAAATATGAATAGCAAATTCTCAAATTTTCAAGAAAATTTCAAACACTGATTTTTTTAGGGACCAGTTCAGTTCTGATGTGACTTTGAGGGACTTGTATGTGAGACACCCCCATAAATGATGCCATTTCAAAAACTGCACCCCTCACAGTATTCAAAACAGCATTTTGGAAGTTTGTTAACCCTTTAGGTGTTTCACAGGAATTAAAACAAAGTGTAGGTGAAATTTCAAAATTTCATTTTTTTTGCAGATTTGCAATTTTAATACATTGTTCTAAGGAACACAGTAGATTTTACTAGAGAAATGTGACTAAAAATTGATTCCCCCAATTCTTTTGTTTTCATAAATATCCTATATGTGGCCCTAGTGTGCACGTTGACCAAACCACAGGCTTCATAATAGAATGAGCACCTACTTGATTTTGGAGCCTCCTTTTTATGAGATTATTTTTTAGGCACCATGTAGGTTTCTAGGCACCATAAGATGCTAAAAGTTAGGAACCCCCCACAAGTGACCCCATTTTGCAAACTACACCCCTCAGGGAATTCATCTAGGGGTATAGTGTACATTTCAAACCCCCAGGGGTTTCACCAATTGTGGTACAACTGGGCAGTGAAAATGAAAAATTATTTTTTTTACACAAAAATGCAGTTCTGGCTCCAAATTTTTCATTTTCACAAGTAATGAAGGAGACAAAGCACCCCAAAATCTGTGCCCCAATTTCTCCCAAGTACGGCAATGCCTCACATGTGACCAAAAAATACCATTTGGGTGCATGGCAGGACTCAGAAGGGAAGGAGTGATTTTTGGATTTTGCAGCTCAGATTCTGGTGGAATGTTGGTGGGTGCTATGTCGCATTAGCAAGACCCCCGAAGCACCAATACAGTGGAACCCCCCCACAAGTGACCCCATTTTGCAAACTACACCCCTGAGGGAATTCATCTAGGGGTATAGTGTACATTTCAAACCCCCAGGGGTTTCACCAATTTTGATACAACTGGGCTGTGCAAATGAAAAATTACATTTTTTACACAAAAATGCAGTTCTGGCTCAAAATTTTTCATTTTCACAAGGAATGAAGGAGACAAAGCACCCCAAAATCTGTGCCCCAATTTCTCCCAAGTACGGCAATGCCTCACATGTGACCAAAAAATACCATTTGGGTGCATGGCAGGACTCAGAAGGGAAGGAGTGATTTTTGGATTTTGCAGCTCAGATTCTGGTGGAATGTTGGTGGGTGCTATGTCGCATTAGCAAGACCCCCGAAGCACCAATACAGTGGAACCCCCCCACAAGTGACCCCATTTTGCAAACTACACCCCTGAGGGAATTCATCTAGGGGTATAGTGTACATTTCAAACCCCCAGGGGTTTCACCAATTTTGATACAACTGGGCTGTGCAAATGAAAAATTACATTTTTTACACAAAAATGCAGTTCTGGCTCAAAATTTTTCATTTTCACAAGGAATGAAGGAGACAAAGCACCCCAAAATCTGTGCCCCAATTTCTCCCGAGTACGGCAATGCCTCACATGTGACCAAAAAATACCATTTGGGTGCATGGCAGGACTCAGAAGGGAAGGAGTGATTTTTGGATTTTGCAGCTCAGATTCTGGTGGAATGTTGGTGGGTGCTATGTCGCATTAGCAAGACCCCCGAAGCACCAATACAGTGGAACCCCCCCACAAGTGACCCCATTTTGCAAACTACACCCCTCAGGGAATTCATCTAGGGGTATAGTGTACATTTCAAACCCCCAGGGGTTTCACCAATTTTGATACAACTGGGCTGTGCAAATGAAAAATTAAATTTTTTACACAAAAATGCAGTTCTGGCTCAAAATTTTTCATTTTCACAAGGAATGAAGGAGACAAAGCACCCCAAAATCTGTGCCCCAATTTCTCCCGAGTACGGCAATGCCTCATATGTGACCAAAAAATGGCAGGACTCAGAAGGGAAGGAGTGATATTTGGATTTTGCAGCACAGATTCTGGTGGAATGTTGGTGGGTGCTATGTCGCATTAGCAAGACCCCCGAAGCACCAATACAGTGGAACCCCCCCACAAGTGACCCCATTTTGCAAACTACACCCCTCAGGGAATTCATCTAGGGGTATAGTGTACATTTCAAACCCCCAGGGGTTTCACCAATTTTGATACAACTGGGCTGTGCAAATGAAAAATTACATTTTTTACACAAAAATGCAGTTCTGGCTCAAAATTTTTCATTTTCACAAGGAATGAAGGAGACAAAGCACCCCAAAATCTGTGCCCCAATTTCTCCCGAGTATGGCAATGCCTCATATGTGACCAAAAAATACCAGTTGGGTGCATGGCAGGACTCAGAAGGGAAGGAGTGATTTTTGGATTTTGCAGCTCAGATTCTGGTGGAATGAATGGTGGGTGCTATGTGGCATTAGCAAGACCCCCGAAGCACGGTGAAATGATGAACCTAATAATCCATAGATGTGTGGTATATTTTAAAACACTCCTTTATACATAGGCCGGGTTTGTCGGGGCAAGTTTCACAGTGGAAAATAGTATCCTTTCTTATTCCCTTTTTATAGCAAACTTTGCACCTTTTTTGTGTCCTGCCCTTTCTTGCAGTGGAGGGGATTTCGTTAGGAAAATGCTGCCCTGGTACAATACGGGAGCCAGTACTAGAAGTACTGGGGCCCTCTGCCTGCTGGTTCCCAAATATTAGGCCTTTTATGACTTCCTCTTGAAAGTGCATAAATGTCCCCCTCTGGCTGGTAGAACGGAATAGCACGTAAGCGTTATACAGTGCCATCTGGATGATATACACGGCCAGCTTCTTGTACCAGATTTTTGTTTTCCGCAGGGGACTGTACGGCTTCAGTACCTGATCTGAAAGATCCACTCCGCCCATGTACCTATTGTAATCTAGGATACAATTAGGTTTTGAGGTGTGGGTACTGGTACCTCGTACAGGGATGGAGGTGGTACTGTCTCCATGAATTGTTGTCAGTATAAGGACATCCCTCTTGTCCTTATATTTGACCAACAACATATTTTCGGTGGATTGTGCCCTGCTTTCACCCCTTCTCAGTACTTGGGCAATGTGCGTTTTTGGGAGGCCTCTTTGGTTCTTGCGCACAGTACCGCAAGCTGCTGTACCTCTTGAACCAAGGGCCTTAAACAGGGGGATGCTAGTGTAAAAGTTATCCACATAGAGGTGATAACCTTTATCCAGGAAGGGGTGCACTAAATCCCAGACAATTTTTCCACTAACACCTACGAGGGAGGGGGGGAATTCTGGCGGTTCAATTCTTGAATCCTTCCCTTCATATACCCTAAACCTGTGGGTGTACCCTGAGGTGCTTTCACACAGTTTATACATTTTTATGCCATACCTTGCCCTCTTACTGGGAAGGTACTGGCGGAATTTAACCCTTCCTTTAAAATGTATAAGGGACTCGTCGATACAAATAAATTTTTCAGGGATGTACATCTCTGCAAATTTGGCACTGAAATGATCAATGACCGGCCTGACTTTGAATAGCCGGTCAAAGGTGGGATCATCTCTGGGTGGGCACTGTGCATTATCGGTGTAATGTAAAAATTTAAGGATTGTCTCAAAACGAGTCTGAGTCATGGCCATACGGTAAAATGGGGTGCTGTACAGAACATCTGTACTCCAATATTGCCTAATTTCTGGCTTTTTTACTATGCCCATATGTAACACCAGACCCCAAAACGTCATCATCTCTACTGCATCTACAGGGGTCCACCTAGCAAATGATGACGTGGGGTTTTGAGCAATAAACTGCTGGGCATATAAATTACTTTGGTCCACCATTAAATTTATAAAATCAACAGAGAAAAATAATTTGAAAAAGTCAATTTCTCTGAGACCTGTTGAATCAAATTGGATTCCTGGGATGGCCAAAAACTCAGGAACCTGGGGCTCAAAATTGTCTGGTGGTGGGGTCCATACGGGATCAATCATTTGGGGGGGTCTCAGCTGCTCTACGGGGGCGTCTTTGAGGGGGTCCCTCATCACTAGAGGAGGAAGAGGAGCTTAAGACGAATCCTTCAAATTCCCCGCTTGCATCACTGGCTGTGTCAGAGTCAGAGGCAAGCATGGCATATGCCTCCTCCGCTGAATACATTCTTCTGGATGACTGGGATGACATTTGGGATGACATTTGGGATGACATTTTTATTTTTGTGTTTCTGTAAGTGTAATGTTTCAACACGTGTATAGTGTAGGGGGGGTACAAACTTTATTTCAACACGGGGGGTATGTAGTGTGTAGTGTGTATGTAGTGCAGAAAAAAAAATACTTTATACAGGAATTTGATCCCAATAAAAAAAAAAAAAAATGAAGGGGTTAAAAAAACAAAAAAAAGGTCCTGCGCCAAAAATTGAGCACAGATGTTGGTCAGTAACGTCCGTCACTGAACAGCGCTCAAAGGCAACAGGACACCAACAAAAGCAACGTGGGTGTAAAAACAATAAAAAAAAAAAATAAACCACAGCACTCTCCAAAAAAAAAACAATTTAAAAAAACTGCAGAAAAAAAATTATATCAACCCTGTGCCAAAAATGCTGTTCAGTGATGTACGTCACTGATCAGCGGCCACAGGACACCCACAAAAGCAACGTGGGTGTAATAAACCACAGCACTCTCCAAAAAAAAAAAACAATTTAAAAAAACTGCAGAAAAAAAATTATATCAACCCTGTGCCAAAAATGCTGTTCAGTGATGTACGTCACTGATCAGCGGCCACAGGACACCCACAAAAGCAACGTGGGTGTAATAAACCACAGCACTCTCCAAAAAAACAAAACAATTTAAAAAAACTGCAGAAAAAAAATGATATCAACCCTGTGCCAAAAATGCTGTTCAGTGATGTACGTCACTGATCAGCGGCCACAGGACACCCACAAAAGCAACGTGGGTGTAAAAACAAAACCCCACTGCACTCTCCAAAAAAAAAAAACTGCAGATCAGTGATGCAGTGATGCAACACTGATTAGCAGTGAGGGGCAGCAGCACACAACTGTGGGTGCAACCTGACAGGGTATATATATATAAAAAAAAAAACCTGGACCCCCAAAAAGTTGCTGATCAGTTAATTAATTTAAACTGATCAGCACAAAAGGGGGGGCAGCAGTCAGTTGCACAGGCAGCACAACCTTTGGTGCAACTGACAGGTATATATATAAAAAAAAAAAAAAGTTGCTGATCAGCACAGATATACTGATCAGCACAAAAGGGGTGCAGCAGACACAAAATATAGCCCTTCTATCACTCTATCACTCTGTCACTCTCTGTCACTATCACTCACGATCTGTGACTCTATGACACTGCAGCAGCAGCAGCACACAGGAAGTCACAAGATCCAGGAAGCATCCAGCTGCTGGCAGCACGCTACCAGCGGTGATCAGGTAAGTATCAGGCAAGGATCAGGTATGTATATCACGACAGATTGGTCGGTGACCGCTCTGCACGCAATTCCAGACCGGAATGGAATCCGTATCTAGAAACTCTTTGCAAGAGGAGTTTTCATGGTCAATTGAGGTGTAGAGTAACTGTACGTGTAGAGTAACTGTACGTCAACTGTTGCCCATATGAAACCCTCTTCCCATGTCACCTTATCTAATTTTGCAATATGGCGGTAGTATCTTTTATAAATGATTTTAAACCAGGAACATATTTTTGTAGAAATAATTCTACATATTCAGAAAGGGTCGAGGTTAAAGAATCAATACCCGCCACAATAGGTCTTCCTGGCGGGTTGTTCAAAGTCTTATGAATCTTTGGCATATAATAAAAGATGGGAATTATCGGATGGTTCTTGATTAAAAATTGATATTCATCTTTTAAAATACATCCATTATGTAAGGCTGTTACCAAAATTGGTCTTAAAATCTCCAAAAAATCAGCTGTAGGGTCTTTCAATAATTTCTTGTATGACTTATCATCGCTCAGTAATCTTATCGCCTCTTTCTCATAATCCAATCTATTAAGGAGTACTAAGCCACCTCCTTTGTCCGCACTTTTCAACACAATATCTGTTATTTTTAAGATTCTTTAGTGCGTTCTTCTCAAAGTTGGTGAGATTATTGAAAGTTGAAGTTTCTTTCTTTTGCTGTTTCTTATTATCATTTACACACAGTTCCTTCCTGACCAGCTCATAGAACATCTCGATCTGGCTACTTTTGGACTCTAAAGGAAAAAACTTTGATACCGGTTTAAGGCCCGATTTTGATGTTGTAGGGATAACATCTCTAATCTGTTCATCTTTTTTCAAAAAATGTCTTTTTAAAGTAAGTTTCCTTACAAATTTATTAAGATCAATAAAAACTTGGAATTGATCAAGGTCAGAGCTTGGCGCAAACGAAAAACCTTTGCTTAAAAGGGACATTTCTATATTCGACAATTTATAGTCGGACAAGTTAAAAATGCCTTGATCCCCCATTTGATAGTTTGTCTCTAGTACTGGATGTTCCTTTTCTTTCGATACTCTTTTAGTGCCCCCTCGTTTTCCCCTTCTTCTACTAGTCTTCTTTTTAGGGGTGAGGCCCTGGTTACCACTTCTTAGGCTAACGGTATTAGTCGTTGTAATCTGTTTGAGGCTACTGGTGATAAAAAAAACCTCTGGATCATTCCCATTTAGCACTGTGTATCTGTTCTGGGATTCAAAGTTAGTTCTTCTCGGTACAGTTTCTTGTCTCTTTTTGTTGGATTTGACAGAAACCGTTTTCCATTCTTTATACTGTCTTTGGTTTGATCTATCCCTTTTCATAAAATTGGTGTTCCCATTCCATTTCTTGATTTTATCATTAGCATAGTCGTTCTTATCTCTAATATGTTTCTTTTCTTTCTGTCGAATTACATCTTCCTCTATCCTCTCTAGTTTCTTAACTAGAACTGTTTCATTAATTTTGAAATCCTCACTAGTTTTGTGGGCTTCCATTTCCGTTTCCTTTGTCTTAAGATCTCTACTTTTTTCTTCAATAATCAATTTCATCAGTTTCAATGAGCAATCATGTAGAATTACATCCCACTGTTTAGTAAATTCTATGTTAGAGCTAGCAAATGCTGGTTCCTTCTGGATTCTTAGACCTCTTGAGATTCGATTACTTTTTATATATTGTTCCAGCCCTGCTATATCCCACCAAGTTTTTATTTCTCTAGTGGTTGTTGTCCCACATCATCACTAAAGATTTTTTGGCAGAGGTCTAATCTTCTTGACGTTCCTGATCTTGTTTGGAAAAAACTCATGGTTAGTTCACACACTGTTGGCAATTATTATTTTTGTGGAAAAGCTGCTAAAGGTACCCTAGTAGAACTATAGAACCAAATGTAGAAATCGTGGTGGTACCTGCGCTAAACCAAAGTTACAAATAATTTTCTGCCACTAAAAAAGTCTCAAGGTTGTCCAAAACGAAAGTTCGCCTTTAGTACGACACTCTCCCTCCCTCTAACTAACCCTATAAAAATATGCCTGGAAACCGATACTAGAAACCTTGTACCCTAACACAGACATTGAAATATATGTATCAAGTTTCACAGTCATAAGCAAAAACTATAAGGACAATTAAACACACAGGGAATATTAACCCTGCGAATACAGGTTTATACTGACAGTGACCCCAAACCTTTTAACTCACAATTTTTCCTTTCTTTTTCACTGATACTATGTTTTAATATTTCACCATATTTGTATCTAAATTAAATAAAGGTTATATTTTAAAACTGTAATAACTCATTAGGACCATAAGTGCACCCTAACAATACTTATTTTTCTTGTGTGTTAGTGTAACCTATTCCAAGTAGTGGGTAGCACCTCCTCATCCCAACATAAAGGGCCTCATACCCCTGATTATATAGGGTATTACTGAGTGAGAGAGTCCTACAAATACCTAGAATGTAATAATAACTGGTGCGGGAATCCTCTTTATACATACAAACCCTACTATACTATTGCACACACACACCTAAACAACACGCATCCCCCCCCACACACCCACAAATGTCACTGTACCCTCCGCACTATTAAAGTACATCTTACTCTGTAACCGCTTTTTAATTAAACAAAACAATACACACCCCCTTCCAAATCATATGCTCTCTATTTAACACATTTCACCTATAACTTAAGTTGCAATACAGGCATCTTTCATTCAATTCTAACCATATTTCTCACAGTACAAACATTCACAAATTAAGGGGGTGCAGCCCCTTAAGATGGTGTGAAGAGCGCCCGTAGGGCGCGATGAATCACCTAGTATGTATATATATATATATATATATATATATCCACAACCAGTTATATTGCACTCACAGTTCATCCAATTTATATCATGGGGTGCTCCACTCTCCCATAGAAAAACTTCCGTGGTACATAATCCAAGTAAAAGCAATCCAGAGCACTCACCACTTTTGTAAATTCAAAGGTTCTTTATTTTTCCATCAGTGCCAATGCCGACGGTTCGGACCTATGGAGGCCCTTACTGTTAAAACTGAAATAACGCATCAATAATTATATACTTTTGTTATACTCTGTTTTCTCAAATATTGTTATTTATTGCTGCAGGTGGCGTTAGCTTGTTGCACAAGGTACTAGCCACGCCGTATGAGGCCTACCCTTTGCGCTAAGCAGCAGGTGTTTGTTAGAAGCAGCAGCCATTTTGTTAGGCATGACTTGCATAATAATATTATTAAAATGGCTGATCATTCAGAACAGTGCTGTAAAAGTGATTTCTTATAGAATATTGTTTTTGGTTTTAGAAGCTTAAGAATGTGATGTTGACAGTATAATAGAACAAGGACAGACACCTAGACTCCACAATCCTCAACTATATGGGAACAAGGCCACACATGCGTAGACCCACAAGGCCACTGAAGTTGGGTGTTGGGTAAATTATGACATCATGATTGAAAGCAGAGCTTTCCAATAAGACTCAATGCTTATGAGTAATTAATTAATTAATGTGATAAAGGTTTAAATATCAGAGTGATAGAAGGAGGAAAAAAGGCATTTGAGGAAGAACACGCAAGCATGGGGGGCTGGAGGTAACTATGAAGGAGGTTTAATCATGGCTGATCACTGTCCTTGAAAGGTGTCCATTTTGATTTGATTTAGAATTACTGTTTAAGTATTAGCTAGTCAGTTTTATGTTTCTTGTGTTAGTTGGAGGCCCCAGCGAGATTCAATGATGTTGGTTTTCACATTTTATCAGTTGAGAAAATCAAAGTTTGAAAAAAAAAAAAAAATTAGCTATTTAAAAAAATAAATAAAAAAAAAGTGTAGAAAAAATTGTAAAGTCGGTGCATTTTTTTGGTACTCTTATCTTTCTCAACATCTGTTAAAGTGTGATAATCCAATATTACTTGAAGCAACTTCGATCTTTAATTATAAAACAAATAGATCGTGATTTAAGGCATGGAAAGACAATGCTGCATTTTGCAGACTGTCAGCTTGCTAAACCCCCCCGCATCGCCCATTTCTTCTCTGTGTCAGAGAATAGATAAGGAGAGCAGCGAGAAACTTGGCAAGAAGTTGTAAACAACATTGCTTGGGTCAGGAAGGGTATTTCTTTGGTTTATTTGCAAAGCATGCAGACTATAGCAAGCATATTGGTATAAAGGTTATGCTGACAATAAATTTTCTACTTTTAAAAAAAAAAAAAAAATTCTTTAAATGACAGTATTTTTTTGTTTGTTTTTATTTTTTGACCGCGGTTGGATTGTTTGATGTATATTGTCTGCTGAGGATATTGCTGAAGTAACTAATCTGTAGCGGTTGTTTTGATAATTAGAGTTCTTTGTTTGTCCAATCTATAAATTTTAAAGAAGTTGCATATATTTGTTGTAGGTTTTCCCGTGCTTATAATTTGGTGATTAGAGATAGGTAGAGGAGATTGTGCATTTACGTTTCTTTCTGGTTGTCTGGCCAGCAACATGTGGAAGAAATGGAATGCATGATTTATCCATAATCTGTATTGTTTGGAAACCTCCGGATTGTCTACTGTATATGGTTTATATAAGAAAATGTTAATAAATAATTAAGTATACGTTGCATTGTTAGAGCTAGCAAGCAGTCTGATTACAATAACAATTTGAGATAGTTTCTTTATATCCATAGACAGAGGTCCATTAAAATACAGAGTTTAAAGGAGTAGACGCTAATATTGTAAGCCAAGTAACAGTTCATTTTTACCACCAGAATAAATAAAGTTAATTGGAATATTGTTTATAACAAAGAATGTAAGATCGAGTTTATCTCATTGTAAAGTTTTTTCTCTTGTCTTGTGGAGATGAAGTACGTAATGTAGGACTGATGTTTTTCTGCTATGGGTTTTTGATTTAATTTTTTTTGGTTTATTAAACAAAGCAGCTGTGAGTTGGAAACTCTAAAGTGATGGATTCAGTTGATGTAATGCGAGATAAGGAGTTGTCCATGTTAGGTGAAGAAACAGGAAATGATCATGTGAATTCAATGTTTTTTTCCATTTAATGAGTAATACACTTTGGATAAGAAAAGTGATATATATCGATGAGATATAAGTCCAATATAACATCTATTCTTAAAGGTTCATATTGATATATTAGACCATGTTTTCTGTTTGCAATTTCTGTTGCCTATTTGTTTGATCTGGATACATATATTGAATCAGATATACCTTGAGTAATGCGCAGATAAATCCTGGGTTTATTTTTATTCTTATGAATGGAAGGTAATCAGTGATAACTGACTCGAGGCTGTGGGGTTTTCTTTAAGCCAATTTTTGTTTTGTTTTTGATTTGTGTTAATTTAATTTTGTTTGTTTTGAAAGGGGAGGGTACTAAATTGATAGAATATCTTAAGGGGTTAATACTGTGGCCACAGTTAGCTAAATAACCAGGGGAGATAGTGATCTAATCGTGTAATGATCACTTAGACAATGTGCAGATATGGTAACAAAGAATGACATATTGCATATAATTTTTTTCTGATTTGATGAGTTGATTTTTTCCTGTGAAGAGTGCTGACCGGTAGCGAGATTCACAGGGGGTATCTGCCACCTACGTACAAGGTAGAATATATGGGGAAAAATAATAAAAGAAGACAGGGTGGGGGTGGGACACGTGACTACTGATAACAGAGGACAGTAGATGAAACACCATACTGATAACAGAGATGGACAGTAGGTGGCCCACTATACTGATAACAGAGGACAGTATGTGGAAGGCGTAGGTGTGATAACAGTGACAGACACATAACGCATGGTTAGGTTTTTTGGGGAAATTTTTCATTTATTTTATTTACATTTTTTGTCTTTGAAAGAGGTAACACCGTTTTAAGCATTTGTATGGGATCACAGAAAGCTCTGAGTATGTGACTAGTGTGAGCAAGTGAGAAGGTATAGAAAATACTATGCTGGTCATAGTTAGTTGGAATTGGCGATGATGATGCACCTGTGAGGTAATGATTATTTGATGAGAGTGAACGCGCAATGGTCTGGTGACAGGTGGTGAAAGCTTCAAGAATTGAGATAGTATATCCCACTAACCCACATATGTTTGGAATGATTGTACTGTCCCACTGAGGGGTTAATTCTGTTCAGTGAGAAGTGAGGAGAGGTGATATGTCTTTTAGAGCCTTAGGGAGAAAAAGAAAAAAAAATGGGGAAAAAAAAGAATAATTTTGAAAAATTTTTTGTTTATTTTTGAAAAAGCAGAAGGGAAGAAGTTTTTTTTCAGTGATGAGGTGAGAGTAACATCAGAAATAACTCTGTTGGAGATTAAAGGCAGGAAATGGTTAATGAGATTGATAAGAGAGTAAAGTTTTATTCCTAAATAATGTGAAATATCCAAGGAGTGTTACAGAACTGTTTTCCATAACAAGGACATTTAAACAATTATGTGTTGAAGGTTCTTAGAATTGAAGATATTGTTTACCCTTTTGAAAAAGCACAATGAATAGATTAAAGTTATTGCAATGTTCTGTATGGGACAGTGATCAGCCATACCCAAGGATGACCTCCAGCCCCCTCCCCTCTGCTTCCCTCATGTGATAATGTTGTTTTGTATCTGTTTAAAAACTGCCATTTTTTTCCCCCAAATAACAAATGCTAATATGATGTCTGAGCTTAATAATGCTATTGCTTTTGCTTGTTTTATTTAAATAAAAATCCCAGCCAATAGAGGTGTGACTATTCCAGAGAAAAAAAAATAATATTATTATTATTATTATTATTATTACTACTGAGCCACTAGAAATTATTTAGAAAAAATATTGAGTCTGCAGGTACCTCTGCAGAATCCTTATCAAAGCCCTTATTGAAAAATACAGATTTTATAGTGATTATTATAAGATGTATATTGAGTTGCATTTTTATGCTTACTGATTTATCTGATTGCATGTTGCCACTTTACTAGATCCATTGGTCATGCATATGAGCCCACAAATAAGGAATGGAGGTCACAATTAGGCGCAGCACTACTGGGTACTGCTACTAGTAAATCGCATTTGCTGCACAACTAATCATGATATTCTCTCAAATATTTGTAATGATTTAATGATTATTTTTTTCTCAGAGTGGTTTGGAAGAAATTGTGTATTATTAACAGGAATCCATGAGAGACTGCTGTCAGAAGGCACTAACCGATATGAGGACCCTCACGGGGTTAGAGTATTTTGATGAGTTTTTCATTACTAATCATGTCACAAGTTTCTAAACATCTGTTTCATCTGTTCTAAACATCTATGGACCACAAGAAATAGTTTTCTTCCAGATTTTACAACAACGCATACTATTTAATACCCATAGTATTTGCAACACTCTGTTATTGCAGGTTATATACCCAATGCGATTATTCTTATTATTTTTTTAGTGTAAATCAATTAATTTTACAGTTATGGAAGTATTACAGTCATCTAGTCATTGGTTTATGATCTGCATATCTTTTACTATCAAATAGCAGATAGTCAGTACTTACTACATTTATTTACAGCACAGTCCAATATACGTGGACTTAATTAAGCCAAAGTTTTATGGACAGCCCCACTATGTCCCACAATGAGTTGCATGATTGCTACCACAATGCTGATTCAATATGTTTATGATCTAATGATGTGTTTAAATTCTTTACAGGATTCTCTTACTGACACCTTTTCTATTACTACTACTAAATCTAACTGACACAGAGCTGACAAAGTATAATATACAGACATCATTGCTTCATTTGAGGCACTGACAGAAGCCACAGCACTGGATATATCAGATTTATCATATACCTGTCTTTACTGTAATGAACAACAAGCAGAGGCCTTGGGAGTTTGAACACATATACATGGGGGTTCACATAGACCCATCAGGTACTACAGTTGCACATTTGACCGAGTGGCATCTGCTTTACCAACATGTTTAAGGACTGTGGCGGCTGCTGCAGCCTTTGTATAGAAATTACAGAACACCGCACACTATGTGTCTCTAATGCTACATCTTTTCTAATTAACTCCTCACGGACAAGACACGTTTCCAGTGCATGGTTCTCTCGTTGGGAACTTTTGCTCCCAGCGCCACATGACCTGACTATTGTCAGGTGTGGTACGCTAAATCCTGCTACTCTGCTACCTGGTGGGACCCGGGAGTCCCAGAGGATGGATGAGATGCAGGATTTAGAACATGATTGTGAGGAATATTTAAAGCAAAATTTCTCCAATTAGACCTGATATCTCTGACACGCCACTACCATCTACAAAGATTGTAGTTGTCACCAACAAGGAGACTCAGGATGGCCATATACGGGATATGCGGTAGTATTGGATTTAGAGATCCTCATCTTCCATCGTGATTTTGCTATGATATAATACGCTAATATCACAGCAAGTAAATGAGTTCATTGAGGCTGTGCAACTCCCTGCAAAGGCAGTAGTTGTTAAGTGTCAAGCTCACATGTTATAAAGTGATCTTGTTGCACTTGGTAACAAAAATAAGATGGCCACTGTTGTGAATCACACCACTATACAATTTAATGTTTTTTTAGCAGAAGATCATAAAATATCAAGAGTTGTGTATTTAAAAGGAATGTGCCAATGGATGATAAATGGATGCAGTCAAAAGGCTAATGGCCTATGGAAAGATGGTGGGGGCAGACCAGTAGCTCCCCAAACCCCTCCTCCTGGCATATGCGGAAGCTGCCCATGGGATGACCCATGTAAGGAGAGAGAGGGCATGTATGTTGATTTAATCTTATGCAGAAAAGTCCCAAACTCATCTGCAAGAGAATGAACTCAGGAAAATTATTCCTATAGAACCATCAAACATTTCTCCTACCACTGGTCCATTCCTAAGGTTAAAAATAAATTTATTGAATTTACATGCATTTAAAATTGTCATTATATTTAAATGGTATCTGATATGTTATCTTGATTATAAGGAACATCCCAGCTGTCCCATGTACAGCATCCTTTACAGCAAAGAAATTTATTGAGAAATTTGTGTTCAGATATTTTATCCCATAAGGTATATGGTAGTAAAAAAAAAAAAAATTATAGAGGTACATATTTCACAGGAAAGGTATTCTAAGGAATAAATCAATGTATGGTTATTGAAGGTTGGTTGCACTCACCATTCACTAAAAGGTTTTAGTCAAAATTGAACATGTTAACAAATGCACATTGAGAACACATTATTTAGGGTGGGTGTGGAAATTACCATGAGTTGACTTGAAGTTTTGTCTTCGGTTTTGTATGACATTCACACTACTCCTCAGCAGCCACTTAACCTGTCCTCTTATAAGATCACTATTTTAATTGATATATACATTTTTTATTTTTTGGGAGACCAGCAAACCCTATTCAACATCCAGCAGCAGACTTGTCACTCTAATTCTCATATCATCTAAATATTTTGCCAGAAAAGCAAACAAGTTTATGAAGGGATGTTGTTATAAGGTCCAGCCTGGAGACTATGCAATGGTGAGAAAATTCTTACAATTAAAGGTCTCGTAGATCAAAGGCAAGACCCGTCCCTGTGAAACAAACCGATTGAATTAATGCGTCTCACTGCAAGAAGGTTTCCGACCTGGTGGTGATATCAGTTGAAAGAAATAAACTGATGCAGATAAATATTGTGACTTTGATTCTAACTTAATAAACTTATTTGATGATGGGCCTGTCCAGGGCCCGCACACAGACCAAGACAAGATCCACGGAATCGGGGGGCATCCTTAGTGGTGTCCCTGCGGGTTGTGGGCAAGAAGAGGTCCACAGAATCGGGGGATACCCTTAGTGGTGTCCCTGCGGGTTGTGGACAAGGTGTAAAACGATGATCCCCATGAGTGACCAAGTTTCCCATACATTAACTAACTGAAGAAGTCATTTTTGTTTTTTTTAAGTTTTCATATTTTTATAGTGAATGAGGGTTACCAGGGATTGGTTGCTGGCAAGGACAGTGTGTATAGTTATCAAAGAGGTATTACTAGAGTCATGGTGGTGTATTCTACTTCTGCTTTTAATTTTAATCCCACAAGTATAGTAATAATCATAACAGACACACATATACGTCATACTACTGATGCTCCCAGGTTTCGGTATGCATCAGAGGATGGTAATAAAATACTGATAGCCAATATGTTAAACTAATTAAAAGGTTTAAAATAAATATATGAGTAATAACATAAAAGTAACTGAGAACATCCACACCAGAACCATTGATAGAATACATCTAGTAAGGTATCAGTAAAGAAGAGGCATTCTAAGTAAGGATGGTAACAATGGTGCAAACATAATATCTATATGCAAACTGACATTTCTTCTTTAAGACGCTCATCATGAGCTGATAAAAAGAACAATAAGGTAAACTGATTGTTGGTTATATTGTCATCTACGGTATCACTCCGGTAATGTTGGGTTAATGGCTACTTATATTTGCAGTCAAATCAAACAACACTTAATTTTCTATGTAGGATTTACACAAGTGAATCTTATAAGGTTACTGACTCTCCCTAGGTTTAAAATTGGTAAAGAGTGTAATAACAGGAGATATTTTGGAGTACAACAAAACATGTAGTTATGTGACAGAGTTGGGTGAGCTAGTGGAAAATCTTAATAAAAAAGGGTACTCATTGAATTGTTTCTTATGATGTTTTCTCAAACATACTGTCTCATAAGCCATGGATATTACCACAAGGATTATACTATATTTACAAACATAAGGTTTCTAAATGGTTACAAACAAGATCTATTGTAATAAAATTTTACTTTTACTAATTAATACAGTGGTGATTCAATATGAAGATTTGAAAGTAACACTTGGTATATTAAAGAAACACACTTATTTACATGATCCCAAGTTTATAAAATTGTATTTGAATTTGTGAATATAATTAAAATATGGTACAAGCATCACAAATACTAAACTGATGGTGACATTAAAAGGAAAGTTGAATGAAATTATTTGGGTTAAAAATTAGTTTATTGAACAGGTGTGAGTGATGTGATTCCCTACAGTTGGTTTATTTGGTTGAACCCCAATAACTGGTTCGCATAAGTCAATGTTATATATGCTTTAAGAAGTTTAATGTTTTTGCCAAGATAATATTATTGATTTTTCTGTATACTAGTGAAATGCTTCAAGAAGGTTTTCCGATGTATTAAGAGAGAAACAAATGATGCGTTTTGCAAGAGATATGAACTTTCTTTGGAGAAGTTCAGAGGATGGACTGTTAAAACTGAAATAACGCATCAATAATTATATACTTTTGTTATACTCTGTTTTCTCAAATATTGTTATTTATTGCTGCAGGTGGCGTTAGCTTGTTGCACAAGGTACTAGCCACGCCGTATGAGGCCTACCCTTTGCGCTAAGCAGCAGGTGTTTGTTAGAAGCAGCAGCCATTTTGTTAGGCATGACTTGCATAATAATATTATTAAAATGGCTGATCATTCAGAACAGTGCTGTAAAAGTGATTTCTTATAGAATATTGTTTTTGGTTTTAGAAGCTTAAGAATGTGATGTTGACAGTATAATAGAACAAGGACAGACACCTAGACTCCACAATCCTCAACTATATGGGAACAAGGCCACACATGCGTAGACCCACAAGGCCACTGAAGTTGGGTGTTGGGTAAATTATGACATCATGATTGAAAGCAGAGCTTTCCAATAAGACTCAATGCTTATGAGTAATTAATTAATTAATGTGATAAAGGTTTAAATATCAGAGTGATAGAAGGAGGAAAAAAGGCATTTGAGGAAGAACACGCAAGCATGGGGGGCTGGAGGTAACTATGAAGGAGGTTTAATCATGGCTGATCACTGTCCTTGAAAGGTGTCCATTTTGATTTGATTTAGAATTACTGTTTAAGTATTAGCTAGTCAGTTTTATGTTTCTTGTGTTAGTCTGCATTTGCAAATATCTGTAATGAAGCTATTCTTTAAGTAAAGCATTGTCATACCTTTTATAACAAGGTTGTGTGGGTGTGCAATCATTTCAGCGTTGCCGTTATATTTAAAGGTAATAAAGTAAATAAATTTGGTTTGGGTTATTTATCATATCTAATCTTATCAGATAAATATCTGGTTTATCATTACTCATGGCTCTGCTTCCGCTAGGTTCCTGAAGAGAAACAGTCAGGAAGCGGAAGTAGTGACGCCATGATGCGTTCCACAGCGGTGGAACGCAGGGCGGCAATTAGCGCTGTTTGGACAGAGTAACTAACGCTGGACTTGCATACATGGAGAGATGCATACAGGTATTGGCGGTGAGTAGATTGATGTTCTTAGAATCTTGTTACAGTAAGTTGATAGCGTCTTTGCAGTTTGATTAGCGTGACACAGGTGACATGGATTAATTATCACTGGGGGTATAAGAATGGTATGGTGGAGACCAGTAGTCAGATGCGGTCTGTTGCAGGAAGTGTAAGCAGAGCCATGAGTAAGGGCCTCCATAGGTCCGAAACGTCGGCATTGGCACTGATGGAAAAATAAAGAACCTTTGAATTTACGAAAGTGGTGAGTGCTCTGGATTGCTTTTACTATATATATATATATATATATATATATATATATATATATATATATATATATATGTCTACACATCCGGCACTCTGTCGATAGTAAGTTTACTTGAACGGGTGCCCCCAAAGATTCCTCAGCAATATGCCCAGTAATCACATATATAGAGTAGAGAAGTGGCACTCACGTTCTTTGTAGAAAAGAAGACAACGCTTACTGCAGCTTCATATCAACGACCGTTTCGGTTCTTTTATTAACCGTCATCAGGATACAACTTGCACATACAAGCAAACACCTTAAGTAGAGAATCACCCAGTGAATCCAATCTGACGCACCTGCCGCTCTGATACACAGGCGGAGCAACCCTACGGGATCCCATAGTAGACACATATACACAATAGGCGCAGCATTTCCCAATGGAGAAACACGGCGTCCAAAGCGCCACTGTTAAACAGACAGACATCTGGTCAATATATTAATCAAAAGTTACTGAGGTGTGGCAGCGGTTAAGTCAGATAGGGACATAGCAAATATATATACAAAAGATATAAAAGTGTAACTAGCAAATATATAAACATATAATAAGAAAATAAAAATAAAGTGTAAAGAAAACAGAAAAGAATACTTTCATGTTGCCATGCCGGGTTATACATCAGCTGTCACATTAATGCACACATAGTTATACTGCATATAAACAAATTCATCAATAATTAGCAGACTTTTTACATCTAATAACGGCAATATATATCATGAACTGACTTTATAAATGGCAAGACAATGATAAATATTCATTTAGCCCTTTAGGGCTAATCGTATCCAACCTGGCAATCCAGAAACACTCTAATTTCAGCAAAGCAAGATTGTGGTCTCCACCGCGTCTCATGATTTGGAACGATTCAAAAGAGGCACTTATGACAATCATTAATCAACATAATGCGTCTGAAAGCAGTGTTAAACTCTCAGTTAAAATGGATCAGCATCAAATTAGTTTTTGGGATGTACTGATTGACTGTAAGGATGGTGACATATTGACCTCTGTTTATTCAAAAGATACAGATACTGTAGGAACACATTCTTACACAAAACTAGTTGTCATCCTGTGAAACTTAAGGCTGGCCTGCCCTATTCACAAATGATAAGAATGTGTAGAATAAACAGTGATCCTAAGAAGGCAGAAACACAAATCGATGTTTTTATCGATGATTGCTGTAGAAGAGGGTATGATAAAAATGAGTTGATTAAAAACAAGTATAAAGCGCTATCTATCTCCAGAGAGAAATTACTAAGCAAATGTGAGAAAAAAAACTCTCGATACACGTGTACCTTTTGTCTCTCGCTATGATAACCACTCAGAGGCTATTTCTAAAGTTTAAAAAAAGTCTTGGCCGATTATTGAGACGATTGGTCTGCATGAACATAGAATTATGCCCTGTTATAAACGCAATAAGAACTTACGTGATGTACTAGTTAAATCTGATATCACAGACTTAGGTATAAGTAAAGAGACATCATTTTTTAAGGTGAAACTAGGTTGTTTCAGATGTACACGTGTCACTTGCAAACATTTGATTGTGGGTGATCAATTTTGCCATCCTCATTCTGGAAAAATGTACAAGATCAAATTTAGGTTCGACTGTAATAGCATGTATACAGTCTATCAAATTTTGTGCCCATGCGGGCTATCTTATATTGGGAAAACCCAGTGTAAGTTTAAAGATCGCATGGCGGCACATCGCTCCGCTATTAAAGCTGCTCTTATTAGCAGCAACAGTGAGCAACCTGTTGCTCGCCATTTTGCTACCCACAAACATCCACTTAGTAGCTTAAAATATCGTATGATTGATTGTGTACCTCCTATGAGACGCGGTGGAGACCGCAATCTTGATTTGCTGAAATTGGAGTGTTTCTGGATTGCCAGGTTGGATACGATTAGCCCTAAAGGGCTAAATGAATATTTATCATTGTTTTGCCATTTATAAAGTCAGTTCATGATATATATTGCCATTATTAGATGTAAAAAGTCTGCTAATTATTGATGAATTTGTTTATATGCAGTATAACTATGTGTGCATTAATGTGACAGCTGATGTATAACCCGGCATGGCAACATGAAAGTATTCTTTTCTGTTTTCTTTACACTTTATTTTTATTTTCTTATTATATGTTTATATATTTGCTAGTTACACTTTTATATCTTTTGTATATATATTTGCTATGTCCCTATCTGACTTAACCGCTGCCACACCTCAGTAACTTTTGATTAATACAGTACATTGACCAGATGTCTGTCTGTTTAACAGTGGCGCTTTGGACGCCGTGTTTCTCCATTGGGAAATGCTGCGCCTATTGTGTATATGTGTCTACTATGGGATCCCGTAGGGTTGCTCCGCCTGTGTATCAGAGCGGCAGGTGCGTCAGATTGGATTCACTGGGTGATTCTCTACTTAAGGTGTTTGCTTGTATGTGCAAGTTGTATCCTGATGACGGTTAATAAAAGAACCGAAACGGTCGTTGATATGAAGCTGCAGTAAGCGTTGTCTTCTTTTCTACAAAGAACGTGAGTGCCACTTCTCTACTATATATATATATATATATATATATATATATATATATATATATATATGAAGAAACCGGCACTCCAGCAATGAGATGGGGTATCTGACCGGGGTGCTGCAGGAAAAGGAAATGTAGAGGGGATGGCGTAGCAGCACTCCACGGATTTTGATAAGAAGACTCCAGACACTGGTAACAGTCAACATTTCGGAATTTACTTCCGTTCTCAAGACAAACCAAATGCATAATGAACAATAAACAACATAAATACCGTGCACTGTGTGAAGCTCATCCAATCCCTCCGCCTGCTTCTAAACTATGTGCACTTCACAAGCACACTGGTCACAGGGCACACGTAGATGGCATCCGGTTGCTAGGCAACCAACTCGAAGCTGTCTGGAATGGAAAGGAGACACAACAACAAATAAGTGAAAGAAATACATATAAGTGCATAAAACCAACAGATAACAGTATCAGTGTAGGGAGCTGACATGACGTTACAGATCTAGAGGACAAAATCAGGGGATTTAGAGAAAAATATTAAATGGCATGTGTTCGTTCAGTCCCTTGGGGCTTAAGGTTTGAAGCCGAAAGATCCAATAAGTTTCTAATTTAAGTAACTTAAGAGCCCTATCACCGCCCCTAATGTCCAGTGGCACGTGATCAATGATCACATATTTCAGATTGGCCAAAGAATGTTTAGCAGCCACAAAATGCCGTGCTACCGGCTGATCGTTCTCTTTGTTATTAAGTGCAGCCTTTATAGCGGATCGGTGAGCCGCTATCCGTTCCCTAAAGGTTCGGATTGTTTTCCCCACGTAGCATAGACCACAGGTACATGTGATCATATATACTACGTGGGTACTTAAGCAGGTGACAGCATGCTTGATGGGTATCTGATGTCCCAAATGTGGGTGAGGAAAAGATTTGGTGGTGCGCATCCCACTACAAGTGGTGCATCCCACACATCTTGTACACCCCCCGGGTTTGCGTTGTGTGTTGGGTGGTAGTCTGAGGGAAATGTCCGACCTCACGATCCAGTCGCGAAGATTACGGCCGCGTTTGTAGCATGCCCAGGGGGTCTTGTTCTTCAGTACTCGAAGATCCTTGTCAGTCTGTATGACCGGCCACAGTAGCTTGGTGTTCTTAGAGATGACATCATCGGCGTGGTTATATTCTCGCACCCATCCGAACCTGTCATCAAGGCTTTTCTTAGGCCCTGATTTCTGTAGCAATTGGCTCCGGGACAGATTATTGACTTTGTCTCTAGCATGTGTCAAAGTCTGTGCAGAATATCCTCTATCTGAGAATCTCTTGACCATGCTGTCAAGATTGGAGGAGAGTTGGTCGTTTCTGCTGGTGATTCTTTTCACCCGGATTAATTGAGAAAAGGGTAAGCCTTTTTTGAGTGCCGGGGGATGATGGCTCTGGGCACTCAATAGGGTGTTTCGATCGGTGGGTTTGGAGAAGGGGGATGTCTCCAATTTCCCATTGAGTATAGATATTTCAACGTCAAGGTAGTGGATAATCGTCTGACTCAACTCGTAAGTGAATTTGATCGGACAGTCCATGAGGTTGATTTCATTCACCATATCTTCAAACGCAATCTGGGTACCCGTCCAAAACAGCAGGACATCATCAATGTACCTCAAATAAAAAATTATTGAGGCAGCATAACTGGACTGCAGGAATCCGTGGAGTGCTGCTACGCCATCCCCTCTACATTTCCTTTTCCTGCAGCACCCCGGTCAGATACCCCATCTCATTGCTGGAGTGCCGGTTTCTTCACCTATCCATTTCCAGGTCGGACACCCTCCATTCAGGAACCACCTGTACCTGTGCACCCGCCGGTGTATTCATCACCTGGGACACCGTGGTCCCACCAAACCTCCAAGTGGGAACCACTGTTACTTACCCCATCCAGGGGACACAAGGTGTAACGGCAGCATTTTAAAACAACACTGGGTGCAGTGTGGTGTCTGGCACCGGTGCAGCTTTATTGGCACAGACGGGGAACAAGGTCGACACATCATGTCGACAGATGGTGAAGGTTACAATTTCACTTCCTATCCTACTGGCGAACGTCTGCGCTTCTCCGAGGATGAAGCCACCAAAGTATTATTCACCATTCAGGATTCGGTGAGCTGCTGGGACACCGGGCAGGGTCTGATGAGCAGCTGGGAAGTTAGGCAGGATCAGATCAGCAGATGCAGCCAGAAAGCTAAACAAAGCCGGTTACTAAATGCGGCTTAGGTTTCGGGCAGCGGCAGATGATGGATACCAGCTGGAAGCTAACACAGGAGCCAGGTAAACAGGAGCATCAGGTAACAGGCACCTAGATTCGACGTTGCTAAAAAAAAGCAATGTCTGGTCTTGAATGCAGGATATGTACTCCTCCTGCCTTGCAAGGATTGGATGGCAGGAATGAGGGTGATTAGCAATCCAAGGTATGGATTCAGATGTTCTCAAGCTTGACTTGACAAGTGGATGACAGGTTAATACCAGCAGCACTGGTAGCTGGATGTAAATAAACAGAGTCTATGCAAGCAAGCTTTTCCACATCAGATGCACTGGTAGCAGCTGGGCTGTAGACATCATTGAACTGGCAATTTCCCAGGTCTCAACATAGAATACTTATAGAACCTTCCGCAAAGTGATAGGCTAGAGTCTGTGATGTCAGTAACAGTGGTAACAGGATTGGCTAAAAAATAACATGTGACAGGAATGGACATGGCTGCTCCCATGTCCAAGGAAGGCGGGAAACAGTGTTTGTACAGTACATGGTTGAAGCCTATGATAATGGTGGTGACGTGGAAGCCACAGTAGACTGGAGCTAACAGGGAGACATGACAGGCAGGGATTGCTGCAGCGTCAGGTGACATATGGAGAGACTGTGGGGAAACTGTGCTGTAGACTGTATGCAAGAAGTACTGAAGATATCCAGACCTGGAGCACACTGACATTCTGGAGAGACACTTTAGTGGTAAGAACAGATGTATTGTTACCTGGATCTGACAGGATGTTGGGTGAAATCATCCTCCATAAGAATGGGGGGTGTGCACACGTGGAGACACTCACGCGCCCCATTCTTGGTAATGGACACGTGAGCCTGAGACGCTTGCACGTCCATGTCCTGTGGAGGTTTGGTGGAAACAATGAGTCTGGCCCATCTGTAGGTCTACCAGCGGGTGCAATGGGCCTTTATGTATTTTAGGTATACAATAAAAGACAGGTACTAGGCACAAATACAGGGGGAGGCGAAGGGGGCAATACCCTCTAGCCCATGGGTCCTCAAACTGCGGCCCTCCAGATGTTGTGAAACTACAATTCCCAGCATGCCTTGCCACAGTTTTAACACTTCCTTATAGGAAAACTGTGGCAAGGCATGCTGGGATTTGTAGTTTCACCACATCTGGAGGGCCGCAGTTTGAGGACCCATGCTCTAGCCTATAAAACACATCTGCCATCAATGCAGAAGCTGCCCCCAGATGGACTACGTGAAGCCGCCAGCTGTCCAGCCCTGTACAGCTGATATGAGCCGCCAGCTGCCTGGCACTTCCTGCTCTAGCACTGGGAACTATGTTTGTATGTGGTTCCCCTGATGATCCTCATATGTCTTTTGTTTTTTCCCCATTAACTATGGTGATGGCACACATCTGAAGGTTCCACCCTCTGCACACACCGGGTGCGTCGATGCACCGGCGGGAGCAGGACGGGTGTCAGATGCACGGGGTGTTCACCTTGATTACAGATATATATATAAAAGGGACAGACACTATATTATAGTGTCAAAAATTTGGCGCTAAATACAAATATATCAAAATTATATATAAATTATAAAGAGTTTTTTTATATTAATATTAAATAAAACTCTGCTGCAGCTCTGTAAGTGCACAAGTGTATGTACACAACAACTGGCCTGTATCTGGCCATACATATTACATGCCCAGGTGACAGAGGACAGAAAAGATTGCAAAACCACAAAGAATTGGAAAGCTGCGCTAATTTTGTTTGTTTAAAAAAAACCGAGGCACCGCGGATAATTACACTTACACAAATGCTTATTTATAATGATCAATATGTATCCTCATATTTAATGTGTAACCCCTGGGTAAAATGCCTGTATTCAAAACTCATACCCTATGTTAAATACCAGTAAACATATGAACTAACTAAGGAATGTAGTGTTCTGTATGGCTATGTTTATTTTAAATGTTTATATATATTTTGGTGTGTTGGTGACACTGTATATGTCAGATTTCATCGATGGCAGTGGACTTAATTGTTGGATGCTATATACACAGTTCACAGATGTTGCTGACAGTTGAAGAGAGGGCGTAGTGATATACAGCAGGGAGTGATTTGCCCTGTCAGAGGAGAAGGGGCAGAGGGAAAGAGAAAAGAGAGGAGTACAGGATGAGGTACCTGGGAGGACTCTATGGAAAGACTGCCCTGTGCCTCAGAGGGAGAGCTGTGAGGTCCCTGTAAGTGAGGGACAGAGACCTGTACTCTCACTAGGAGAAAGGTGAGGCATCCTGTGTGCCTGCAGATGGAGCTAAACCTGGCATGTCAGTTTGCTCAGAGTAGAAGATGGAGGAGCCAGCCCTTAATATAAGAACTCATTGGAGGATGCTGGACAGAGGGACAGAGGAGGGAGAGTGGTGAGTTATACCACCCTCAGAGTCCCATATTAGGCCGAAAAGGTGCGGCTTGACGTTGAGTGACAAGTGACACTGGAGTCACATAACAGATACATTACAGAAGGGGATAGTACAAGGGGAGTGACAGCCTACTACAGTAATGTTTCCCAAGCCTTTGCCAGAGATAAAGATGGTTATTCATGCACCAAGTTGTGCACAACTACAGAAAGCTCATTTACAGTGACTGTGACACACTGACAGAAACGTTATAGCTGCACACAGAGAGAGGTAATGTACAGTGACAGAGCGTTGTAGCTGCGCACAGAGAGAGGTAATGTACAGTGACAGAGACGTTATAGCTGCGCACAGAGAGAGGTAATGTACAGTGACAAAGCGTTGTAGCTGCGCACAGAGAGGGGTAATGTACAGTGACAGAAACGTTATAGCTGCACACAGAGAGAGGTAATGTACAGTGACAGAAACGTTATAGCTGCACACAGAGAGAGGTAATGTACAGTGACAGAGCGTTGTAGCTGCGCACAGAGAGGTAATGTACAGTGACAGAGCGTTGTAGCTGCGCACAGAGAGAGGTAATGTACAGTGACAGAGACGTTATAGCTGCGCACAGAGAGAGGTAATGTACAGTGACAGAGACGTTATAGCTGCGCACAGAGAGAGGTAATGTACAGTGACAGAAACGTTATAGCTGCGCACAGAGAGAGGTAATGTACAGTGACAGAACGTTGTAGCTGCGCACAGAGAGAGGTAATGTACAGTGACAGAGCATTATAGCTGCGCACAGAGAGAGGTAATGTACACTGACAGAAACGTTATAGCTGCACACAGAGAGAGGTAATGTACAGTGACAGAGCGTTGTAGCTGCGCACAGAGAGGTAATGTACAGTGACAGAGCGTTGTAGCTGCGCACAGAGAGAGGTAATGTACAGTGACAGAGACGTTATAGCTGCGCACAGAGAGAGGTAATGTACAGTGACAGAGACATTATAGCTGCGCACAGAGAGAGGTAATGTACAGTGACAGAAACGTTATAGCTGCGCACAGAGAGAGGTAATGTACAGTGACAGAGCATTATAGCTGCGCACAGAGAGAGGTAATGTACAGTGACAGAACGTTGTAGCTGCGCACAGAGAGAGGTAATGTACAGTGACAGAGCGTTGTAGCTGCGCACAGAGAGAGGTAATGTAGAGTGACAGAGCGTTGTAGCTGCGCACAGAGAGAGGTAATGTACAGTGACAGAGCGTTGTAGCTGCGCACAGAGAGAGGTAATGTACAGTGACAGTGACGCTATAGCTGCGCACAGAGAGAGGTAATGTACAGTGACAGAGCGTTGTAGCTGCGCACAGAGAGAGGTAATGTACAGTGACAGAGCGTTGTAGCTGCGCACAGAGAGAGGTAATGTACAGTGACAGAGACGTTATAGCTGCGCACAGAGAGAGGTAATGTACAGTGACAGAGACGTTATAGCTGCGCACAGAGAGAGGTAATGTACAGTGACAGAAACGTTATAGCTGCGCACAGAGAGAGGTAATGTACAGTGACAGAGCATTATAGCTGCGCACAGAGAGAGGTAATGTACAGTGACAGAACGTTGTAGCTGCGCACAGAGAGAGGTAATGTACAGTGACAGAGCATTGTAGCTGCGCACAGAGAGAGGTAATGTACAGTGACAAAGCGTTATAGCTGCGCACAGAGAGAGGTAATGTACAGTGACAGAGCGTTGTAGCTGCGCACAGAGAGAGGAGTAATAGTGTGTACACATGGTTCGATATGGCTTCCGATGTTGACGATATCATCAACATCGGAAGCCATATCGCATACATATCGCATACTGATTGTATGCATTGTAAGGGCTTCCTAGCCCGATGCGCGCTCCCGTTTAAGGAGAGATCGGAGGGGAGATAGAGTGGGCAGCACACTCTATCTAGCACAAATCGCAAGCATATCGCATGCATCGTATGTGCCTTGCGATATGCTTAAGATGCGATGTGCTATACGATTTCCAGGGCCCTGTCAGTTATCCTGTTGTTAAGTCAAAATCGCTTAGTCAAAATCTTAAGCAAATCTTAAGGCACATAGGAAATCGCATAGTAAATCAAATAGGAAATCGCATAGCAAATTGTATGGTAAAAAGTCAAAATCTTAAGCATATCTTAAGGCATATCTTAAGGAGAAGAGAAAAAAAAAAGGGAAAAGTAAAAATCGGACAAAACATCGAATCGTACATTGGATCGCACAGAACATCGAACCGTGTGTACACACTCTAAGGCCCTTATTCTGATCTGTGCGGAAATTCCCGCATTCTTACGGAGCGGTCCGCACGGCACGGCGTTTTGCCGCATGCGGCCATCGTCCGTAGAAACGCCCACGTGTCCTCCGCATTCGGACGGACTCACTCTTTAAGAACAGGGCGTGTTTACGGACGACATACAAAGCATGCGTGTGCGGGAGAAACACTCCGATTCGGCACGGTATTACAGAGTATTACAGAGTATGCTCGGGAATACCGCATCCGAACGGGAGCCAAGCGGTGCTACCGCACGTAAGCGGAGTATTTACGCCAAACAACCCACTATGAAGTATCTTCTGCAATACATCACATGACCCACTTATTCAATTACCTATCCTCATAAAAAACTGCTTATTTGGAACATGTCGAATACACATGTGTATTGCTAGTATTAATATTCTGTCATGTCCATTGTTAGCAGTTTGAAAGTGTCTGACAAGTACAGCATATGTGGGTGTTTAGTACGGGTTCCTTGAAGCAGCAATGGTTTCAATTAAAGCACTGACAAGCGTCCTATTAGTGAGTAATGAGTAAAGGAGTAGATTCTATTGGGTTCAGGTGTTAATGGTTGTAGTCATTAGGCGTACGTTCGCCTACCGCATGAACGAGTGGTGTCCGCAAAGCAATAGTACACTTGTGGACACCGCACATTTCTGCCCTTTTTGATCGCGTGCATTCGGAGTGGTTTCCGAATGTACGCCCCCCAACATAAGTGTACTCCCCCGTGTCCGCCCATGTTTCCGCCCCGTTTTGCCCACTTTGAAACTACGCCCATGTGTCATTCCGCATGACGCCCATAATACGCCCCTATTTCCCGACTGATAGCGGTGAACAGTTTTGGACGGGATTTGGCCGAACTGGTACCGAGTCAAGGCGTGGCACATGCGCGTAGCGTTCTCCACGCATGCGCAGACGCCATAAAGACGCGATCCGTAAGTACGCGGTAAAGTCCGCGTCAATCAGAATAAGGGCCTAAGTTACACTGCAGCAGTAGAGACTCTTGGCTGACAGACCTCAGGGCTAATCTGTCTACAGCGCATTTGGGAGAATACATTTGTTACCAGCTATCTGCATGGGACACGTAACTAAGGGAGGATAATTACAGTCACAGGGGGCCTTATTTTGGTTCATTCTTTCTGACAAAATCCTTCTTAGATGGGTAAAACCATGTGCACTGCAGGTGGGGCAGGTGTTACTTATGCAGAGAGAATTAGATTTGGGTGGGGTTTTACTTCAAAGTGAGATCTATATTGCAGTGTAAAAATAAAGCAGTCAGTATTTTCCCTGCACAGAAACAAAATTACTCACCCAAATCTAATTCTCTCTGCACATGTTACATCTGCCCCCCCTGCAGTGCACATGGTTTTGTCCATCTAAGAAGGATTTTGTCAGAAAGAATGAACCAAAATAAGGCCCCGGGAGAGAGACAGATTTGAGCAGTAAAGTATTATATTGTACTGATTGTACTCAAGGAAGAAAGTGGATTTGGCTCAATTTCGAACACAAGTTACCTCAGAAAAGTCTGCTTATTACACTGAGATAGTGACATTATTTCTTCACAACTATAACAGTACTGAGGGAAAGAACTAAGTAGTTCTTTCTAGCTACTAACATGCTAAACACTATTCTGATCCCAAGAGAGAGTGACAGCGTCAATGATATTACAAGCCTACATGTAGGATACAATATTGCCTTTGGTATTAGAGACCCTGTGGTGGATTACAAATACTTCCTAGAAGTTATACTCCTATTATTCCCGTACTCCCCTTACAGGACTCAGGTGGGCACAGTAGTGACTTAGGAAATCCAGCAACAAATATGTGGAATGCTACAAAATAATCAAAGCGCTTATATTTTTTGAACTAGTGTACACTTGCAAATACTTATATTATTGCGCAATAATAATTCAAGGTTAATTAATATCTATTTATTTATTGGAGTTGGAAACTGTTCTATTTCCATTGTGTCTGAAGTGAAATGTGTTATATGTTTTAGCATACTACCTTAGGAATATATAATATTTTTATTACAAGGAGGCATCTCTGAAGTATACTAAGCTAGAATACTCTGCAAACGTTCCAGCCAAATAAAACATTGGTGGAGGTTGATGCCCTTGTCTCAGCTATGGGCGGTATTCAATGTGAATACCGGCGACGTGCAGCGAATCCTGTTGAGGATTCGCTGCACATTCGCCACTGGTCGCCGCGTTCCGGAGCCTCGCCGGCTCACTGCCCCTGACCGGCGAATATGAGCTCCTGCGGCGAACGCCACAGGGAGCCTGAGGACGGTGGCAGGCAGGGAGATAAAAGTCTCCCTGCCTGCCCCAGAGCGTATGTGGGGGGGAGGTGGGCTCCCCGGGTGCCAGGCAGCACAGGCTGCCCCCCGGGGGTGCCAGCAGGGGACCGGGTATATTCACTACATCCGATCTTGCATATGTAACGATCGGGTGCAGTGAATATATGAATATCTAATGAGCGGCTCGACTCCGGCGCCCCCTGCTGGCTGGTCAGTGTAAAAAAAAAAAATATATATATTTTTTTTTTATTAAATATATATTCATGTGCTTACAAAAATAGCATGCCCCTCCTCAAAATAAAATTCCTGATTTTTTGACACCAAATGTAAAAAAGAAAACACTTTATTTTAAAAGTTCACCTTCCACTTCACCATAAAGGGCAGTATTCAATGAGAAAAGTTCTCCGTGTTTTATGGAGAATTTGTGCTTTGTTCGCCTTGGACGGAGCATTTTGCTCTCCAAAAGCGAGCAACCCTATTCAATGTGAAATGTTCTCCGTCTTTCTAAGTGATTTTCTCCGTCTCTCTCCGTGTAGAAATTCTCCATCTTTTGATGGAGATCTGGAATGTGAACTTTTAAACTAAAAGGTTTTTTTTTTTAATTTTGGTTAAAAAAATCAGTTTTTTTTTTCTGTGAAGGGGCATGTTATTTTTATTCATGTGCTTATAGCACATGAATATATATTTATTTGTAAAAAAAATATTTTTTTTAATTTTTTTTTTTTTTTACACAGTGCAGCCAGCAGGGGGCCGGAGCGCTCGAGCCGCTCATTAGATATTCATATATTCACTGCACCCGATCGTTAATATGCACGATCGGGTGCAGTGAATACTGGGTCCCCCGCTGGCTATAGGGGGGGGCAGCCTGTGCTGCCTGGGTCCAGGGGAGCCCACCCCCCCCTCCACATTCCTCTGGAGCAGCCAGGGAGACTTTAATCTCTCTGGCTGCTTCCGTCCCCCGGCTCCCTGAAAGCTTCCTGCCGCGGACACTCGCCCGCTGCAGGGGTTAAGACTCGCCGCGAGTGGCGGCGAGTCTTAAATACATTGAATAGTGGGAGCAGGAGGCTCCGGAACAGGAAGAATCTCCGCTAAAACACGGAGAGTGCATGGAGAGCGAAATAAAACGCTCTCCATGCACGCAGAACTTTCTCATTGAATACTGCCCAAAAAGATAGCGATTGCTACTCGGTGAATCATGGCAAAAAAAACCTTGAAATGTATTCGCCATCTGGTCATTGAATAGGGTGATTCACCGTTTTTGTAAAAAATTCGCCTTACAGCACAAAATCGCCATAAAAACCTGGCGAATCAGCCTCATTGAATACCGCCCTATGTCTGATGTGTGTATTTATTTATGTCAATGATATTATTGTTATGTAAAAGAGTTGTAACTTTAGGGGTTACTTAATCTGTCTGAGGGTGATTCCCCAAGTTCGCCCTAATATCATCATCTAAATATTCAGATAGTCGTACCCTATAACACCAAATCTTGGGGTGGAGGCACTTGATAGCACCTACACATACTCAGTGCAGAAGACAGCGTTACAAAAGTAACTAATAAAATGTTATAAAAACATTCTAGGCGGCCACCTAAAAAACAAGTAACAACAATACAATAAATCAATATATTATAAGCAAAGAATAATTCATTAAGAATACATGTGGGATATGACGTAGTGTGTCCACTTTAAAATATTTTTGTGCACCTTGTCCAGTGCTCAGAAACTCATATGTTTTATAAAAAGTTCACTATAGCTGTCAGCAGTATAAATGATTGCAGTCTTGTGTTTGCTGACAATAAAAGGCAATCTCCACCTTAGAAAAACATATATATATGCTGTGTCACGATTTAATACAATGTAGATTGCGGAGGTGTTTATAGACGTGTGATCTCACCTACTGTCATTGAGGACTTGGCAGGGCCCTGTAGGGTGATACAGTGCAGTGTGCAGGGTGACTATAGAAATATCCAGAACTCATACATCAGCCAGTCACAGAAGGAAAACCCTTAATCAGAGGAGCTGCACGAATTCTGTACTGGATACACAGCTCTTTTTTGTACGACCATGTTTCCCCAACAAGAAGACCAACCCCGATAATAATCCCCACCCTTATTTCTGCACAACGGTCCAAAATAAGCCCTACCCTGGAAATAAGCCCCAGCTAAATCCCCATTTTGCCCAGTTCCTGTGCTAAACTACAATGCTTCCATCTCCGCCCCCCCCCCCTGCTGTTAAAGATTTAGCCCTGGCCCCTAGCAGCCCTGGTACCGCTGAAGCCTCTGCTGGCATCAGCGGTCCCAGGGATGCATTGCGCATGTGACATCACCTCATACCTCAAGGATTGAGCGGCATCCGTACACAGGCGGGAGCGAAGTGACTGAGCGGCAGCGGCGGGAAGGCTGATTGGTTGAAAAATGCGGAAGGAAAGCGGCAGTTGTGCTTAAAATGTAAGGTGATTGAGGGGCATAATGGGGATAAAAGCAGGACTGAGGGGCATGATGGGAATAAAAGCAGGACTGAGGGGCATGATGGGGATAAAAGCAGGACTGATGGGCATGATAGGGATAAAAGCAGGACTGAGTGGCATGATAGCGATAAAAGAAGGACTGATGGGCATGATGGGGAAAAAAGCAGGACTGAGGGGCATGACAGCGATAAAAGAAGGACTGATGGGCATGATGGGGATAAAAGCAGGACTGAGGGGCATGATAGCGATAAAAGAAGGACTGATGGCCATGATGGGGATAAAAGCAGGACTGAGGGGCATGATAGGGATAAAAGCAGGACTGATGGGCATGATGGGGATAAAAGCAGGACTGAGGGGCATGATGGGGATAAAAGCAGGACTGATGGGCATGATGGTGATAAAAGCAGGACTGATGGGCATGATAGGGAAAAGCAGGACTGAGGGGCATGATAGGGATAAAAGCAGGACTGAGGGGCATGATAGGGATAAAAGCAGGACTGATGGGCATGATGGGGATAAAAGCAGGACTGATGGGCATGATGGGGTTAAAAGCTGGACTGATGGGCATGATGGGGATAAAATCTGGACTGATGGGCATGATGGGGATAAAAGCAGGACTGAGGGCCTGATAGGGATAAAAGCAGGACTGAGGGGCATGATGAGGATAAAAGCAGGACTGAGGGGCATGATGGGGATAAAAGCAGGACTGGGGGAGCATAATGGTCATCAATGTTGATGGATGGTAATTTGAGCCCCAGCAGTTTTCAGTACTCAAACATCACCAGACCAGAAGTTACGCTGACCGCCGAGAAGAAGTAAAAAATGTGTTCTTTATTGTGCTTACAGTCCTCATATTTATGCTATAAAATACTGTTCCCCCACTCCCATAAAGGAGGGCTTATTACAAAAAACATACATATTCATATACAACACACCCCTAAGGTGGGGTTAACAATTAAAACTTTGGTTCAACGTAGGGAAACGGAGGAACCGTAGGAAAACGTGGTATCTCTTACATCATAATAGGAGTGAACCTCTATAGACTGGGAGTAGTTTCTATATTACGCTAACTATTGCAGTCAACTCCCATAGAATGTATGGATCCTTCTAGAAACCTTGCCTTATAAGGGAATGTATATTCTTCTCCCCCAATGTATCTATTGGAATGTGGTTCTGTAGTCGTGGCTTGTACTCCACATCTGGTTTGAATCTATATTAATTGGTGTTCTTAGCAAATATAGAGACTTATAGAGAACATACATTCATATTAACTGTTTCAACTCCTTGAGGATAGAACCATACATTTGTTCTAATTCTTATAACACATAATCCTTAATACTTTGTACTTAAAGGAATCGGTACTTGTGTATTTTGGCGGCGCCCATCGCATCGCATACCATAACGCATGCGATGGTATGCGATGTGACGCGATTTCGTTCGATAGTGTGCGATGGCATACAATTTTCAAATTGTATGCCATTGTACATGGCATACAATGCCATACGATGCGATGCAATGCGATTAAACATTGTATAAGCACCCTAATGGGTGCTTACAATGTTAAATGCACCCCCACGCCACCCCCCCACTATAAACGTGAATCCAAAGCGTGGCGAGCGCAGCGTGCCCGCGAGGGGCGGCGGTACGCGTCCTGCGACCTTTTAATACCCCCACTATCCACGTCGGCGTGGAGTTGAGAATAGAATAGTGTGGCGAGCGCAGCGAGCCATCGAGCCCGAAGCGTGGCGAGCGCAGCGAGCCCCGCGAGGGGACGTGGATACCTGTGAAGCCCGCGAAGGGACGCGATTACCTGTGAAGGTATCCGCGTGCGCTCGCCACACTATTCTATTCTCAACTCCACGCCGACGTGGATAGTGGGGGTATTAAAAGGTCACAGGACGCGTACCGCCGCCCCTCGCGGGCACGCTGCGCTCGCCACGCTTCGGGTTCACGTTTATAGTGGGGGGGGGTGTTGTGGGGGTGCATTTAACATTGTAAGCACCCATTAAGGTGCTCAAAAGCACCCTTTAGGGTGCTTATACGATTTTTCATCGAATAGGGGGTAAAAATCGCGTCGCATCACATCGCATGCCATCCGGTACATGGCATGCGATGCGATGCGTTCATCGTACGATGCACATCGGGGGCGCCGCTATAATACACAAGTACCAAGGAATCTTCAGCTTATATAGACAATATAGTATTTAGTAAGATTCACTCTATCAATGTTAATTAAAATAAGCCCTATGTTGTTTTTTGGAACAAAAAAAAATTACTACATTGTCTTATTATCGGGGAAACACGGTGTAGCCACAGCATCAGCAGAACAGGAGCTGCCGAGTGGGACCAGTGGGCAGCAGCAGCTCAGGGTCACTGTCCGCATACAGAGGCCCTGCACCCCTCCAAAGATGGCTGCCGTCTGGTTGGAGACAGATGCTAGAGGTGCTCCAGAACCTCTAACATCTGACAGGGGAGCGACCAGTGCTACTTGGAAATGCAGATTCTTTGAGCTCTTTCACACAGTGCACACCCCCAGACAATGAGCATGTGACAGTCCCTGGGCAACGAGCTCCCCTGGCAATATGCATATATTCTCCCTGGGCAACGAGCATGTAACTCCACCTGCCAACCAGCCTGTAACTTTCCTTGTGGCAATGAGCATGTAATGGTATACGGTCAACTAGGTCGACAAGAAGAAGGTAGAGTCATTAGTTCAACCACTGCATGAAGGTTGACATGACTGTCAACAAGGTCAGCATCGGATTAGGTCGACAAGGTCATTAGGTCGACATGGGGTTTTTCACTTTTTTTGAGCCGACAGGCGGTATTACATGTCCTACCATCCACGAGGGCATGGTGGGAAAATTAAATATTGGGTACTTGTGTATTACAACAGCGCCCGATTTCATGTAAATCGCATCCGATATCGCATCCGATTTATTGGCCGATTTGCGTCCGATTTTTGGCCGATTTGATCTGCGATGCGATTTTGCGTCCGATTTTCAGCCATTTCCTGCTGATTTGCATGTTATTCAATCCTTGCACACCCCCAGGTACTATGCGATGGTATGCGATGTGATTTTCGGGAAAATGCCCCTGATTGTACAATTAAATATCGCATAGCAACGCATGCCAGCAAGTGGCATGCGATTTGCAATGTTAAATGCATTCCCATTGTTAACGCCACCCCCACTATCAACGCCAACCCGAAGCGTGGCGAGCGCAGCGATCCCGCGAGGGGCAGCGGTACGCGTCCTCCGACCTTTTCATACCCCCACTATCCACGTCGGCGTGGACTTGATTTTAGATAGAGTGGCGAGCGCAGCGAGCCACCGAGCCCGAAGCGTGGTGAGCGTAGCGAGCCCCGCGAGGGGACGCGGATTACTTTACATGTATTACGCGTGCGCTCGCCACACTATCTAAAATCAACTCCACGCCGATGTGGATAGTGGGGGTATGAAAAGGTCGGAGGACGCGTACCGCCACCGCTTGCCACACTTCGGGTTGGCGTTGATAGTGGGGGTAGCGTTAACAATGATGGTGCATTTAACATTGTAAGTACCCATCAGGGTGATTGTACAATTACAAATCGAATCGCTTCACATGCCACTATATTGAATGCAATGCACTACGATGGAAATCGGGGGTGTGCAATGATGGAACAGCATGCAAATCGGCCGGAAAAAGTGAGAAATCGGTCGAAAATCGGCCGCAAAATCCCATCCGATTTTTCCATGCGATTTGCGGCCGAATTTCGTGGGCGCCGTCAAAATACACAAGTACCAAATATTGTGCCGAGCAAAGCGAGGCAATGTGATGCACTTTTTAATGTCCATGTCGACTGTGTCAACTTACGGGACAAAATAGTGAAAAACCCCATGTCAACCTTTTGACTGTGGACCTTGTGCATGTCGACCTAATGCCTGTGTCGATCTATCCCATGTCAACTTTGATGCATGTCAACCTTCAGTGGTCGAACTTCCTCTTGTGAAACCTATGACCCATACCCCATGTAACCCTTGGCAATGAGCATGTAACTCCTGGCATCTAGAAAGAAACCCCTGGCAATAAGCATGCAATGTCTGGCAATGAGCCTGTAACTCCTGTCAAAGAGCATGTAGGAAAGCAGCAGTTATGTGGCATAAAATTTAAAGGTATTATGGTGTGTGGTATAATGTGTAATAAGCATTTCGGTGTAATAGCCATTACAGTGCGTGGCATAATGTGTAATCCTGGTGTAGTGTGTCTAAGGGGCTTTACCTGGTGTAGTGTGTGTGTTGTAATGTGACTTGGTACTAATACGTGGCAATGCCACTTCCCCCGAAGCCACACCCTACTTTTTTGACATATGGGCCCTTATTCAGATCTGAAAGTTCAAAGCACTATAATAAACAAAACGGTGAAAATGTGGAAAAAATTTGCTCAAAATGGAGGAAAAGTACTTCCCCTTCTAGATATCCACATCCTCCAGGGTATAAATGAGTCCAGAACACAGGTTTTTAAGGAATGTCTCAGAGAGAGATGTTTGAAAGAGTTCCGTATCCAGTTGTGTTTCCCGATGGAGGGAGATATAAGAAATAACAAAAATATAAATAATAAAGTCACACTAGTAATCCTGTTATTATTCTTTCTTGTTCTTTATCTGTACATCAAATGGCGTACCCCACTCACACGAAAAAGGTGCAACTAAAACATATAAAGGTTTCTTTTCCGTATGGTAGTAAAGATCCTACAGGGGCGTACCTCTACTCACATGCATGTATGGTGTTACAAGATCATAAAGGTATCTTTATATTGAATATTTATGTGGAGAGAGCGTACCCCTACTCACTCTCGATAGGAGGGGATAACTCTTATAAAGGTATCTTTACTTGACCGAAAGAATGTGGGACCAGAAAAAGGTCTATGGCGTACCCTTTACTCACATCCAAATGAATGTGGAAACACTCATAAAGGTATCTTTAAGGATCAACAACACACATAGATGGCGTACCACACTCACGGTGTCAGAAGCAGGAACCATGCACATCTGGGTATCTTTTACTTTAAGGATTCTTTAGTCCTTTAGTCCTCAAATATGGGGTACATTTGGTAGTCCAAAAAAAATTGGAGAGTAGGTGTATAAAAAGGTTATTTATTACACAAAACCCATAGTTGGGCTAAAACATTTTTTTTCAACAGACATTTACAATAAAGACCACTGTAAAAAACTTTCTAAAAACATAAAATTTAAAACAGAGGAAAACTGAGCCCCAGAAACCAGGATGAAACGGAAAGAAACCACAACACACTCACAGCAGTAGATGGTAAAGTCCGGACAGAGTGAATGGTGTTGGAATCCAAAAGTTACCTCCGTGGTTCTGGTGGGCTTCAGGATGCAAGAAAAAAACAGTCCCCTGGTCAACGCGTTTCGGCTCACTTGGAGCCTTTTTCAAGACATGGGGACTGTAGCAGGCTTCTCGATATTTATGTGGTGGTGCTCCAATCAAAAATACCGGAAGTGACATCACATCCTGAATATTCATTACATAATACAACATTCAAAATTACACATATTACTAACAATAGCGGGATGTTTGCTACTAGTAATCGAACTAAAGGGATCAACATATAAAAAGGTGAATTTTTGTGAGTACTGACACGCTAAAATCATGCTGTCAGTGTTTGGGGGAAAGGATGGCGCCGCAGTGGAACGCCTTGCGTTCCACCGATACCCGGAAGTGATAATAACGGGTTGAATATGAGTGTAAAAAAAAGGGATAGAATGCGCAGATCACACGCAGTGCATTATCTACTGGCGAACAGTGAGGCGCACCTTTTGAAATGTCCAGATCCTCTGAAAATGTAAGACTTCTTGATGTCCGGTGCAAATCCCGGGGAATGGAACGCATTATGCGTGTCACCGCCCTTTCTATATGGCGCACAGGTGCACAGAGCGTGATGCTGTGGTGCCTAGATCCTCTGTGATAGAGCAACTTAATGGTTTCTTGTACAAAGCCTGGAGAATGAAACGCACTGTGCATGATGTTATGGTGGGACTGAATTGGAACGCATGCTGCGTGTCAGCAGCAGCATGTATTCCTTGAAGCAAACAAATCGCTTCACAAAAAAGGGGAATGCAAATAATTGTACATAATTAATAATACATTTACTACAGTATATACAGTTTGTAATATCCTTCAGTATTACACTAATTTGCATATTAAAAGTTGTTAAATAAACACTCCAAATCAGCTTTACAATATTTTTACAATCACAAATCATATATATACAGATATTAACACGTTCCAACGGAGACGTTCACCCATCCGGGACCAGATGTAGGTGACATCACTCACAATGAGATGGCATGCATATATTTTAAGAAAAACTTCTTGCTTGATTGTTTTATTCTAAAAGACGGAAAAATATAATTAGTGACAGAAAAACAGAACAAACAAAAATCCTCACAGGAACCACTTGAGCTCGAAATCCTTGTTTAATCCCGAAGGGACAAGGGTTTTGAGTCCATGTATAAATTTCATCTCCTCCTTTGCCAGCATTTTTGCCGTATTACCATGTCTCCCATTTTCCTTTATAACCTTCAATCCCAGGAATAATCTTATAAAACAGCTGGAGCAATTATGTATTAATTTAAAGTGAGAGGATAATGCATGCGTTTCGAAACCGTTTTAAATGTTTTTCAAGTGTTCACTGACTCGTACCTTCAGTGGTCGTGAAGTCCTTCCTATGTAATATTTTTCACAACTGCATTGTATGGCATAAATTACATTTTTTGTGTGGCACGTTATGATGTCTTTTATCACGACCTCTTGTCCATTTATATTAATATTATTATATTTTGTTATTCCATTGGATTTAATGCTTCTACAACTCAGGCAGCACCCACACCTGTGGAAACCCTGTCGTTTTTTTCACCTGTCATGTACGCACTGGACACTAACTTTGACTTTAAATTTGGGGCCTTCCTATAAATGTGTATTGGGGGGGCGTGGCCTGGCCGGGACCGAGGGAAGATGCTCACCTCACAGCGCTCCCACAAAATCAACCCTCTGCCACCCCAAAATCACCCTCAACACCCGCCAAACAGCCCCTACCCTGTCTTAACAACCCGCTGACCTCCTCCAGCGCCTGGGGTAGCAGCTGCGGAGCCGGGGGACGGAGATCCACGTCCCTGCAGGTTGCGGCCTACTGCCGGCACCAAGCCGGGACCTCGATTTCTGCTGGAGCCCGGGCGTGGGGCACCCGTTCCCGGACCACCGGACAGCCATCCCAAGGGCCACAGACGGATCATCTGGTGTTGCCAACGCTGCCCAGACCTCCAGGTGACCTTCCCCTTGCTAGGGGACCTGCCCAGGGGAGTTTATTCAGCCACTTCACAGCGCATTAACCAGGCCTGACAGGCCGCGGCGGCCATCTTGGTAGAGGCAATCCCAGCAAAATCTGATTGTGCTACACAGAAGCATCCCCCAGGCTCCCTAACCCTAGCAACACTAACTATTACTCCCATCCTGTCCCCTGCTACCTGGGGTTGCCCTGGGACGGTACTTTTCTACCAATAAAGGCGTACACACAGTGTATGTAATATACCTGCTCTATTGTCTGTCCCCCAGACATTCCATCACAGTACACCAATCCTACCTCTCCGGTACCCAACCCTACTGTGCATTTTACTGGGACCTTTCCCTCCGATCCAAAGATTCTCTGAAACGCCTCTAGCAACATAACCTCATATAAAAGACCCCTACTAGTGGCACCACTATGTAATCATGACCTATCCCTAATGCCAGGCCCATGATATAGGGGAATGTGACCTCCGTCTACACACCGCCTAATGGTCCTACCTAACGAGATGACCCAGTCTGGAAATTTCACACACATCTAATGGGCAGAGGCAGGAAGAGTACACAGGGTAAAGACTCCCGCTCGACACCTAACGCCTCACAAACCAATCTTCGGTCCTATCTTTCCACCTCTCAAGTCACAGACCGGCTATCTGCTTCCCCCACTGAAACAACCTTGGCTGATCCTCCCGAGATGGCCCAAGCTCCTCCCGCTAAAGATCTCCAAGCTCAAATGTCGCAACTAAGAAGCGAAATTGGAGAAGTATTATCACATGTTCGAACGCTCCCTTCCAAACAAGACCTACAAGCGCTTGAATCCCACCTCCAAGATTCGTTCCAATCTCAGATTGCTACAGTACAAGCCGATGTCACCCTTATGGGGACAAGAATTGCTTCTTTGGAGAAGGAAAGAGAAAATGATTCCGACCAACTCACTTCTATTAAGGAGGCACTTTCACAACAGGCCGCTGACCTGAAAACGATGCAAGAGAGACTGGAAGATTTGGACAATCGAGGGCGTAGAAATAATGTCAGAGTGAGAGGTCTTCCGGAATCTGTTCCTCCATCTGGAATCATAGATGCCCTCAACAAGATATTTGGAGAAATACTGGGTCTAGACCCCGAAACACCTATTGAATTTGACCGAGCCCACAGAGCCCTCAAACCTAAGGGCCCAGCATCTGACTCCCCAAGGGATGTGATATGCCGTTTTCACTATTTTTCCCAAAAAGAAGAACTACTTCAAAAAGTACGCCAACTGGAGGCGGTCGAGTTCAATGGAACTCGAGTGCAGATTTATCAAGATCTCTCGTGGCGTACACTTCAACAAAGAAGATTGCTAAAACCTCTAACAGATGCTCTACGAAAATCAAATATCAAATATAGGTGGGGCTTTCCGTTTTCTCTTCAAGTCACAAATGCCGGCAACCTACTGTCTCTGCGCTCTCCTGCTGACCTGCCAAACTTCTGCTCCAGTCTGGGCCTAGACAACATCTCTCTCCCTGATTGGCAAGCCTTCCACCTGCCGAATGCTCTTCCTTCCAACACTTCCAAAAGAGGGAGATGGCATCAAGTCAACTACTCGAAAAAATCCAGAGGATCATCATCATCTCCTCAAACACAAGATCCTACTTGACGGGACAGTGGGTGGTAATTATTATTGCTAAAAATTGGCACTTCCTGTGCGCACATAACTATTTGCCTCTACTACCCATTTAGATACTACTTGTTATTTTTATAGTGCACTCATCCTACTTAAATGTGACTGTTATATATCTGTGTGTACGTGTATATGCGTATATGTATATACATTTCTTTCTTTTTTTTCTTGCTAGGATCTGTTCCTTTTCCCTTCCTTTTTTTTGCTTAGGTAGGAACCAGTTGATTGTCCTCTTTTCCACCATCATCTGAGACCCTCCAGGTGGCTTGGCGGAGTCACGGCCCCCTAGTTTCCCCCTACCGCTAAATGTTTTCCTTCCGTGACATGGAAGCCATTATGGCCCTCCTTATGTCCGGATGCGGTTATGTGTTTGTAGTTTTTACCAGATGTTTATGGTTAAGCTATACTTCTCTCTCCTATTCTGATGTCTTGTCCTTCCTCCTCTTTCCCCTTCTCTCTCCCCCCACTCCCATCCCGCTCTATCTCCCTTCCCTCTTACCCTTCCACGTCTATCTTTCTGATCCGACTCTCTTTTATGCGACCAGATGGCAGTAAATTTACGTATTATATCTATTAATGCAAGGGGCCTCAATATCCCTGAAAAAAGAACCCAGGCTCTTCATTCCTTTCATAGGGAAAGAGCAGACATAGTCCTAGTTCAGGAGACCCACTTTCGCCAGGCCGAATCAACCCCCCGTCTCAGTAATCACTACTTCCCCACTACGTACTATTGCAACTACCCACACTCTAAATCCAAAGGTGTTGCAATTTTATTTGCTAAACACGTACCAGTTTCTGATGTACAAGTACATATATTGGAGGAGGGAAGATGCCTGTTACTTCTTTGCTCTGTCTATAATACAATGTTTACGATTGTCAATGTATATGCCCCGAACCAGGGTCAGGCGGCCTTTCTTGGGAGGGTCTTAGACACAATTAGTTCGCTTAAGCAGGGGATCTTAGTGATAGGAGGTGACTTCAACTGGGCCTTAGACCCCCTCCAGGATGTTACCCCGCCCCCAACCACCACTTTGGGTTCCCGATCTAAGGGGATAAGACGCTTGCTCCACACTCACCAGCTGTCCAATGTTTGGCGAATAGGCCACCCCACCGACCGAGACTATACATATTACTCGGTTACACATAAATCTTACTCCAGATTAGATTACTTCCTTCTAGGCCATAGCCATCTACATATGGTCCAAGACACTTCCATCGGCCCCATCACCTGGTCCGACCATGCCCCCGTTCTCCTAGATATCTCTTTAGGGACCACGACTCCAAAACACCACACTTGGCGATTCAACGAGTCTTTCCTCTCTGATTCCTATTGCAAATCTCAATTGGAAGACACGCTAGATCTGTATATAGATCACAATGTAACCCCTGACGTCTCTGCTTTGACGATCTGGGAGACCCATAAGTGCGTTATACGTGGGAAATGTATCCAACTGGGATCGTTCCTGATAAAACAAAGGCAGGGCCAGATTGATGACCTCCTCCAAAAAATTAAACTCTTAGAATCCACACATAAAGCCTCCCTTTCCTCCGCTGCATTTATGGAACTCACTGCCGCCAGATCAGCTCTTAATAAATTACTATTGGTCAAAGTAAAACTGACGTACAGAAAATGTCGCAATCGATTTTATCGCTGGGGGAACAAGCCAGGTAAAATGCTTGCAAGAGCACTACGCACCCAGAGAGCCCTTTCCTTCATCTCATCCATTAAGGATACTCAAGGGCGAACAGTACATGACACAGAGTCAATTGCATCGACATTCTGCGCTTATTACTCCTCCTTATATAACTTGCCTGCATCAACAGCCTTCGAGAACGTTAAGGAAAAACAAAGCCATATAGAATCATACCTAACAAAAATTGGGTTCCCTGTATTGACAGATGAGATCAGAGATAATCTCGAGAGGCCATTCTCTGCCACAGAGTTGGAAGAGGCGATTAAAACTTCCCCCTCTGGAAAAAGTCCAGGCCCAGATGGGTTTTCCATCTCATATTACAAAGCTTTTAAAGACAAATTAATCCCCCTATACTCTTACGGGCCTGCAACACAGTCTCAAACGACCACCCTTTCTCATCCCAATCCCTAGAGGCACACATCACGGTCATCCCGAAGGGTGATAAGGATCCTTCATTATGCCCTAGTTATCGCCCTATCTCCCTTCTTAATATCGATGTGAAGCTTTATGCAAAACTTCTAGCAAATAGACTAAAGCACTTCTTGCCATCCATTATTCACAGTGACCAGGTGGGATTCGTTCCCGGTCGTGAGGCCAAAGATAACACCTCGAAGATAATTAGTCTGATACACCATCTCTCCTCTACTGATACCTCCGGAATTCTCCTATCTACAGATGCCGAGAAGGCGTTTGACAGAGTTGACTGGGGTTTTATGAAGAGTGTACTTAAGCACCTGGGACTAGGTCCAATATGCCTACAGTGCATCTTAGCACTATACACCTCCCCTTCTGCTAGAGTAAGGATTAACGGCTCGCTATCAGACTCATTTACTATTAATAATGGTACTCGACAAGGATGCCCACTGTCCCCCTTAATTTTTATTTTATGTATAGAGGCTCTGGCCAGGGCAATTAGGTTGAACACGAATATAAGTGGGATCTCTCTCTCTGGGCACGAATATAAACTTGCATTGTTCGCGGACGATCTTCTTGCCACAATTACGAACCCTGTAATCTCCCTCCCCAGCCTGATGGAAGAGTTTAGATCCTTTAGCGACCTATCCAACTTCAAAATAAACTTTAGTAAATCGGTGGCCTTGAACATCTCTGCCCCACCTGCTGTTATGCTAGGACTCAAGTCCGCATTCCCCTTTGCCTGGCATACTTCTCATCTTAAATATTTAGGGGTTACTCTCTCCAGCGACCTCTCGAGAATATTTGACCTCAATTTCACGCCCCTCCTTATCAAACTACGATCAGATCTTCAGGCCTGGAAATCAAAACCGTTTTCCTGGTTCGGCAGAATAGGCATAATTAAAATGAACTCCCTCCCTAAAATTCTCTATCTTCTCCAGACCCTGCCAATTAAAATCCCCCCAAATGGTTCAGAGATGTTCAGACCTCGATTAGAGACTTTATATGGGGTGGTAAGAGACCCCGATTGAAATTATCCCTATTACAGAGACAGAAAAAGGCAGGCGGTGTCCGTCTTCCAAATGTCCGTGGGTACTACCAGGCCTGCATGCTGAGTAGAATACTAGATTGGTCCAGATTGCACACCGTTAAACAATGGGTTCAAATAGAAAACCACTCATTACCCTTCCCCATTAATGTTATCCCATGGCTCCTTCACCTCCCCAGCTCATCTCACCCCACTATAGGCCCAACCCTGACATGCTGGAAGGCAGTTCGTAATTCTCCGTCTATCTCCTCACTCTCATCCCCTTACATGGCTTTCCTATATGATAAACTCTTCCCCCCGAGTTTAGAGCCTAATACATTTAGGCCGTGGTTTAGAGCAGGTCTTTTCCGCATGGGACAGCTGGTGAGTGGAGGGGGGGTGATTTCTTTTGAGGACTTGCGCAGAAAATGGAATTTACCGGCAAGTGATTTTTGGCGTTACCTACAAGCCCGCCATTTTATGTCGTCATTAGATCCCATTGCCTCTCGGTCCCCCACTTTAACTCCCTTTGAACACTTGTGCTCGTCTGCAGAGACACCTTCCCGCCCTATATCCAAGATCTATAACCTCCTCTTAGAAGACGCTAGTCATGATCTCCCCTGCTACTCTAAAAGGTGGAATGAGGACCTGAAGACTGACCTAACAGATGCCAAATGGGAAAAAATCCTCCAACTTTCCCACGCTTGTTCCCCCAGCATACTGGTAGTAGAAACACAATATAAATTACTGTCGCGGTGGTACAGATGTCCAGATACTATATCTAAGATGGGACTAGGTATACCCAATATTTGTTGGCGCTGTTCCTTGGGCCCCGGAAACCCCCTCCATATTTGGTGGGACTGTCCCTCAATACAACCGTACTGGAACAGTGTAATCTCTATGTCCACAAAGATACTGGGTGAAGCGGTTCCTTCAAGCCCCCTGTTCTGGCTGTTCCACTATTCGTCTGGTTCTATCCCAAGATATAAAAAATCCCTTTTATGCCGTTTAAACAACGCAGCAAAGGCAGTTATTCCGGTACGTTGGAGATCCTCCTCTCCCCCAACAACCAAAGAGTGGTTCCATAGAATAGATATGTATATGGAGATTATCGTGTCTTCTGCTGCAGATGAATACGACTCCTTCAGAGATACCAGGGCTATGTGGCTAACCTTTAAAGACTCTCCCTCATACGGGACGGCACTAGAGTCTATCCCCTCCACACTGCCTTAGCTATACTCTGTTTAAGTTACTATGTCCCCAGGTTCTGGCACATCTACACCCAAAACAAAATATATGTATATTATCTTCTCTGTATGTGATTTAATTGTACTTGCTGATATGTATCGGATCTGCCCCCCCCCCCCCCTCCTATCTAACCCTTACCTTCACTCACTAATTCCCTTTCTCCCCCTTCGTTTCTATATGTCCCCTCTCCTGCGACACTCTGTTACATTACATGATGTTGTTGATGGTATCATCTTGCTGTACCGCAACTTTGTTTACTATGCTTAATTAACTTTCAATAAACATATTTTGCTCTAAATGTGTATTGGTTTCTCAGGGAGTGCTGGTCCCAAAATTGGGTCCATCTTCCTTAAAAATCTGTGTTCTGGACTCATTTATACCCTGGAGGATATGGATATCTAGAAGGGGAAGTACTTTTCCTCCATTTTGAGCACATTTTTTCATATTTTCACCATTTTGTTTATTATGGCGCTTTGAACTTTCGGGTGACTCATAACCCCTTTTTTCCATTTCGCTTGGGGCTGCAGGTGTCCGTTGAGTCCCCTGATCATTCAAAGCTGCTAAAGCGCAAACCTTCAGTCACATATACTTTCTTCACTCCCTTATTCAGATCTGATCGCAGTACAAATTTGTTCTCAATATGGGCAAAGCCATGTGCACTGCAGGTGGGGCAGATGTAACATGGCAGAGAGTTAGATTTATGTGAGTTATTTTGTTTCTGTGCAGGCTCCATTATTTTTACACTGCAATTTAGATTTCAGTTTCAACACACCCTACCCAAATTGAACTCTCTCTGCACATGTTACATCTGCCCCACCAGCAGTGCATGTGGTTTTGCCCATTTTGAGAACAAATTTGTACTGCGATCAGATCTGAATAAGGGCCATAGCCAAAATTGTAAGGAAGGTTAGCCAAAATCACCCAGTGTTACGAAGGCTTGCGATTCCGATGTGCGTTCGGTATTGCAACTAAAAAACAGAGGCCTCATTCTGATCTGCTCGGTAAGATACGAAGCTCACAGCTTACCGAGCAGTTGCTGTGCCGCACCGCCGTATCCCCTCACAACTATGCAAGGGGATGTGTTATGAACACACCTCCCCTCACATGTGCCCACTGCTGGAGAAATCCTTTGATGGACCTGACCATTGAATGATTTCTCCAGGACTCACAAATATAAGTCAGTGGGAATGCCCAGCATTTGTAAGGGAACGAACACTGGGCCTTCTCATGTCGGAGTGCTGCCACCACACCCGCCTCTGTGTGAGCATCACGGTACAGAAGCCCTGCACAGAGCACAACCATCTGTCCCCCGTGCAAATGCATATGGGACCGAAAGTATCAGAATGAGGACCAGAGTGTCCAGCACAGTCTATTACTATCATATCCCAGGAGCCCAGGAGGGCCATGCTGCACCTTCCCTCCACCACAGGTGTTTGTTACCGGTTGGCTGATGCCATGGCCAATTAAAATGCCGCACCGGCTGGTGAGCCAATAAAGGGATTTTTGTAAGAACTTACCGTTCGAATCCCTTTCTCTGATATGGTCCTGGTGACACAGCTCAACACTGGGATGTAGGAGGGTCCGAAGGAGCCAGGCACCTATCCTAAAGCTTTAGAGGTTAGGCTCCTCCCCTACTGCATCCCGGACTTCAGTTCAATCTTTCAAAGCCACTGGAATACATTAACTCAATACAAACGCCTGCACATATTATATGCACATTTTCCAAAAATAACTTTTAACCATATAACATGAAACATCATGAACCTGGCATACTTACTGAGCGTAAGGGAGGGATCGCTGTGTCACCAGGACCATTATCAGAGAAAGGGATTCGAACGGTAAGTTCTTACAAAAATCCCTTTTTCTCTTTCAATGGTCCTGGTGACACAGCTCAACACTGGGACGTTCCAGAGCCGGTCCTTTGGGTGAGTACGCTCAGGTCTGCAGCTCTCATTACTGCTCGCCCGAATGATGCGTCCTCCGACGCGAACTCATGAAACCTATAGAATTTGGCAAAGGTATGAACAGATGACCAAGTTGCAGCCCTGCAAACCTGCTCAGCTGTTGCCCCATGTCGAACCGCCCAAGAGGTGGCAACCAACCTGGTGGTATGCGCATTAATCCTGGCCGGTACAGGCCTACCAACTTTAGTATATGCAAACGCTATAACAGAGCGCAACCACCTAGCAATGGTCTGCTTAGAAGCAGGCCAACCAATTTTGTGTATGTCATACAAAACTAGCAAAGTATCAGTCTTTCTGACACTCTTAACTCTGTCCACATAAATGCGCAAGGCGCGCACAACATCCAAATTTCTCAATCTGTCCCTTTTCCTCGAACCCTCTGGGGGTTGGAACACAGGCAGAACTATCTCCTGATTTAGATGGAAAGCAGAGACTACTTTCGGTAAAAATTGGGGTACCGTCCGAAGGACAGCCCTATCATCGTGAAATATAAGGAAGGGAGACTTGCATGATAATGCTCCCAACTCCGATACTCTCTTTGCTGACGCCACTGCCAACAAAAATACCAGTTTCCACGTAAGGAATTTAAGGTCAGCCGACCTTAATGGTTCAAAAGGCGCCTTTTGAAGGCACTCCAACACCAGAGATAAATCCCATGGTGCTACTGGTTGTTTGTAGGGAGGTTTCAACCGAGACACCCCCTGCAGGAAGGTCTGTTTTTCCGGTAATAATGCAATCCTTCTTTGGAAGTAAATAGACAAGGCCGAGATCTGTACTTTTAGTGATTGAAGGCTTAACCCGGAGGAAAAGCCATCCTGCAAAAATTCCAACATTTTTGCCAATCTAAAGCGTGATGTGTGTGACTTCTGTCTTTCACACCATCGAATATAGGTCTTCCAGACCCTATAATAATTCGCTGAAGACACTGACTTTCTGGCTTTTATCATTGTGTTAACCACCGCCTCTGAGAATCCTTTATTCCTCAAAATGGCGGTTTCAACAGCCAGGCCGTCAAAATTAATCGAGCTGAATCCAGATGGTTGAACGGTCCTTGTTTTAGCAGGTCTGACCTCAGAGGTAGACGCCACGAGTCCACAGACAATCTCTGAAGCCTCGAGTACCAGGACCTCCTTGGCCAATCTGGGGCCACTAAGATCACTGGGCTTGCCTGGGCCTGTATCTTTTTCAACACCCTTGCCAGCATTGGAAATGGTGGAAAGACATAAAGGAGATTCCCCTCCCAGGAGATAGTCATGGCATCCACTGCTTCTGCCAGTGGGTCCCTCGTTCTGGCATAAAACCTGGGTACCTGATGGTTGAACCTGGATGCCATCAGGTCCACATCCGGGGTTCCCCACCTCCGTGTAATCTGGTGAAACACCTGTGAGTTCAGGCTCCATTCCCCTTCCATCAGCTCCTCCCTGCTCAGGAAGTCGGCCTCTATATTCTCCACTCCTGGTATGAATATAGCTGATAATGCTGGAACATTCTGTTCCGCCCACAAGAGGATTCTGGACCCCTCCCACATAACCAGTTTGCTGCGTGTGCCTCCCTGGTGATTCAGATACGCCACAGCTGTGGGGTTGTCATCCTAAATCCTTAAAGGGAGCCTCTGTAACCTGTCTCCCGCCAGAGAAATCACTTTCCACACAGCTCTCAGTTCCAAGATGCTGATCGGTAAGGCAGACTCCTCTGGAGTCCACAAGCCCTGCAGACGCAAGTCCAAGACTACTGCCCCCCAGCCCCTGAGACTGGCGTTGGTAGTGACTACCAGTCAGCTCCAGGACTGCAGGGACCGACCCCACTGAAGGGAATCCACCTCTGTCCACCATTTCAGGGAGGATCGAGTTTCCGAAGACAGCACTATCTGTTCTGACTTCATGGTCTGCGTGTTTCCTGACCAAGTCGTCAAAATGTTCCACTGGAACACCCGAGAGTGGAACCTGGCAAACTGCAACGTCTCGAAAGACGCCACCATCTTCCCCAGCAACTTGAGGCACCTTCATACTGATGTGCTCCGAGAGCCGAGAATCTCCTGGACCAAGGCAGCCAGATCCCTGGCCTTTGCCTCTGGTAAAAATACCCGATGTAAGTGGGTATCCAGAACCACTGCCAGGAATTGGAGTCTCTGTGACGGCACCAACTGAGACATTTGCAAGTTTAAAAGCCAGCCGTGAGCCTGCAAAAAACTGATGGCTTCTGCCAAATGACTCTGCAACATGTCTGCTGACTCCGCTTTGAACAGCAGGTCGTCCAAATATGGTATCACCATGATTCCCCTCAGCCGAAGCACAGCCACCATTACAGACATTATTTTGGTGAATACCCTTGGTGCTGTGGCCAGTCCAAAGGGCAACGCCTGGAATTGCAAGTGCAGGTCTCCTATCGCAAACCTCAACAGAGCCTGATGTTCTGGGTGTATAGGGACATGAAGGAACGCGTCCTGGACATCCATGGACGCCAAAAATTCTCCCTGGTCCAGGCTTAGTAGCACTGACCGTTGAGACTCCATTTTGAAATGGTCTACCCACAAATGGACATTCAGAGACTTTAAATTCAGAATTGGTCTGAAAGACCCGTCTGGTTTGGGCACAAGAGTGGAATAAAAGCCTCTTTTCCACTCCGCTCTGGGAACCGGGATAACCACCCCCTTCTCTAACAGAGAGTGAGCCGCTCCCAAGAGGGCTATACGGAGCCGAGCCTCCTTTGGTAGTGTTGTGGGAATACATCTTCTCGGAGGAAGACCTTTGAAGGGAATTCTGTAACCCTGGGCTATAATGGAAAAAATGGGGTTTTAAAACCACTTTGCGCTGCTAGTGGATATATTGTGTAGAAATACCACCGGACAGAATGATACTGGACACACTGTTCAATATATGAATTGTTTATAGAAAAAAATATATCAGAAATACATAAAATACACCAACAATTTGTACAATAATATACAGTAATAAAAATACCTATATGGCCATATATGGGTCACGTTTGCAAACTTTAAAAATGAAAACTCCGGAGTACATTGATATTAAGGATTAGTTGCAGTCATTGGTGGCAGTTGAATGCATAAGCAGGAGGGGGAGGGAGAGGGGTGGAAAGGGATTGAGGCAAATAAGCCAGCAGCACAGTCAGATGTAGCTCAGTCAGATAAAGCTCAAATAGCGGGTTAGTATGAATAAGTATGATGTCATAAATGACACTGATAGCAGGTAATGAATATCTCACCCTCCGTAGATGGAATTAAGGGGGTGTATATGGCGGGGAGCTTCCGATGGTTGCAGGCTCAACCCGGCCACAATGTCGAGATGGAGTGGGGAGCTATAAGGTTGGTGGAGCTCTACCCGGAGTCCAATGACTGACGGAGGTATCACGGTGTGAGCGGCTGGAGTAGGAGCCGAATGGCGGGAGGAAGACCTCGACCGCTAACTTGAAGTCACTCGCTGCTGCCAGATGACGGTGGATCAGATGTTTTCACAGACCGCGGCAGACCAGCTCGTGTAGTAGGCGATGGGGAAGGGAATCACGGAGGTTTGCAGACGTGACGTGACCAGTGACGTTGGCGCGTTTCGTCTCAAGGGGCGGAGACTTTTTTCTGGAGTTTTCATTTTTAAAGTTTGCAAACGTGACCCATATATGGCCATATAGGTATTTTTATTACTGTATATTATTGTACAAATTGTTGGTGTATTTTATGTATTTCTGATATATTTTTTCTATAAACAATTCATATATTGAACAGTGTGTCCAGTATCATTCTGTCCGGTGGTATTTCTACACAATATATCCACTAGCAGCGCAAAGTGGTTTTAAAACCCCATTTTTTCTGTCTTGCATCTTCATATGAGCTCTAGTGAACTCATATAAAACCATCTGCAGCAGCAGTGGATTAGTAACATTAAACCATATATATATGGTGAATACACATTAGCTTGTATGTACCATATTTAATACTTTTTTCAACAGCGCCAGAATAACTGTGCAATACGGGTTGGCCCTGCCCACTCATATTTGCACCACCCCCCCCACCCTGGGCTATAATGTCTAATACCCAGGAATCCTGGTCTAGCAATGTCCATGCGTCCCTGAACTGTGACAGACGCCCCTCCACCCTGACCACCGCCGGGCAAATCCCCTGGCAGTCATGCGGAGGGTTTGTCCTCTCCTTTGGTGTTAGGTTTCTTATGAAAGGAACCAAATTTTGACTTTGGGGCTTTACCCCTGGAGGACTGAAACTTTCCCCTAAATGACTGTCCTCGAAAGGACGCACCTCCTCTAGGGGAGGGCTGAAAGGACGGCCTAAAAGCAGAAAATCTTGACGTCTGCTTGGCTGCGGGGGCAGGCAGGAACGTACTCTTGCCACCTGTGGACTGCTTAATAATCTCTTCCAGCTCAGAGCCAAATAACAGCTTTCCTTTAAAAGCTAATGCTTCTAAGGCCTTCTTAGACTCATTATCTGCCTCCCAAGCCTTAAGCCAGAGCACTCTCCTGGCATTGATAGACACTGTGGAAACTCTAGTAGCTATTTTGAGAGCCTCCTCCTCAGCTTCTAGCACATACTCTGTGGCTGCTTTAAGCTTCTCCGCCAGCAGCAACACACAAGGGTCAGCATGTAAAATCGTGCACAAATCATTTGCCCACTCAATCATGGCCTTAGAGACCCAGGCTGAAGCAATCAGGGGACGTAGGGTGTATCCCACCCCTTCAAATATAGCTTTGAGGTTACCCTCCAGCTTTTTGTCCACAGGATCCTTAAAAGCTGCCCCCCCCTTGCACTGGTAATACAGTACGTGCCACAGAAGCATCAACCACTGGAACTTTTTCCCAAAGCTCCGCATGAGACTCAGGTACAGACTTAAGAATCTCTTAGGCATCTGCAGCCTTTTATCGGGCGCTTTCCAAGCCCCTTCCAACAAATCCTGTAAACCTTCATCTGAAGGGAAGGTAACAGCTTCCTTACGCTGCCGTTTAAATACACCTTTAGCAGGAGTCTTATCCTCCACAGACAATTTTAAAGCCTGTTTAACAGCAGTAATCAAATCCTCCACCCCTGCGGCTGAGGAATCTTCAGAATCATCACCCTGCTCCCAGGGAATGTCTGCATATGCTCCCTCCTCTTCATCCACCATTAAAGGCACCGAGTAAGACCTTTTAGGGGTCCCCACAGCATCAACATCAATCTTGTCTAGCAAGTCACTAAACCTGTTGATCCCCTTTGCAGTATCCTGCATCACCTGTAGGAAAGCAGGGTCTGCCTGGGTCAGAGGCAAGGAGCCAGAGGACTGCTGAGATGATGGCATAGGTCTCTTAGAATCTACCAAGACATCACTCTGTCCAGCAATTGCACTAAAGCGTTAACAGACCTGCCCAGGGCACTAGCCCACGCGGGTTCAATTTGCTCTACCCTCTGGGGTTCACTCCCCATGGGTCTCACAGCAGCGCAAGCAATACACAAACCCCCCTTGGCCATCTGCTTAAGTACAAATTTTTGTGTACATACATTACAAGCGCTCAATGCATTAAGGGCTCCCTCCCCCAAAACCACAGCTTGTTGCTCAGACATGATGTAAAGTAACCACACAGTGCATTCAATGTACAACAGCGTTTATACAGAGTCAATGCACCCAGCCACTTATCTGTCTGTCGGTTTCAGATGCGGGGAAATGATGCCCAGGAAATCCAAACACTCTGTCAGGATCTGTCAGCCAGCTCAGCTCCGCTGCAAGCGTTCCGAATGGCGCCAAAACAGAGTGAGGGAAGAGACCAAGTCCCTGCTGCTGCGGGGTCCGTGACTTTTGGCGCCAACCACCCCCAGACAGCCGCTCCCTTAGTAGGATCTCCTAGTTCCAGTATCTCCCCCTCGGCTGGGGACCACTTGGAACATGCCTGTAACACACTGCTGTCCTCTCATAATAGGAGCTCAGTGTGTAAGCTCCGCAGAAAATGGCCGCCGCCATCATGGAGCGCCTGTCCCCCATGATCCCCACTTAGCGTGAAGCCGGTTTCAGAGCGCTCCGGAGCCCAGGCAGCTTCTTAAAAGAAGCTGTAAGCGCTGCACAGGGAGGCCAGACAGCGTCTCCCCTGTGCACAGCGAGCTGACAGGACGCGCTTCTGTCAGCTCCTGCTGCGCTAGCAGTGTGGGGATTCACTAATGAGAATCCTCACACTGTGCCTACCTAGCTAGAGTGAAAAGTTAATAAAATAATAAAAAACCCTAACTACTCTAATTCTTCGGCTGCTCCCGCAGCCCTTTAGAATAGCACCCACTCCAGTGGGCACCTAACACGAACTGAAGAGTCCGGGATGCAGTAGGGGAGGAGCCTACCCTCTAAAGCTTTAGGATAGGTGCATGGCTCCTTCGGACCCTCCTACATCCCAGTGTTGAGCTGTGTCACCAGGACCATTGAAAGAGAAAAGAGCTTGTGTACCGGCAGCTGCTCTGATTGGCTAACGCAGAGATGGGGAACCTTCGGCACTCCAGATGTTGTTGAACCCAGCATGCCCTGTAACAGTTTTAGCATTACCAAATAGCAAAAGAGTAGAAGGGCATGCTGGGATGTGTAGTTCAACAACAGCTGGAGGGCCAAAGGTTCCCCATTACTGGGCTAATGGTAAACAAGCTCTGAGTCGCTCAAAAGCCAGTGTAGCATTTTAACTGGCGGCTGGCATTCTGCATTGAAAAAATAGGCAGCACAGCAGAGAGAGTTGAGGAGGGTGGGGGGGTGTTTGCTGGACCTTCCAAAGCCCAGGGCCCTGGACAACAGTACCCACAACCCGCCTCTGCAGTATGTTACAGAGCTCAGTAAAGCAACAGCTGTATATTACAGAGCTCAGTACCGGCACCAGCAGAACAGATGTATATTGCAGAGCTCAGTACTGGCACAAGCAGACCAGCTGTATATTGCAGAGCTCAGTACCAGCAGAACAGCTGTATATTACAGAGCTCAGTACTGGCACCAGCAGAACAGCTGAATATTACAGAGCTCAGTACCGGCACCAGCAGAACAGCTGTATATTACAGAGCTCAGTACCGGCACCAGCAGAACAGCTGTATATTACAGAGCATTGTATTGGCACCAGCAGAACAGCTGTATATTACAGAGCTCAGTACTGGCACCAGCAGAACAGCTGTATATCACAGGGCTCATTACTGGCACCAACAGAACAGCTGTATATTACACAGCTCAGTACCGGCACCAGTAGAACAGCTGTATATTAAAGAGCTCAGTACTGGCACCAGCAGTACAGCTGTATATTACAGAGCTCAGTACCGGCATCAGTAGAACAGCTGTATATTACAGAGCTCAGTACCAGCACCAGCATAACAGCTGTATATTACAGAGCTCAGTACCAGCATCATCAGTACAGCTGTATATTACAGAGCTCAGAACCGGCACCAGCAGAACAGCTGTATATTACAGCGCTCAGTACCAGCACCAGCACCAGCAGAACAGCTGTATATTAGAGAGTTTAGTACCGGCACCAGCAGAACAGCTGTATATTACAGAGCTCAGTACTGCCACCAGCAGACCAGCTGTATATTATAGAGCTAAGTACCGGCACCAGCAGAACAGCTGTATATTACACAGCTCAGTACCGACATCACCAGAACAGATGTATATTACACAGATTAGTACCAGCGTGAGCAGAACAGCTGTATATTATAAGAGCTCAGTACCGGCACCCACCAGCAGAACAGCTGTATATTACAGAGCTCAGTACCGCACCCGCAGAACAGCTGTACATTACAGAGCTCAGTACCGGAACCAGCAGTACAGCTATATATATTACAGAGCTCAGTAGAGGCACCAGCAGAACAGCTGTATATTACAGAGCTCAGTACAGGTACGAGCAGAACAGCTGTATAATATGGAGCTTCATACTGGCACCAGTTCCAGCAGCAGAACAGCTGTATATTACCAAGCTCAGTACTGGCACAAGCAGAACAGCTGTATATTACAGGGCTCAGTACCATCACCAGCAGAAGAGCTGTATATTACAGAGCTCAATACCGCTACCAGTACCGGCACCAGCAGTACAGCTGTATATTATAGAGCTCAGTACCGGCACCAGCAGGACAGCTGTATATTACAGAGCTCAGTACTGGCACCAGCAGTACAGCTGTATATTATAGAGCTCAGTACCGGCACCAGCAGGACAGCTGGGTACTTGTTTCCTATCTGGGCGCCTGCTAAGTTAATTGCGCACCATGCTATTCTCCGTAGAGAAATCTGATCGCATCTCATCGTACACATACACGATATTGAACGATGCGATGCGATCCGATTTGATTTCCACTAGGAAACAATGTTAAATGGATCAATTTACCCAAATCAGCATAGGGAAGAATGGTAAATGGGCCAGAAACCCCCAAAAAACCCACAGAGCAGTGGAATGTCCCCCCAAAAGTAGTTGACGCCACCCCGCCATCAACGTGAACCCGAAGCGTGGCGAGCGCAGCGAGCCCGCGAGGGGCGGCGGTACGCGTCCTCCGACCTTTTCATGCCCTACTATCCACTAGGGCGTGGAGTGAGAATAGAATAGTGTGGCGAGCGCAGCGAGCCACCGAGCCCGAAGCGTGGCGAGCGCAGCGAGCCCCGCGAGGGGACGCGGATACCTTCACAGGTAAACGCGTCCCTTCGCGGGCTTCCCAGGTGTCCGCGTCGCCATGGACACCTGGGAAGCCCGCGAGGGGACGCGTATAACTGTGAAGGTATCCGCGTCCCCTCGCGGGGCTCGCTGCGCTCGCCACACTATTCTATTCTCACTCCACGCCCTAGTGGATAGTAGGGCATGAAAAGTTCGGAGGACGCGTACCGCCGGCGCTCGCCACGCTTCGGGTTCACGTTGATGGCGGGGTGGCGTCAACTACTTTTGGGGGGACATTTCAATGTTCAGGGGTGTTTTTGGCCCATTTACTATTGTTCCTATGATAATTTGGCTAAATTGAGCCATTTCACATTGTTTCCTATGGGAAATCAAATCGCATCGCATCGCATCGTTCAATATCGTGTATGTGTACGATGCGATGCGATCAGATTTCATTACGGTGCCGTACGTAGAAAACCTGGGCGCCCAGATAGGAAACAAGTACCGACAGCTGTATATTACATAGCTCAGTACTGGCACCAGCAGTACAGCTGTATATTACAGAGCCCAGTACCAGCAGCAGCAGAACAGATGTATATTGCAGAGTAACAAAATTATAGAATAATGACCGCGCTCCAGATACTGCAGCCCCAGATTCACCCCAAGACTCCTGAGATCTTGAACAAAATATAGCAAACACAATGGGCAATCTTAGGCGCTGTATCTTCCGGTTTCTTTCTTTTCGCAGTATATTCAATCTCTGCGTCCTGATGTTCAGGATAGGACACTGTCAACTGACCTGTAATCAGTGCCCTATATGCACATCAGGGTTTCTTTGATTTTCACAAGATATCTGCAGGCCATCAATTCCACACTCCCACACTCTGACTACTAATAGGATAGAACTCACCAAGGGTCAAAGCCCTATGTTCATCAAAAGGTTTCTTTTGGAACAGGTTCCGTGCACCCCAGGAATCACCGATGTCCAATCCAGTTGGTAAAGTTATACACTTTATTGCATGCACCAACACTCCAATAAAATACGCTAAAAAGTCCAAAAATGGGGGGATACGCCTGGCTCTTTGCAAGTTTAAATGGGTTGCTCTCCTATCCGGATAGAGAGTTTCCCACAGCCGAAGATGACAAACAGCAAAACTTTGCAGAAGCACTCCAGGTGATCCACCTCCTCCCACCAACGCGCTTCAGGCTATTACTAGCCCTTTTTCAAGAAACCTTTTGATGAACATAGGGCTTTGACCCTTGGTGAGTTCTATCCTATTAGTAGTCAGAGTGTGGGAGTGTGGAATTGATGGCCTGCAGATATCTTGTGAAAATCAAAGAAACCCTGATGTGCATATAGGGCACTGATTACAGGTCAGTTGACAGTGTCCTATCCTGAACATCAGGACGCAGAGATTTAATATACTGCGAAAAGAAAGAAACAGGAAGATACAGCGCCTAATATTGCCCATTGTGTATATTGCAGAGCTCAGTACCGGCACCAGCAGAACAGCTGTATATTACAGAGCTCAGTACCGGCACCAGCAGGACAGCTGTATATTACAGAGCTCACTACCAGCAGCCCCATCACCACTGTTTGTAGTTTTACTGCAGCTCTAGTTCCTAATAGAGAACCTGTCCCAGGAAGAAAGTGCCCCTAAGACCACTCCTGACTCTAACAGGACTAATTTATATAAACCCAGTCCTTGAAGAGGTCCTGCAGAGGTGGTGGAACTTTCTTCACCCACCTCTATCCCTCACCTCTCTCCACCCCCCCCCCCCCCCATATGTCAAAGCCACGGTGGGTGCTGAAGTGTTTGGCGTCTCCCTGAAAGCTATAATTTTATGGCCTATCCCACACACCTATAAATAGAATAATGTGGGCCACATAATACCATCCCTAATTCAACTTATGCCCCACATTGCAAAACAATCCAACACCTCTAAAAAAATGGAACAGTGCACACCAAAGACTCGCAGCAAACATTTAGGGCATGGATTTGTGGGACAGGGGATTATGCAGACCGTAATGCCCATTACACATTATTCCACACATCATAATGCCCATAACACAATATGCCACACACAGTAATGCTCATTACATATTATACCACATAAGTGCAGCTTACCTACTTGCTCATTGGTAGGGTTTACTTGCTCAATGCCAGGTGTTTCTTGCTTGAACAAATTGGAGTCCGTGGCCTGGCAGCCAATCAGGCAGTGGTGTCTCCTGTTAGGTTGCCAGGCCGCAAGCTCCATTTGGCTTTCTAGTCCTTAACCGGCGCATCATTTGAAATAGCCACAGCGCGGATGGATGTAACTGCTCTGACTCTGCCAGGTTTCCCAATGCTCTGCCCGACTGTCTCTTTTAGTGATGCGGGAAGCGACAGACATCGGGTCAAAGTGAGTGGGTGGAGGCAGAAATCATGACTGACCATAGAAGGCAACCCTTTCCCAATCAGCGTGGGTCTAATTCTAATACTGCTGAGCAAATAATTATTTTTTTAACAATGCATCTTTGCTTGCATAGGTGCAGGGACCATCCATTTGCTTCAGAGCCCGAAATGCAGAAGTGTTCACTAAATTGTCATTTTACATCTGGTAGCCACATGGCTCATTTTGCGGGTGAGCTGCTCCACTGTAGCGCGTCTGTAGGCCCTGAAGCACCTTCGTAACCAAGATTCACCTCATACATCAATGGCACATGGTGATTATCAGTTTCCACATGAGTTAAGCACAGCGGTCCCATTTGTCCAGTAATGATAAACAGTCACCACAGCAGCACGTGATCAATTCACCATCTGCTCTGTTCACAAATACTGACACCCTTGGCCTGAATGTTGGTAAACATCACATTTTGCACATCATACAATGAGTGATGTCTGCAAGTGGCCTTTCACACACCTTATATACCCACCAAGCCAGTGCATGCTATGTAGTATACTTCACGGTGTACACGGTGCTGTCACATGTAGGAGGTGGCCATAATTATGTGACTCAGCCTTGTCATTTCTCTCATTTGATGTATAACAAGATGTAGCCTATGGGAAAATATTTGGTGCATTAAGTAAATTTATATGGTTTCTCTCCTGTGTGATTCCTCTGATGTCGGACAAGCTGTGACTTCTGGGGAAAACATTTGCTGCATTCAGAACATTTATATGGTTTCTCTCCTGTGTGAATCCTCTGATGTTGGACAAGCTGTGACTTCTGGGGAAAACATTTGCTGCATTCAGAACATTTATATGGCTTCTCTCCTGTGTGACTCCTCTGATGTACAACAAGCTCTGACTTCTGGGGAAAACATTTGCTGCACTCGGAACATTTATATGGTCTCTCTCCTGTGTGATTCACCTGATGTCGGACAAGATGTGACTTCATGGAAAAACATTTGCTGCATTCAGAACATTTATATGGTTTCTCTCCTGTGTGACTCCTCTGATGTAGGACAAGCTCTGACTTATGGGAAAAACATTTGCTGCACTCGGAACATGTAAATGGTTTCTCTCCTGTGTGACTCCTCTGATGTCGGACAAGATGTGACTTCATGGAAAAACATTTGCTGCATTCAGAACATTTATATGGTTTCTCTCCTGTGTGATTCCTCTGATGTTGGACAAGATGTGACTTCATGGAAAAACATTTGCTGCATTCAGAACATTTATATGGCTTCTCTCCTGTGTGACTCCTCTGATGTACAACAAGATGTGCATTATGGGAAAAACATTTGCTACACTCTGAACATTTATATGGTTTCTCTCCTGTGTGACTCTTCTGATGTAGGACAAGCTGTGACTTCTGGGGAAAACATTTGCTGCATTCAGAACATTTATATGGCTTCTCTCCTGTGTGACTCCTCTGATGTAGGACAAGATTTGACTTATAGGGAAAACATTTGCTGCATTCAGAACATTTATATGGTTTCTCTCCTGTGTGACTCCTCTGATGTCGAACAAGATGTGACTGCAGGGGAAAACATTTGCTGCATTCAGAACATTTATATGGTTTCTCTCCTGTGTGACTCCTCTGATGTTGAACAAGATGTGACTTCTGGAGAAAACATTTCCTGCATTCAGAACATTTATATGGTTTCTCTCCTGTGTGACTCCTCTGATGTTGAACAAGATGTGACTTCTGGGGAAAACATTTGCTGCATTCAGGACATTTATATGGCCTCTCTCCTGTGTGACTCCTCAGATGTAGGACAAGCTGTGACTTCTGGGGAAAACATTTGCTGCATTCAGGACATTTATATGGCCTCTCTCCTGTGTGACTCCTCAGATGTATGACAAGCTGTGACTTCTGGGGAAAACATTTGCTGCATTCAGAACATTTATATGGTTTCTCTCCTGTGTGAATCCTCTGATGTCGGACAAGCTGTGACTTCTGGGGAAAACATTTGCTGCACTCAGAACATTTATATGGCTTCTCCCCTGTGTGACTCCTCTGATGTCGGACAAGCGTTGACTTCTTTGGAAAACATTTGCTGCACTCAGAACATTTATATGGCTTCTCCCCTGTGTGACTCCTCTGATGACTGACAAGCTCTGACTTCAGGGAAAAACATTTGCTGCATTCAGAACATTTATATGGCTTCTCTCCTGTGTGACTCCTGTGATGTCTGACAAGCTCTGATTTATATGTAAAGCCTTTGTCACACTCAGAGCACACATATGGTTTCTCTCCTGTGTGACTCCTCTGATGTCTGAGAAGCAGTGATTTACATGTAAAGCCTTTGTCACACTCAGAGCACACATGTGGTTTCTCTCCTGTGAGGTTCATTATGTACGAGATAAAAAAAATTAATTGTTGAATGTTTCTTCTATCCGCAAAATAAAGTCACTTTAATCGTCCAGGTGTAAGAAGAAATGATGACTTTAGTTGGCTGGATCAGAGAACAATGTCCCCTTGAGCAGGATTTGGACCCAAAATATAAGATGTTGTACAATCGTCCTGTAAGACAGTTAAAATGTAAAAGGTCAACATACTGTAGTACAAGTGTGATGTCAGGGTTATATTGTGTAAGGAACATTTCTATATAGAACACATATCAGTCGTGGACCATTGTTTTATATTTGTGTATGCTGCCAAATGGCTGGGACTATTTGCTGTCAGATGCACAGCACAGATCTCGCTACCTTACTACAGCAGATGCCAGTTAGGAGTGTGCACCCGGACATTTTATGGGTTTAGTGCTTTGGCTCTGGATTGGTTTTGCCAAAACCACCCTCCCAGGTTTTGTGTTTTGGATCTCTATTTCTTTTTTAAATAATAGAAACATAAAAAATTATATAAATAATTACATAACAATAAAGCATGGATCGCTCAGCACACATGGCGGCACACAAGCGATGCACATGTGATGTGTGCTGAGCAATCTGTGCATCTAATGTAGGATAAGCAGGATGGACAGTGCATGTATCACCATCGCTATATGGTGTACACACAAAGCAATCACATACGGGGCTAGCCCTGTACATCAGGAGGGAGAGAGACTGTATCTGTGAGGAGTGACAGGGGCTGCAGCACTAGTGTCTTACCTCAGATGAGGGCTGACTGCTGCAGGACATGTGTAACTAGCAGGGAGCCATGAGTCTAGAGCAGGACACATACTGGGCTAGCCCTGTACTTCAGGAGAGAGACTGTATCTGTGAGGAGTGACAGGGGCTGCAGCGCTAGTGTCTTACCTCAGATGAGGGCTGACTGCTGCAGGACATGTGTAACTAGCAGGGAGCCATGAGTCTGGTGCAGGACACATACGGGGCTAGCCCTGTACATCAGGAGAGAGAGAGAGACTGTATCTGGGAGTCTTTCCTCTCATTCACTCACCATCAAGTCTGATTCTACCACATCTGAGCAACAGAATCCGGCTGATGGAGGCCAGAGCTAATATCACAGACGCTCCCTGAAAACATTTGGGCATGCCTGCATTATTCATGACACTACAAGAAACCGGACAGGTACCACTGACAAATGGTGGCGGTCTGTCAATCAAATTAGACCCATTCGCTATTTTCCTCACTTTGTTGCCTTGCGTGTCCGCGGTCGTTTGGTAAACAATAGGATTAAGAATTTGCACAAAAGTCATCAACTCTGAATACCCATCATGAGACAAAATGGCTGCTGCATGAGACACACACCTGCCTATGTTAGAGGCAAAGGGAAGGTCTTATACTCTGTATGATAAGTCATTCAGCAAGTGTAGCATTCTGCAGTTTGCACAGCTATATAATATATTAATAACTTTTCAATGATTAATGATATGTCCTGAATGACATTGCAGAGAATAAGGTAACATAAGCATGGATATAGTTAAGAGTTGCTGAATGAACATATATGTCCACATATTTATATTTGAACAACCTTCTCGGCAAACAATGCTCTCTTACACTACTTCCTAGCACACATTGCTCTACTACACTACTCGTCATGCACACACTGCTCTCCTACACTACTCACCATGCACATACTGCTCTCCTACACTACATGCCATGCACACACTGCTCTATTACACTACTCGCCATGCACACACTGCTCTCCTACTCTACTCCTCCTGCACACACTGCTCTGCTACACTACTCGCCCTGCACTCACTGCTCTCCTACACTACTACAAAGCACTCACTGCTCTCCTATACAACTAGCCCTGCACTCACTGCTCTCCTACACTACTCACCATGTACGCACTGCTCTCCTACACAACTCGCCATGCTAACACTGTTCTCCTACACTACTCTCTCTGCACACACTGCTCTCCTTCACTACTCCCCCTGCACTCACTGCTCTCCTTCACTACTCCCCCTGCACTCACTGCTCTCTTACACTAATCGCCCTGCACTCACTGCTCTCCTACACTACTCACCATGCACAAAGAGCTCCCCTACACTACTCCCCCTGCACAAACTGTTCTCCTACGCTACTCTCTCTGTACACACTGCTCTCCTATACCACTCACTGTGCACACACTGTTCTCCAACACTGCTCTCCTATACTACATGCCATGCACAAACTGCTCTCCTACACTACTTCCCCTGCACACACTGCTCTCCTACACTACTCACCATGCACATATTGCTCTTCTACACTACTCACCATGCACATACTGCTCTCTTACACTACTTGCCTTGAACTCACTGCTGTCCTACACTACTCCTAAGGGCACACTACGCTACTCTCTCTGTACACACTGCTCTCCTATACCACTCACCGTGCACACACTGGTCTCCAACACTGCTCTCCTATACTACATGCCATGCACAAACTGCTCTCCTACACTACTCCTCCTGCACACACTGCTCTGCTACACTACTCGCCCTGCACTCACTGCTCTCCTACACTACTCCAAAGCACTCACTGCTCTCCTATACAACTAGCCCTGCACTCACTGCTCTCCTACACTACTCGCAAGTAAACACTGCTCTTACACTACTCGCCATGCACACACTGCTCTCCTACACTACTCACCATGTACACACTGCTCTCCTACACAACTCGCCATGCAAACACTGTTCTCCTACACTACTCTCTCTGCACACACTGCTCTCCTTCACTACTCCCCCTGCACTCACTGCTCTCCTTCACTACTCCCCCTGCACTCACTGCTCTCTTACACTAATCGCCCTGCACTCACTGCTCTCCTACACTACTCACCATGCACAAAGAGCTCCCCTACACTACTCCCCCTGCACAAACTGTTCTCCTACGCTACTCTCTCTGTACACACTGCTCTCCTATACCACTCACCGTGCACACACTGTTCTCCAACACTGCTCTCCTATACTACATGCCATGCACAAACTGCTCTCCTACACTACTCCCCCTGCACACACTGCTCTCCTACACTACTCACCATGCACATACTGCTCTCCTACGCTACTCACCATGCACATACTGCTCTCTTACACTACTTGCCTTGAACTCACTGCTGTCCTACACTACTCCTAAGGGCACACTGCTCTCCTACACTAATCGCCCTGCACAAACTGTTCTCCTACACTACTCCCAAGCACACACTGCTCCTCTACACTACTCCCCCTGCACAAACTGTTCTACTATACTGCTCTCTCTGCACACACTGCTCTTTTACACTTCTCCCAAGCACACACTGCTCTCCTAAACTACTCCCAAGTACACACCGCTCTCACTGCTCTCCTACACTACTTGCAATGCACATACTGCTCTCCTACACTACTCACCAGGCACAAACTGTTATCTTAAACTACATGGCCTGCACACACTGCTCTCCTACACTACTCATCCTGCTATCCTACACTTCTCATCCAGGACACACTGCTCCCTTAGGCTAGTTTCACACACTACGGTTTTGACCGGACGGCAAAAAGCCGGACACACTGGGTGACATTCTATGCTCTGCGATTAGCGCGATTTTGCGGTAATTAGACCACAAAATGGCGCTATCGCATTTTCCCATTAAATCGCCGATTTAATGGGATGCGCACAGGGGCTGAAATCGCATATTTTGTGCGTAAAGGTCTGGTGAATAAAAATGCGAGATTAATTCGCATTTTTATCGCATCCAGATGTTTGCGCACAGAAAAGTATACAAGTCGCTTATTTAATGCTATGCGCATTTGCACATCGCATTATTTAAGTGACTAATTATCGCACTTATTTCAGACCTGGGTCTGTTAGGCGAATTAGGCAGAACCCTGCACAGATCGCAATGTTCCGTGCAGGGTTCTGCTGTAAAAAATAAAATAAATGGTTAAATAATAAAAAAAAAGAGCGCGGGGTCCCCCGCCCGAGTGTAACCAGCCCCGGGCTCACTGAGCCGGTGCTGGTGACATAAAATCAGGGTCCCCGACAAATAGGGGTCCCCTTGATTTTATGAAACCAGCACCAGACTCAAGGTCCGGCGCTGGTTCCCAAAATACGGGGGACAAAGTGACTAGGGGTCCCCCGTATTTTAAGAACCAGCACCGGACACAACCAGCCAGCAGGGTAATGCCACAGCCGGGGGGAGACTTTTTATACAAGTCCCCCCGGCCAAAGCATTAACCCCCTGGCTGGTCAGCATGGGCAGGGGTCCTGGGGAAGTGGGGACCCCCCCCTCCAGGACTTACCAGCCCATGCTGATAGTCCGGGGCTGTCCTCCATGCCCCTGGGCTGTGGACATGGAGCTGATGCTTTGTGTAAAAAAAAGAATGTAAACTATTGTTTTACACTGGCGAACTATCAGTCCCAGCAAGCCTACCCCGCATGCTGGGACTTGGGGAACCACAAGTCCCAGCATGCGGGGCATTAAAGTGCCCGCTGGCACTTGTAGTTCTGCAGTGTAAAAAATAGTGCACAAAATCACACTGACACCCTGTGAAATAAAACTTTAATACACACAAAACACACTGATACTTACCTACCTTGAGCCCGTAGGTCGGTCCCTGGATCCTGGATTCGTCCTCCGGGGCTCCAGGGCAGAAGAGTCCGGTTCCGGGGCCTTGGTCCTGGTTCCGGGGCTGGTCCTGGGGTTCCGGGGCTCCTGGCGTGAAGAATCCGGGATCCGTGGTAGTCCAGAGGGGTACCTAAGGAGGAAAATCCAACTCACCTGCTCCCCGGCGGCGACCTCCGGTGACAGCGCTGCTCCCGACTGGTACCCGGCTTCAAGGACTTGGTCCGGCGCTGAGATGTTACTCCCTCGGCGTCTCTGCACAGAATGATTTCTCGGTCAATCAGGAGCCGAGAAAGTCGGCTCCTGATTTGCCAGAAATCATTCTGAATATAGACGCCGACGGAGTAACATCTCTGCTCTGGATGCGCTGATTTGAAAATAGGCGATTTGCGGCGATATGGTGTGCGAATTAAACATGCGCATTTAGCGCATAGCATAGAATGTCACCCACTTTGTCCGGCTTTTTGCCTGACAGTTGTCTATTTCACATGCACCGGCTCTGTGAGCCAGTGCTGTGTAAATTTGAGGGTAGAAATTGAAGTGACGTCAGTTTGGTGGTGGTGGAGAGCTAAAACCGGACACCAAATGACCAGTGTGTGTGAAAGGCCCCCATCGCCCTCAGCACACACTGACCTGTGAGGACGGGATGGCCATGGCATGGCAGCCGGACACAGCAGTGGTAAGATCCGGCTGCTACCCGGCAGCCGTGCCGTGACCGTCCCGTGTGAATGGACACATAGCTGTCCATTACATACTGCAGGGACGGCACGGCTGTTAAGCCGTGCGGGATTTCACCGTCCGGCAGGTGCCGGACAGTGTGAACTAGCCCTTAAACTACTTGTCCTGCACACACTGCTCTCCTACAATACTCACCATGCACACACTGCTCCTCTACACTACTCACCCTGCTCTCCTACACTACACCCAAGCACACACTGCTCCCCTACACTACTTGCCATGCACACACTGCTCCCCTACACTTCTCACCATGCACACACTGCTCCCCTACACTACTGGCTTTATAACACACTGCTCCTCTACACTACTCACCCTGCACACACTGCTATCCTACACTACTCCCAACTATACACTGCTCTCCTACACTACTCACCATGCACACACTGCTCTCCTACACTACACCTAAGCACACACACACTGCTCCCCTACACTACTTGCCATGCACACACTGCTCCCCTACACTACTGGCTTTGCACACATTGCTCCCCTACACTACTAGCTTTGCACACACTGCTCTCCTACACTACTGGCTTTGCACACACTGCTCTCCTACACTACTCCCCCTGCACACACTGCTCTCCTACACTACTCACCATGCACACACTGCTCTCCTACACAACTCTGAAAAAAAATTAAGACTAAATGAAAGTGCAGCAAAGATCTTCTGTAATCAAAAGAGTAAACATCCAATTATACTCACAATATGAACATATACAAAAATATAGTGACAATATAGACACAAAGCGCTCATTAATAATAAAAAAGTGTAGGTACTTGTTTCCTAGCACGGCCACCCCGATCTTGATCGGGGTTGATTGTGTCGGAAAAATCGCGTCGGTCGCATCGCATGCGACCAAATCGCATGCGATGCGACCAACGCGATTTTTCCGATTTTTACATTGATTCAAATGTGAATAGGGTCCCTATTTTACATTGGATTCAATGTAAAATAGTCCCCAGACCCCAATTTTTTCCCCCTCAACGGCACCCCACGATTGACACCAACCAGAAGCAAGGCAAGCACAGCGAGCCCGCGAGGGGCGGCGGTACGCGTCCTCCGACCTTTTCATACCCCTGCTATCCACGTCGGCATGGAGTTGAGAATATAAAGTGTGGCGAGCGCAGCGAGCCCCGCGAGGGGACGCGTATAACTTCACAGGTATACGCGTGCGCTCGCCACACTTCGGGCTCGGTGGCTCGCTGCGCTCGCCACACTTTATATTCTCAGATCCACGCCGACATGGATAGTAAGGGTATGAAAAGATCGGAGGACGCGCACCGCCGCCCCTCGCAGGCACGCTACGCTCGCCACACTTTGGGTTGGCGTCAATCGTGGGGTGACGCTCACAATGGGGGGGCATTAATTTTTACACATTATGGGCCCATATACAATGAGAAATTGGCCATATTGGCAGGCACCATGGCCACAGCAAGGCCTGGGCCAGGCCAGACACCGGAGGAGATGCCACAGCAGGAGGAGGTGGAGGACCCTCTTGCATCCCAATCCCATCCACTAACACAGGACCTGTTCACCACACAGTCAGAGGAGGAGCTGCAGGGCCACATCTGAGGTCGACTGGCCTGAGGTGGAGGAAGATGGAGGTGAGGAGGAGGGTGAGACTGCCCTGGAGGAGGAGGGGGACATGGCCACAGAGGAGCTGGAGGAGGAAGCAGAAAGTGGACGCACCCAAAGTGGCCAGAAGGTGCGGTTCTCATATGAGGAAAATGCCACACTAGTCCGGGCTATGATCCCTGTATATGACCGGCTGCTAGGCAAACATAACCACCAAACCACTGCACAGTGGAAGAGGGCCATGTGGGACTCCATTGCAGGGGCCTTGAATGCAGTCAGCAGCCACAAACGCACAGTGAGAAATGTGAAGAAAAGATGTAATCATATTAAAAGGCAACTAAAGACCAAAATGGACACTGAGGTGAAAGAGGCTGCCCGGACTGGAGGAGGAAGCCCCACACCTGTGTCCCACACTTCATATCATCCCACCAGAGGTCCTTCCTGGGCTCCATGTGGCAGGCACAGATAGGCCACCAACGCCACCCAGAGCTGATAAGTGTGCCCACATTGAATGTACATCATCCATTGCAATGTTTTATAACTGTAATGCTCTCTTGTGATGTTAGCATAACAATAGTGCTGCTGTGGAACTACATATCCCAGCAAGGGTAACCTAGGTAAAAGTCATGGTCACAGATTGAAATGGTTGGTGATGCTGGGCCATGTAGTTCCACACCTGCTGGTTTAGGACAAATGTATATCATTTTTTGCTACAGGTTTACATGGCTGTGGGCCCAAACATAGGTGCCATGTTGTCATAGCTGAAGCGCCTCCATACAGCAGAATTCCTGGCATTTTTTTTCAGTCATAAACAATGTTTATTATATTTGAAAATAATATGAAATAAAATAAGGGGATTTTTGGAAGAACTTACAGTTCAAACCCCTTTCTCTGAGTCCAGTCTGGTGACACAGCTAACCTTGGGATGTAGGAGGGTCCGCAGGAGCCAAGGCACCTATAGCTGAAGCTTTTCCTCAGGCTGCAGGCTCCTCCCCTTCTGCATCCCCAGCATGCTCCAGTTCAATCTTAAAAAACACACTAGGATACACAACTCAGTACAATGCCCAACATCTTATATGCACAATCATCTTACCATAACATGACACACATGCACGGCATGACTTACTGAGCGTAGGGGAGGGATCGCTGTGTCACCGGTCTGGACTCAGAGAAAAGTTCTTACAAAAATCCCCTTTTCTTATTCGTCCAGTCCGGTGACACAGCTAACCTTGGGACGTTCACGAGCCGGTACTATGGGAGGGTACGCTCAGACTGCCAGTTCCCATTACTGCCCGTCGGAATGAAGCTCTCCTCCAAAGCGAACTAAAATTTGGTAAAGGTGTGAACAGAGGACCAAGTGCCAGCCCTGCACAACTGCTCCGCTGTAGCCCCATGACGCACAGCCCAAACGGGAAGCTACTGACCTGGTGGTATGTGAATTAATCCGAGAAGGAACAGGTCTACCCACCTTGGTATAAACAAAGGCAATCACTGACCTAAGCCACCTGGCAATGGTCTGCTTAGAAGCAGGCCAACTTCTCTTATGCATATCATAAAGAACCAACAAAAGATCTGTTTTGCGGAAATCCTTCACCCTGTCCACGTAAATTCGCAAGGCGCGAACTACGTCCAACTTACTTAATTTGTCCCTTTGTTTGGCCCCTTCAAGGAGGGGAAAATACCGGGAGCACAATCTCCTGGTTCAAATGAAATGAGGAAACACTTAGGTACTGTTCGAAGCACAGCCCTATCCTCATGAAAAACTAAATGCAGAGATTTACAGGACAATGCTCCTAACTCCGAAACACGCCTTGCCGAAGCAATGGCTAACAAAAACGCCAGTTTCTAAGACACATACTTAAGGTCAGCTGACCTTAAAGGTTCAAAAGGAGGACTCTGAAGTACAGACAGAACTAAAGATAAGTCCCATGGGTCCACTGGTTGTCTTTATGGTGGTTTTAGCCTGGTAACACCCTGTAAAAAGGTCTGACCCTCAGGCAGAAAAGCTATCCTTTTCTGGAAAAAGATAGATAAAGCAGAAAGCTGTACTTTCAAAGACTGTTAACTCAGTCCCGATGAAAAGCCATCCTGTAAGAACTCCAATAACCTGGTTACCTTGAATCTGGAGGTGTGTACTTTCTGGCGCTCACACCACCTGATGTAAATCTTCCAAACTCTGTGATAATTTGCAGCGGAGACTGGCTTCCCAGCCCTAAGCATAGTCTGAATCACCACATCAGAGAGACCTTTCTTTTTTAATAAGGCGGTCTCATACGCCAGGCCGTCAAACTGAGCCGAGCAAGGTCCTGGTGAAGAAACGGTCCTTGTCTTAGCAGGTCTTAGAGGCAGAGGCCAAGACTCTGCTGAAAACCTCAGAATGTCCGAGAACCACGACCTCTTGGGCCAGTTCGGTGCTATCAGAATGATTTTCACCTGCTGAGACCTCACTCGTTTCAACACCCTCGGTATCATTGGAAACGAAAGGAAGATATATAGCAGATGAACCTGCCACTGAACCGTCATGGCATCCATGGCATAATGTGTCCGGGAGCCACTTCTATGATGACTGCGGTAAATAAGGCAGCTATGACCGCAGCAAATATGGCAGCGATGATCCTATAAAGTATTTAAGAGGGGACCGGAACCAGTTTAGCCGGAACTACATGGCCGCAGGGAGTCGGGTGCCGCGGACCGGAAATGACACTATCCATGGACCGGAAGTGATGTCAGACGCCGGACCGCGTGTTCCGGTGCCTGGAGCATATTGAGGACAACACAAGAGGAGACCGGAACCCATCTACCTCGGGAACCACATTGTCGCTGAAGTTTTGGGGCCGCGGACAGGAAGTGATGCAAGCCGCGGACCGGAAGTGACGTCAGACGCCGGACTGCAGGTTCCAGGGCTGATGCCTGGCGCAGAATGTGGATACCACCTGCTAAAGGCCCATGTTAGAAATTAGGAGGCCCCACCTACTGTTTATTTGTATTGGATCGGGGTGATGTCAGTCATGATTATGGGACAATATGATTGGCACACCCGTGTATTTATACCCATTAGGAGAGGACTTCGTTATATCCTTCTTGAAAAAGACCTCAGTGGAGGTCGAAAGCGCTCTTGGACTGTGCACTGTGGACTCGTTTTGGACATGTACCTGATCATCTTTGGTGCCAGGTGGTGAGATCCGGATCCACTATCTGTCTCAGGACTGGATTGACTCCATATTCCTCCATTATGGGTAACAGGCCATCTCATCCGTTTTTGCTCACTGTCTGTTTTATGTTTGTTTGATTGCATTAAAACTGTATTACACTATATTCTTCTTTTGGGAACCGGTAACCACCACCATACTCTTTGAGTGAGATTACAGAGAGAGGAGGGACTACTCGTTTATGTGGTGGACACTGAATCTTGTCATTGAGGCAGAGAAGAGGACCGTGACCCCACTAAGAGGGGCGTACGGTATTGAATACATGTGTATGCTGACATATTCCCCTATTCGGAGAAGAGGATCATAATCCTAATAGGAGGGATGTACCTTTCTTATTTAGGCGCCAGTGGAGGGGACTTTCATAGACCTCCCCAAGGCTGCAGCCCACGCTGGCTCTTGCTCAGCCCCATGGGCCTGTGTAGTGCCCGGCACAGGCCGGGCAAGGTTCCACTTGGACCATCTGTTCACATGAAAATTTCACCCCGCAAAAATTGCAGTTAAAAGACATGTCCTGCGCCCCCCCCCCCCTTACAGCAACAGCCTCATCACCCGTGTCAGTCATGATTAACCCCTTGAGTGGTGGGTTTTGCTGGGGCAGGACAAACCTACCAGGGCAGGTTTGTCCTGCCCCAGCAAAACCCACCACAGGAATTTGGAAGCCCCCCTCCCTCACCTTTGCTCGGGCGTTAGTATGCCGCTGCTGCCCCCGCTGCCTTAGCCGGCTGCCTGTCACATTAAGCAGTGACGTTGGCGGCAGGCTGGGGGATGTTCACGGCGGCTCGGGAGGACTCGGGTGCCTAAGCGCTCCCGAGTCCCCCCCGAGCCTGCCGCCAACTTCAGTGTAAAATGAGTGACGGGCAGCTGGCGGGCGGGTCAGGGGATCACCGGAGCAAAGGTGATGTGGGGGACTGCAGGTTTGTTGCGGGGGGTGGGCTCTAGAGGTGCTGCGCCAGTGGTGCACACTTGGACACCACTGGCACGCACATATTGTATATTAGTGGTATGCCCGGAGATTTTCTGGGTCAGCCCGCTGCGGCAGCGCAGCTGAGCCCGGAAAATCTCCGGGCGTACCACTCAAGGGGTTAACTCACGGTGCAAAATGTCAGGCAATGTACAAAAACAGTATATCCTGTTGCACTTAGCTGTCTGTGCTGTCAGCAACTTCTCAGCGTCAGCGGGGGATAGCGCTTCCAGGAGACTTCAACTTCTTGTGCAGCAACAGGCTAAGCCAGCTTCACTCACTCTGCGGAGAGAGAAAATGGCGCCCGCACAGAAGCTGGAAGGGACCAAGTCCCTGCTTCAGCAGGGTGGGAAGCCTGAATTGGCGCCCAAACCCCCTTTAGCCACTCCCCCAATAAAGTCTCCTCACCTCCTCGTGCCTCCCCTCTGCCGGGATCACTTGGAGTTGTCCGGCACCGCCAGACACCTGTGACAGCCTTCACCTCCCCGGAGGGATTTCAGGCTGTAAGCCCTTCCAAGATGGCGGCAGCCATCGCAGGAGGTCCTTCCCCCACGATCCCCTTCTGCAAGGAGCCGGATCCGGAGCGCTCCCGGGGCCCAGGCAAACCCCAGAAATGTTGGGGTTAAGCGCTGACGCTTCTGTCAGCCTCTGCTGCGCTCTAAGTGTGTTTTGCTTCTAATAGAAGCAACACACTGGTAAAAAACCTGCACTAACACTATTATTAATAAAATAATAAAATCCTAACTATCTAGTGCAGGGGTCCTCAAACTATTTCACTCTGGGACCCCATCAGACGATGAAAATAATAACAGGACCCCAGCAAGTTACTGCAGAAGGTCATCACATCAAATGTGTAGTCAGCAGACAGCACATTCATGGCAGTATTGGGGAGCCACAAAATGAGGTGAGGAGTCTGAAGTAAGAGGCCATTCAACAGACTTTTCCGACTCCTTGAACCACTGACTGAGATTAGAAAAGTCATCAGCCTGATGGTCAGCAATATGGAGTCGCGACCCCATGCTGAGAAGGTCGGGACCCACTTTGGGGTCAGGACCCACAGTTTGAGAACCGCTGATCTAGTGCAAAAAAAAAAACAGAATAAAAAAGCCGGCTGCAGCAGCAGCCTGTCAGCCAAGCACCCACTCCCTGTGGGCACCTAAAACGAACTGGCGCATGCTGGGGATGCAGAAGGGGAGGAGCCTGCAGCCAGAGGAAAAGCTTCAGCTATAGGTGCCTTGGCTCCTGCGGACCCTCCTACATCCCAAGGTTAGCGGTGTCACCGGACTGGACCAAAGAGAAATAGCAAATTAATGTTCAAAAATGATTGGTCACCATCACCCATGTGTGTCTCAGGGGTTATTTTAATCAAAAACATTCATGCCGGTAATAAATGCTGACCATGCAAGGTATCTAACGGCTATCCATCATTTCCTTTGCAGATCATCCATCCCGAAGTGCTACCACACCAAAGCGATCCAGGCAAATGGGTCCTGAAGCAGAGGCTGCAGGTAATCAAAAAGAATGTAACAACATTACACATACAGTACACACACCCATGTTACATGCACAATAGCCTACATTACATTCATCTCCTGCTGCTACATACCCACAGAAATGAATGTAATGAGAACCAGCCATCACTCTTATTATCAATGTTATCATTATATAAAGTCACGGGGTACATGTGTAAGTACACAATACCCATTGTTATGTGACATAACCAACAATACACCTTAGTAACATATAAGGACACATATACTGCACTGTTATGGTTTTTCCATTTCCACAGGATCATCACAACTAGGGCAGCAACCCACAAAATCATTGGAAATGATGGAAGAAGATATGGAGATAATACTCCAGCCCGTCGAGTCATTTTCACCCGATGAAGAAGCCAGCGCAACATCACGGACTGAAAAGGCAACAACTGTGGTGACACCCAACCACCCAATCACCCCACACACCATCTACCCCTGAACAGATTGCTCATTCACTGCACACATTTAAAAGTAAGCAAACTGAATTTATGTCCATGCAAAGCCATCAAATTGGCAATGATCAAGGCTACATTAGAAACTTATTTCAACAAGTTCAAAAATTGACCAGCAGTGTCAGTGTTGCTGTGGGCACACAAGTCAGGATGGCTACCACCCTGGACACACGTATCAGGCCCTACGTGAACATAATAGTAAAATTGGCAGCATCAGTGAAAGTGTCCAAGGGCAAACACAAGCTATAGCTGCACAGACCAATGCATTAATTGCTATGTGGGGACAGATCAATAATATGGAGCTGAATTTATTAGGGGCAGCTACATCTACTGTTAGTAGAGTCTCCAGGACACCAGTGTGTGGCTCACCCGCATCTACTGTTAGTAGTGTCTCCAGGACACCAGTGAGTGGCTCACCCGCATCTACTGTTAGTAGTGTCTCCAGGACACCAGTGAGTGGCTCACCCACATCTACTGTTAGTAGTGTCTCCAGGACACCAGTGAGTGGCTCACCCACATCTACTGTTAGTAGTGTCTCCAGGACACCAGTGAGTGGCTCACCCACATCTACTGTTAGTAGTGTCTCCAGTCCACCAGTGAGTGGCTCACCCGCATCTACTGGTAGTAGTGTCTCCAGGACACCAGTGAGTGGCTCACCCGCATCTACTGTTAGTAGTGATTCCAGTCCACCAGTGAGTGGCTCACCCGCATCTACTGTTAGTAGTGTCTCCAGTCCACCAGTGAGTGGCTCACCCACATCTACGGTTAGTAGTGTCTCCAGGACACCAGTGAGCGGCTCACCCACTTCACCCCCACGTAGGAGTGTGCGAACCAGGGGTGGTCAGGGGCAAAGGGGGGTTGTGCACGTGCTCAGGCATCCAAAACATCAGTGATTATGTTCAAGATGTATATTGTTGTTATTGAGCACTTGTATCTTTAATCATTTTTGCCATGCAAAATGTTTGGCCCAGTAAAAGGAGCCTATTTTTTCAATTACATTAGTAAAAATTGTATTTACTATAGGTTACAAATGTGTCTGTGGTTTCTTATATCCTAATGTACATTTGATTACACTTAAATGCTGTAATGCAATATGATACTGTGCAGGTATGGGTGTAAATTGATGTTGTGGGTTTGGTAATAACTTCATTTGGTATACAACATTGTAATAATGTACTTACCATGTATTCAGCAAGGGATCCCTCATGTTAAGCAGCTTCTGCCATAGGCCTCTGACTACTCCCCTAAATATTGGTGATAATGTATGGGAAATGGTTTATGGTATGTGAGCACACTTACACCAAAGGTACATGGTAGGATAGTGTACACATGTAATTACCTGAGAAGTAGCGCCTGATGATCTCCCTACGCATCAGATCCCCCCTCTGCGTACCCCACACTACCGTAGGTGTGGTAGTTTCAGCTTCCTGCATGACTGCTGCATTGTCATCCTCCACATAAGTTGGATGGGAGAGGGCAATGTTGTGTAACATGCAGCAAGCCTGGACGATCATCACTACTTTTGCAGGGTGGTAAAGCAGTATTCCTGATGATCTGTCCAAACACCTGAAACGACTTTTCAGCACCCCGAAGGTGCGTTCCACAACATTGAGAGTGGCAACGTGTGCTTCATTATAGCGGTGCTGTGCAGGGCCTTCCGGGGAATGCAGAGGTGTCATGGGCCATGGAAGACACCCATATCCTGCATCACCTTTACAGAAAAGATGAGGTCAGTGCAGTATATGGTAACATATGTGCATTGGTGTTACATGAGGAAGTGGGACAACAGCAATATGCATAAAAAACTGGTAAAGGAGAGGGACAGCTTCCACCTATATATTGCACATATCAGGGGGGAGTACACACTACAGTGCCACTTCAGATGTAAAACAACAGGCACATTAGTCCAGGGAACACTTACTGCTGGTAATTAGTGGTTGTAACAACAGGCGTAGGCAGATTTTAGCCAGACTTACTGCATATTGTAATGGTAATGAGGATTTAATGTAGTTGTGGGTATAGTTTACACACTATTGGGACACTTCACAGGAGTGAAGTCATTTCTTAGTACCTTAATTTACACATTATAACACTATACATAAAGAACAAACATTTGTATATAGCAAAATGTACTTACCAAGTAGACAGCCCTCCGGCATTTGTTGTTCCTGGAATCGGTCCCAGAGGGCTGAGTGCCCGCAGAATATAGGCGTCATTTCAGTTCCCTGGGTATCCTGCAACCACACTGAGAATTTTCAGGGTAGCATCACATACCACCTGCACGTTCAGAGAGTGCCACCCACGCCTAGTGACGTAGATGTGTCCCCTCACGTGCGGTGCCCGAAGCCCAATGTGGGTGCAATCTATGGCTCCCAGCACGTTTGGAAATAAGGAGAGCCGATCGTGATGGAGATTATCTTAGTAAAGATTATATTAGTTATATAAGAAGATTCCTGCCATTTACAAGGTATCACAAGAACTATAAGTTACAAGGCATTAAACAATATGTTGGTCCCATCTTCCAAGACCTGAAACACTTAACAAGAACCAATGTATATTCTAAGTTTCAGATTTTGCTAGAAATCTCAATTAACATAAATAAAAACCAGATGTTGATGTAGTCTCGTGACTAGGGCCAGACACGAGAAAACTGCTGAAGGACATTCCATGGCAATGAGCGATCATATATACATCTGGAAGTAGAATATACATTTCCGTATAAGGGAATAGATTTTAATGGAACCCATGTTATTGGGCAGTTACTGAAGAGAATATAACGTAATTTAGACTCCTGGAAGAATTACTCCCATTCTTAGAAGTTCACTCCTATTATGACGAAAGAGACGGGACACACGAGCACGATGAACCAATATTTGGATTTTAAACCCTCCTAAAGGGTTTATTATATTTAAATATGTATGTTTTTTTCTAATATCCCCTCCTCTGAAGGGAGGGGATGCCTGTATCGTATGGTATAAATATGAAAAATGCCAATAAAAAGTTAGAACACTTCCAATGTTCTCCTGACATGTCAGCATTTGGTCCTGTGGTGTCTGAATAAAGTTGAAGGTCGTTATCACTCTTTCAATAGAAAGCCCCCTTAAGGTCCTGCCACTCGGACTCACAACGTGGGAATCTGATGTGCACCACAACTTTTTGAAAGCAATTAACACTTGAGTGAAATGCTTAGAGAAAGTGGCTTGTGAGACCCACAATGACCATGAGGTCACAGACTGATTGGAGCCTGTGGCCAAGAAGTAGAGGGTACACATTAATTTCTGCAGCCCAGACACTGCATAGTTGGCACCCCCGTAAGGGTCCAAATCATCTCTCACCTGCTCATATAAGTCCAACAGGTTATTGCGGTTCAGCCGAAACATCCCCACAACCTGTTGATCAGAGAGGGAGTCCAGGTACAGCCTAGCACGATACTTACGTGAAGCACAAAGTACTCGGGGTACCTGGATCTGGTGCGCAGCTTCCTCCCTCCTCCTGCGCAGCTCATCCAAATGGTCAAAATCACAAAGAGCCAACTCCACATCACTCTGCACAATCTCCATCTCTCAAACCCTCACAGGTGTCCTTAATGATGTTGTGGTATATGTAGGGTCAGTTTATGAATAGAAATGAGGACACCTGTGAGAAAATTAACCATTTCTGCACTTGACCAAAGTTGCTTATGGGCCAATTCACCCATCAGAACCTGGTCTGAAAAAAGTACGATTTTTAAACACCTCAAAAATGTGAATTCCGTTTGCGCATGCCATTAAATAAGCGATTTGTATACTTTAGAATGGGAAAACATCTGGATGCGATAAAAATGTGACTTTTTACCGGCAAGTGAGAAAGTGCGAGATATCGCACAAAATGTGCGATTTCCGGGACTTAGCGCACCCTATTAAATTGGCGATTTAGAAAAAAATGCGATAACGCCATTTTGTTGCCTAATTATCGCCAAAAACGCACCTATTAAATGTCACCCATAGTGCAAATGGTCTTTTTTAAAAGAGATAAGTTTTATTTAAAGATTGCACTTACAATCTGTAGACATATAATGAAGCATGAATGTAAATTCCAACTGGCAAACAGCTTCTGATGAAGCCAAATCTGGAAATACTAGGTGATTCATCGCGCCCTACGGGCGCTCTTCACACCGTCGTAAGGGGCTGCGCCCCCTTAATTTGTGAACATTTGTATATGAGAAATATGGTTAGAATTGTATGAAAGATGCCTGTATTGCAACTTGAGTTATAGGTGAAATGTGTTAAATAGAGAGCATATGATGTGGAAGGGGGTGTGTATTGTTTTGTTTAATTAAAAAGCAGTTACAGAGTAAGATGTACATTGATAGTGTGGAGGGTACAGTGACATTTGTGGGTGTGTGTGGGGGGTGTGTGCGTGTTGTTTATGTGGGTGTGCAATAGTATACAGTAGTAGGGTGTTTCTGAGTCAGCGGCTCCCCACTGGCGGAGGTCACGACACAGGCAAACAGGAGGCTGGGTAGTGATAGGGGTGTGTGGGCATAAGGGGGACTAAAGAAGGTGGGAGATACTGTGCAGCTTCTGCCAGTGGGTGAGGGTCCATCGTGGCAGTACAGGATGGTGGCCCTTAGTCAGTGTCTCCTCCTACTGGGTGAGAGTTTGGGTGCATGAGAGCAGGAGGCTGGGCTATGAGGCATGATAGGGGCATGTGGGCAAAACAGCGTCAGCGACTCCCCAGTGGTGGAAGTTACGGTTCAGGAGAGCAGGAAGCTGGGTAGTGATAGGGGTGTGTGAGTATACGGGGGACTAAAGAGGGGCTTAGGGGTGCCGTGAATTGTGGGAGGGGTGCGGGGGGTGCCGTAAATCAAGGGAGGGGGGGCGCAGTTGTCGGCGAATCGCGGGAGAGGGTGGGGTCCGCAAAGCGTGGGAGGGGGCGTGAATTGTGCGAGGGGGGTTGCAAATCGCGGGAGGGGGGTGCGCGGGGGGTCCTTGAATTGTGGGAGGGGGGGGCACGGGGCGCGATGAATCACCTAGTTGGTTCTATATTCTTGTAGAAGGATGGTAGGATGTTGCTGTCATTCAGAATGCATTTACATAAACAGTAATAGTAGCAGTAAAAGGTCTGACTTAAAACACCTACAGTAAAACAGAACAGGTGTTATATATTATACAAAGAATTGTTTGATGATGTGTAGGTTGACATGCACATAGTTCATAGTTGTCACTGGAAAAAAATTGCTATACGAAAAAATCAACACAGAAAGTTCAACACATGTAAATGTTGACATAAGTGTGGCACTTCATCGGTGTCCATGTCGACACATGAGAATGAATATGAAAACATTCCAAAAAAGAAAAATAAATCTTCAAAAACTCATGTCAACCTTTTTCACTGTCGACCATAGCCGTGCCAGTGTTTTGCATGTGCCATTTAATCCTGGGGTTGCCGTGAATCGCGCGCGGGGGTGGGGAGGGAGGAGGTGAGGGGTGTCCGCGAATCACGGGAGGAGGGGTCGTGGGTGAATGCCGTGAATTGCGGGGGGGGGGGGTTGCGGGGGGGGTGTGGGTGCCGCGAATTGTGGGGGGGGGGGCGCGGGGGGTTGCAGTGAATCGCGAGAGGGTGGGTCGCGGGGGGCGGGGGGGTTGCCGCAATGACAGGAGGGGGGTCAGGGGTGGGGAATCGCGGGAGGGGGGGCCCGGGGGGTTGGCGCGAATCGTGGGAGGGGGGGTCGCGGGGTGCCGCGAATCGCAGGAGGGGGGGTGTCACGGGGTGGGGTCGCGAATCGCGGGAGTCACCGGGGGTGCCGCGAATTGCGGGGGGGGGTGCTGCAAATCGCGGGAGGGGGGTCGCGGGGGGTGCCGCGAATCGCCACAAGAAAAAATCAACACAGAAAGTTCAACACATGTGAATGTTGACATAAGTGTGGCACTTCATCGGTGTCCATGTCGACACATGAGAATGAATATGAAAACATTAAAAAAAAGAAAAATAAATCTTCAAAAACTCATGTCAACCTTTTTCATTGTCGACCATAGCCGTGCCAGTGTTTTGCATGTGCCATTTAATCCTGGTGTTGCCGTGAATCGCGTGCGGGGGTGGGGGGGGGAGGGAGGAGGTGAGGGGTGTCCGCGAATCACGGGAGGAGGGTTCGTGGGTGGATGCCGTGAATTGCGGGAGGGGGGGTCGCGGGGGGGGTGTGGGTGTAGCGAATTGTGGGAGTCACCGGGGGTGCCGCGAATTGCGGGGGGGGGGGGGGGGTGCTGCAAATCACGGGGGGGCGCGGGGGTGCCGCGAATCGCCACAAGAAAAAATCAACACATGTAATTGTTGACATAAGTGTGGCACTTCATTGGTGTCCATGTTGACACATGAGAATGAATATGAAAACATTGAAAAAGTGAAAAATAAATCTTGTCAACCTTTTTCATTGTCGACCATAGCCGTGCCAGTGTTTTGCATGTGCCATTTAATCGTGGGGATGCTGTGAATGGGGGGGGGGGGGAGAGGGAGGTGCATACCTCCCAACATGACCCTCTCCAGGAGGGACACATTGCTCTGTTTCTGGACTTTCTTCTTAATTTATGGATTACCATCACCTGTGCTTAAACACCTTTCTTATCAATTACCCTGTTTAAAACAGGTGATGACAATCGTAAATTAAGTTGGAAGTCCACAACCCAGCGTTACAGCTCCAGACACACTTTGAGTGACAGATGTAGCCAAATATATAAGAGATAAAAATCTCCCTTTTCCCACGGATTTAATCCATATATGTAGAGGGAGACAGCGAGAAGAGAATGTAGAGCAGATAACCTTATAATAAAGGACATTTTAATTAATCATTTGCACTTACAAATCGATGACATAAAACATGAATTTCTTAATATTGCCAATCCATCAATTCCATGTATATACTGTATGTTTTCCCGAAAATACACAAGGACCCCAAACACCCCCCAGGACGCCCGATATTTTCGGGTTGCAATATGATCACACACACAAATGACAACTTATGCGTTTCGCAGCTGCTTGCTACTATTCTAAAGGTGATTTGATCTAGTCAGTTGTGGTGTTTATATACCTTTGTAATTAGCATTATCTCGCACACGTGGTACAGAAATTAATCTGTGGTAACCTTACATTTCTATTTAAACAATTAGACAAGCCTCATAGTTCGTGGAACGCACTAACGTCATAATTGTTTTTTTCTGGTATATGAAACCCATGTATAGTTTTACATAGTCCGACATATTTTTTGCCACATAATTATAAATATTCATCATTATATATATATATATATATATATATATATATATACACACACAGTATATATATATATATATATATATATATATATATATATCTTCATTTTTAGTATATTGATTTGATCTTTTCATGTAAATGATGCATTTTATGGTATGGAGTATGCTAAAGATGTATAGATCACTATAACCACTAGCTTTATATATAACATCTATTGCTGTAGAAGGGTAAGAAACAAAATTATTTGAGATGTAGGGGATATAAAAAAAAAAGAGAAAAAAAGAGAGGAGGAGGAAGAGGAGGAGAAGGAAAGGATTAGTCTTATCTCATTATCTATTTATATAATAATGTTTAATTCAGTCCATCAGGATGTATTGATTGCATTAGAAACATCCTTAGTACTTCTTGTTTGCACAACTTTTTGAAACCGTCCCCGCCCCTGGCTGGTTTTGGTATATGTTCTAATCCTATAACAGTTAGATCTTTTGGATTCCCTGCGTGTTTCTCCGAACAGTGTCTAGAGACACTATGGGTAAACATCTGTTTCAGGATTTTACTGCGATGTTCTAAAAATCAAATTTTTGTTTTCTGGAAGTTCTGCCAATGTATCTCAGCCCACAAGGGCAAGTAAGCCTGCAAATAGTGATTTCCGTCTTACATGTTATACGGCTGTTATTTGGTGTGTTGCGTTTTCATTGTCGGTTATTTTGTGTATTAGACTTATGGGTAATATGAGTACATGTTATGCATCTTGTACCCCCACATTTGTGAAATACTTCTGGGGTGCGTTTTCACCCATGTCTCTTTTTTGGTAATTTCAGTTTTGAGGGGCTAGTCTGTCTCTAAGTGTTCGGTTCCTCCAAAAAATGAAAGCAGGTTTCTCGGGTAGGATATTGACTAATAGGGGATCTTGTTTTAGGATACTGTCATAGGGGATTGGCCATATACCACTACCAGGTCAGGTACCTGCACCTTCTGTTCTATATATAAATATGTATATATAATGTATCTCTATAGCTGTCATAGGGGATTGGCCGTATACCGCTACCAGGTCAGGTACCTGCCCCTTCTGTTCTATATATAAATATGTATATATAATGTATCTCTCTATAGCTGTCATCGGGGATTGGCCGTATACCACTACCAGGTCAGGTACCTGCCCCTTCTGTTCTATATACTGTATAAATATGTATATATAATGTATCTCTCTCTATAGCTGTCATAGGGGACTGGCCCCTTTTGTTCTATGTATAAATTTGTATAAATAATGTATCTCTATAGCTGTCATAGGGGATTGGCCGTATACCACTACCAGGTCAGGTACCTGTTCCTTCTGTTCTATATATAAATATGTATATATAATGTATCTCTATAGCTGTCATAGGGGATTGGCCGTATACCACTACCAGGTCAGGTACCTGTTCCTTCTGTTCTATATATAAATATGTATATATAATGTATCTCTATAGCTGTCATAGGGGATTGGCCGTATACCACTACCAGGTCAGGTATCTGCCCCTTCTGTTCTATATATAAATATGTATATATAATGCATCTCTATAGCTGTCATAGGGGATTGGCCGTATACCACTACCAGGTCAGGTACCTGCCCCTTCTGTTCTATATATAAATATGTATATATAATGCATCTCTATAGCTGTCATAGGGGATTGGCCGTATGCCACTACCAGGTCAGGTACCTGCCCCTTCTGTACTATATATAAATATGTATATATAATGTATCTCTATAGCTGTCATAGGGGATTGGCCGTTTACCACTACCAGGTCAGGTACCTGCCCCTTCTGTTCTATATATAAATATGTATATATAATGTATCTCTCTATAGCTGTCATAGGGGATTGGCCGTATACCACTACCAGGTCAGATACCTGCCCCTTCTGTTCTATATATAAATATGTATATATAATGTATCTCTATAGCTGTCATAGGGGATTGGCCGTATACCACTACCAGGTCAGGTACCTGCCCCTTCTGTACTATATATAAATATGTATATATAATGTATCTCTATAGCTGTCATAGGGGATTGGCCGTATATCACTACCAGGTCAGGTACCTGCCCCTTCTGTTCTATATATAAATATGTATATATAATGTATCTCTATAGCTGTCATAGGGGATTGGCCGTATACCACTACCAGGTCAGGTACCTGCCCCTTCTGTTCTATATATAACTATATATATATATAATGTATCTCTATAGCTGTCATAGGGGATTGGCCGTATACCACTACCAGGTCAGGTACCTGCCCCTTCTGTTCTATATATAAATATGTATATATAATGTATCTCTATAGCTGTCATAGGGGATTGGCCGTATACCACTACCAGGTCAGGTACCTGCCCCTTCTGTTCTATATATAAATATGTATATATAATGTATCTCTATAGCTGTCACAGGGCATTGGCCGTATACCACTACCAGGTCAGGTACCTGCCCCTTCTGTTCTATATATAAATATGTATATATAATGTATCTCTCTATAGCTGTCTCAGGGGATTGGCCGTATACCACTACCAGATCAGGTACCTGCCCCTTCTGTACTATATATAAATATGTATATATAATGTATCACTATAGATGTCATAGGGGATTGGCCGTATACCACTACCAGGTCAGGTACCTGCTCCTTCTGTTCTATATATAAATATGTATATATAATGTATCTCTCTATAGCTGTCATAGGGGACTGGCCGTATACCGCTACCAGGTCAGGTACCTGCCCCTTCTGTACTATATATAAATATGTATATATAATGTATCTCTCTATAGCTGTCATAGGGGATTGGTCGTATACCGCTACCAGGTCAGGTATCCGCCCCTTCTGTTCTATATATAACTATGTATATATAATGTATCTCTCTATAGCTGTCATAGAGGATTGGCCGTATACCACTACCAGGTCAGGTACCCGCCCCTTCTGTTCTATATATAAATATGTATATATAATGTATCTCTATAGCTGTCATAGGGGATTGGTCGTATACCACTACCAGGTCAGGTACCTGCCCCTTCTGTACTATATATAAATATGTATATATAATGTATCTCTCTATAGCTGTCATAGGGGATTGGCCGTATACCACTACCAGGTCAGGTACCTGCCCCTTCTGTTCTATATATAAATATGTATATATAATGTATCTCTATAGCTGTCATAGGGGATTGGCCGTATACCACTACCAGGTCAGGTACCTGCCCCTTCTGTTCTATATATAAATATGTATATATAATGTATCTCTATAGCTGTCACAGGGCATTGGCCGTATACCACTACCAGGTCAGGTACCTGCCCCTTCTGTTCTATATATAAATATGTATATATAATGTATCTCTATAGCTGTCATAGGGGATTGGCCGTATACCACTACCAGGTCAGGTACCTGCTCCTTCTGTACTATATATAAATATGTATATATAATGTATCTCTCTATAGCTGTCACAGGGGATTGGCCGTATACCACTACCAGATCAGGTACCTGCCCCTTCTGTTCTATATATAAATATGTATATATAATGTATCTCTATAGCTGTCATAGGGGATTGGCCCTATACCACTACCAGGTCAGGTACCTGCCCCTTCTGTACTATATATAAATATGTATATATAATGTATCACTATAGCTGTCATAGGGGATTGGCCGTATACCACTACCAGGTCAGGTACCTGCCCCTTCTGTACTATATATAACTATGTATATATAATGTATCTCTAAAGCGGTCATAGGGGATTGGCCGTATACCACTACCAGGTCAGGTACCTGCTCCTTCTGTTCTATATATAAATATGTATATATAATGTATCTCTCTATAGCTGTCATAGGGGACTGGCCGTATACCGCTACCAGGTCAGGTACCTGCCCCTTCTGTACTATATATAAATATGTATATATAATGTATCTCTCTATAGCTGTCATAGGGGATTGGTCGTATACCGCTACCAGGTCAGGTACCCGCCCCTTCTGTTCTATATATAACTATGTATATATAATGTATCTCTCTATAGCTGTCATAGAGGATTGGCCGTATATCACTACCAGGTCAGGTACCCGCCCCTTCTGTTCTATATATAAATATGTATATATAATGTATCTCTATAGCTGTCATAGGGGATTGGTCGTATACCACTACCAGGTCAGGTACCTGCCCCTTCTGTACTATATATAAATATGTATATATAATGTATCTCTCTATAGCGGTCATAGGGGACTGGCCGTATACCACTACCAGGTCAGGTACCTGCCTCTTCTGTTCTATATATAAATATGTATATATAATGTATCTCTATAGCTGTCATAGGGGATTGGCCCTATACCACTACCAGGTCAGGTACCTGCCCCTTCTGTTCTATATATAAATATGTATATATGATGTATCTCTCTATAGCTGTCACAGGGGAGTGGCCGTATACCACTACCAGATCAGGTACCTGCCCCTTCTGTTCTATATATAAATATGTATATATAATGTATCTCTATAGCTGTCACAGGGCATTGGCCGTATACCACTACCAGGTCAGGTACCTGCCCCTTCTGTTCTATATATAAATATGTATATATAATGTATCTATAGCTGTCATAGGGGATTGGCCGTATACCAATACCAGGTCAGGTACCTGTTCCTTCTGTTCTATATATAAATATGTATATATAATGTATCTCTCTATAGCTGTCATAGGGGATTGGCCGTATACCACTACCAGGTCAGGTACCTGCTCCTTCTGTTCTATATATAAATATGTATATATAATGTGTCTCTCTATAGCTGGCATAGGGGATTGGCCATATACCACTACCAGGTCAGGTACCTGCCCCTTCTGTTCTATATATAAATATGTATATATAATGTATCTCTATAGCTGCCATAGGGGATTGGCCTTATACCACTACCAGGTCAGGTACCTGCTCCTTCTGTTCTATATATAAATATGTATATATAATGTATCTCTATAGCTGTCATAGGGGATTGGCCGTATACCACTACCAGGTCAGGTACCTGCCCCTTCTGTTCTATATATAAATATGTATATATAATGTATCTCTATAGCTGTCATAGGGGATTGGCCGTATACCACTACCAGGTCAGGTACCTGCCCCTTCTGTTCTATATATAACTATGTATATATAATGTGTCTCTCTATAGCTGTCATAGGGGATTGGCCGTATACCACTACCAGGTCAGGTACCTGCCCCTTCTGTTCTATATATAAATATGTATATATAATGTATCTCTATAGCTGTCATAGGGGATTGGCCGTATACCACTACCAGGTCAGGTACCTGCCCCTTCTGTTCTATATATAAATATGTATATATAATGTATCTCTCTATAGCTGTCATAGGGGATTGGCCGTATACCACTACCAGGTCAGGTACCTGCCCCTTCTGTTCTATATATAAATATGTATATATAATATATCTCTATAGCTGTCATAGGGGATTGGCCGTATACCACTACCAGGTCAGGTACCTGCCCCTTCTGTACTATATATAAACATGTATATATAATGTATCTCTAAAGCGGTCATAGGGGATTGGCCGTATACCACTACCAGGTCAGGTACCTGCCCCTTCTGTACTATATATAAACATGTATATATAATGTATCACTATAGCTGTCATAGGGGATTGGCCGTATACCACTACCAGGTCAGGTACCTGCCCCTTCTGTTCTATATATAAATATGTATATATATATAATGTATCTCAGGGTTGCCGACCCTCCCGGAATTTCCGGGAGTCTCCCGAAAATCGGGTACCCCCTCCCGGCCCCCGGAAGGGTGGGCAACCCTCCCGGATTCAGGGGGGGACCCCCGCATCGCGGCATTAAAATGCCGCAATCCTCGGGTCTCAGAGGAGGGGGCGGAGCTAAAACGGCAAAATCGCGTCATTTTAGCCCCGCCCCCTCCACGGAGATCCATGAATGTGCTGCTGTAACAGCATGGGGGCGGGGCTTAGTGATGTCACTTGTAAGCCCCGCCCCCTGAGCGGCTGCTAAAACTCTCCACTCCGGGCTTCTCCGGGAGAGGAGAATCTTAAAGTCGGCAACCCTGATGTATCTCTATAGCTGGCATAGGGGACTGGCACTCTGTACAAATGACCCAGCCGCCGGGGCTGCCTTCCTCCAGTGTATACACCACAGACCTGGCACCCAGAGACCTGAATACAGGAAGAGGCCGCACTGCACGGATTTGTGTAACCAGCAAGTGTAGTCATCAGGGCAATAACAATGTTACACCATGAGGGGTCAGCGTCACGTTACCAGGGCAGCAGCCATTTCCCGCAGGACCTAAGGCAGTTCCCATACAGTGCAATGTGCTTGGTGAGTGCAGGGTGCAGAGGTCACACAGGAAATACAATAATACACAGATTATATACCTCAGCCTGTGATGTGTGTATTCGGAATAGAGTCCGGCCAGCTCCGTCTGCAGATACCAGGGGGACTTCCTGGTCACGTGACACCGCCTCTCTGACGTCATCCTGTAGTTCTGGAGTCCTCTCTGTACTACAACTACGGGTGCCCAGATGTTCCAAACCTGTAATAACATGGCAGAGCGCAGCAATCCATAAACCAGTGTAGCAGCATTACAGATAGGACAAAAGCTAAAATATTCTAACTAGTGCAATGTGACAAGTAATACATCTACAGACACAAGGAGTTTTCAATAAAGAAAATGTGTATACATATATATATATATATATATATATATATATATATATATATATACATACCCTCCAACTGTACCGATTTAGCCGGTACAGTACCGTTTTTTAACGGTCTGTACCGGCTAAAAGAAAGTGTACCGATTGTACCGTTTTTCAGGGTCAGATGGCTCCGCTTTGGCTTGACTGGCGTTAATTATCGTTGAAGCTTGGCGGTACATAGAAAATGTATTTGTGCCCATTAGAAACCAGTTTATCTCCCGTTCCCAGGGGTGCTTAGCGGGCTGCATTGTGTGCGTCGCGTCATGACGTCACACAGCAGCCGCGGACCCTCGCACTCGGGCTGTCAGCATATATAAATGTAAAGCCTCCTGGAGATGCTGGCGCATGCGCTTGGCGCAACAGCATCTCCTGGGAGGTGAGGGGAGCGCTCAGCGGCCGGGCAGTCAGTCAGAACACAGAAGTTAAAACTCCTTGCGCACAATCCGGCAGCTTGGAGAAGCTGAACACCCTGACCAGAAGGACGGCGTGCAACCTCCTATCTGTGCCAGGTAGGAGCAGGTGGCGGCCAGTGGGATCATATAGAGACACAGTACGTCTCTATTTGATGCCTGAGATCTTTTGCTGCTGGGGAGAAGGCACCCTGCCGCCACACATATGCTGAGGGGGACACACACCTGCTGCCAATACAGTGCTCTGTCCTACCCCCTGTTATAGGCCTGCCACCAGCACAGCACCATATCTCCCCCAATTCCCCAATTACCATTTTTTGAGACTGAAACATTGGAGGGTATGCATTACTAAGCCACCATGTCACATGAGCTGCAGACGTTTGTCTGCAGCTCATGTGACATGGTGGCTTAGTAGTGGGCTGCTGGCATATTAAATCAGTATATTTAATACATTATTTATGCCAGCAGCCCATCAGCTTCATCAGGTGCTCGGCCAGGGGGCAGGGTCACTGCCATATGCCCCCCAGGGCCACTGTTATTTCGCCCTGTCTCGGACCACAAGAATAATGTGGGGAAACTGTCCATTACACATTCAGAAACGGGATGTGGCCACGCCCTTTTTGCCCATGGTCACGCCCACTTTACATGTGGCCACGCCCCTTCCTAAATGTGTACCGATTTCTGCCCCTCAAATGTTGGAGGGTATGTATATATATATATATATATATATATATATATATATATATATATATATATGCATACCCTCCAACTGTACCGATTTTGCCGGTACAGTACCGTTTTTTAACGGTCTGTACCGGCAAAATACAAAGTGTACCAATGTACCGATTTTCAGTGATCCATGCCCCGGCAGGTATTGTTCCAACTTCTCAGGCACATCAGTTATTGCTTTCCGCCATGCCACATTGCGCGGCACTGTGGGAAATTGAGTCCAGTTCACCGATGTCATTAAGCAAGCGGCTGTGCTTGAGTGACTGACTGGACTACATCTCCCAGGCACCAATGCGGTCACACTATTAGGCCGCGAGAGAGGTCCTTCCAGTGTCTGTGGGGAGAGGGTAGACACTGCTGGGCCTGCTGCTCCTTGTGCTGGCTTTGCAGCTCCATACACCTGCCCCGGCTCCATACATCGGCTCCCACTTTATCTGCAGCTGACGGGACGCTGCGGGTTGCAGCAAGTGGGGAGCGCGTATCGGCGGCACACAGTGAGTGGGCGTATATATATATATATATATATATATATATATATATATATGATTGCTACGTGTTTATTTAAAAAATGGCCAGTACACATTCGGAAAGGGAGTGGCCACGCCCACTTTATCATTGGCCATGCCCCCTTTCTGGATGTGTACCGAATTCTGCCCTTCAAATGTTGGAGGGTATGTATATATATATATCTCATACATGCCTACTTTTGAAAACTAGTTTCAGGGAGATTGTAGTATGGATGGACTTTGCATTCCGATGTTTCACTACCATCAATGATCAATGTTTTTGTTTCGATGGTAGTATTTTTACCATTCGAGCGCAGCATTCATATTGTATGTAAATCACCCCCATCTGTATACACATATGTATCACCCCCCCCCCATCCATTATACGTATAATCCTATCACCCCCCTACAACATCCATTATACACACATATATGATTATCACCCCCATCCATTATATATATATATATATATATATATATATATATATCCAGTATACTGTGGGTGTGTGTATATGGGCAGGGAGTGGGGCTGGCCAGACAGATAAACAAGCCGAGGATGGTGGGGGCTGAGCATTCTCCTCTTCCATGTGCAGTCACGGACTCACGGAGCTGCAGGGCGTGTGCAGAGGTTCCCCGGGCTACTTGTGAAGGGAATAGGGAAAGCAGCATGATGCCTTGCAATTGGCTGCCCGCTCTAAGCTGAAAGCAGATAGGTCCAGGGGCAGCTGTCACCCTGCCATGTCATACACTGGCCGGGCGGCAGCAGCAGCAGCAGGCTGTGACGTGGGATAGAGTTCTGCTGTCTGTAAATGTGCTAGGGCCAGCCCAACATCACAATTTGCGGCACTCGCGCATGCGCAGTCCTGGTTTTCGCGCTGGGACCCGCAAAAAATGGGAGAAAGCTAAAGGTTTGCGGGGCACCGGGAGGCTCTGCTAAAAATCGGGAGACTCCCGCAGAATGCGGGAGAGTAGGCAACTCTGAATTAGTACGGATTATTACCTGTTAGTACGCTTTCCTCTACTCCACCATAGCAGCCACATATGGGTTTTCCTCCAATTAGGTAGATATCTGGAAAGGGAACACAACAGCCAAAAAAACTCCCCTAGACACGGCCCCCTATATAAGGCCCGCCCCTTCAGTGCTCTGTGTCTCAATTATATAGCTTCCCAATACATTTTCTAAATCATATTAAGGGTGGGAAACTGCTGCCATGGTGGAGTAGAGGAAAGCGTACTAACAGGTAATAATCCGTACTTTCCTCTACCTCCCCATGGCAGCCACATATGGGTAATACCATAGCAGTAATACAGTAGGGAGGGACAATTTAAAGAAATAATAATTAGTACTTAAAAGGATACGAGGTTATCTTCACCCCCTTATTCTCCTTTCTTTCCTTTTTTTTTTTATATCACTGCACTAAGGATCTTCCTGCCCAGTTTCGCATCACTGGAGGCTCCTACATCCACTCTGTTTTGAGAACGTATGAGCCGAGGCCCAACATGCTGCTTTACAAAGCTCCTCTATTGAAGCTGCCCCCTTTTTCTGCCCACGATGCAGCCACAGCTCTTGTCGAATGGGCCTTAATACCTTTTGGCACCTCCATTTTTCTTATCTTATAAGCTTCTGCTATGCATTCTTTAAGCCACCTTGCCAGTGTAGCCTTTGATGCACCTAAGCCCTTATTTTTTCCTTCCGTTACTAAAAAAAGTCTCTTTGACTTCCTCCAGCCTTCCACTCTTTGGAGATAAATTATTAATGCTCTCTTCACATCAAGGGTATGGAGTCTCCTTTCCTTCTCATTTGCTGGATTAGCACAGAATGCTGGTAGCACTATTTCTTGGTTGATATGAAATTGGGACACTACTTTCGGAAGGAAATTAGGGTTAGTCCTCAACACCACCTTGTCCTCGAAGAATTTAAGAAATGGTTCCTCTGCCCAAAGCGCCTGCAGCTCCGATACTCTTCTGGCAGATGTAATTGCCACTAGAAAAGCAGCTTTCATTGTTAATTTCTTGATAGATATTTCCTGCAGCGGCTCAAATGGCTCTTCCGTTAGCACATTCAATACTAAGTTTAAGTCCCATGGGGCCATAGGGTTATGAAACTGTGGCCTGATCCTTCTTAATGCCTGAACGAATCTCCTTACATACTTATCTTCAGATATTTTTGTATCTAGCATCGCTCCTAGTGCCGAGATCTGAACTCTTAATGAGCTGGCTGACAGCTTTTTCTCTAATCCAGCCTGCAAAAAGTCCAGGACTGTGGGTATAGACCTAGGGTTCCTATGCCCTGCCTCGCAGAACTGAATATAAGTTTTCCATATCTTATAGTATGTAGTTGATGTATTAATCTTCCGGGCCTTAAGTAGCGTGTTTATTACCTTCTGAGAGAAACCTTTTTCTACCAGTGTTCTGGTCTCAGTAGCCATGCCGTCAGACCCCAGTTGTCTGGTTGTGGCCTCGTGTAGTTCCCCTGTCGTAACAGGTCTTCTCTGTCCGGAATCCTTTAGGGTACCTCTACCGACATTCTTATTCTTTTCTGAAACCACGATCTCCTCGGCCAGAAAGGTAATACTGCTATCACCGTTGTCTTCTCCCTTTGTATCTTGTTGAGCAATCTTGATATTATCGGGAATGGAGGGAACACGTACGCCAGGCCTGTGTCCCACTGTGCCGTCAGAGCATCCACCTGACTTGCTCCTGGCTCCCAATGCCTCGACATGAAGATGGGTACTTTGGCATTGGCTCTTGTGGCCATGAGATCTATAACTGGCCATCCCCATCTTTGTACTATGAGTTGAAAGACTTCCTGTGACAGCTCCCATTCTCCGGCTTTTACTGCCCTTCTGCTCAATGCGTCTGCTGCCTGATTTTGTTCTCCTGCTATGAACTCTGCCGTGATGCTCTTTACGTGTAGTTCTGCCCATTGAAGCAGCTCTTCTACAGCCTTCATCATACTTCGACTCCTTGTTCCTCCTTGCTTGCAGATATAGGCTACCACTGATTTGTTGTCTGATCTGATTATTACCTCCTTTTTGTATAGCCTGTCTCTGAAACTTTGATATGCTAGATAAACTGCGTACATTTCTCTTAGGTTGTAGTGTAACTGGCTGTAGATCTTGTTCCATTGTCCTTGTGTTGCTTGTCCTTGGCAAATCGCTCCCCAACCTGATTGGCTGGCATCGGTTGTGACAGTAACCTGCTCGCTTCTTGCGAATGATCTTCCTTTTGATATTCTTCTTTGATTCATCCACCAGCGCAGATCTTCTTTTGCCTTCTTTGATATTCGCACTCTTTGTGACAGATTCTTCCCGTCTCCGTCCCATTGTGCTAACAGACAATTCTGAAAGGCCCGTATATGAAACCTTGCCCAATTTATGGCTTCTAATGCGGCTGACATAAGCCCCAGTATCCTTACACAGTCTCCTGTGCGTACTACTTTTCTCTTCAGAAAACCTGCAATCTCGTTTCTCAGTTAGACGTACTGTCATACTGACCGAATCTATTATAAACCCCAGATACTTCACTGTGTTGTCTGGTTCGAGTTGGCTTTTCTTTTGATTCACGATCCAGCCGTGCTCCTGTAGGTAGCTCATCACTCTGTTTGTATATTCTCTTGACTGCTCTGCAGACCTCGCCATGACAAGTAAGTCGTCTAGGTATGCCCAAACTGGAATACCTTCCTTTCTTAGATTTGCTATCAGCACTATTAGCACCTTTGTAAAAGTTCTTGGTGAAGTACAGAGGCCGAAGGGTAAGGCTGTGAACTGATAAGTTACGCCTTTTAGGCGAAACCTTAGATACTTCTGATGCAGATGATTTATCGGAATGTGCAAATAAGCATCCTTCAGATCTATAGTTGTCAGAAATGAATTCTCTTTTATGTCTGGGAGTATTGTGCGCACTGACTCCATCTTGAATCTCTGCGTTTTCACAAAGGTATTTAGTCTTCTTAAATCCAGTATTGTTCTGAAGCCCCCCGTGGCTTTCCTCACCACAAAAAACCTGGACTGCCATCCTTTGTTCTCTTGGTCTTGTGGTACTACCACCACGACACCTTGTTCTATCATATTTTGGAGGCTTTCCAACAGTGCCTTCCTCTCTTCTGGATCTTTCGGAATTGGCGACTCCTCCTTCCAGGATCCTGGTGTCTTTATAAACTCTATTTTGTAACCGGATGAGATAACTTCTCTCACCCACTTGTCCTCTACCGATCGGTCCCAGACATGATGAAATTCTCTTAGTCTGCCCCCGACCTTTAGCCTGACGTCATTGTGACATGTTTCTAAATCCAAATCTTCCTTCCTTGCCTCTTTGGCCACGAAAGGAACCTCTATTACTAAACCAGGGTCTTCTGTACCCCCTTCCTGGCCTGTATGCCCTTGCCTCTTTGAAATCCGTTGTCTGAAACTTCTGTTGTCTGACAAACGGCCTCTTTGCAGACTTTTCCTGAGGGAGCCATGCTGATTTCCCTCCTGAAGTTTTTGATATTATATCGTCTAAATTCTTTCCAAATAAGTATTCACCCTGAAAGGGCAGTGACACCAACTTATTTTTGGATTGGGCATCTGCCACCCATGGTTTCAACCAGAGAGCTCTCCTGGCGACAATTGTTGCTGCATTGCTCCTCGCTGCCAAGCGCACATTGTCCAGGGAAGCGTCACATATAAATTCTATAGCCACCTGCATATTCTGGATTACTTTAAGTAGCTCTGATCTCTTAATCCCGTCTAGTAAGTCAGACTCTAGGTCCTGACACCATGACCTTAAGACCCTGGAGGTCACTGCCACCGCAGAAGAAGCTTTTATGGCCGCCCCAGAGGTCATATATTGTTTCCGTAGGCACATTTCTAGTTTTCTTTCCATTGAGTCTCTAAACACATTCACGTCTTCCAATGGAAGAGTGGTTTTTCTGGAAATACAGGCAATAGCTGCGTCAACCTTAGGTACTAGTTCCTATTTTTTAACTTGCTGATCTTCAAATGGGTACATTTTCATAATCCTTAAGGGAACAGCCACCTTTTTATCCGGACTATTCCATTCCTCCTCCACAATGTCTTTCAATGGTTTGGACAAAGGAAATGTTTTAAATTTTTTCTTCTTATCTTTAAACAGAAGATCTTGTAACTTCCCCTCTTCCTGAGGGTCCTCTATCTCTAAGGACTTATTGATCAGTCCCAATAGATTATTCAATAAATCTGGGTTAAATTCCAGTTTGGCTTTGTCGGAGGGAAGTTCACCTTCCTCTATTTCATCCCCTGCAGCTATGCCTTCCGCCTGTTCAGAACCATCTGAATCTTCTGACGGGGGTTCTCTGGGTCTCTTCTTAGACATTTTTTCTAAATCACCCTTTGATACAAAGGTATCAGCTAATGCTGATCTAAGCATAGACACCAGGTCATTCATTTGTTCTGGTGCTAGAAACTGCACCCCTTTACATTTGTCACATACTGATCCAATTGTCTTGTCATGTAATACTTTGTCGCAAACTGAACATTTCGCTGTATGCAGTTTTTTATGCTTCATCTTTGTCTCCACTTTTTCTTTACTTGTCTCTCTGAAAAGTACGGAGACAAACCTGAATCCTAATCTCAATAACATTCAGTATGAGAACAACAAGAAAAAATATGAAAAATATGAAAAATATTCAAAGAAAAAAATATTCCCTGGCTTACCCTGCCTTAGGAGTTTGTTTTTTCTCCTCCTCTATAGTGATCACTGCACACTCTAATACAGAGGAAAAGAGACAATGGACTATCATTCCATGTAAGAATGGAGGAGGTAAGCCAGTGCCCCAGCAGCGCTGCTGCCTCCTAGGGCCTTACCTGGCCAGCTGGCAACACGGACCGACTAAGCTTCAGTCACCTGGTCCTGCGTAATCCCCCTCCTGATAGCAGCGATGTACCCGGCGCTGTCTCCATACCAGCGACTTCCTTAAGTAGCAACCAGTTGCCGGCTTCCCGCGCTGGGTATCCCGCGTCATCACTCTGCACCGCGACTCTCTGCTGACGTCAGACGCCGCCGTACGTGCGTCCCACGCCGCCGCCACAGACGTCAGACGCCGCGACCATCGACAGTGCTTGTACGCGCCGGCTCCCTCGCGCGAACTGGTCCCGGCTCCTGCTGATCCCTGACACCAACGCTGCTGGAGGGGGAACGTACCAAGGTACACGCATATCCCTAACTGCACACAGCAGCGGGCGCCTAGCTTCATCTCCCCACTACACTAGGTAGCGGGAGATCCATATTCCTTGCCCAACTCCTAACTGCACTAGGCAGCAGAGAAGGCTCTTCACAGGGTAAACCTTCCATCTACCCGGAAAGGGAAAAAAAGACACAGAGCACTGAAGGGGCGGGCCTTATATAGGGGGCCGTGTCTATGGGAGTTTTTTTGGCTGTTGTGTTCCCTTTCCAGATATCGACCTAATTGGAGGAAAACCCATATGTGGCTGCCATGGGGAGGTAGAGGAAATATATATATATATATATATATATACACATACATACTCTCAACAGGTGTGGGGGTGTAGATTGAAGGATACCCCAATGCACAGCACTCCAGAATTTCAGATAAACAAGTGAGATTTATTACAACGTTTTGGGGAGATAACCTCCCCGTCGTCAGGTGTACAGCAGTGATATCCTGCATACTATGTACTCTCGCGAGATCCCTCTGTGAAAACTCACAAACCCGGAAGTGCAGCGTTACAGCAGGGCCGAGCTGCGGCTAGCAGCTTCCAGGCTATCGCTACACCACCAACAAGTGGGGACAGGTGGCCTTTTGAATCCCAGCCACCGCTGCACAACCAACTGAATTCAGACCCAGAAGTGCGGAGCCACAGCAGGAACTAGCTGCGGCTGCCAGCATCCCGGACACGGCTACACCACCAATGAGCGGGGACAGGAGGCCGTGTATTTCCTGACACCACTGCATCACCAATGGACTTCATTCCATCTATGGTCCCAGGGAGGCAACAAGGAACCATGGCCTGCATCACAAAAGAAGGGTAAACTTATGCAAACGGTCCGCCGCAGATCATAGACACACTTTGATTAATAGTTTACTCATGAATTTGAATAGACCCTGTCAAATTTTTATGGTACTTGTTTTGTTCTTTTATGGTACTCGTTTCCTAGAACGGCGCATAGCTTAGTGGGCTATTCTGCGTAGGAAAATCGCATCGCGTACCGTATACATAGTGTTGTGCGATGCGATGTCCATGTTAAGTGCACAGGAGTGCTTATACAATTAAATATCGCATGGCACCAAACGTGATGCGATATTTGATTGTATAAGCACACATGCCATGTGATGTGATAGGTGCTTACTATGCCATGTAATGCACCTCTGGCATTTTTTTGCGTCACACCAACTATCCACGCCACCCCGAAGCGTGGCGAGCGGCAGCGGAACGCGTCCTCTGACCTTTTCATACCCCCACTAACCACGTCGGCGTGGAGTTGACTTTATATAATGTGGCAAGCGCGAAGCGTGGCGAGCGCACGCGGAATACATGTAAAGTAACCCACGTCCCCTCACTGCGCTCACCACGCTTCGGGCTATATAAAATCAACTCCACGCCGACGGGGATAGTGGGGGTATGAAAAAGGTCGGAGGACGCATTCCACTTCCGCTCGCCACGCTTGGGGTTGGCGTGGATAGTGGCGGTGTTTTAGGAATACATTCACACCAGCCATATCATACATCTGAGAGAGTAATGACGACAAGTGTTAACAAGAACTGTCATTTTTACTGAAATATATGAAAAGTAATGATAAAAGATAATATTAATAATAATGATTCAATAACAATAAAGATAAGAAAGATAAAATATAATATAATAAATCACGAATAATAATTAACAATAAAAAGATAATAATTAAAACATCAGTCCTCTTTAGGAAGGAAGGTCAGTACGAACAGGGCTCTTTCAAAAGGGTTCTCCGCACCCAATGTTTGCCTCCAAATAAATTATTGGAGGTACAACTTCAACATGTGGCATGCCGTACCCCTCTGACGCTTGTTGTGCCACTTGCACGCGCCCCACATGTGCTCGATATTTTGCGTATGCACGCCTGTTGTAAGATCTACAAAATTGTACCTATGGTTAACTTGTGCATGGTAATCAGGGCTGCCAAGAGAAATCCTGGGCCCCGGTACAACAGCGTCACGGGGCCCCCTGGAGTGACGAGCTACAAAAAAGAAGTGTGGCCATTAAAGGATATAGGGGTGTGTACCACACCATATACCCAGTGGCGTAACTACCGAAGGTGCAGGGGGTGCAGCTGCTATGGGGCCCGAGCTTCCCCAAGGGCCCGCTGCTCCCCCTGCACCAGTGTCACACCAGAGCAGCAGAAAGTGGCGCCGTGGAAGAGTCAGTCAGTCTAGGAGGCAAGCCCGTTCTCTGACTGCACTGACTGCAGGACATGTCCCTGCAGCCAGTGGATGGGGCTTCTAACATTGATTGCTGGTCATGCGCACATCCTGACGCTGTCCACGGCCTCACTAGCCATTGCATCGGTACCTGAAACCTTCTGGACCTCACCGCTGCAGTAAATCTCCAGAGAGAACAAATGTAGCCAGGGAGGTAATATGCGGCTGACCATGTGAGGCTCCTCTATGGGACCCGCCCGCCACACTGACTGCTGCAGCCTCCGCGATCTCACCGCTGCTGTCTAGTTCGGGAGAGCCTGGGAGTTTAGTTGTATGTACTGCTGCAGACCACGTGGGATATCGCTAGGACCCGCGGCTGCCCCTGCATTTATTGTTGCTGACACAACACTTCTCTCCCTAGTTGACCCGCGGCGCCGGGGATGGCTTAAAATTCAAAGTAAGTTGCCAGCTGGGGAACTTCTCTACTAATGTGTGACACCGCCACAGCGGCTTGTCACATAAAGCTCTGCTGGTGTTATGGTCCACCATTTTGGGGCACATAACAGCTTAAAGATGTGTCATTATAGTATTGCACAATTATATATTTTATGTCTCTATGCCTTGCTGTCTGTCTCTCTCCCCATCGCTGTCGCCCCATTGCTCTTCCACCTCTCTCTTCACATCGCTGTCATCTACTCTCCCCATTGCTGTCACCCTCTCCCTTCGCTATCCCTCCTCTCTCTCCCCATTCTTGATGTCCCTTCTTCTCTTTCTCTCCCCAACGCTGTCCCTCCTCTTTCTCTATCACCATCGCTGGCCCTCCCTCTCTTTGGGGCAGATTTATTAAGCTTGGAGAAGAGATAAACTGGAGATAAAGTGGAGAAAATGTAAAAGGAGATAAAGCACCAGCCAATCAACTCCCAACTGTCTTTTTCAAACACAGTTGATTGGCTGGTGCTTTATCTCCTTTTACCTTTTCTCCGCTTTATCTCCAGTTTATCTCTTCTCCAAGCTTAATAAATCTGCCCCTTTCTGCCTTAACACTATTCCTCTTTTCCCAATGCTCACTCTCCTTTCTCTCCCCGACTTTGTCACTGGGGGTGGGGGGCCCCTTTTAGAATTTTGCTATGGGGCCCATAGAGTTCTAGTTACGCCTCTGCATATACCCTTTATGCAACGCAAAGGTAGACTCCTTATACTTGCCCCTTACACATTATGCTACACAGAATGAGCCAAAATTTACATGGAATATCTTAAAATTCACATTATGTCACATGGAATGACACAAAATTCACATTATGCCACACAGATTGAGGCAAAATTCAGGGACAGTGAGAGGAATGGTGGGGATGCAGGGACAGAGACGGTGGTGTCGAAGGGCCAGACGGAGACAAATTAGGTCTAGAAGGTCATTTCTATGTAAGGGATGGCAACAGAAATCTTATGCACCAATATCACTGGGATTGAAAAATGCTCAATCCCAGGATCCTGGGATTGGCATCCCAAAAAGAAAATTGCCCCCTGTGCCCCCACACTGACTTACTTTTTCTGAGCAGCGGAGGGGGGAAGGCGTCAGTAGACAGGTGCGACGTGGGAGGCCCGGCGGCGAGCAGGTTCCGGCGTAGGGTATGATGTGGGAGGACGTGGGAGGCCCGGCGGCGAGCAGGTTCCGGCGTCGGGTATGATGTGGGAGGCCCAGCGGCAAGCAGGTTCCGGCGCTGGTGGTCAGCGCTGTAGCCTGCGCAGCGTGACCTATGATCGAATCACGCTGCGCAGGCCGCAAGCCGGGTTAAGAACAGCCGGGCAGTGTCTGAGCGAGTGCTCAGACGCTGACCGGCATTAGACTGCGCATGCGCAGGCGTGAGTTGGTGTGTGGCCGCCGCTGCACAGACACAGCTAACCCCATGCCGGCTCTCCTAGTCCAGTGGTCTCCAACCTTAAAAAATGTCCCCAAGAGCTACTAACATTTGAACAATTCCCCTGATACTATGCCGCACACCATAATGCCCCAGCGCAATATGCTGCACACTGTAATGCCCGATACATTATGCCGCACACCGCCATTTCTCTGAAACATGATGCAGCACACCGCAATGCCTGATACTATGCTGCACACTGTAATGCCCCTGACACATTATGCCACACATTGCAATACCCCTCACACCTAATGCATACCTCCCAACTACGGCAGTGGAGAAAGGAAAATATGTGCGTGCCAGAGGCACGCGTCAAAAATTTTTGGGCTCCGTTTTGTTTCTGTGAGGGCATGGCCAGTGCTGTGTGAACTGCTGGCCATGCCCTCAGCCTCCCTGCCTGATTAGACGCATGCAGTGTCTATTTCCCACAGGACCGTCCCAAAAAAATGGGATGTCACACAAAAATTGATACACACTGACTATGCCACACCACGTTGCCCCCCCACAGTAAGGCTTCTAATAAATTATAAATTACCTGCTTGTTGCCAAGGTGGTTAATGTCCGTTGCCAAGGGGTTAATATGCATTGCCAGGGGTTATTGCTTGTTGTCAAGGGGAGTTCATGTCCGTTGCCAGGGGTTCTTGCTCATTGCCAAGGGGGGGGGGGGGGGGGGGGTAAATGTCTGTTGCCAGGGGTTCTTGCTCGTTGCCAAGGGATTAATATGCATTGCCAGGGGTTATTGCTTGTTGCCAACAGGTTTATATTTGTTCCCAGGGGTTAATGCTCATTGCCAAGGGGGGGGGGGGGGGGTTAATGTCCATTGCCAGGGGTTCTTGCTCGTTGCCAAGGGGGGTTAATGTCCATTGCCAGGGGTACTTGCTCATTGCCAAGGGGTTATTAAATGTTGCCCAGGGTTTAATATTTTTTGCCAGTGGTTCTTGCTCGTTGCCAAGGGGCAAGGGGGGTTTATTTCCATTGCCAGGGGTTCTAGCTCGTTACCAAGGGGTTAATATGTGCCCGGCCACCCGCCCGTCAGCTGCTGCTGCCCCTGCCTTACCCTGCCTTCCCCTGCGCACAGAGAGACAGACGCTAGAAGTCATTTTTCACTTCCAGCGTCTCTGACAGGAAGCACAGCCCAGCAGCGTTACCAGGAAGTGCAGAGCTGTGCTTCCTGTCAGACGCTAGAGGTGAACTATGACTTCTAGCGTCTGTCTCTCTGTGTGCAGGGGAAGGACAGGCAGGGGCAGCCGCAGCTGACGGGTGGGTGGCCGGACACATGGGCGGACAGGTCCTAGTCCTCCCGACGCACCCGCAGCCCCAATAAATATATTTTTTTTTAGTGCGTGTCCGGACCCGGGCCCCCCTGGCAGGGGGGCATCGTCGACCTCCACGATTTTCCTGGGCCCGTCAATCTGCCGCTGCAGCTGCAACAGTAGGGCAAACGTGCAGGCCTCTCTCATCCATCTGTTATATAAGACGGCAGTCTTTTTCGACATATCCAGCTCCTCCTGGCAAAACTGGATTGAGGTCAGCTTCTGGGCCCAGGCATAAATTAACTCTCACAATTAGCTCCCCCAGGACCCCTGCCCATGCTGACCGGTCAGGGGGTGAATGCTTTGGCCGGGGGGAATTGTATACTTTCCCGGGGGGACTTGTATAAAAAGTCTGGTACTCTTTACCTAGAAGGGCGCCCATCGTGGGCATCGCATGTACATCGTATGCCATTATAATGGCATGCGATGCGACCGATGCGATGCCCGCGATTTTACATAGAAAACCATATTAAAATGTAAATGGCGTCGGTCGCATCGCATGCGGCCAAAAAATCGCATGCGATGCGACCGACGCGATTACCGCGATTTTACATAGGGAACAATGTTAAATGGCCCACAGACCCCAAATAGCCACCCTGGGCCCCCCCCCAATTGTTAACGCCACCCCACGATCAACGTGAACCCGAAGCGTGGCGAGCACAGCGGTACGCGTCCTCCGACCTTTTCATACCCCCTCTATCCACGTCGGCGTGGACTTGAGAATAGATAGTGTGGCGAGCGGACGCGGATACCTGTGAAGCCCATGTAGGGACGCGTATACATGTGAAGGTATCCGCGTCAAAACGCCACGCTTCGAGCTCGGTGGCTCGCTGCGCTCGCCACACTATGTATTCTCAACTCCACGCGACGTGGATAGTGGGAGTATGAAAAGGTCGGAGGACGTGTACCGCCGCCTCTCCCGGCATGCAATTTTTTGGTCGCATGCGATGCGACCGACGCAATTTTTTTACTTGCGATGCCCATGATCAAAATCGTGGGCGCCCTTCTAGGTAAAGAGTACCAAAAGTCTCCCCCCGGCTGTGGCATTACCCTGCTGGCTGGTTGGGCCCGGTGATGGTTCTTGAAATGCGGGGGACCCCTAGTCATTTTGTCCAACGTATTTTGGGAACCAGGACCGGCCCTTGAGCCTTGTGCTGGTTTTATAAAATCCAGGGAACCCCAATTTGTTTCTTCCTGTGATTTAATGAAACCAGGACTGGCTCTTTGAGCCCGGGGCTGGTTATGCTCAGGAGGAGGGACCCCACACCATTTTTTTTAACCATTTTTTTTTGGGACAGAACCATGCACAGTTCACAATGATCTGTGCATGGTTCTGTCAAATTCGGCAGTCAGAACCTGGTCTAATTTTTTGGCCATTTTTGGTAACCTTTACCAAAAATCGCACCCTATTACATGTGCGAGTTAGATGCTTTCCAATGGGAAAACATCTGGATGCGAATTGAAGTTTGACTAAAAATCGCCACTTCAAAATGTGCGAATCGCACCCTATAAAATATGCGATTTTTGGGAAATGCCCGAAAATGGCAGTTTTCGCGAAAAAAATCCCCCCGAAAAATAATCGCACCCTATTACATTTCGTCCCAATGGTCTGAGTCGCAGAGACGAAGACCTCTGGTGGGAGCCGGGACCAATACTGGAATCGGGGAGGCTGCGGAAGACCCCTGCGCATATACCTTGCGTGAAGCAGGAGAGAGTTAGTGGTAAAAGACAACCGGTTTATTATAATGCAGGAAGGTTGTAAAATGACAGGCAGTAACGTTTGCAAGGTGGAAGTCTCTGAACAATATTACACAGGAACAGGTAATGCAATACGTTACTGTATATGTGAGATAATGACTCGATGGTGGAACATCGGACTTGAGATGACTCGAAAAGATATATGGAGTTGGATGACGGATGAAGAGAAGGAATCCGGAATATAGGAACTAGGATTGATGATGGAACATCGGATGATGACGGAACATCGGATGATGATGGAACATCGGATGAGGATCGATGGCGGAACATCGGATGATGACGGAACATCGGATCAGGATTGGAATCCTGGAGCTAGGCTGGAACCAGCAGGTGAGTCTGGCAGTGGACACAGAATCACAGGAGATGGTAAACCTGGATGGTCACAGGAGATAGTAAACCTGAACAGGCTCAGGAACTGGAGGCACCTGGAGAGTCACGCTGCAGCAGGGAGAGACAAACACCAACTGGCAACACTTGCATAAGGAAATGACAACTGAAGCACTAGCATTGGAGTGAGCGCTACCAGCATACTTATACCCACTGCTTGGCCAGGATTGGCCGGGCAGGTATGACAGGGAGATCACTTCAAGCAGGATTGGACAAGAAAGACATGTGACTGGGAAAACATGGCAGCCCCCATGTCAGGCTAAGACAGGAAAGACTGTTTGTAGTTGCCATGCTTGTGGCCGGGAGCAATGGTGGCAGACAGGGAGATTGCTGAGTACTGGACACTGTCTCTGCAGGTGAGGGAAGTGGTGCGCCGCGCAGGCGCAGACTCAGCAGTGCTGAGAGGATCGGAGAATGACTGAGAGGAAGGCACACAGCACCCAGGATGCCGGCTGTATCGGGACTTGAACTGCAAGCTGAGCCTGCGCAGACACTTAGCCGGTAAGAGAGCTTGCTTCAATACCCGGATCATGACATGAGTATATGAGAGCTGTGAGGGAAATGTGAAGAGAAGAGGGCTTTGACAACAGGAGGGAAGAGGGCCCTGCTGCGAGGATCTTACAATCTAGTAGGAAGGGGAGCCATACAGATTACAAGAATATGAATATCCTTACAAAGAAATAAGGATTAAAAAGGGTTGAGATTACCTGAAGGATAAAAAGGTAAACAGGGGGATGTCCGGAGAGGACAAAAGGGCAAAACAGTAAGGGTTTTTGGGGCACACTTGTAAAGATATAAGTAATGGGTATATTGAGAGAATTTAAAATCTAACTTTTATTACACAATTCTAAAATAGAGAGACGTCACTCAAATTAAGTACATATGTGCATAGGTAAATTATCTGGACAATTTAAATAGTCTATTCATTAAATCACAGGCAAAAATGATTTATACACGGAATCCACCTTCAAAGCTATATACAGGTTGAGTATCCCGTATCCGTATATCTCTTATCCGAATTATTTCAAAAACCGTTGTTTTTGGAATCATTGGAATTTTTTTTTTTTACCCCCCCTAACCCTCTTTTCATACTTACCAAGTCCCAGGGCGTCCACAGCAGGCCTCCGGCATCTTCTCCAGGGTCTCCAGCGGTCCCAGGAATACATTGCGCGAGTGTGCGCGCGCCGGTGACGTCACCGGTGCGCGCGCGCACACTCGCGCAATGCATTCCTGGGACCGCTGGAGACCCAGAGAAGATGCTGGAGGCCTGCTGTGGACGCCCGGGGACTGCGTGGACGCCGAGGGACCACCGGACACCATCAGGGGACAGGTAAGTATGGCTAAAACAATTTATTCCAAAAACCGGAATATTCCCCTATCCGGAATGCTCGTGGTCCCGAGCATTTCGGATAGGGGATACTCAACCTGTATTTACACCAATTTGGCTTTGACTACCCTGTGTCTTATAGATCAATAGGGACAAATCCCATGTGATTCCAGGATATGTTCAAGCGTTGTTCTTGTATCCACTCACGAGTCTTAATTATGACTTAATAATAATTCCACTTGTTTAAGATATAGATAGTTTTAGAAATAAAGGGTAGAGCATGGGAAGACCCCTCATAAGGCACCCTGTGCTTCTGCTGTCTTGGTATGAATACGGCACAGAGTATTCCCAGACCGTCTCCCAACTGGTACTGATCCGGCCCTTCACTGCTTAGCTGCTGAGTGTGGAAAGGGATTAGGCGGCACAGTGATGTATGGCAGTATAACCTGAAATATGAGAGAGAACAGACTGGTTGATGAGGTCCAGTGTCACTTCTGCTTTCCACTGGAAGGATTCAGACCATATTACCATTAGGCATTGCAGGGAAAGTGCGACGTCACGGTGAACAACCCTCTCTACGGCGAAACACGTGTCCAAGGACAGGGTCCACCTCCTCATGTTGACCACCACGTCACTGGCCAGCTGATTGCGCCGGCGGGTCTCTCTGACTTCAAACTGCCACTTGCGGCAGCAACATCGCGGCTAGAACATCACGGCCAGCAAAGGGGTCCTCTTTCCCTTGCTTCCCGCGCCGCTCCGGGCACTCTACCTACCACCCCACGAAGCCGCTTCCTATCTCCATTAACGGCAAATATTGAAAAAAAGATCAGGTGGCCGTCGGGCTAGTCCCGGTTGGGTACAGATATTTTTTGCCGGGTACGGAGCAGTCACCCTGCTCCCACACACGTAGTAATTCCACTTTGGTATATACATGCCATCTCTTAATCTAACTATTTACTGCTGCACTCTGTTAGGACAGATACTATTATTGACATTTATTGCCTATCCTTTGCAATCCACAGTCGTAAATTTTGTACTACCTACAAGGATTTATTGTGTTACCTCATTTTCTGTGTCAGCAATACCTACATTTCAATCTATTGGCTATTTTGTCAACAATATATGTATGCAATTCATTGGCTGCCTTTGATATCATCTTGTTCTTTAGTATATATCTTGTACAAACCCATTATTCTCTGCTGCAATATATGGGCACACATGTGAAAACTTAGTGTGACAGGCACAAATTATAAAATCCAGTGTGTAATCCTCAAAACAAATTATTTATTTTGGAAGCAATTGTGATATCTGGATTTCGATGTCTGGCTGTTCACCTAGCAGTATATGGATACAATTTATTGGCTGCCTCAGATAGCAGTCACCTTGCCTTCTCATAGCAGTGTTTATCCAGAAACCCTATTTAGCTGTTTATTCGTACTCCTATGCCTAAAATCACTGCTCATCTGGATACAATCCATTGGCTGCTCCTTTAGCAGTACATTGATGCAATTTATTGGATGATTTGATACAATTTATTGGATGCCTTGATACAAATTATATCATCAGAAACATATCACAGCTTTTATGTTGAAATAATCTGTATATGTTTAAACACACTGTCTGTCTGAAATCCACTTATTGTGGTTCTAAAGGATATTGCTCCAGGAGCATCTCATTACTCTGCCATCAAGAGAGCAATTCAGCATCTTTTAACCCCCACGTCTCCAATAATGCACAGTACTAACTTACTGGTGTTAATGTGACTTGGTTAATCGCAAATAGGGGGTACACATACTCTTCTCCCCCCCCCCCCCTTCTTTCATGCATATATCTCTTTTTTTCTATGGGGAGCGGTAACAGGTTATCACTCGGTACTTATGAGTTATCCGGGCGCCCGATTTCTAAATCGGGTCGGATCGGGCACATCGCATCGCATCGCATGCGACCATCGGATGCGATGCGATGCGATGCCCCGATTTTTCCATAGGAATCAATGTTAAAATGGACTGAGTCCATTTTAACATGGAATTCAATGGGGAAAAGGGGTCCATTTCATACCCCTACTATCCAAGTGGGCATGGAGTTGGATATAAACCCGTGGCGAGCGTAGCGAGCCACCGAGCGCGAAGCGTGGCGAGCGTAGCGAGCCCCGCGAGGGGACATAGAATACCGTTCGCTCGCCACGCTTCGGGCGCGGTGGCTCGCTACGCTCGCCACGGGTTTATATCCAACTCCATGCCCACTTGGATAGTAGGGGTATGAAATGGACCCCTTTTTCCCATTGAATTCCATGTTAAAATGGACTCAGTCCATTTTAACATTGATTCCCATGGAAAAATCGGGTCATCGCATCCGATGGTCGCATGCGATGCGATGCGATGCGATATCGCATCGCATCGCATCTGATTGTATGCCTTAACTTAAGGCATACAATCAAAAAATCGGGCGCCCAGATAACTCATAAGTACCTATCACTCTCATCCCTCATCCAATATCGTATATATGATGCTGGATAGCAGAAGGGCCTGATTCATGCATTAACCATATCCTTCCAACTCCATTCTATCATATTTCCTATCACTCTCTCATCCCTGGAGGGTCGCACTTTCCCTGCAATGCCTAATGGTAACAGGGTCTGATGTGAATCCTTCCAGTGGAAAGCAGAAGTGACACTGGACCTCATCAACCAGTCCGTGCTCTCTCATCTTTCAGGTTATACGGCCATACATCACTGTGCCGCCTAATCCCTTTCTGCACTCAGCAGCTAAGCAGTGAAGGGCCGGATCAGTACCAGTTGGGAGACGGTCTGGGAATATTCGGTGCCGTATTCATACCAAGACAGCAGAAGCACAGGGTGCCTTATGAGGGGTCTTCCCATGCTCTACCCTTTATTTCTAGAACTATCTATGGTCCTTATTCTGGTTGGTGCGGTAATATCCGCGTGCGTTCGTGCCGCCGATGTTTTGTGTCTGCGCATGTGCAGAGGCGTCTCTGCGCATGTGCGAACGGAACGCACGGCCACATTCCGCATGAAATGTGTACACTACGAACAGGGGGTGGAGAGGGGTGTGAAGGGCTGTTTGGGCTCATTACCATATGTTTACACCCCACGTTTCATGGGCGTTCCCATGCAAACGCTGGGCGTACGTATGGTAATGCGGTCGTGACGCACGTGTAGGGGGCGGACATATGACATTGCCGGATGTCAGCTGCCCGCCCAGATCCCTGCTTTTGCACGGAGAAATGCCCGTGTGGTCTGAGGTTGCGGGAGCTGCCTGGCCACTCGGTCTGCGACCATCGAATGATGGGGGAGGTTCCCTGAGATGGAGGAGGTGTATTCATGAGAAATACACGTGCGGTCCGTTCGGACAGCTTCTTACCACGTACGGACGGAGTTGGCGATCCGTATGGAAGGCGGGGTTTAGGACACACGGTGCTGGCCGCATATTCGGATCCGGCCGCACCGATCAGAATAAGGGCCTATATCTTAAACAAGTGTAATTATTATTAAGTCATAATTAAGGCCCTTATTCTGATCGGTGCGGCCGGATCCGAATATGCGGCCAGCACCGTGCGTCCTAAACCCCGCCTTCCATACGGATCGCCAACTCCGTCCGTACGCAGTAAGAAGCTGTCCGAACGGACCGCACGTGTATTTCTCATGAATACGCCTCCTCCATCTCAGGGAACCTCCCCCATCATTCGATGGTCGCAGACCATCGAATGCAGGACCGAGTGGCCAGGCAGCTCCCGCAACCTCAGACCACACGGGCATTTCTCAGTGCAAAAGCAGGGATCTGGGCGGGCAGCTGACATCCGGCGATGTCATATGTCTGCCCCCTACACGTGCGTCACGGCCGCATTACCATACGTACGCCCAGCGTTTGCATGGGAACGCCCATGAAACGCGGGGTATAAACATATGGTAATGAGCCCAAACAGCCCTTCACACCCCTCTCCACCCCCTGTTCGTAGTGTACACATTTCATGCGGAATGTGGCCGTGCGTTCCGTTCGCACATGCGCAGAGACGCCTCTGCACATGCGCAGACACAAAACATCGGCGGCACGAACGCACGCGGATATTACCGCACCAACCAGAATAAGGACCTAAGACTCATGAGTGGATACAAGAACAACGCTTGAACATATCCTGTCGAATCACATGGGATTTGTCCCTATTGATCTATAAGACACAGGGTAGTCAAAGCCAAATTGGTGTAAATATATATAATTGAAGGTGGATTACGTGTATAAATCATTTTCGCCTGTGATTTAATGAATAGACTATTTAAATTGTCCAGATAATTTACCTATGCACATATGCACTTAATTTGAGTGACGTCTCTCTATTTTAGAATTGTGTAATAAAAGTTAGATTTTAAATTCTCTCAATATAACCATTACTTATATCTTTACAAGTGTGCCCCAAAAACCCTTACTGTTTTGCCCTTTTGTCCTCTCCGGACATCCCCCTGTTTATCTGTTAGCTTCATTGCTGAACTATTTTGGGAGCACCACCAACCAAGCACTCTAGCGGTACTAGTGCCTAATTAGGTCCTATGTTGGTTTCTTTGAAAATAACCGATACATTACTTTCATTAAAGAGCCTGTGACAATCCTTCCCCTCCTTAACCCAGGATAAAAAAAGGGGCAGACTAGATGGGCCAAATGGTTCTCCCCTACAGCACCCACCGGAGTCAGTCAGCACATATGGATCCTGATGCGGTCCTGCTGTGGGGTGGGGGGGCAGCATGTCAGGGGCCCTGGTTAAAGCCATGTTTGGAGGTAGAGCCAGTGTGCGGGGGGTGGAGAGTAAGTGAGGCCTACGGCCGTAGTTAGGCCGTCTATGGGTCAAGGTCCACCTCTGTTGTTCCCCAGTACTGCAGCCGTACCTACTGCTTGAGGCTTCTCTGGGGGGGGGGAGGGGAGGTGCTGTTAGGTTCACCCTGGTGCTGGGGGCAACTGGGCTCTTCCACCACTGGAGGTCATTTTTGGCCAGGCCCACAGGTCAGGAGCCCTCTGCTGTGCGGGCCGAGGTTCTGGGGTCTGAGTATAGTAGCAGCGGCCGGGGTTTTAGTGGGCCAGGGTTTTTGCTGGCTGGGATGGTGTCACAGCGGCATTGGAGGAGCAGCTGTGGTGGCGCCTGGGACACTAGGCGCTCTGCGTTGCCATACCAGGGGCCACATCCCTGATGAACCTGGCGCTCTGGCGCCCTCCGTCTACTCCTCCCTCGTCTTCATCGCATCTCCCATCATCTTAATGATGTACCCACGGCTGTCCATTCATATGAGTTCTGACTGACTTTTGTCTACATGCAAGGACGCTGAAGCTGTTATACTGTATGTTGAATTTTAACCCCTTCACGACATTTGACGTACATGTACGTCATGGTCGGGAAGTACTTCCCGACATTTGACGTACATGTACGTCATGGATTCTAACTGTCACTGCGTCTATAGACGCGGTGACAGTTAGGAGATGTCTGCTGTCCCTGACAGCAGACATCCCCCCTCGTCGCCCAGGGGGGGCAGGGGTGCCCCCCCCGGTCGGCGATCGCTGTGATTGGCTGTTCAAATCTGAACAGTCAATCACAGCGTTTCCTGTGTTACCGGCGGCTAAGCCGCTCGGTAACACAGAAAACGGTGGTGATCGGTGCAGCACCGATCACCACCGAGCGGCAGCACCCCCCTCCCACCCGCCGGGCACTCACCCGGCAGCAGCAGCAGCTCCAGCGGCTCCACCGCTACGTCCGGAGCGCACGCTGCGCTCCCCTCCTCCCCCCTCCCCCCCGCAGCAGCAGCAGCAGCAGCAGCATCATGCTGCTGCTGGAAAAGTGAAAAATAAAATAAAATAAAAAATAATGTGCAAATGTGTGTATATATATATATATATATACACACACATATATATATATATATATATATATATATATATATATATGTGTGTGTATATATATGTATATATATATATATATATATATATATACACACATATATATATATATATATGTGTGTGTGTGTGTGCGTATACCGCACCGATCACCAACGATCGCCAGCCCCCCCCCCTCCCACCCGGCAGCCCCCCTCCCTCCCACCCACCCGGCTGCCGCAGCGCCAGCACCCCTCCCACCCCCCCGCCAGCCGCAGCGCCAGCCCCCCTCCCAAAGCTGGTGACCAAAATGGGGTCACTTGTGGGGGGTTCCACTGTATTGGTGCTTCGGGGGTCTTGCTAATGCGACATAGCACCCGCCATTCATTCCACCACCAAAAATCACTCCTTCCCTTCTGAGTCCTGCCATGCACCCAACTGGTATTTTTTGGTCACATGTGAGGCATTGCCGTACCCGGGAGAAATTGGGGCACAGATTTTGGGGTGCTTTGTCTCCTTCATTCCTTGTGAAAATTAAAAATTTTGAGCCAGAACTGCATTTTTGTGTAAAAAATTAAATTTTTTTACACAAAAATGCAGATCTGGCTCAAAATTTTTCATTTTCACAAGGAATGAAGGAGACAAAGCACCCCAAAATCTGTGCCCCAATTTCTCCCGGGTACGGCAATGCCTCACATGTGACCAAAAAATACCAGTTGGGTGCATGGCAGGACTCAGAAGGGAAGGAGTGATTTTTGGATTTTGCAGCACAGATTCTGGTTGAATGACCCCCGAAACACCCATACAGTGGAACCCCCCCACAAGTGACCCCATTTTGCAAACTACACCCCTCAGGGAATTCATCTAGGGGTATAGAGTACATTTCAAACCCCCCGGGGTTTCACCAATTTTGATACAACTGAGCTGTGAAAATGAAAAATTATTTTTTTTCATTTTCACTGCCCAGTTGTACCACAATTGGTGAAACCCCTGGGGGTTTGAAATGTACACTATACCCCTAGATGAATTCCCTGAGGGGTGTAGTTTGCAAAATGGGGTCACTTGTGGGGGGGTTCCTAACTTTTAGCATCTTATGGTGCCTAGAAACCTACATGGTGCCTAAAAAATAATCTCATAAAAAGGAGTCTCCAAAATCAAGTAGGTGCTCCTTCTATTATGAAGCCTGTGGTTTGGTCACCGTGCACACTAGGGCCACATATAGGATATTTATGAAAACCAAAGAATTGGGGGAATCAATTTTTAGTCATATTTCTCTAGTAAAATGTACTGTGTTCCTTAGAAAAATGTATTAAAATTGAAAATCCGAAAAAAAAATGAAATTTTGAAATTTCACCTACACTTTGTTTTAATTCCTGTGAAACACCTAAAGGGTTAACAAACTTCCAAAATGCTGTTTTGAATACTGTGAGGGGTGCAGTTTTTGAAATGGCATCATTTATGGGGGTGTCTCACATACAAGTCCCTCAAAGTCACATCAGAACTGAACTGGTCCCTAAAAAAATCAGTGTTTGAAATTTTCTTGAAAATTTGAGAATTTGCTAGTCATATTTGAAGCCTCCTAGTGTCCAAAAAAATTAAAAGGAAGTTGAAATAATGATTGCAACATAAAGTAGACATATGGTCTTTGTTAGTTATTAACTATTTTGAGTGGTATGATTATTTGTCTCACAAGCAGAAAATGTGACATTTTGCATATTGCTAAATTTTCCATTTTTTCACGATATTTTGGTATTTTTCACAAAAAAACACAGACTGTATCGACCCAAATTTACCACTAACTTGAAGTACAATGTGTCACGAGAAAACAATCTCAAAATCACTGGGATAAGTAAAAGCAAAAAAAAGTTATCCCCACTTAAGTGAGACATGTCAGATTTGAAAAAAAGGGCTCTGTCATGAAGGCACAAACTGGCTCTGTCATGAAGGGGTTAACAAATACATTTTTTAAAAGAATGTAACTTTTTAAATGATTTCTTTTTAGATGTTATTTGGTTGTCAATTTGAGGACATATGACATCAGCGCCCTCGCTGATCCCCCCTTGCTCTGAACTCTATCTCTCTGGGTCCTGCCTAACAGAGGATACTCACCTAAGGTGCTGCTCTCGCTACAGGATAGTGTGATAGTGCGGTTTGGGGTTTTCCTTCTCTTTATATACACACTGCCTCCTGCCTACCACAAAAGATAAGCATATAGCAGGAATGTCCAAACTATGGACCTCCAGCTGTTGTGAAACTACAAGTCCCATCATGCCTTGCCACTATTTTGCTATTATAGAATGCTAAAACTATTGCAAAGCATGCTGGGATGTGTAGTTTCACAACAGCTGGAGGGCCATAGTTTGGACATGCCTTGCATATAGCTATATTTGTCCTCTTCTTACTTCCTCATGTTTTTATGTCTTTTTGAAAAACTGTTTTTTTTAAAATAACTCTTTTCACAACTTTTAATATTGTACTAAATAAATATATCCCTTTTTATAACTATTTACTTGTATATATCTTAAGCAAATAATATTTTCCATATCCAGTCTATTATCAATACTTTATCAATTACACAATTAGTCGCCGTATCCATATCCATTGTTCACATTTCTCTATTCAAAGTACCTTACCACTACTTTGCACTTAAGGATTGGCTGACACCATCAGTGGCATAACTACCTACTGTGCGCCCCCCTGCCGCCTCCTCTAGCATCCTCAAAAACTGTCTGCAGTATGGGGGCAGCCATTTTCTAAGTGCCACTTTTCTTTATAGCAGCAGGAGCCGGTGCCGGGAGAGACGGGACCATGACGGCAGGCCAGGTACTGTCAGACAGCAGCGGGTAACTATAGCCCCGCAGACCCCCCGGTGCCCACACTTTCTCTGCGCCTCCCCGCGACCGTGGGGGCTGCAGAGCTATAGTTATGCCACTGCACCCTATATAAGATGAGGGAATATTGGTAATTTGGGGATATTTACTAAGGACAAACAAGTGGCGCCACCCATCTATTCTCCATCTATTCCGTGAATTTGGTCATGGTTTGGCCACACTTCGGTATAAAGGACTCAGAGGGGGTGATAGATCAAAGATCTTGCTGCAACATGAAGCGCCATGGATTTATAGATAGCCCACAGTATCCCCAGATGGTCTTAATGAGTATCTGCCCAGGACATGTTTTCTGTAAAACAATTGATCTTCTTTCTTTACAGTGTCTGATTCACGTTCATGTATTTTTATTGATCTAGACAGCATGGCATCCGGGAGACACACATTTCCCCCATCGCATGTTGTAACCCTGTTGCGCATATGCACTTACTGTTATTAAGCATGCGAATGTGACTGAGCATGTTTCATATCACATCCTTAGGATTTATTGCTTTGATTTATTATATTCATCCAGTGCTGATGCTTTTTTGGACATGTGCTGCTTTTCGATTTACACTGTGGGTGTTTTTATTTTTGTTTTCAGCGGTCAGCTACGGTTACCCAGGCAACCCACCGCTCGTCCAATGGAGCGGTGAAGCCGCAGGTCACAGGTCAGATGACCTCATCACCATAAGGCTGGAATGCAGAGAGGAAGCGGGCGGCGCAGATGATGGTGGACGGCGGAGGTGCGCCCGGGACGCCCAGCCAGCAGCCAGGGGATATAAGGTATGTTTATTGTGTATTACAGTTGATCTTGAAAAAGGTTTTGATGAGACCGAAACGTTGATCTACATTCCTGTAGTTGTGACCTTCATTTGAGTATCAAGTCCTGCTGAGTGCCGTTCTCCCCCCTCCCCACCATGGGGTCCTTGTGTGTGTGTGTGTATATATATATATATATATATATATATATATATATATATATATATATGGTAAGTCCTCATCTTTGTGGCCACTGCTTACTTACTTACGCTGCATACGGTGAGCCGCGAGGGGACAATCACTATTCACGTAGCGACTAACCTACCTAGCGTAACCTGTAGCCGCAAAGATGAGGAAGTACCATGTATATATATTAGGGTGGCCCTTATTTTTTGAGTTTCTAAAATGTTAGCACCCACCCCCGATTTTGTTTTAATTTCCCCAAAAACATCCACGCCAAATTTTAGCTCAATCGGACAACTGTAATCTCATTGACCATAAAAGTTTGACATTTTCATCCAAGAAAGTCGGCTCCTGATTGGCCACTAGGCGGCCAATAGAATCAGTCTGAGGAGAGGCACGGAAGATGAAAATCTCTGCGTCTCTCCAGTCAGTGAGCGGGTACCAGCCGGGAGCAGCGTGTCTGGAGCTGAAGATGCCGGGGTCGTCGCCGGGGACCAGGTGAGTAGGATTTCCTTCCTCAGGTACCCCTTCGGATTACTACGGATCCAGGACCCCGGAATCTTCAGCCCAGGAGCCCCGGACCCCGAACCAGGACCAAGGCCCCGGAACCGAACTCTTCAGCCCAGGAGCCCCGGAACCAGGACCAAGGCCTCGGAACCGGACTCTTCAGCCCTGGAGCCCCGGAACCAGGACCAAGGCGCCGGAACCGGACTCTTCAGCCCAGGAGCCCTGGACCACGGACCAGCCCCGGAACCAGGACCAAGGCCCCGGAACCGGACTCTTCAGCCCTGGAGCCAGGACCCCGGATCCAGGGACCGACTCACGGGCTCAAGGTAGGTAAGTATCAGTATGTGTGGGCTGTGGATGTATTAAACGTTTATTTTTCTGGGTGTCAGTGTGTATTTTATTTAACTATTTCTTGTACTGTGCAACTACAAGTGCCAGCGGGCCCTTTAATGCCCCGCATGCTGGGACTTGTGGTTCTCCAAGTCCCAGCATGCGGGGAAGGCTTGCTGGGACTCATAGTTCTACAGTATAAGACAATAGTTTTTATTCTTTTTTTACACTTTTCATCAGCCCAATGCCCACCGCCCAGGGGCATCGGGGACAGCCCCGGACTTTCAGCATGGGCTGGTAAGTCCTGGAGGGGGGACACCTTCTTTGGGGGGGTCCCCACTTCCCCAGGACCCCTGCCCATGCTGACCAGCCAGGGGGATAATGCTTTGGCCGCGGGACCTTATATAATAAGTGTCCCCCGGCTGTGGCATTACCCTGCTGGCTGGGTCTGGTGCTGGTTCTTGAAATGCGGGGGACCCCTAGTCATTTTGTCCCCAGTATTTTGGGAACCAGCGCCGGATCTTGAGCCTGGTGTTGGTTTCATTAAATCAAGGGGACCCCTATTTGTCGGGGACCGTGATTTTATGTCACCAGCACCGGCTCAATGAGCCCGGGGCTGGTTATGCTCTGGCGGGGGACCACGCGCAGTTGTTTTTTTTTTCTTTTTTAAATTGCGATTTCCTGCAAATGTGCGATTTTCAGACTTGAAAATCGCACATTTTCAGGACTGAAGAAATCGCATCAAATCGCACCTATTCGCACTATTTGGGCCGTTTTTCGCATCTCATTAAATATGTGAAAAACGGCCCAATCTTGCGATTTTCAAAAGTGCGATTAGGTGCGGTAAAAATCATGTGGTTTTTACCGCTACATAGAATGTCACCCTTGGTCTTGCAGGAAAAGACCTTATAGGGGATTGATATGAAATCCCGGGGGTCAGAATCCTGAAATCCCTTGCGGGCTCGCCACGCAGCGGGCCCGGTGCCTTGCTACGCTCGGCACACTAATTTATTCTCCCTCTATAGGTGTCATGGACACCCACAAAGGAACAAAGTGCCGGGATTTCGGCGGTCGGGATTTCAACTGCATCCCCTGTGTAGCCCAGCTTATACACATAATGCCCCCTGTAGTTCCACTTATACTGTACATACAATGCCCCTATGTTGCCTCTTATACATATAAAGCCTTATGGTGCTTCTTATACATATAATGCCCCCATGGTGCCTATTATACACAATGCCCCATGGTGCTACCTATGTATTAATATCCCTGTGGTGCCGCATATATACATATAATGCCCCAGTTTAGCCGCATATACATAATACACCCATGGTGCCACTTATACATATAATACCCCTGTGGTACCGCTTATACATTAAGGTCCCCAGTAGGACTCACTGCTTGGGCTGATTCCACATGAGCTGGTAGTCTCAGAGAAGAGCGGGGCGACTAATACCTGGCAGCGGTGCGCAGAAGCACTGGGCGACTGCGGAGGTGGGGGTGTGCAGGAGCAGATGGCTGCAGGGGGTTACGGGTGTGCAGGTGTAGACATTGGCAGGTGGTAGGGAGTGTGTGGATGAGGGGGCATGGGGGATTGGACAGCAAGGGAGGGTGCAGACACGGCAGGCCGAGGTGAGCGGACACTGTTGGCAGGATTGTGTGAATGCAGTCGGTGGGAGTGAGTGGATGCTGCCGGCAGGGATATGCGAATTGAAGTGGGACATCCGGGTGCGGGGGAAACCCACAACTGAAGTCACTGCCCTTGCCCCTATATTACACACAGTAAGTGTCCCCTGCCCACGTAGTACCTGCAGCAGTCTGAGGGTCCCAGCCTAGAAGAGCTTGTCCTCACCATCTCCTGGTCCTCCCCATATGTGGTGATAGGTCCATCTCCTCCTGTTGGCAGAGTGAGTATGCGTGTGCGAACGGTGGCAGGGGGAGGGGGCGAGTGTGGACATTGGCAGTTGGAGGAGGGGTTTAAACATTGGTTGGTGTAAGGGGTGAGCGGGTGTGGACAATGCCGGCGAGAGAATGCAGATGTGGGTAGCGGCAGTGAGTGTTCACTGCCTGCAGGAGTGTGTGAACACTGTAGGTGGGTTTGTGGTGCAGCTCTTTTTAATGTCAACCCACGGAAGGGTGATGCACCTCCTGCACCCTCCTAGTGATGCCACTGTGCAGGAATAGGGCAAAAACCTATTTTTCACTTTCATCCATATTTGGAGATAAAAGTTATTGTATTTGTAATAAATTGAGCTTACTCGTTCATTTTGTTGTGGCATTATGATATAGATCTTTCACTGTTGTGTTGGTAGCCCTGACAATGTTGGAAAACCATTTTTATAACCTCTCCATTTTTATAATACTATGTGCTTTGTATACTTATTTTGTTACCAAATATGGGGTGAAATGTATTGGGGTGTGATTTTTTGAACAGGTTCAAAATCACATCAAATCACGCATGTAATTTTCCACAGCCCAGGGACAACTTTTATACAAAGTCCCCCAGCCAAAACATAATGACCGTGGCTGATCAGCCCTGGATGGGGTACCTGAGGAGTGGGGGCCACCCATTAAAGGGTTCCCCCAGGCTTCACCAATCCAGACGTGAAGCCCAGGGCTGTCCCCGGCCCCCTTGGGCTGTTGGGACTGGGCTGAAAATTAAAGTGTGATAATTAGAAATAAAAAAACATTGCTTTTAACAGGAGAACTAATAAACATAGAATATGACGGCAGATAAGAACCACTTGGCCCATCTAGTCTGCCCCTTTTTTAAACATGTTACCTCAAACCATATTAAATTCTTATTTTTTTTTTATAAGGATATCACTATGCCTATCTCAATCATGTTTAAATTGTACTACTGTATTTGCCTCTACCACCTCTGATGGGAGGCTATTCCACTTATCTACTACTCTTTCTGTGAAGTCATTCTTCCTCAAATTTCCCCTGAATCTTCATCCCTGTAGTTTCAGTGGGCATCCCCTTCTGCGGAGCATGCATAGCATTAATAGGCCCCCTTAGACTTGTAGTTCACCTGTACAAAAAAGTTGCAATAAATAGACACACATAGAATAGTACAGCTTTTTTACACCACACCCATTTTACACCACACATTCACAAAATTCACATTCTTACATTGTTCATGTTATTTCAGTACTTTTTCAAATTAACTTGATTCAGAACACTTTTAACCAATTGCTGGGGTAACCTAGATGTGTCCATATAATTTTCTAAGTAGAAAAAGCAAAATGGTTGAGATAGGGAAGAGTATACCGCTTTTGAACGGAATTAAACGTTGAGTATATTATCTTCCAACTTCAAGGTGTTCGAGGGTCGCCTAGTAGTTGTCAGCAAAATTTGAACTTTCGTAAAATGACCTATTGCTAAGGGCCACCTTAATACAGTGGGGCGAAAAAGTATTTGGACAGCCACCGATTGTGCAAGTTGACCTATTTAAAAAGATAAGAGAGGTCTGTCATTTCCATCATAGGTACATTTCAACTATGAGGGACAGAATATGGGGAAAAAAACACATTGTATGATTTTTAAACAATTTATTTGTATATTCTTGCAGGAAAAAAATATTTGGACAATCAAAAAAGGTAAACTCAATACTTTGTAATATAAATTCAGTTGGCAATTAAAGAAGTCAAATGATTCCTGCAGTTTTTAGGTTTGCACACACTGTAGCAGGTATTTTGGCCCACTCTTCCATGCAGATCTTTTCTAGATCTTTGATGTTTTGGGGCTGTCTCTGGGCAACATGGACTTTCATCTCCCTACACAGATTTTCTATTGGGTTGAGGTCTGGAGACTAGCTAGGCCACTCCAGGGCCTTGCAATGCTTCTAACAGAGCCACTCCGTAGTTCCTTAGAATCAGTTGTCCTGTCTTCTTTGCAGAAAAGCAGCCCAAAAGTGTGGTGTTTCCACCCCCATGCTTTACAGTGGGCCTGGTGTTTTTGGGATGCCACTCATCATTCTTCTCCCTCCAAGCATGGCGAGTGGAATTTATACCAAAAAGTTCAGGTGGCCGCTGACAACTTCTATTCACTTCTGGTTTGCATTCCTTCCGGTGTGCCGCAATCAGAGTTTTTACCAACGAGACAGATGAAGGCATCACTAGAAGTATAGACCGAATCCCAGCTCTCCACAAACAAAGCAACATAGGGAGATATAGGGTAAGAAGTACCGGTCCCATACACACTCCAAAAAGGGTGTAAACATTATTTTTAACCACTATTTTCTTTACAGGTACCACTTTTCATCTTATTCATATATAACTTCATATAGCGCTCTTTTATATTCTACAAATTGCCTAAGTTGACAAGAGCTGCTTTTTTATGGCGCCGGACCACTCAAATACTCTGAGAGGATAAATGTGAGTATCTGAGGAGACAGAAATGTAGAACATCGATGGTGGTTGGTATCAGCGATGACACTCAGAAAGATGTCTGAGATAGAAGCTGGAACTTGATGAGAAACTGGTGTAGACTGCTGCAATGATGAATACAGTAAGATGATGCAATCAATAATAAACAAATTGATGTAATCGATGCTGTCAATCTATGTTGGGGATCAAAATTAGTGATTGATGATAGATATCTATAGTACTGATGTGCAGTAGTGGATGTTTGGGGATCGATGTTTGTAGAGCGATGTTTGTAGATCAATGTTTGCCAATCGATCTTGTGAGAGTGGACAGACGACTTAGCAGATATCAATAGGACTCAGTTGGAACTGAGTGTAACCTGTCTTGCCCGAGGGCTTTGTGGACCCATTTGTGACAGTAGTGGACAGTGGAGGTTACTGGAAAGTCCTGTACGTATGCAGTGAGGTGGTAACATAAATTATTACAGACTGTTTGCAGGCTCTGGACAAACAGCCACGGAAGCTGGATACCTGGAGATTGGATGACCAGGACCGGATGCTGGAATATACAGCCGGTGGCAGAATCCAGGAAAGCCAAAATAAATATATCTTGAACAACCAAGGAATGCCTTCTGGGCGGAGGGCGAAGCTCAACTGGTACTTATATGTGCCAGGAGAGAATCAATCAACTAAATAATAATAGTCCTTGGACCTAGTAATAGAAACTGGAATTGCCTTCTTGGCAAATAACTAAATAATAGCTGCTTAGCAGGCAGGTACTGTGACAAGATGGTGGCAGATCAGCGGAGACTCTGGGAGCTGAATAGCGTCTGGTTAACTGGAAATGACTGGTTGGCAAGGTCACTGGGAGCTGATCAATGGAGAAGTAGCCGTCAGTGACAGGATAGCTGATTGCAACCTACTCAGGGCTTGTGGTAATGTATAGTGACTAAATGTCCGGATCCGACAGACACTGTGCAGCAGCAGATGAGGTTGAGGAGCTGGGCAGTGTCCGGTGAGCAGCCAGGAAGCTGAGCAGTATCTGTCTACTGGGTGTGGCAAGGAAGCCGAACAGCTGCAGATTAGCAGCCAAGAAGCTTTCGGTGAGCTGCTGGGACACCGAGCAGGGTCTGATGAGCAGCTGGGAAGTTAGGCAGAATCAAGTAGGGGTGGTATCATGCACAGGACAAAAAAATGGGGTCAAATGTATATAAAGAACCAACTAGAGAGATTGTAAATTTGATGACATACAACAATTATGACGTTGGAGGTGCCTCCAGGAATCAAGTACCAGTATACTTAAAAAGAAAAGAAACGATAATCCACAAGAAGTGGACAACCGTTTGCAGACAGGGATTCCTTTTTGGAGGCACACTTTTAATTTATTGAGAAAAAAATGTATAGTGAATGAGTTAAAAATTAACTTTTAATTCCAATTATTCTAAAATAGTGATAACTCTATTAAATAATATGAAGCAAAATTAGCTATGTAGAGTTAGACAACAATTTAAATATTTTGCATATTTTCATGTGAACAAAAAAGAGAGCCACTGATACACTTTAATAAATTCGTATCAAGATCAGTGGCAATTGGTGGTGTTATTTTACATAAACATTTAGCATAAATTATGCAAGTTCTAATTTTTTAATTTTTAAGAAAAAATTTTTTTTAAACCTATAATAGGTTGGCTGATGACAGACCCAGGATATGTGATTTATCTGTAAATACTTTTTTTATATATATTTAAATTAGAAAGTATAATATAAAAAGTCACATATAGTATCCCCAGATGGTAGTTAGCCGTGTGTTATAGAAACCATCTCAATATGGTAACTAGCGCAGGTATCCTTGCAGGGATGGGAAAAGCAATGTACAGTGAATTAGAGTCTAATCTTTCTGCTGCCCACCTTCTTCATAAACATGAGCGGAAGGGGGGTGAGAGAAGAGTTAGATACACTGATGGAAAATGTAGCAGGTGTGAAGAGGACACTTCTGTGAGTGGTGTTAGGTCATCCCTGATACTAAAGCATTGCAGGGATGAAATTCGCCACCAGAAAGTCTCTCTTAGCACGGAAAAGGAAAATTAGGATGAGGAGGGGGGGGGGGAAGGTTTGGAAAAGAGGAGGCTAAGGTAAATTTTATGACACAAGCTGATGGAACTTAATAGCTGGCAGCAGACAAAAAAGAGAGGGGATGTCTGGCTAACTATATGGCAGCAGATTTATAAAAATGAACGCTCAAATTGAGGATATAAAGTTCAATCTATTGCAGCCCACTAACACATTAGTTAGTTGCACTGTCTTCACAGATGTATGAACAATGAGACAGTCAGAGAATATATGCACAAAGGAATACACACATAATTAATATGCCAATGATGTTCGGCACTTAATGAATATTTGCTGTGTGGCTGTAATAAAGTAGTAACAGGGTGATGGTAAATAAGCAATTATAAGCATTTAATACAGTCACTGTCTGGAAAAAGGTCTATAACAGGTTTCTACTATACGATAGCATGCACATATAATTTCTGTATCAGTGATGTTCAATCATTTTTGGACATGTGCTGTACAGCTAAAGTAGCGTCAGCACACTAATAGATGACCAATTATAGGTCTTGTTACCGTCACTGTCTAGCAACAGATTTATAACAAAATTACGCCACACCTTTTCATGCACAAATAGTTTCTATCTGCAGTATTTTATGCAACTGTTTTACATTTAGTATGTGGCTGTGCCAGAGCTATAGCAGAATGCTGATACACAAAGAATCATAGGTATTGATACCGTTGCTATCTAGCAGTAAATCTATAGCAGCTCCGCACCAGCTTATCACTAAACGTGTGGTTGCAACAATAGTATCCTATATCGCTACTGCACACAGATTATAGAAAAAGCAAATTCATACCTATATGTGTAAAACAAAGTGAGCGCTAAGAATGTTAGGCAGAATCAAATCAGCAGATGCAGCCAGAAAGCTGAACAAAGCCGGTTACTGGATGCGGCTTAGATATCGGGCAGCGGCAGATGATGGATACCAGCTGGAAGCTAACACAGGAGCCAGGAACTAGGTAAACAGGAACATCAGGTAACAGGCGCCTGGATTGGACATTGCTAGGATATGTATTCCTCCTGCCTTGCAAAGATTGGATGGCAGGAAGGAGGGTGATTAGCAATCCAAGGTATGGATTCAGATGTTCTCAGGCTTGACTTGACAAGTGGATGACAGGTTAATACCAGCAGCACTGGTAGCTGGATGTAATTAAACAGAGTCTATGCAAGCAAGCTTTTCCACATCAGATGCACTGGTAGCAGCTGGGCTGTAGACATCATTGAACTGGCAATTTCCCAGGTCTCAACAGTATACTTATAGAACCTTCCGCAAAGTGATAGGCTAGAGCCTGTGATGTCATTAACAGTGGTAACAGGATTGGCTGAAACAAACAGGTGGCAGGAATGGACATAGCTGCTCCTATGTCCAAGGAAGGCGGGAAACAGTGTTTGTACAGTACATGGTTGTAGCCTATGATAATGGTGGTGATGTGGAAGCCACAGTAGACTGGAGCTGACAGGGAGACATGACAGGCAGGGATTGCTGCAGCGTCATCCTCCATGCTGGATCAGAATGGGGACGTGCACACGTGGAGACACTCACGTGAGCCTGTGAGACGCTTGTACGTCTATGTCCTGTGGCGGTTTGGTGGAAACCATGAGTCTGGCCCATTTGTAGGTCTATACAGAAAAAGGGGGATTGTTACTGTGCACAAGCAATCGAAAACAATTACAATTGACCAGAATTCTTAAGAGACAGAGGGTGTGTCCATGTTGCTATGGAAACCCTATCCATGCTATATATATTTATCATAAGTGATATAACATATCTGGTGGTGCTCCCATAGAGTTTAGGTTAAATATGAAGAAGTAGAAGAAAATAAACTCTTTTTTTGCTGGGGCACTGCTTTCTAAATCAATTATGAATTTAAAATATTTTATTCAAATTGGATAAAAATACATACATCACATATAACATAGAAAGACATACAGTGTTTAGACTATTGCACTACCATTTCATACGCTCTACTGAAATGTGTGGGGCATAAATCTGGTAAAATAACCGTGTTGGCGAAAAAATTTTTATTTTAAATTTGAACAATATGGGTTCAGACAAGTTGAGATGTCCATGCAGTCTGGTATGCTAGGTGTAAAGCCCTATACACACACTTAGATTTGCTTTAGATTCGATGTTAGATTCGATTTTCTATTAGATCTGGCATTAGATCATCCTATTCGAATTGGCATTAGATCTGTACTTTAGCATTCGATTTGATTTCGATTTCACAATGTAGGCACAATGTACTCATTTGATTTACTGGATCGAATTCGAGATTTTCTTGGCTGCACAGTAAATTTTTCTATTCGATTGTGAGAAAATGGGAGCGCGCATCGAATCGAATGCAGATCGAAAGTGTCCTAAAAACCATTCGATGTGGATTTGATTTTGCTTCTATAAGCAAAATCGAATCGAAAACAGGGAAAAATCTAAGCATGTGTACACAGCTTTAGATACACTATATCAATTGTTCTTCTGCTGACCAAAAAGATCTATATTGTTTAGTAAAATAAAAAGTAGAGTGTACAAGACGAGCCACTAACACTTACTGGTTCCTCTCATGTATAAATACAGCAGAGAGGGAGGTTCAGTGTCTAAGCTCCGTGTCTCAGAATCCTGACAGCTCTTAGTTACTACTGTCGGCACTTTTGCCCTTTGATTACCACCGATGAGTGGACTCTGAATAAGTAACAGATAAGGAGAGATAACAGTAGTTTTCATAACATAATAAACTGTTTATGAGTGTGTAGACCAACCAAAAGATTTATAGGTTGGATAGTGTGTGCACACCGAGGTGATGGTACAATATAAGTCTAGTTTTATTATGTTAGTGTTTGTTGATCTATAAGTATATATGCGCAGTGGCACAGGGCGCCCAGGTTTATAACAGTGAGATTGAATAAAACACAGAGTGTTATTTCTGAATATATGTAGGTGACAATTATCCACCGTTTGTAGGTCTACCAGTGGGTGAAACGGGCCTTTATGTATTTTAGGTATACAATAAAAGACAGGTACTAGGCACAGATACAGGGGGAGGCAATCCCCTCTAGCCTATAAAACACATCTGACATCAATGCAGAAGCTGCCCCCAGATGGACTACGTGAAGCCGCCAGCCGCCCAGCCCGTTCAGCCAATGTAAGCCGCCAGCTGCCCGGCACTTCCTGCTCTAGTACTGGGAACAGACATCAGCGGGTGTGACTCTCCATCTAGTCGCTTGGCTGTCAGCACCTAACTGCTTTAGTCTGTGTTTTTTGTTTTTACTTCTATCTGCATGACCTCTGTGCAGTATGCTCACCTCTCTGCTCATTTATGTTTGTATGTGGTTCCCCTGATGATCCTCATAGGTCTTGTTTTTTTTCCCCATTAACTATAGTGCTGGCACACATCTGAAGGTTCCACCCTCTGTACACTCCGGGTGCTTCGATGCACCGGCGGGAGCAGGACGGGTGTCAGATGCACGGGGTGTTCACCTTGATTACAGATATATATAAAAGGTACAGACACTATATTATAGTGTCAAAAATTGGGCGCTGAATACAAATATATCAAAATTATATATAAATAATAAAAATAGTTTTTTTATATTAATATTAAATAAAACTCAGCTGCAGCTCTGTAAGTGCACAAGTGTATGTACACAACAACTGGCCTGTATCTGGACATACATATTACATGCCCAGGTGACAGAGGACAGAAAAGATTGCAAAACCACAAAGAATTGGAAAGCTGCGCTAATTTTGTTTGTTTAAAAAATCGAGGCACCGCGGATAAACACACTTACACAAATGCTTATTTATAATGATTAATATGTATCATCATATTTAATGCAACAAATAAAATTTTATAAAAACATTCTAGGCGGCCACCTAAAAAACAAGTAACAACAATACAATAGATCAATATATTACAAGCAAAGAATAATTCATTAAGAATACATGTGGAATATAACGTAGTGTGTCCACTTTAAAAGATTTTTGTGCCCCTTGTCCAGTGCTCAGAAACTCATGTTTTATAAAAAGTTCACTATAGCTGTCAGCAGTATAAATGATTGCAGTCTTGTATTTGCTGACAATAAAAGGCAATCTCCACCTTAGGAAAACATTAATATGCTGTGTCACTGTGTAATACAATGTAGATTGCGGAGGTGTTTATAGACGTGTGATCTCACCTACTGTCACTGAGGACTTGGCAGGGCCCTGTAGGGTGATACAGGGCAGTGTGCAGGGTGACTATAGAAATATCCAGAACTCATACATCAGCCAGTCACAGAAGGAAACCCCTTACTCAGAGGAGCTGCAGGAATTCTGTACTGGATACACAGCTCTGTTTTGTACGACCATGTTTCCCCAACAAGAAGACCAACCCCGATAATAATCCCTACCCTTATTTCTGCACAACGGTCCAAAATAATCCCTAACCTGGAAATAAACCCCGGCTAAATCCCCATTTTGTTCAGTCCCTGTGCTAAACTACAATGCTTCCATCTCCGCCCCCCCCCCCTGCATGAAATGGATGCTGCTGTTAAAGATTTAGCCCTGGCCCCTAGCAGCCCTGGTAACGCTGAAGCCTCTGCTGGTATCAGCAGTCCCAGGGATGCATTGCGCATGTGACATCACCACGTACCTCAAGGATTGAGCGGCATCTGTACACAGGCAGGAGCGAAGTGACTGAGCGGCAGCAGCGGGAAGGCTGATTGGCTGAAAAACGCGGAAGGAAAGCGGCAATTGTGCTTAAAATAGAAGGTGAATGAGGGGCATAATGGGGATAAAAGCAGGACTGGGATGTAACTGCTCTGGCAGGTTTCCCAATGCTCTGCCCGACTGTCTCTTTTAGTGATGCAGGCAGGGACAGACATCGGGTCAAGGTGAGTGGGCGGAGGCAGAAATCATGACAGACCATAGAAGGCAACGCTTTCCCAATCAGCGGAGGTCTAATTCTAATACTGCTGAGCAAATAAGGGATGTAGTCAATTTCCTGGCGGTCGGAATCCCGGCGTTCAGAATCCCGACCGCCGAAATCCTGAAACTTTCTCCCTCCGTGGGTGTCCACGACACCCATAGAGGGAGAATAAATTAGCGTGCCGAGCGTAGCGAGCCCGCAAGGGGGCGCTCCAAGTTTCCCCCTTGTAAGGATTTCGGCGGTCGGGATTCCAGCGTCGGGATTTTGAACCCCGGGATTCCATACCGAATCCAGCAAATAAAACATTTATTTTTTTAACAAAGCATCTTTTCTTACATAGGTGCAGGGACCATCTATTTGCTTTAGAGCCCGAAATGCAGAAGTGTTCACTAAATTATTATTTTACATCTGGTAGCCCCATGGCTCATTTTGCGGGTGAGCTGCTCCACTGTAGCGTGTCTGTTGGCCTTGAAGCACATTCGTAACCAAGATTCACCTCATACATCAATGACACATGGGCCCTTATTCTAGTTGACTCGAATGGATGCGTATTTTCGGACGGCCAGCGAGCGTTCTCAGCCCCACCTACCGTATGGATCGCACACACGAATGCATTAAGACGCCGAGCGAACGGACGAGTGGATTTAACATGTGAACTCCCCCATCTGTGGAAACCTCCCCCATCTTCCGATGGTCGCCGACCAGCGAATGAAGGACAGAGCGGTCAAACAGCTCTGAGTGCTGTAGACCACTTGGACATTTCTCCGTGTGAAAGCAGGGATATTGGTGGGCAGCTGGCATCCGGCTATGTCAGCTGTCCTCCCCCAACACGTGCGTCACGGCCAGATTACCATACGTATGCCCAGTGTTTTCATGGGAACGCCCATGAAACACGGGGCGTATGCATATGGTAATGAGCCCAAACAGCCCCTCACGCCCCTCTCCACCCCCTGCTCGGATTGTTCCGACCGATTGTTTTCTGTACAAAATTCAAGTCATATTCGGACGTGCGTGGCATTCGCACATGCGCAGAAATACCTCTGCATATGCACAAACACCAACCATCGACACCAGCCGTCCGACTCAATCAGAATAAGGGCCATGGTGATTATCAGTTTCCACATCAGTTAAGCACAGCGCTCCCATTTGTCCAGTAATGATAAACAGTCACCACAGCAGCACGTGATCAATTCCCCATCTGCTCTGATCACAAATACTGACACCCTTGGCCTGAATGTTGGTAAACATCACATTTTACACATCATACAATGAGTGATGTCTGCAAGTGGCCTTTCACACACCTTATATACCCACCAAGCCAGTGCATGCTATGTAGTATACTTCATGGTGTACACGGTGCTGTCATATGTAGGAGGTGGTGTGGTATGTGACTCAGCCTTGTCATTTCTCTCATTTGATGTACAACAAGCTGTAGCCTATGGGAAAATATTTGCTGCATTAAGTACATTTATATGGTTTCTCTCCTGTGTGACGACTGATGTTTTACAAGATTTGAATTCTGGGAAAAACATTTGCTGCATTCAGAACATTTATATGGCTTCTCTCCTGTGTGACTCCTCTGATGTACGACAAGATGGGACGTATCGGAAAAACATTTGCTGCATTCAGAGCATTTATATGGTTTCTCCCCTGTGTGTCTCCTCTGATGTTGGACAAGATTTGACTCCTGTGAAAAAAATTTACTGCATTCAGAACATTTATATGGTTTCTCTCCTGTGTGACTCCTCTGATGTACGACAAGCTGTGACTTCTCTGAAAAACATTTGCTGCACTCAGAACATGTATATGGCTTCTCTCCTGTGTGAATCCTCTGATGTCGGACAAGCTGTGACTTCTGGGAAAAACATTTGCTGCATTCAGAACATTTATATGGTTTCTCTCCTGTGTGACTCCTCTGATGTCGGACAAGATGTGACTTATTGGAAAAACATTTGCTGCATTCAGAACATTTATATGGCTTCTCTCCTGTGTGACTCCTCTGATGTAGGACAAGAACTGACTTATGGGAAAAACATTTGCTGCATTCCGAACATTTATATGGCTTTTCTCCTGTGTGACTTCTCTGATGTATGAGAAGATGTGATTTATATGTAAAGCCTTTGTCACACTCAGAGCACACATGTGGTTTCTCTCCTGTGAGGCTCATCATGTACAAGATAAGAAAAATTAATGGTTGAATGTTTCCTCTATCCGCAAAATAAAGTCACTTTAATCCTCCAGGTGTAAGAAGAAATGATGACTTTAGTTGGCTGGATCAGAGAACAACGTCCCCTTGAGCAGGATTTGGACTCAAAATATAAGAAGATGTTGTACAATCGTCCTGTAAGACAGGTAAAATGTAAAAGATTAACATGCTGCAGTACAAGTGTGATGTCAGGGTTATATTGTGTAAGGAACATTTCTATATAGATCACATATCAATCGTGGTCCATTGTTTTATATTTCTGTATGTTGCCAAATGGCTGGGACTATTTGCTGTCAGATGCACAGCACAGATCTCGCTACCTTACTACAGCAGATACCAGTTAGGAGTGTGCACCCGGACATTTTAAGGGTTTAGTGCTTTGGCTCTGGATTGGTTTTGCCAAAACCACTCTCCCAGGTTTTGTGTTTTGGTTCTTTTTTTTATTTTTATAATGGAAACCATAAAAAATTACAGAATGTTTTTTGTTCCTACAGTATTATTACAACAATGACATTTATTTCCACTCATTTCCCATCTAGTCTGATCACCTCACAACTCATACCATTACTTTTTAGGCCACAATGTTGTACCAAAGTAGCTGGATGATCAACAAAAGCCCAGGACACACGGGGTGACGCTGCCTCCATGCTGAGTGAGGTGCTAAAGCACAGATCGCTCAGCACACAAGTGATGCACCCGTGATGTGTGCTGAGCAATCTGTGCATCTAATGTAGGATCTGCAGGATAGACAGTGCATGCATCACCATCGCTATAGGGTGTACACACGGGGCGACGCTGCCTCCATGCTAACTGAGGTGCTAAAGCACAGATCGCTCAGCACACATGGTGGCACACAAGCGATGCACCCATGATGTGTGCTGAGCAATCTGTGCATCTAATGTAGGATAAGCAGATAGACAGTGCATGCATCACCATCGCTATAGGGTGTACACACGGGGCGACGCTGCCTCCATGCTAACTGAGGTGCTAAAGCACAGATCGCTCAGCACACATGGTGGCACACAAGCGATGCACCTGTGATGTTTGCTGAGCAATCTGTGCAGCTAATGTAGGATAAGCAGGATAGACAGTGCATGCATCACCATATGGTGTACACACGGGGCGACGCTGCCTCCATGCTGAGTGAGGTGCTAAAGCACAGATCGCTCAGCACACATGGCGGCACACAAGCAATGCATCTGTGATGTGTGCTGAGCAATCTGTGCATCTAATGTAGGATAAGCAGGATAGACAGTGCATGCATCACCATCGCTATATGGTGTAGACACGGGGTGACGCTGCCTCCATGCTGAGTGAGGTGCTAAAGCACAGATCGCTCAGCACACGTCGGCACACAAGCGATGCACCTGTGATGTTTGCTGAGCAATCTGTGCAGCTAATGTAGGATAAGCAGGATAGACAGTGCATGCATCACCATATGGTGTACACACGGGGCGACGCTGCCTCCATGCTGAGTGAGGTGCTAAAGCACAGATCGCTCAGCACACATGGTGGCACACAAGCGATGCACCTGTGATGTTTGCTGAGCAATCTGTGCAGCTAATGTAGGATAAGCAGGATAGACAGTGCATGCATCACCATCGCTATACGGTGTACACACAAAGCAATCACATATGGGAGAGTGCTACTTCCACCAAATACCTACCGCGGGACTGTATGGACATATTGGATAATACACTACCATTGGTAACTAGGAGATGCTATAGGAACGGAGCCACTAATTTGTGGACTCTACAAATACGGTACCGTATGAACTGGACACAATTGAACTATTCCTCAATTTTTTTACCAAATGCCCCCTTTTTATAATATGGAATGTTATATGTTTTTTAATAAATAATCTGTTATATTTTTACCCAATTGGCACTTCTAATATTAGTAATTTGTTGATACATGTATTGTTTAGCACAGTGTACCCCCTCCATTTTCTTTGTCTAGTAGGGGGCTGACTACCCCCTATTTGTCACCGCAGCACAGTAGGATCCGGAGTGTCTTCCACGGTGTCCAGTAAGGGGGTGTTTGGGCCTATGGGGGTCCTTCCTCAGAAGTTCACTGTGCTGTGTAATCCATCTGCTGTCTTGGAGGAGCCGGCACCCCCAAGATTAAGCTTGCAGCAAGTATTATCCTTGGCTGATATTCACCTATCCAATATTACACCAGCTGTGGTGTTACATGCTTGTTTTTAATTTCTTAATGTGAGTGTAAACCTGTAACTAACCTGTTATTTTACCTATACAGTGTTGCACTATATATACTTCCTGTTTTAGGTACCTTTTGAACCTTCACATCACTATCGGGTCAGAGTGATCTATGCAGGACCGTAGTGTCCCTATTCTGCCTATATAAAATTATCTATTATGTGAGTGGGATATCAAAATTATAATTCTTCATGGTGATCCTACTATCTGCACTATGTCTCTTTTTTTCTGAGTTATTTCAGAATTACCTCCAGGACTTTCAACGAACCCCTCCTAATACAGAAAACATTGATGTAAGGAGTAGTGAAAGTATTTGTGTGGGATCGCTCAGTGTGATGCTATTTTGTTTTCTCCTACACTACTCCCAAGCACACACTGCTCTCACTGCTCTCCTACACTACTCCCAAGTACACACTGCTCTCTCTTCACTACTCGCCATGCACACACTGTTCTCCTACACTACTCCCAAGTACACACTGCTCTCCTACACTACTCCCAAGTACACACTGGTCTCCTACACTACTCACCATGCACGCACTGCTCTCCTACACTACTCCCAAGTACACACTGGTCTCCTGCACTACTCCCCCTGCACACACTACTCTCCTACACTACTCACCATGCACACACTGCTTTCCTACACTACTCACCATGCACACACTGCTCTCCCATACTGCTCTCACTGCTCTCCTACTCTACTCCCAAGTATACACTGCTCTCCTACACTACTAGCCATGCACACACTGCACTCCTACACTACTCCCAAGCACACACTGCTCTCACTGCTCTCCTACACTACTCCCAAGTACACACTGCTCTCCTACACTACTCCCAAGTACACACTGCTCTCCTACACTACTCCCAAGTACACACTGGTCTCCTACACTACTCACCATGCACGCACTGCTCTCCTACACTACTCCCAAGTACACACTGGTCTCCTACACTACTCACCATGCACACACTGCTTTCCTACACTACTCACCATGCACACACTGCTCTCACTGCTCTCCCACACTGCTCTCCTACACTACTAGCCATGCACACACTGCTCTCCTACACTACTCGCCATGCACACACTGCTCTCCTACATTACTCCTAACTACACACGGCTCTCACTGCTCTCCTACACTACTCCCAAGTACACACTGCGCTCCTACACTACTCCCAAGTACACACTGGTCTCCTACACTACTCACCATGCACACACTGTTCTCCTACACTACTCCCAAGTACACACTGCGCTCCTACACTACTCCCAAGTACACACTGCGCTCCTACACTACTCCCAAGTACACACTGGTCTCCTACACTACTCCCAAGTACACACTGGTCTCCTACACTACTCACCATGCACACACTGCTCTCCTACACTACTCACCATGCACACACTGCTCTCCTACACTACTCCCAAGTACACACTGCTCTCCTACACTACTCCCCCTGCACACACTGCTCTCCTACACTACTCCCCCTGCACACACTGCTCTCCTACACTACTCACCATGCACACACTGCTCTCCTACACTACTCCCAAGTACACACTGCTCTCCTACACTACTCGCCATGCACACACTGCTCTCCTACACTACTCGCCATGCACACACTGCTCTCCTACACTACTCGCAATGCACACACAGCTCTCCTACACTACTCCCAAGTACACACTGCTCTCCTACACTACTCCCAAGTACACACTGCTCTCCTACACTACTCGCCATGCACACACTGCTCTCCTACACTACTCGCCATGCACACACTGCTCTCCTACACAACTCTGAAAAAAAAATCAGACTAAATGAAAGTGCAGCAAAGGTCTTGTGTAATCAAAAGAGTAAACATCCAATTATACTCACAATATGAACATATACAAAAAAATAGTGAAAATAGACACAAAGGGCGAAATGTAATAGGGTGCGATTTTTTAGACTAAAAAAAAATCGCACCAAATCGCACCTTTAAAAATCGCGTTTTTTGCCGCGAATTCGCATATGTAATGAGATGCGAATTAGCGGCAAAAAAATGCGATTTGCCGCGATTTGCCGCGATTTTTAGTCATGAAAATGTGCGCATTTTCAGTCATGAAAATGTGCGCATTTTTATAAATGCGCTTTTGTGCAAAAAAAAAAAAAGTAAAAAAAAAAACGGCGTGGGGTCCCCCCTCCTAAGCATAACCAGCCCCGGGCTCATTGAGCCGGACCTGGTTCCAAAAATACGGGGGAACAAAAAGCATAGGGGTCCCCCGTATTTCTGAAACCAGCCCCGGACTCTTGGACCGGTCCTGGTTCCAAAAATACGGGGGACAAAAAATCTGGGGGTCCCCCGTATTTTGAAACCAGCACCGGGCTCCAACAGCCCGCGGTGTCATGCCACAGCCGGGGGACACTTTTTATACAAGGTCCCCCGGCCAAAACATGAGCACCGTGGCTGGTCAGCCTTGGACGGGGTACCTGGAGGAGTGGGGACCCCCCCAATAAAGGGGTCCCCCCCCCCCAGGCTTCACCCGTCCAGGGCTGAAGCCCGGGGCTGTCACCGGCGTCCGTGGCCAGTGGACGCCGGCCTGATAGGGTTAAATTCATCATACATATCATTACATTGCTTTTTACCGGCGAACTACAAGTGCCAGCAGACCTCCCCCGCATGCTGGGACTTGGAGAACCACAAGTCCCAGCATGCAGGGCATTAATGGGCCCGCTGGGACTTGTAGTCCACCTGTAAAAAGAATGTTTATAAAAAACACACACACAGAGAAGTACAAGTTTATTACACACACACACACCTCAATTTTACACAGCGTTACTTACCATTCCTGGATCCAGCGCTGGTCTGGCTGCTTTACAGCCGGCTCCCCCCGAACTGACAGGCAGCGGGGAGAAGCGGCTGTCTCCGTCGCTTCTAACAGCCTCTGTAGCGCTGTCCGAGTGCTACAGAGGCTGAGAGCGTGATTGGCTGAGCTACAGTATGCGTCTCCATGGAGACGCATAGCTCAGTCCTGATTGGCTGAGCTATGCGTCTCCATGGAGACGCATACTGTAGCTCAGCCAATCACGCTCTCAGCCTCTGTAGCACTCGGACAGCGCTACAGAGGCTGTTAGAAGCGACGGAGACAGCCGCTTCTCCCCGCTGCCTGTCAGTTCGGGGGGAGCCGGCTGTAAAGCAGCCAGACCAGCGCTGGATCCAGGAATGGTAAGTAACGCTGTGTAAAATTGAGGTGTGTGTGTGTGTAATAAACTTGTACTTCTCTGTGTGTGTGTTTTTTATAAACATTCTTTTTACAGGTGGACTACAAGTCCCAGCGGGCCCATTAATGCCCTGCATGCTGGGACTTGTGGTTCTCCAAGTCCCAGCATGCGGGGGAGGTCTGCTGGCACTTGTAGTTCGCCGGTAAAAAGCAATGTAATGATATGTATGATGAATTTAACCCTATCAGGCCGGCGTCCACTGGCCACGGACGCCGGTGACAGCCCCGGGCTTCAGCCCTGGACGGGTGAAGCCTGGGGGGGGGGGGACCCCTTTATTGGGGGGGTCCCCACTCCTCCAGGTACCCCGTCCAAGGCTGACCAGCCACGGTGCTCATGTTTTGGCCGGGGGACCTTGTATAAAAAGTGTCCCCCGGCTGTGGCATGACACCGCGGGCTGTTGGAGCCCGGTGCTGGTTTCAAAATACGGGGGACCCCCAGATTTTTTGTCCCCCGTATTTTTGGAACCAGGACCGGTCCAAGAGTCCGGGGCTGGTTTCAGAAATACGGGGGACCCCTATGCTTTTTGTCCCCCCGTATTTTTGGAACCAGGTCCGGCTCAATGAGCCCGGGGCTGGTTATGCTTAGGAGGGGGGACCCCACGCCATTTTTTTTTTAGAAAAACACTTTTACACATTTTTATTAACAGAACCATGCACAGATCTCAATGATCTGTGCATGGTTCTGTCAAAATCGCCTGTCAGAACCTGGTCTATTTTTTTTGCGATTTTTGGTAACATTGACCAAAAATCGCACCCTATTACATTTGCGAGTTGTATACTTTATAATGGGAAAACATCTGGATGCGAATTGAAATGTGACTAAAAATCGCACTTAGAAAAGTGCGATTTCGCGGTAAAAAGTGCGATTTTTTACCGCGATTTTCAACCTATTAAATGTGCGATTTTCGGAAAATGTGCGATTTCGGCCGTTTTTGACCAAAAATCGCACATGTCTAACAAATCACACCCTATTACATTTCGCCCAAAGCGCTCATTAATAATAAAAAAGTGTAATCCCAGTGACAATAAATTAAATGGATATCACCAAATAAAAGTCCTTCAATACTTCAATCCTGATGATTGGGCCTTAATCCTGAAAAAATAAAATACACTCCCTTCTCCCATGGAATTAACCATGTGTATGGAGAGAGATGGAAAAGACAGTGGGTGACATTTAATGGAATGTGATTTTTTTGCACTTTTTACAAATCACACCATATCGCATCACATCGCACTTTTTTAAATCACATTTTTCCCTTGTAAACGGCATATTTAATGGGATGCGAAAATGCGGGCAAAAGTGTGAAGAGATGCGATGTGATTTTATGACACATAAATGTGCATTTTAACCCGACAGTCATGTGCAAGTTTAGGGCCAACCGGAGTGGCAATTAGAACACTGCCTCCGCATGCCAAATAACCCCTAACCTATTGGCCCACCTAAGTCCCCTACATTATGCATCACACCCCCTATACACAGGGCACAGGCGCCATTTTGACCTTTGAAAGGGAGTAAGGAGTATGGAGAGGAGAGATGTCTGGGAGAGGAGAGTCAGTGAGTGCAGGTGGCAGAGGGAGCAGTGGGCCACTCACAGGCAGCAGCAGTGCCAGGGGGAGAGGCAGCGGAGGCATGCTGAAAACCAGCACATTGAGAGGGAGAGGCAGCAGTGTGGCAGGCACCATGGCCACAGCAAGGCCTGGGCCAGGCCGGACACCGGAGGAGATGCCAAAGCAGGAGGAGGTGGAGGACCCTCTTGCATCCCAATCCCATCCACTAACACAGGACCTGTTCACCAAACAGTCAGAGGAGGACCTGCAGGGCCACATCTCAGAGGTCAAGTGGGCTGAGGTGGAGGAAGGTGGAGGTGAGGTGGAGGAAGGTGGAGGTGAGGTGGAGGAAGGTGGAGGTGAGGAGGAGGAAGGTGAGACTGCCCTGGAGGAGGAGGGGGACATGGCCACAGAGGAGCTGGAGGAGGAGGCAGAAAGTGGACGCACCCAAAGTGGCCAGAAGGTGCGGTTCTCATATGAGGAAAATGTCACACTAGTCCGGGCTATGATCCCTGTATATGACCGGCTGCTAGGCAAACATAACCACCAAACCACTGCACAGCGGAAGAGGGCCATGTGGGACTTCATTGCAGGGGCCTTGAATGCAGTCAGCAGCCACAAACGCACAGTGAGAAATGTGAAGAAAAGATTTAATGATATTAAAAGGCAACTAAAGACCAAAATGGACACTGAGGTGAAAGAGGTTGCCCGGACTGGAGGAGGAAGCCCCAAACCTGTGTCCCACACTTCATATCATCCCACCAGAGGTCCTTCCTGGGCTCCATGTGGCAGGCACAGATAGGCCACCAACGCCACCCCGAGCTGGTAAGTGTGCCCACATTGAATTTACATCATCCATTGCAATGTTTTATAACTGTAATGCTCTCTTGTGATGTTAGCATAACAATAGTGCTGCTGTGGAACTACATATCCCAGCAAGGGTAACCTAGGTAAAAGTCATGGTCACAGATTGAAATGGTTGGTGATGCTGGGCCATTTAGTTTCACACCTGCTGGTTTAGAACAAATGTATATCATTTTTTGCTACAGGTTTACATGGCTGTGGGCCCAAACATAGGTGCCATGTTGTCATAGCTGAAATGCCTACAGCGGAATTCCTGGCATTTTTTTTCAGTCATAAACAATGTTTATTATATTTGAAAATAATATGAAATAAAATAAGGGGATTTTTGGAAGAACTTACAGTTCAAACCCCTTTCTCTGAGTCCAGTCTGGTGACACAGCTAACCTTGGGATGTAGGAGGGTCCGCAGGAGCCAAGGCACCTATAGCTGAAGCTTTTCCTCTGGCTGCAGGCTCCTCCCCTTCTGCATCCCCAGCATGCTCCAGTTCAATCTTAAAAAACACACTAGGATACACAACTCAGTACAATGCCCAACATCTTATATGCACAATCATCTTACCATAACATGACACACATGCACGGCATGACTTACTGAGCGTAGGGGAGGGATCGCTGTGTCACCGGTCTGGACTCAGAGAAAAGTTCTTACAAAAATCCCCTTTTCTTATTCGTCCAGTCCGGTGACACAGCTAACCTTGGGACGTTCACGAGCCGGTACTATGGGAGGGTACGCTCAGACTGCCAGTTCCCATTACTGCCCGTCGGAATGAAGCTCTCCTCCGACGCGAACTAAAATTTGGTAAAGGTGTGAACAGAGGACCAAGTGCCAGCCCTGCACAACTGCTCCGCTGTAGCCCCATGATGCACAGCCCAAACGGGAAGCTACTGACCTGGTGGTATGTGAATTAATCCGAGAAGGAACAGGTCTACCCACCTTGGTATAAACAAAGGCAATCACTGACCTAAGCCACCTGGCAATGGTCTGCTTAGAAGCAGGCCAACTTCTCTTATGCATATCATAAAGAACCAACAAAAGATCTGTTTTGCGGAAATCCTTCACCCTGTCCACGTAAATTCGCAAGGCGCGAACTACGTCCAACTTACTTAATTTGTCCCTTTGTTTGGCCCCTTCAAGGAGGGGAAAATACCGGGAGCACAATCTCCTGGTTCAAATGAAATGAGGAAACACTTAGGTACTGTTCGAAGCACAGCCCTATCCTCATGAAAAACTAAATGCAGAGATTTACAGGACAATGCTCCTAACTCCGAAACACGCCTTGCCGAAGCAATGGCTAACAAAAACGCCAGTTTCTAAGACACATACTTAAGGTCAGCTGACCTTAAAGGTTCAAAAGGATGACTCTGAAGTACAAACAGAACTAAAGATAAGTCCCATGGGTCCACTGGACTGGTTGTCTTTATGGTGGTTTTAGCCTGGTAACACCCTGTAAAAAGGTCTGACCCTCAGGCAGAAAAGCTATCCTTTTCTGGAAAAAGATAGATAAAGCAGAAAGCTGTACTTTCAAAGACTGTTAACTCAGTCCCGATGAAAAGCCATCCTGTAAGAACTCCAATAACCTGGTTACCTTGAATCTGGAGGTGTGTACTTTCTGGCGCTCACACCACCTGATGTAAATCTTCCAAACTCTGTGATAATTTGCAGCGGAGACTGGCTTCCCAGCCCTAAGCATAGTCTGAATCACCACATCAGAGAGACCTTTCTTTTTTAATAAGGCGGTCTCATACACCAGGCCGTCAAACTGAGCCGAGCAAGGTCCTGGTGAAGAAACGGTCCTTGTCTTAGCAGGTCTTAGAGGCAGAGGCCAAGACTCTGCTGAAAACCTCAGAATGTCCGAGAACCACGACCTCTTGGGCCAGTTCGGTGCTATCAGAATGATTTTCACCTGCTGAGACCTCACTCGTTTCAACACCCTCGGTATCATTGGAAACGAAAGGAAGATATATAGCAGATGAACCTGCCACTGAACCGTCATGGCATCCATGGCATAATGTGTCCGGGAGCCACTTCTATGATGACTGCGGTAAATAAGGCAGCTATGACCGCAGCAAATATGGCAGCGATGATCCTATAAAGTATTTAAGAGGGGACCGGAACCAGTTTAGCCGGGAACTACATGGCCGCAGGGAGTCGGGTGCCGCGGACCGGAAATGACACTATCCATGGACCGGAAGTGATGTCAGACGCCGGACCGCGTGTTCCGGTGCCTGGAGCATATTGAGGACAACACAAGAGGAGACCGGAACCCATCTACCTCGGGAACCACATTGTCGCTGAAGTTTTGGGGCCGCGGACAGGAAGTGATGCAAGCCGCGGACCGGAAGTGACGTCAGACGCCGGACTGCAGGTTCCAGGGCTGATGCCTGGCGCAGAATGTGGATACCACCTGCTAAAGGCCCATGTTAGAAATTAGGAGGCCCCACCTACTGTTTATTTGTATTGGATCGGGGTGATGTCAGTCATGATTATGGGACAATATGATTGGCACACCCGTGTATTTATACCCATTAGGAGAGGACTTCGTTATATCCTTCTTGAAAAAGACCTCAGTGGAGGTCGAAAGCGCTCTTGGACTGTGCACTGTGGACTCGTTTTGGACATGTACCTGATCATCTTTGGTGCCAGGTGGTGAGATCCGGATCCACTATCTGTCTCAGGACTGGATTGACTCCATATTCCTCCATTATGGGTAACAGGCCATCTCATCCGTTTTTGCTCACTGTCTGTTTTATGTTTGTTTGATTGCATTAAAACTGTATTACACTATATTCTTCTTTTGGGAACCGGTAACCACCACCATACTCTTTGAGTGAGATTACAGAGAGAGGAGGGACTACTCGTTTATGTGGTGGACACTGAATCTTGTCATTGAGGCAGAGAAGAGGACCGTGACCCCACTAAGAGGGGCGTACGGTATTTAATACATGTGTATGCTGACATATCCCCCTATTCGGAGAAGAGGATCATAATCCTAATAGGAGGGATGTACCTTTCTTATTTAGGCGCCAGTGGAGGGGACTTTCATAGACCTCCCCAAGGCTGCAGCCCACGCTGGCTCTTGCTCAGCCCCATGGGCCTGTGTAGTGCCCGGCACAGGCCGGGCAAGGTTCCACTTGGACCATCTGTTCACATGAAAATTTCACCCCGCAAAAATTGCAGTTAAAAGACATGTCCTGCGCCCCCCCCCCCCCCTTACAGCAACAGCCTCATCACCCGTGTCAGTCATGATTAACCCCTTGAGTGGTGGGTTTTGCTGGGGCAGGACAAACCTACCAGGGCAGGTTTGTCCTGCCCCAGCAAAACCCACCACAGGAATTTGGAAGCCCCCCTCCCTCACCTTTGCTCGGGCGTTAGTATGCCGCTGCTGCCCCCGCTGCTGCCCCCGCTGCCTTAGCCGGCTGCCTGTCACATTAAGCAGTGACGTTGGCGGCAGGCTGGGGGATGTTCACGGCGGCTCGGGAGGACTCGGGTGCCTAAGCGCTCCCGAGTCCCCCCCGAGCCTGCCGCCAACTTCAGTGTAAAATGAGTGACGGGCAGCTGGCGGGCGGGTCAGGGGATCACCGGAGCAAAGTTGGGGGACTGCAGGTTTGTTGCGGGGGGTGGGCTCTAGAGGTGCTGCGCCAGTGGTGCACACTTGGACACCACTGGCACGCACATATTGTATATTAGTGGTATGCCCGGAGATTTTCTGGGTCAGCCCGCTGCGGCAGCGCAGCTGAGCCCGGAAAATCTCCGGGCGTACCACTCAAGGGGTTAACTCACGGTGCAAAATGTCAGGCAATGTACAAAAACAGTATATCCTGTTGCACTTAGCTGTCTGTGCTGTCAGCAACTTCTCAGCGTCAGCGGGGGATAGCGCTTCCAGGAGACTTCAACTTCTTGTGCAGCAACAGGCTAAGCCAGCTTCACTCACTCTGCGGAGAGAGAAAATGGCGCCCGCACAGAAGTTGGAAGGGACCAAGTCCCTGCTTCAGCAGGGTGGGAAGCCTGAATTGGCGCCCAAACCCCCTTTAGCCACTCCCCCAATAAAGTCTCCTCACCTCCTGCCTCCCCTCTGCTGGGATCACTTGGAGTTGTCCGGCACCGCCAGACACCTGTGACAGCCTTCACCTCCCCGGAGGGATTTCAGGCTGTAAGCCCTTCCAAGATGGCGGCAGCCATCGCAGGAGGTCTTTCCCCCACGATCCCCTTCTGCAAGGAGCCGGATCCGGAGCGCTCCCGGGGCTCAGGCAAACCCCAGAAATGTTGGGGTTAAGCGCTGACGCTTCTGTCAGCCTCTGCTGCGCTCTAAGTGTGTTTTGCTTCTAATAGAAGCAACACACTGGTAAAAAACCTGCACTAACACTATTATTAATAAAATCCTAACTATCTAGTGCAGGGGTCCTCAAACTATTTCACTCTGGGACCCCATCAGACGATGAAAATAATAACAGGACCCCAGCAAGTTACTGCAGAAGGTCATCACATCAAATGTGTAGTCAGCAGACAGCACATGCATGGCAGTATTGGGGAGCCACAAAATGAGGTGAGGAGTCTGAAGTAACAGGCCATTCAACAGACTTTTCCGACTCCTTGAACCACTGACTGAGATTAGAAAAGTCATCAGCCTGATGGTCAGCAATATGGAGTCGCGACCCCATGCTGAGAAGGTCGGGACCCACTTTGGGGTCAGGACCCACAGTTTGAGAACCGCTGATCTAGTGCAAAAAAAAAAAACAGAATAAAAAAGACGGCTGCAGCAGCAGCAGCCTGTCAGCCAAGCACCCACTCCCTGTGGGCACCTAAAACGAACTGGCGCATGCTGGGGATGCAGAAGGGGAGGAGCCTGCAGCCAGAGGAAAAGCTTCAGCTATAGGTGCCTTGGCTCCTGCGGACCCTCCTACATCCCAAGGTTAGCGGTGTCACCGGACTGGACCAAAGAGAAATAGCAAATTAATGTTCAAAAATGATTGGTCACCATCACCCATGTGTGTCTCAGGGGTTATTTTAATGAAAAACATTCATGCCGGTAATAAATGCTGACCATGCAAGGTATCTAACGGCTATCCATCATTTCCTTTGCAGATCATCCATCCCGAAGTGCTACCACACCAAAGCGATCCAGGCAAATGGGTCCTGATGCAGAGGCTGCAGGTAATCAAAAAGAATGTAACAACATTACACATACAGTACACACACCCATGTTACATGCACAATAGCCTACATTACATTCATCTCCTGCTGCTACATACCCACAGAAATGAATGTAATGAGAACCAGCCATCACTCTTATTATCAATGTTATCATTATATAAAGTCACGGGGTACATGTGTAAGTACACAATACCCATTGTTATGTGACATAACCAACAATACACCTTAGTAACATATAAGGACACATATACTGCACTGTTATGGTTTTTCCATTTCCACAGGATCATCACAACTAGGGCAGCAACCCACAAAATCATTGGAAATGATGGAAGAAGATATGGAGATAATACTCCAGCCCGTCGAGTCATTTTCACCCGATGAAGAAGCCAGCGCAACATCACGGACTGAAAAGGCAACAACTGTGGTGACACCCAACCACCCAATCACCCCACACACCATCTACCCCTGAACAGATTGCTCATTCACTGCACACATTTAAAAGTAAGCAAACTGAATTTATGTCCATGCAAATCCATCAAATTGGCAATGATCAAGGCTACATTAGAAACTTATTTCAACAAGTTCAAAAATTGACCAGCAGTGTCAGTGTTGCTGTGGGCACACAAGTCAGGATGGCTACCACCCTGGACACACGTATCAGGCCCTACGTGAACATAATAGTAAAATTGGCAGCATCAGTGAAAGTGTCCAAGGGCAAACACAAGCTTTAGCTGCACAGACCAATGCATTAATTGCTATGTGGGGACAGATCAATAATATGGAGCTGAATTTATTAGGGGCAGCTACATCTACTGTTAGTAGAGTCTCCAGGACACCAGTGAGTGGCTCACCCGCATCTACTGTTAGTAGTGTCTCCAGGACACCAGTGAGTGGCTCACCCGCATCTACTGTTAGTAGTGTCTCCAGGACACCAGTGAGTGGCTCACCCACATCTACTGTTAGTAGTGTCTCCAGGACACCAGTGAGTGGCTCACCCACATCTACTGTTAGTAGTGTCTCCAGGACACCAGTGAGTGGCTCACCCACATCTACTGTTAGTAGTGTCTCCAGTCCACCAGTGAGTGGCTCACCCGCATCTACTGGTAGTAGTGTCTCCAGGACACCAGTGAGTGGCTCACCCGCATCTACTGTTAGTAGTGATTCCAGTCCACCAGTGAGTGGCTCACCCGCATCTACTGTTAGTAGTGTCTCCAGTCCACCAGTGAGTGGCTCACCCACATCTACTGTTAGTAGTGTCTCCAGGACACCAGTGAGTGGCTCACCCACATCTACTGTTAGTAGTGTCTCCAGTCCACCAGTGAGTGGCTCACCCGCATCTACTGTTAGTAGTGTCTCCAGTCCACCAGTGAGTGGCTCACCCACATCTACTGTTAGTAGTGTCTCCAGGACACCAGTGAGCGGCTCACCCACTTCACCCCCACGTAGGAGTGTGCGAACCAGGGGTGGTCAGGGGCAAAGGGGGGTTGTGCACGTGCTCAGGCATCCAAAACATCAGTGATTATGTTCAAGATGTATATTGTTGTTATTGAGCACTTGTATCTTTAATCATTTTTGCCATGCAAAATGTTTGGTCCAGTAAAAGGAGACTATTTTTTCAATTACATTAGTAAAAATTGTATTTACTATAGGTTACAAATGTGTCTGTGGTTTCTTATATCCTAATGTACATTTGATTACATTTAAATGCTGTAATGCAATATGATACTGTGCAGGTATGGGTGTAAATTGATGTTGTGGGTTTGGTAATAACTTCATTTGGTATACAACATTGTAATAATGTACTTACCATGTATTCAGCAAGGGATCCCTCAGGTTAAGCAGCTTCTGCCATAGGCCTCTGACTACTCCCCTAAATATTGGTGATAATGTATGGGAAATGGTTTATGGTATGTGAGCACACTTACACCAAAGGTACATGGTAGGATAGTGTACACATGTAATTACCTGAGAAGTAGCGCCTGATGATCTCCCTAGGCATCAGATCCCCCCTCTGCGAACCCCGCACTACCGTAGGTGTGGTAGTTTTAGCTTCCTGCATGACTGCTGCATTGTCATCCTCCACATAAGTTGGGTGGGAGAGGGCAATGTTGTGTAACATGCAGCAAGCCTGGACGATCATCACTACTTTTGCAGGGTGGTAAAGCAGTATTCCTGATGATCTGTCCAAACACCTGAAACGACTTTTCAGCACCCCAAAGGTGCGTTCCACAACATTGAGAGTGGCAACGTGTGCTTCATTATAGCGGTGCTGTGCAGGGCCTTCCGGGGAATGCAGAGGTGTCATGGGCCATGGAAGACACCGTTATCCTGCATCACCTTTACAAAAAAGATAAGGTCAGTGCAGTATATGGTAACATATGTGCATTGGTGTTACATGAGGAAGTGGGACAACAGCAATATGCATAAAAAACTGGTAAAGGAGAGGGACAGCTTCCACCTATATATTGCACATATCAGGGGGGAGTACACACTACAGTGCCACTTCAGATGTAAAACAACAGGCACATTAGTCCAGGGAACACTTACTGCTGGTAATTAGTGGTTGTAACAACAGGCGTAGGCAGATTTTAGCCAGACTGACTGCATATTGTAATGGTAATGAGGATTTAATGTAGTTGTGGGTATAGTTTACACACTGGCATGTATTCAATGCTCCTATGTCACCGTAAATAACGGTGAGTGTGCATGTTTTTTGGAGAGTGGTGAACTTTTCTCTCCTATTTTGTGCTTCCCTGTATTCAGCTCTGTTGCTTCTCCAAAAATATTTTGCGAAGCTAACTCAGTTCACCCTGCACTTCTCCCCATTTCTGTTTAATGGGGATTTTAGTGTCTCTCTCCAAAAGTGTATTCAATGCACAAATTGCGAGCCCTGCTGGTTTCTTTTTTTACAGCAGTTCTCCATTTTTCCCTCGGCATCTTTTTTAGGTGAACTGTAGGACTATCTTTGTTAAAGTTATTTATTTTGTTTTTTATGGCTTATAAATTTAAAAAAATGTACTCTAATGTATTTATTGCAAGTGCCATAATGCTGTACTTCTATATTAATTTATTTGGAATTTAATAAGTTATTTTAATGGTATCCAATAAGAAATCAGTAATGCTCCTAGTTATTAGTAATGCTCCTAGTAATCAGTAATCAGTAATGCTCCTAGTTAAACCAAGGCAGGGAAGCTCAGGGAGACCACCCCCCCTAACATAAAACCACAATTTAGGGGTGTATTAAAAAAAAAACTAAACCAAAGCCCCCAAAAAGGCATTTAAAAACGCTAACAATTACAAAATAAATAAAATAAAAACCCAGGGCACTGAAACCACGGCCAAAGCACAACACAATAATAAGAATAAATGAGGACAAAATACACAGCACCAGTCTGCAGCCACAAACCCAATTAAAATTGTCACACAGCCATGTGTTGTAATAAAAACACTGCACAAAACACTAACCTTAAACCTGTTCAGAAGCCAAGATCCACAGATCCCCCGAACACCCTGCTCAAACACAAGTCAAGTCTGCACACCTCACGTGGAGAGCAGGAGAAACCTGATCTCTCCTGCTACAGCTCACCCTTTTCCCCTCGCATAATTATGCAGAGTTCGCAAAAAGGGATGGTGAGCTGCAGAAGCGTTGAATAAGGAGACAGACAGAAAGGAGGAGATGATTAAAAGTGGTGAGTGCTTCAGCGAGGTCACGGTGACATGCACAAGTGAACAGTGAGCCTGACTCGCAAAAAGCATTGAATACATGCCATTATTGGGACACTCCACAGGAGTGAAGTCATTTCTTAGTACCTTAATTTACACATTATAACACTATACATAAAGAACAAACATTTGTATATAGGAAAATGTACTTACCAAGTAGACAGCCCTCCGGCATTTGTTGTTCCTGGAATCGGTCCCAGAGGGCTGAGTGCCCGCAGAATATAGGCGTCATTTCAGTTCCCTGGGTATCCTGCAACCACACTGAGAATTTTCAGGGTAGCATCACATACCACCTGCACGTTCAGAGAGTGCCACCCACGCCTAGTGACGTAGATGTGTCCCATCACGTGCGGTGCCCGAAGCCCAATGTGGGTGCAATCTATGGCTCCCAGCACGTTTGGAAATAAGGAGAGCCGATAGTGATGGAGATTATCTTAGTAAAGATTATATTAGTTATATAAGAAGATTCCTGCCATTTACAAGGTATCACAAGAACTATAAGTTACAAGGCATTAAACAATATGTTGGTCCCATCTTCCAAGACCTGAAACACTTAACAACCAATGTATATTCTAAGTTTCAGATTTTGCTAGAAATCTCAATTAACATAAATAATAACCAGATGTTGATGTAGTCTCGTGACTAGGGCCAGACACGAGAAAACTGCTGAAGGACATTCCATGGCAATGAGCGATCATATATACATCTGGAAGTAGAATATACATTTCCGTATAAGGGAATAGATTTTAATGGAACCCATGTTATTGGGCAGTTACTGAAGAGAATATAACGTAATTTAGATTCCTGGAAGAATTACTCCCATTCTTAGAAGTTTACTCCTATTATGACGAAAGAGACGGGACACACGAGCACGATGAACCAATATTTGGATTTTAAACCCTCCTAAAGGGTTTATTATATTTAAATATGTATGTTTTTTTCTAATATCCCCTCCTCTGAAGGGAGGGGATGCCTGTATCGTATGGTATAAATATGAAAAATGCCAATAAAAAGTTAGAACACTTCCAATGTTCTCCTGACATGTCAGCATTTGGTCCTGTGGTGTCTGAATAAAGTTGAAGGTCGTTATCACTCTTTCAATAGAAAGCCCCCTTAAGGTCCTGCCACTCGGACTCACAACGTGGGAATCTGATGTATGTGCACCACAACTTTTTGCAAGCAATTAACACTTGAGTGAAATGCTTAGAGAAAGTGGCTTGTGAGACCCCCAATGACCATGAGGTCACAGACTGATTGGAGCCGGTGGCCAAGAAGTAGAGGGCACACATTAATTTATGCAGCCCAGACACTGCATAGTTGGCACCCCCGTAAGGGTCCAAATCATCTCTCACCTGCTCATATAAGTCCAACAGGTTATTGCGGTTCAGCCGAAACATCCCCACAACCTGTTGATCAGAGAGGGAGTCCAGGTACAGCCTAGCACGATACTTACGTGAAGCACAAAGTACTCGGGGTACCTGGATCTGGTGCGCAGCTTCCTCCCTCCTCCTGCGCAGCTCATCCAAATGGTCAAAATCACAAAGAGCCAACTCCACATCACTCAGCACAATCTCCATATCTCAAACCCTCACAGGTGTCCTTAATGATGTTGGGGTATATGTAGGGTCAGTTTATGAATAGAAATGAGGACACCTGTGAGAAAATTAACCATTTCTGCACTTGACCAAAGTTGCTTCTGGGCCAATTCACCCATCAGAACCTGGTCTGAAAAAAGTATGATTTTTAACCACCTCAAAAATGTGAATTCCGTTTGCGCATGCCATTAAATAAGCGATTTGTATACTTTAGAATGGGAAAACATCTGGATGCGATAAAAATGTGACTTTTTACCGGCAAGTGAGAAAGTGCGAGATATCGCACAAAATGTGCGATTTCCGGGACTTAGCGCACCCTATTAAATTGGGGATTTAGAAAAAAATGCGATAACGCCATTTTGTTGCCTAATTATCGCCAAAAACGCACCTATTAAATGTCACCCATAGTGCAAATGGTCTTTTTTAAAAGAGATAAGTTTTATTTAAAGATTGCACTTACAATCTGTAGACATATAATGAAGCATGAATGTAAATTCCAACTGGCAAACAGCAGCTGATGAAGCCAAATCTGGAAATATAAAAATCTCCCTTTTCCCACGGATTTAATCCATATATGTAGAGGGAGACAGCGAGAAGAGAATGTAGTGCAGATAACCTTATAATAAAGGACATTTTAATTAATCATTTGCACTTACAAATCGATGACATAAACATGAATTTCTTAATATTGCCAATCCATCAATTCCATTTATATACTGTATGTTTTCCCGAAAATACACAAGGACCCCAAACACCCCCCAGGACACCCAATATTTTCGGGTTGCAATATGATCACACACACACACAAATGACATCTTATGCGTTTCGCAGCTGCTTGCTACTATTCTAAAGGTGATTTGATCTGGTCAGTGGTGGTGTTTATATACCTTTGTAATTAGCATTATCTCGCACACGTGGTACAGAAATTAATCTGTGGTAACTTTACATTTCTATTTAAGCAATTAGACAAGCCTCATAGTTCGTGGAACGCACTAACGTCATAATTGTTATTTTCTGGTATATGAAACTCATGTATAGTTTTACATAGTCCGACATATTTCTGCCACATAATTATAAATATTCATTACATGTACCAAACAAAATGAGTGGGACTTATCCAGCGCTTGGGTATGTCAACTTCCAGGGGGTGTCCTCATTCCAACAGCAATGAGCATGGAATAAAAGAAGAGCTTAAATAGTGAAGCCCGTTAAAACATACATTTAATGACAATAAATAAAAATAAATAAAACACACACATGTGTGAATGAGATGAACAATACAAAGGTTAATTCAAGTATATAATCCACTCTGTGGCTAATATTCTGGCAGGACCCACAATCATAAAGACACTCTGTTCCAATCCGCAAAACAGCCGGGTATGCAATGCAATTACCTCTGGTATTGGAACTGACATGCAAGACAGTTCAAATGCGCATGAATTAAGAGCTGTCCAGATAACAGTGTCCAGTTAGTGTAGTCCTCCTCCCATCGCCACGCCAGCAGCAGACCTAGGTCTGCTGCTGGCGTGGCGATGGGAGGAGGACTACACTAACTGGACACTGTTATCTGGACAGCTCTTAATTCATGCGCATTTGAACTGTCTTGCATGTCAGTTCCAATACCAGAGGTAATTGCATTGCATACCCGGCTGTTTTGCGGATTGGAACAGAGTGTCTTTATGATTGTGGGTCCTGCCAGAATATTAGCCACAGAGTGGATTATATACTTGAATTAACCTTTGTATTGTTCATCTCATTCACACATGTGTGTGTTTTATTTATTTTTATTTATTGTCATTAAATGTATGTTTTAACGGGCTTCACTATTTAAGCTCTTCTTTTATTCCATGCTCATTGCTGTTGGAATGAGGACACCCCCTGGAAGTTGACATACCCAAGCGCTGGATAAGTCCCACTCATTTTGTTTGGTGTTTTGTTGGTGGAGGGTTGTGAGGACCCTCCAGTTGGAGTGGATGCGATCTAGCTGCTGGGGCGCTAATTACGCTTTTTTCACCTAATTGTCGTGTATAGATTCATTACATGTAAACAACAGAACAACCAAGACACCATTTTATATATATATATATATATATATATTCAAATATGGGACCATACTGAGCCGGGTCAGGGACTCCAATAAGGTGGGCGGCACTCCACCTTATTGGAGTCCCTGACCCGGCTCAGTAAGGTCCCGTATTTGTATCTTATTGAGGGAAGGCACCACGGACATTCATTTCATTCAGCAGCAGTGCCGAGCTACCCAAGAATATATATATATCTTCATCTTTAGTATATTGATTTGATCTTTTCATGTAAATGATGCATTCTATGGTATGGAGTATGCTAAAGATGTATAGATCACTATAACCACTAGCTTTAAATATAACATCTATTGCTGTAGAAGGGTAAGAAACAAAATTATTTGAAATGTAGGGGATATAAAAAAAAAAAAAAGAGAAAAAAAGAGAGGAGGAGGAAGAGGAGGAGAAGGAAAGGATTGGTCTTATCTCATTATCTATTTATATAATAATGTTTAATTCAGTCCATCAGGATGTATTGATTGCATTAGAAACATCCTTAGTACTTCTTGTTTGCACAACTTTTTGAAACCGTCCCCGCCCCTGGCTGTTTTTGGTATATGTTCTAATCCTATAACAGTTAGATCTTTTGGATTCCCTGCGTGTTTCTCCGAACAGTGTCTAGAGACACTATGGGTAAACATCTGTTTCAGGATTTTACTGCGATGTTCTAAAAATCAATTTTTTGTTTTCTGGAAGTTCTGCCAATGTATCTCAGCCCACAAGGGCAAGTAAGCCTGCAAATAGTGATTTCCGTCTTACATGTTATACGGCTGTTATTTGGTGTGTTGCGTTTTCTTTGTCGGTTATTTTGTGTATTAGACTTATGGGTAATGTGAGTACATGTTATGCATCTTGTACCCCCACATTTGTGAAATACTTCTGGGGTGCGTTTTCACCCATGTCTCTTTTTTGGTAATTTCAGTTTTGAGGGGCTAGTCTGTCTCTAAGTGTTCGGTTCCTCCAAAAAATGAAAGCAGGTTTCTCGGGTAGGATATTGACTAATAGGGGATCTTGTTTTAGGATACTGTCATAGGGGATTGGCCATATACCACTACCAGGTCAGGTACCTGTTCCTTCTGTTCTATATATAAATATGTATATATAATGTATCTCTATAGCTGTCATAGGGGATTGGCCGTATACCACTACCAGGTCAGGTACCTGCCCCTTCTGTTCTATATATAAATATGTATATATAATGTATCTCTATAGCTGTCATAGGGGTTTGGCCTTATACCACTACCAGGTCAGGTACCTGCCCCTTCTGTTCTATATACAAATATGTATATTTAATGTATCTCTCTATAGCGGTCATAGGGGACTGGCCATATACCACTACCAGGCCAGGTACCTGCTCCTTCTGTTCTATATATAACAATGCATATATAATGTATCTCTATAGCTGTCATAGGGGATTGGCCGTATACCACTACCAGGTCAGGTACCTGCCCCTTCTGTTCTATATATAAATATGTATATATAATGTATCTCTATAGCTGTCATAGGGGTTTGGCCTTATACCACTACCAGGTCAGGTACCTGCCCCTTCTGTTCTATATATAAATATGTATATATAATGTATCTCTATAGCTGTCATAGGGGACTGGCCGTATACCACTACCAGGTCAGGTACCTGCCCCTTTTGTTCTATATATAAATATGTATATATAATGTATCTCTATAGCTGTCATAGGGGATTGGCCGTATACCACTACCAGGTCAGATACCTGCCCTTTCTGTTCTATATATAACAATGCATATATAATGTATTTCTATAGCTGTCATAGGGGATTGGCTGTATACCACTACCAGGTCAGGTACCTGCACCTTCTGTTCTATATATAAATATGTATATATAATGTATCTCTATAGCTGTCATAGGGGATTGGCCGTATACCACTACCAGGTCAGGTACCTGCCCCTTCTGTACTATATATAAATATGTATATATAATGTATCTCTCTATAGCTGTCATAGGGGATTGGTCGTATACCACTACCAGGTCAGGTACCTGCCCCTTCTGTTCTATATAAAAATAGGTATATATAATGTATCTCTATAGCTGTCATAGGAGATTGGCCGTATACCACTACCAGGTCAGGTACCTGCCCCTTCTGTTCTATATATAAATATGTATATATAATGTATCTCTATAGCTGTCATAGGGGATTGGCCGTATACCACTACCAGGTCAGGTACCTGCCCCTTCTGTTCTATATATAAATATGTATATATAATCTATCTCTCTATAGCTGTCATAGGGGATTGGCCGTATACCACTACCAGGTCAGGTACCTGCCCCTTCTGTTCTATATATAAATATGTATATATAATGTATCTCTCTCTATAGCTGTCATAGGGGACTGGCCGTATACCACTACCAGGTCAGGTACCTGCCCCTTTTGTTCTATATATAAATATGTATAAATAATGTATCTCTATAGCTGTCATAGGGGATTGGCCGTATACCACTACCAGGTCAGGTACCTGTTCCTTCTGTTCTATATATAAATATGTATATATAATGTATCTCTATAGCTGTCATAGGGGATTGGCCGTATACCACTACCAGGTTAGGTACCTGCCTCTTCTGTTCTATATATAAATATGTATATATAATGTATCTCTATAGCTGTCATAGGGGATTGGCCGTATACCGCTACCAGGTCAGGTACCTGCCCCTTCTGTTCTATATATAAATATGTATATATAATGTATCTCTCTATAGCTGTCATAGGGGATTAGCCGTATACCACTACCAGGTCAGGTACCTGCCCCTTCTGTTCTATATATAAATATGTATATATAATGTATCTCTCTCTATAGCTGTCATATGGGACTGGCCGTATACCACTACTAGGTCAGGTACCTGCCCCTTTTGTTCTATATATAAATATGTATAAATAATGTATCTCTATAGCTGTCATAGGGGATTGGCCGTATACCACTACCAGGTCAGGTACCTGCCCCTTCTGTTCTATATATAACTATGTATATATAATGTATCTCTATAGCTGTCATAGGGGATTGGCCGTATACCACTACCAGGTCAGGTACCTGTTCCTTCTGTTCTATATATAAATATGTATATATAATGTATCTCTATAGCTGTCATAGGGGATTGGCCGTATACCACTACCAGGTCAGGTACCTGCCCCTTCTGTTCTATATATAAATATGTATATATAATGTATCTCTATAGCTGTCATAGGGGATTGGCCGTATACCACTACCAGGTCAGGTACCTGCTCCTTCTGTTCTATATATAACTATGTATATATAACGTATCTCTCTATAGCTGTCATAGGGGATTGGTCGTATACCACTACCAGGTCAGGTACCTGCTCCTTCTGTACTATATATAAATATGTATATATAACGTATCTCTCTATAGCTGTCATAGGGGATTGGTCGTATACCACTACCAGGTCAGGTACCTGCTCCTTCTGTACTATATATAAATATGTATATATAATGTATCTCTCTATAGCTGTCATAGGGGATTAGCCGTATACCACTACCAGGTCAGGTACCTGCCCCTTCTGTTCTATATATATATATGTATATATAATGTATCTCTCTCTATAGCTGTCAAATGGGACTGGCCGTATACCACTACCAGGTCAGGTACCTGCCCCTTTTGTTCTATATATAAATATGTATAAATAATGTATCTCTATAGCTGTCATAGGGGATTGGCCGTACACCACTACCAGGTCAGGTACCTGCCCCTTCTGTTCTATATATAAATATGTATATATAATGTCTCTCTATAGCTGTCATAGGGGATTGGCCGTATACCACTACCAGGTCAGGTACCTGCCCCTTCTGTTCTATATATAAATATGTATATATAATGTCTCTCTATAGCTGTCATAGGGGATTGGCCGTATACCGCTACCAGGTCAGGTACCTGCCCCTTCTGTTCTATATATAAATATGTATATATAATGTATCTCTCTATAGCTGTCATAGGGGATTGGCCGTATACCACTACCAGGTCAGGTACCTGCCCCTTCTGTTCTATATATAAATATGTATATATAATGTATCTCTATAGCTGTCATAGGGGATTGGCCGTATACCGCTACCAGGTCAGGTACCTGCCCCTTCTGTTCTATATATAAATATGTATATATAATGTATCTCTATAGCTGTCATAGGGGATTGGTCGTATACCACTACCAGGTCAGGTACCTGCCCCTTCTGTTCTATATATAAATATGTATATATAATGTATCTCTATAGCTGTCATAGGGGACTGGCCGTATACCACTACCAGGTCAGGTACCTGCCCCTTCTGTTCTATATATAAATATGTATATATAATGTATCTCTATAGCTGTCATAGGGGATTGGCCGTATACCACTACCAGGTCAGGTACCTGCCCCTTCTGTTCTATATATAAATATGTATATATAATGTATCTCTCTATAGCTGTCATAGGGGATTGGTCGTATACCACTACCAGGTCAGGTACCTGCCCCTTCTGTTCTATATATAAATATGTATATATAATGTATCTCTATAGCTGTCATAGGGGATTGGTCGTATACCACTACCAGGTCAGGTACCTGCCCCTTCTGTACTATATATAAATATGTATATATGATGTATCTCTCTATAGCTGTCATAGGGGATTGGCCGTATACCGCTACCAGGTCAGGTACCTGCCCCTTCTGTTCTATATATAAATATGTATATATAATGTATCTCTATAGCTGTCATAGGGGATTGGCCGTATACCACTACCAGGTCAGGTACCTGCCCCTTCTGTTCTATATATAAATATGTATATATAATGTATCTCTATAGCTGTCATAGGGGACTGGCCGTATACCACTACCAGGTCAGGTACCTGCCCCTTCTGTTCTATATATAAATATGTATATATAATGTATCTCTATAGCTGTCATAGGGGATTGGCCGTATACCACTACCAGGTCAGGTACCTGCCCCTTCTGTTCTATATATAAATATGTATATATAATGTATCTCTCTATAGCTGTCATAGGGGATTGGTCGTATACCACTACCAGGTCAGGTACCTGCCCCTTCTGTTCTATATATAAATATGTATATATAATGTATCTCTATAGCTGTCATAGGGGATTGGTCGTATACCACTACCAGGTCAGGTACCTGCCCCTTCTGTACTATATATAAATATGTATATATGATGTATCTCTCTATAGCTGTCATAGGGGATTGGCCGTATACCACTACCAGGTCAGGTACCTGCCCCTTCTGTTCTATATATAAATATGTATATATAATGTATCTCTATAGCTGTCATAGGGGATTGGCCGTATACCGCTACCAGGTCAGGTACCTGCCCCTTCTGTTCTATATATAAATATGTATATATAATGTATCTCTATAGCTGGCATAGGGGACTGGCCGTATACCACTACCAGGTCAGGTACCTGCCCCTTCTGTTCTATATATAAATATGTATATATAATGTATCTCTATAGCTGTCATAGGGGACTGGCCGTATACCACTACCAGGTCAGGTACCTGCCCCTTCTGTTCTATATATAAATATGTATATATAATGTATCTCTCTATAGCTGTCATAGGGGATTGGTCGTATACCACTACCAGGTCAGGTACCTGCCCCTTCTGTTCTATATATAAATATGTATATATAATGTATCTCTATAGCTGTCATAGGGGATTGGTCGTATACCACTACCAGGTCAGGTACCTGCCCCTTCTGTACTATATATAAATATGTATATATGATGTATCTCTCTATAGCTGTCATAGGGGATTGGCCGTATACCACTACCAGGTCAGGTACCTGCCCCTTCTGTTCTATATATAAATATGTATATATAATGTATCTCTATAGCTGTCATAGGGGATTGGCCGTATACCACTACCAGGTCAGGTACCTGCCCCTTCTGTACTATATATAAATATGTATATATAATGTATCTCTATAGCTGCCATAGGGGACTGGCACTCTGTACAAATGACCCAGCCGCCGGGGCTGCCTTCCTCCAGTGTATACACCACAGACCTGGCACCCAGAGACCTGAATACAGGAAGAGGCCGCACTGCACGGACCTGTGTAACCAGCAAGTGTAGTCATCAGGGCAATAACAATGTTACACCATGAGGGGTCAGCGTCACGTTACCAGGGCAGCAGCCATTTCCCTCAGGACCTAAGGCAGTTCCCATACAGTGCAATGTGCTTGGTGAGTGCAGGGTGCAGAGGTCACACAGGAAATACAGTAATACACAGATTATATACCTCAGCCTGTGATGTGTGTATTCGGAATGGAGTCCGGCCAGCTCCGTCTGCAGACACCAGGGGGACTTCCTGGTCACGTGACACCGCCTCTTTGATGTCATCCTGTAGTTCTGCAGTCCTCTCTGTACTACAACTACGGGTGCCCAGATGTTCCAAACCTGTAATAACATGGCAGAGCACAGCAAGCCATAAACCAGTGTAGCAGGATTACAGATAGGACAAAAGCTAAAGTATTCTAACTAGTGCAATGTGACACATAATACTTCTACAGACACAAGGAGATTTTAATAAAGAAAAATGTGTATACATATATATATATATCTCATACATGCCTACTTTTGAAAACTAGTTTCAGGGAGATTGTAGTATGGATGGACTTTGCATTTCGATGTTTCACTACCATCAATGATCAATGTTTTTGTTTCGATGGTAGTATTTTTACCATTCGAGCGCAGCATTCATATTGTATGTAAATCACCCCCATCTGTATACACATATATGCCTATCACCCCCCCCCCCCACATCCATTATATGTATAATCCTATCACCCCCCTACAACATCCATTATACACACATATATGATTATCACCCCCATCCATTATATATATATATATATATATATATATACATATATATATATATATACATACCTCCCAACCGTCCCGGATTCGGCGGGACATTCCCGATTTACGGCCGATGTCCCCCGTCCCGGTACTGATTACGGCAGCGCCGACGAGTGGCGAAAACGAGGGCGTGGCCGGAGCCCGCGTCACCCCGTGAGGCCACACCCCCTTTTATTGAGGCCACGCCCCCTTTTCGGGACTTCAAAAGTTGGGAGGTATGATATATATATAAATCCAGTATACTGTGTGTGTGTGTGTGTGTGTGTGTGTGTGTGTGAGTGTATATGGGCAGGGAGTGGGGCTGGCCAGACAGATAAACAAGCCGAGGATGGTGGGGGCTGAGCATTCTCCTCTTCCATGTGCAGTCACGGACTCCCGGAGCTGCAGGGCGTGTGCAGAGGTTCCCTGGGCTACTTGTGAAGGGAATAGAGAAAGCAGCATGATGCAATTGGCTGCCCGCTCTAAGCTGAAAGCAGATAGGTCCAGGGGCAGCTGTCACCCTGCCATGTCATACACTGGCCGGGCGGCAGCAGCAGCAGCAGGCTGTGACGTGGGATAGAGTTCTGCTGTCTGTAAATGTGCTAGGGCCAGCCCGACATCACAATTTCCGGCACTCGCGCATGCGCAGTCCTGGTTTTCGCGCTGGGACCCGCAAAAAACGGGAGAAAGCTAAAGGTTTGCGGGGCACCGGGAGGCTCTGCTAAAAATCGGGAGACTCCCGCAGAATGCGGGAGAGTAGGCAACTCTGATATATATATATACATACTCTCAACAGGTGTGGGGTTGTAGATTGAAGGATACCCCAATGCACAGCACTCCAGAATTTCAGATAAACAAGTGAGATTTATTACAACGTTTGGGGAGATAACCGCCCCGTCGTCAGGTGTACAGCAGTGACATCCTGCATACTATGTACTCTCGCGAGATCCCTCTGTGAAAACTCACAAACCCGGAAGTGCAGCGTTACAGCAGGGCTGAGCTGCGGCTAGCAGCTTCCAGGCTACCGCTACACCACCAACGAGTGGGGACAGGTGGCCTTTTGAATCCCAGCCACTGCTGCACAACCTTTATATAATGTGGCAAGCGCGAAGCGTGGCGAGCGGCAGCGGAACGCGTCCTCTGTCCTTTTCATACCCCCACTAACCACGTCGGCGTGGAGTTGACTTTATATAATGTGGCAAGCGCGAAGCGTGGCGAGCGCAGTGAGCCCCGCGAGGGCACGCGGAATACATGTAAAGTAATCCACGTCCTCTCGCTGCACTCACCACGCTTCGGGCTATATAAAATCAACTCCACGCCGACGTGTATAGTGGGGTCGGAGGACGCATTCCACTTCCGCTTGCCACGCTTGGGGCTGGCGTGGATAGTGGCGGTGTTTTAGGAACACATTCACACCAGCCATATCATACATCTGAGAGAGTTATGACGACATGTGTTAACAAGAACTGTCATTTTTACTGAAAAATAATGATAAAGATAATAATAATAATAATAATAATAATGATTCAATAACAATAAAGGACCTCATCAGGCTGGCCAGGCAGCTCCCGCAACCTCACACCACACGGGCATTTCTCCGTGCAAAAGCAGAGATCTGGGCGGGCAGCTGACATCCGGCAATGTCATATGTCCGCCCCCTACACGTGCGTCACGACCGCATTACCATACGTACGCCCAGCGTTTGCATGGGAACGCCCATGAAACGCGGGGTGTAAACATATGGTAATGAGCCCAAACAGCCCTTCACACCCCTCTCCACCCCCTGTTCGTAGTGTTCACATTTCATGCTGAATGTGGCCGTGCATTCCGATCGTACATGCGCAGAGACGCCTCTGCACATGCGCAGACACAAAACATCGGCGGCACGAACGCACGCGGATATTACCGCACCAACCAGAATAAGGACCTAAGACTCATGAGTGGATACAAGAACAACGCTTGAACATATCCTGTCGAATCACATGGGATTTGTCCCTATTGATCTATAAGACACAGGGTAGTCAAAGCCAAATTGGTGTAAATATATAGCGTTGAAGGTGGATTCCGTGTATAAATCATTTTCGCCTGTGATTTAATGAATAGACTATTTAAATTGTCCAGATAATTTACCTATGCACATATGTACTTAATTTGAGTGACGTCTCTCTATTTTAGAATTGTGTAATAAAAGTTAGATTTTAAATTCTCTCAATATAACCATTACTTATATCTTTACAAGTGTGCCCCAAAAACCCTTACTGTTTTGCCCTTTTGTCCTCTCCGGACATCCCCCTGTTTATCTGTTAGCTTCATTGCTGAACTATTTTGGGAGCACCACCAACCAAGCACTCTAGCCTTACTAGTGCCTAATTAGGTCCTATGTTGGTTTCTTTGAAAATAACCGATACATTACTTTCATTAAAGAGCCTGTGACAATCCTTCCCCTCCTTAACCCAGGATAAAAAAAGGGGCAGACTAGATGGGCCAAATGGTTCTCCCCTACAGCACCCACCGGAGTCAGTCAGCACATATGGATCCTGATGCGGTCCTGCTGTGGGGTGGGGGGGCAGCATGTCAGGGGCCCTGGTTAAAGCCATGTTTGGAGGGAGAGCCAGTGTGCGGGGGGTGGAGAGTCAGTGAGGCCTACGGCCGTAGTTAGGCTGTCTATGGGTCAAGGTCCACCTCTGTTGTTCCCCAGTACTGCAGCCATACCTACTGCTTGAGGCTTCTCTGGGGGGGGAGGGGAGGTGCTGTTAGGTTCACCCTGGTGCTGGGGGCAACTGGGCTCTTCCACCACTGGAGGTCATTTTTGGCCAGGCCCACAGGTCAGGAGCCCTCTGCTGTGCGGGCCGAGGTTCTGGGGTCTGAGTATAGTAGCAGCGGCCGGGGTTTTAGTGGGCCAGGGTTTTTGCTGGCTGGGATGGTGTCACAGCGGCATTGGAGGAGCAGCTGTGGTGGCGCCTGGGACACTAGGCGCTCTGCGTTGCCATACCGGGGGCCACATCCCTGATGAACCTGGCGCTCTGGCGCCCTCCGTCTCCTCCTCCCTCGTCTTCATCGCATCTCCCATCATCTTAATGATGTACTCACGGCTGTCCATTCATATGAGTTCTGACGGACTTTTGTCTACATGCAAGGACGCTGAAGCTGTTATACTGTATGTTGAATTTTAACAAATAAATTTTTTAAAAGATTGTAACTTTTTTAAATGATTTCTTTTTAGATGTTATTTGGTTGTCAATTTGAGGACATATGACATCAGCGCCCTCGCTGATCCCCCCTTGCTCTGAACTCTATCTCCTGCCTAACAGAGGATACTCACCTAAGGTGCTGCTCTCACTACATGATAGTGTGATAGTGCGGTTTGGGGTTTTCCTTCTCTTTATATACACACTGCCTCCTGCCTACCACAAAAGATAAGCATATAGCAGGAATGTCCAAACTATGGCTCTCCAGCTGTTGTGAAACTACAAGTCCCATCATGCCTTGCCACAATTTTGCTATTATAGAATGCTAAAACTATTGCAAAGCATGCTGGGATGTGTAGTTTCACAACAGCTGGAGGGCCATAGTTTGGGCATGCCTTGCATATAGCTATATTTGTCCTCTTCTTACTTCCTCATGTTTTTATGTCTTTTTGAAAAACTGTTTTAACTCTTTTCACAACTTTTAATATTGTACTAAATAAATATATCCCTTTTTATAACTATTTACTTGTATATATCTTAAGCAAATAATATTGTACATATACAGTCTATTATCAATACTTTATCAATTACACAATTAGTCGCCGTATCCATATCCATTGTTCACATTTCTCTATTTAAAGTACCTTACCACTACTTTGCACTTAAGGATTGGCTGACACCATATCAGTAGCGTAACTACCTACTGTGCGCCCCCCTGCCGCCTCCTCTAGCATCCTCAAAAACTGTCTGCAGTATGGGGGCAGCCATTTTCTAAGTGTCACTTTTCTTTATAGCAGCAGGAGCCGGTGCCGGGAGAGACGGGACCGTGACGGCAGTCCAGGTACTGTCAGACAGCAGCGGGTAACTATAGCCCCGCAGACCCCCCGGTGCCCACACTTTCTCTGCGCCTCCCCGCGACCGTGGGGGCTGCAGAGCTATAGTTTTGCCACTGCACCTTATATAAGATGAGGGAATATTGGTATTGGGGATATTTACTAAGGACAAACAAGTGGCGCCACCCATCTATTCTCCATCTATTCCGTGAATTTGGTCATGGTTTGGCCACATTTCGGTATAAAGGACTCAGAGGGGGCGATAGATCAAAGATCTTGCTGCAACATGAAGCGCCATGGATTTATAGATAGCCCACAGTATCCCCAGATGGTCTTAATGAGTATCTGCCCAGGACATGTTTTCTGTAAAACAATTGATCTTCTTTCTTTACAGTGTCTGATTCACGTTCATGTATATTTATTGATCTAGACAGCATGGCATCCGGGAGACACACATTTCCCCCATCGCATGTTGTAACCCTGTTGCGCATATGCACTTACCGTTATTAAGCATGCGAATGTGACTGAGCATGTTTCATATCACATCCTTAGGATTTATTGCTTTGATTTATTATTTTCATACAGTGCTGATGCTTTTTTGGACATGTGCTGCTTTTCGATTTACACTGTGGGTGTTTTTATTTTTGTTTTCAGCGGTCAGCTACGGTTACCCGGGCAACCCACTGCTCGTCCAATGGAGCGGTGAAGCCGAAGGTCACAGGTCAGATGACCTCATCACCATGCGGCTGGAATGCAGAGAGGAAGTGGGAGGCGCAGATGATGGTGGACGGCGGAGGTGCGCCCGGGACGCCCAGCCAGCAGCCAGGGGATATAAGGTATGTTTATTGTGTACTACAGTTGATCTTGAAAAAGGTTTTGATGAAACCGAAACGTTGATCTACATTCCTGTAGTTGTGACCTTCATTTGAGTATCAAGTCCTGCTGAGTGCCGCTCTCCCCCCTCCCCACCATGGGATCCTTGTGTGTGTATATATATATATATATATATATATATATATATATACTAGGTGATTCATCGCGCCCTACGGGCGCTCTTCACACCGTCGTAAGGGGCTGCATTTGTATATGAGAAAGATGGTTAGAATTGTATGAAAGATGCCTGTATTGCAACTTGAGTTATAGGTGAAATGTGTTAAATAGAGAGCATATGATTTGGAAGGGGGTGTGTATTGTTTTGTTTAATTATAAAAGCGGTTACAGAGTAAGATGTACATTGATAGTGTGGATGGTACAGTGACATTTGTGGGTGTGGGGGGGGGGCTGTGTGTGCATGTTGTTTAGGTGTGTGTGTGTGCGCAATAGTATAGTAGGGTGTTTTTGAGTCAGCGGCTCCCCACTGGCGGAGGTCACGACACAGGAAAACAGGAGGCTGGGTAGTGATAGGGGTGTGTGGGCATAAGGGGGACTAAAGAGGAGGGTGGGAGATACTGTGCAGCTTCTGCCAGTGGGTTAGGGTCCAGTGTGGCAGTACAGGATGGTGGCCCTGAGTCAGTGTCTCCTCCTACTGGGTGGGAGTTAGGGTACATGAGAGCAGGAGGCTGGGCTATGAGGCATGATAGGGGCATGTGGGCAAAACAGCGTCAGCGACTCCCCAGTGGTGGAAGTTACGGTTCAGGAGAGCAGGAAGCTGGGTAGTGATAGGGGTGTGTAAGTATACGGGGGACTAAAGAGGGGCTTAGGGGGGCCGTGAATTGTGGGAGGGGCGTGGGGGTGCCGTGAATCAAGGAGGTAGGGGGCGCAGGTGTCCGCGGATCGCGGGAGAGGGCGGGGGTCCGCAAAGCGTGGGAGGGGGCGTGAATTGCGGGAGGGGGTTGCGAATTGCGGGAGGGGTGTGTGTGCGGGGGGTGACGTGAATCGTGGGAGGGGGTTTGAATCGTGGGGGGGGAGGTGCGCGGGGGGTCCGTGAATTGCGGGAGGGGGGGCACGGGGCGCGATAAATCACCTAGTTGGTTATATATTCTTGTAGAAGGATGGTAGGATGTTGCTGTCATTCAGAATGCATTTACATAAACAGTAATAGTAGCAGTAAAAGGTCTGACTTAAAACACCTACAGTAAAACAGAACAGGTGTTATATATTATACAAAGAATTGGTTGATGATGTGTAGGTTGACGTGCACATAATTGTCACTGTAAAAAAATTGCTACTAGAAAAAATCAACACAGAAAGGTCAACACATGTAAATGTTGACATAAGTGTGGCACTTCATTGGTGTCCATGTCGACACATGAGAATGAATATGAAAACATTCAAAAAAGAAAAATAAATCTTCAAAAACTCATGTCAACCTTTTTCATTGTCGACCATAGCCGTGTCAGTGTTTTGCATGTGCCATTTAATCCTGGGGTTGCCGTGAATCGCGAGCGGGGGTGGGGGGGGAGGAGGTGAGGTGTGTCCGCGAATCACGGGAGGAGGGGTCGTGGGTGGATGCCGTGAATTGCGGGGGGGTGTGGGTGCCGCGAATCGTGGTAGGGGGGGACGCGGGGGGTTGCAGTGAATCGTGGGAGGGTGGGTCGCAGGGGCGGGGGGTTGCCGCAATGACAGGGGGGGAATCACGGTAGGGGGGGTCGCAGGGGTGGGGGGTACCGCGAGGAAGGGGGGGCCTGGGGGGTTGGCACAAATCGTTGGAGGGGGGGTCGCGGGGTGCCACGAATCGCAGGAGGGGGTGTGTCACGGGGTGGGGCGGCAAATCGAGGGAGTCGTCATGAATTGGGGGGGGGGGTGTGTGCTGTGAATCGCGGGAGGGGTGTCGCCGGGGGTTCCGCGAATCGCCACAAGAAAAAATCAACACAGAAAGGTCAACACATGTAAATGTTGACATAAGTGTGGCACTTCATTGGTGTCCATGTCGACACATGAGAATGAATATGAAAACATTGAAAAAGTGAAAAATAAATCTTCAAAAACTCATGTCAACCTTTTTCATTGTCGACCATAGCCATGTCAGTGTTTTGCATGTGCCATTTAATTGTGGGGTTGCCGTGAATGGGGGGGGGGGGGAGGGACACATTGCTCTGTTTCTAGACTTTCTTCTTAATTTATGGATTACCATCACCTGTGCTTAAACACCTTTCTTATCAATTACCCTGTTTAAAACAGGTGATGACAATCATAAATTAAGATGGGAGTTCACAAACAAAGCATTCTGTCCCTCCTGGAGAGGGTCATGTTGGGAGGTATGGAGGTGTGGGGCGCTCACCTGGTGTGTCTGGTGAGTAGCTGTGTCTTTGCTGTGTAACATGGAGAGACAGAGGGTGTCTGGCACTGTCTGTGGGCTCACTGGGCTGGTTCTCTGTCATGTGAGTCAGTCATGTGAGTCAGAGGCTCCACCCAGCGTTACAGCTTCAGGCACACTTTGAGTGACAGATGTAGCCAAATATATAAGAGATGGTAAGTCCTCATCTTTGTGGCCACTGCTTACTTACTTACGCTGCATACGGTGAGCCGCGAGGGGACAATCACGATTCACGTAGCGACTAACCTACCTAGCGTAACCTGTAGCCGCAAAGATGAGGAAGTACCATGTATATATATTAGGGTGGCCCTTATTTTTTGAGTTTCTAAAATGTTAGCACCCACCCCCGATTTTGTTTTAATTTCCCCAAAAACATCCACGGCAAATTTTAGCTCAATCGGACAACTGTAATCTCATTGACCCTAAAATTTTAACATTTTCATCCGAGAAAGTCGGCTCCTGATTGGCCACTAGGCGGCCAATAGAATCAGTCTGAGGAGAGGCACGGAAGATGAAAATCTCTGCGTCTCTCCAGTCAGTCAGCAGCGTGTCTGGAGCTGAAGATGCCGGGGTCGTCGCCGGGGACCAGGTGAGTAGGATTTCCTTCCTCAGGTACCGCTTTGGATTACTACGGATCCAGGACCCCGGAATCTTCAGCCCAGGAGCCCCGGACCCGCCCCGGAACCAGGACCATGGCCCCAGAACCAGACTCTTCAGGCCTGGAGCCCCGGACTAGCCCCGGAACCAGGACCAAGGCCCCGGAACCGGACTTTTCAGCCCAGGAGCCCCGGACCCCGAACCAGCCCCGGAACCAGGACCAAGGCCCCGGAACCGAACTCTTCAGCCCAGGAGCCCCGGACCACAGACCAGCCCCGGAACCAGGACCAAGGCCCCGGAACCGGACTCTTCAGCCCTGGAGCCCCGGAACCAGGACCAAGGCGCCGGAACCGGACTCTTCAGCCCAGGAGCCCCGGACCAGCCCCGGAACCAGGGCCCCGGAACCAGACTCTTCAGCCCAGGAGCCCCGGACCAGCCCCGGAACCAGGACCAAGGCCCCGGAACCGGACTCTTCAGCCCTGGAGCCAGGACCCCGGATCCAGGGACCGACCCACGGGCTCAAGGTAGGTAAGTATCAGTATGTGTGGGCTGTGGATGTATTAAACGTTTATTTTTCTGGGTGTCAGTGTGTATTTTATTTAACTATTTCTCGTACTGTGCAACTACAAGTGCCAGCGGGCCTTTTAATGCCCCGCATGCTGGGACTTGTGGTTCTCCAAGTCCCAGCATGCGGGGAAGGCTTGCTGGGACTCATAGTTCTACAGTATAAGACAATAGTTTTTATTCTTTTTTTACACTTTTCATCAGCCCAATGCCCACCGCCCAGGGGCATCAGGGACAGCCCCGGACTTTCAGCATGGGCTGGTAAGTCCTGGAGGGGGGACCCCTTCTTTGGGGGGGTCCCCACTTCCCCAGGACCCCTGCCCATGCTGACCAGCCAGGGGGATAATGCTTTGGCCGCGGGACCTTATATAATAAGTGTCCCCCGGCTGTGGCATTACCCTGCTGGCTGGTTGGGTCTGGTGCTGGTTCTTGAAATGCGGGGGACCCCTAGTCATTTTGTCCCCCGTATTTTGGGAACCAGCGCCGGATCTTGAGCCTGGTGTTGGTTTCATTAAATCAAGGGGACCCCTATTTGTCGGGGACCGTGATTTTATGTCACCAGCACCGGCTCAATGAGCCCGGGGCTGGTTATGCTCTGGCGGGGGACCACGCGCAGTTGTTTTTTTTTCTTTTTTAAATTGCGATTTCCTGCAAATGTGCGATTTTCAGACTTGAAAATCGCACATTTTCAGGACTAAAGAAATCGCATCAAATCGCACCTATTCGCACTATTTGGGCCATTTAAATATGCGAAAAACGGCCCAATCTTGCGATTTTCAAAAGTGCGATTAGGTGCGGTAAAAATCATGTGGTTTTTACCGCTACATAGAATGTCACCCTTGGTCTTGCAGGAAAAGACCTTCTAGGGGATTGATATGAAATCAAGGGGGTCAGAATCCTGAAATCCCTTGCGGGCTCGGTGCCTTGCTACGCTCGGCACACTAATTTATTCTCCCTCTATAGGTGTCATGGACACCCACAAAGGAACAAAGTGCCGGGATTTCGGTGGTCGGGATTTCAACTGCATCCCCTGTGTAGCCCAGCTTATACACATAATGCCCCCTGTAGTTCCACTTATACTGTACATACAATGCCCCTATGTTGCCTCTTATACATATAAAGCCTTATGGTGCTTCTTATACATATAATGCCCCCATGGTGCCTATTATACACAATGCCCCATGGTGTTACCTATGTATTAATATCCGTGGAGCCGCATATATACATATAATGCCCCAGTTTAGCTGCATATACATAATGCACCCATGGTGCCACTTATACATATAATACCCCTGTGGTACCGCTTATACATTAAGGTCCCCAGTAGGACTCACTGCTTGGGCTGATTCCACATGAGCTGGTAGTCTCAGAGAAGAGCGGGGCGACTAATACCTGGCAGCGGTGCGCAGAAGCACTGGGCGACTGCGGAGGTGGGGGTGTGCAGGAGCAGATGGCTGCAGGGGGTTACGGGTGTGCAGGTGTAGACATTGGCAGGTGGTAGGGAGTGTGTGGATGAGGGGGCATGGGGGATTGGACAGCAAGGGAGGGTGCAGACACGGCAGGCCGAGGTGAGCGGACACTGTTGGCAGGATTGTGTGAATGCAGTCGGTGGGAGTGAGTGGATGCTGCCGGCAGGGATATGCGAATTGAAGTGGGACATCCGGGTGCGGGGGAAACCCACAACTGAAGTCACTGCCCTTGCCCCTATATTACACACAGTAAGTGTCCCCTGCCCACGTAGTACCTGCAGCAGTCTGAGGGTCCCAGCCTAGAAGAGCTTGTCCTCACCATCTCCTGGTCCTCCCCATATGTGGCGATGGGTCCATCTCCTCCTCCTGTTGGCAGAGTGAGTATGCGTGTGCGAACGGTGGCAGGGGGAGGGGGCGAGTGTGGACATTGGCAGTTGGAGGAGGGGTTTAAACATTGGTTAGTGTAAGGGGTGAGCGGGAGTGGACAATGCCGGCGAGAGGATGCAGATGTGGGTAGCGGCAGTCAGTGGTCACTGCCTGCAGGAGTGTGTGAACACTGTAGGTGGGTGTGTGGTGCAGCTCTTTTTAATGTCAACCCACGGAAGGGTGCTGCACCGCCTGCACCCTCCTAGTGATGCCACTGTGCAGGAATAGGGCAAAAACCTATTTTTCACCTTCATCCATATTTGGAGATAAAAGTTATCGTATTTGTAATAAATTGAGCTTACTCGTTCATTTTGTTGTGGCATTATGATATAGATCTTTCACTGTTGTGTTGGTAGCCCTGACAATGTTGGAAAACCATTTTTATAACCTCTCCATTTTAATAATATTATGTGCTTTGTATACTTATTTTGTTACCAAATATGGGGTGAAATGTATTGGGGTGTGATTTTTTGAACAGGTTCAAAATCACATCAAATTACACATGTAATTTTCCACAGCCCAGGGACACTTTTTATACAAAGTCCCCTAGCCAAAACATGATGACCGTGGCTGATCAGGCCTGGATGGGGTACCTGAGGAGTGGGGGCCACCCAATAAAGGGTTCCCCCCAGGCTTCACCCATCCAGAGCTGAAGCCCAGGGCTGTCCCCGGCCCCCTTGGGCTGTTGGGACTGGGCTGAAAATTAAAGTGTGAAAATTAGAAATAAAAAAACATTGCTTTTAACAGGAGAACTAATAAACATATAATTTGACGGCAGATAAGAACCACTTGGCCCATCTAGTCTGCCCCTTTTTTAAACATGTTACCTCAAACCATATTAAATCCTTATTTTTTTTTATAAGGATATCACTATGCCTATCCCAATCATGTTTAAATTGTACTACTGTATTTGCCTCTACCACCTCTGATGGGAGGCTATTCCACTTATCTACTACTCTTTCTGTGAAGTCATTCTTCCTCAAATTTCCCCTGAATCTTCATCCCTGTAGTTTCAGTGGGCATCCCCTTCTGTGGAGCATGCATAGCATTAATAGGCCCCCTTAGACTTGTAGTTCACCTGTACAAAAAAGTTGCAATAAATAGACACACATAGAATAGTACAGCTTTTTTACACCACACCCATTTTACACCACACATTCACAAAATTCACATTCTTACATTGTTCATGTTATTTCAGTACTTTTTCAAATTAACTTGATTCAGAACACTTTTAACCAATTGCTGGGGTAACCTAGATGTGTCCATATAATTTTCTAAGTAGAAAAAGCAAAATGGTTGAGATAGGGAAGAGTATACCGCTTTTGAACGGAATTAAACGTTGAGTATATTATCTTCCAACTTCAAGATGTTCGAGGGTCGCCTAGTAGTTGTCAGCAAAATTTGAACTTTCGGAAAATGACCTATTGCTAAGGGCCACCTTAATACAGTGGGGCGAAAAAGTATTTGGACAGCCACCGATTGTGCAAGTTGACCTATTTAAAAAGATAAGAGAGGCGTGTCATTTCCATCATAGGTACATTTCAACTATGAGGGACAGAATATGGGGAAAAAAACACATTGTATGATTTTTAAACAATTTATTTGTATATTCTTGCAGGAAAAAAATATTTGGACAATCAAAAAAGTTAAACTCAATACTTTGTAATATAAATTCAGTTGGCAATTAAAGAAGTCAAATGATTCCTGCAGTTTTTAGGTTTGCACACACTGTAGCAGGTATTTTGGCCCACTCTTCCATGCAGATCTTCTCTAGATCTTTCATGTTTTGGGACTGTCTCTGGGAACATGGACTTTCATCTCCCTACACAGATTTTCTATTGGGTTGAGGTCTGGAGACTAGCTAGGCCACTCCAGGGCCTTGCAATGCTTCTAACAGAGCCACTCCGTAGTTCCTTAGAATCAGTTGTCCTGTCTTCTTTGCAGAAAAGCAGCCCCAAAGTGTGATGTTTCCACCTCCATGCTTTACAGTGGGCCTGGTGTTTTTGGGATGCCACTCATCATTCTTCTCCCTCCAAACATGGCGAGTGGAATTTATACCAAAAAGTTCTACTTTGCTCTCATCTGACCACATGACAGTCTCCCAATCCTCCTCTGGATTATCCAGATGGTCACTGACAAACTTTAGATGGGCCTGGACAAGTGCTGTCTTAAGCAGGAGGACCTTTGGTCACTCAAGGATCTGAATCCATGACAAAGTAGTGTGTTACTAATGGTAACCTTTGTGACTATGGTCCCAGCTCTCTTGAGATCATTGACCAGTTCCCCCATGTAGTTATGAGCTACAACTAGATTTTTTTTTAAAGTGCTCAGGATGCATGAAATGTGTTGGTCATTAGAGGAGACCAAGCACTCTGAAACACCTGCCCGCTCCACAGTCTATCCGGTGGCCGCTGACAACTTCTATTCACTTCTGGTTTGCATTCCTTCCGGTGTGCCGCAATCAGAGTTTTTACCAACGAGACAGATGAAGGCATCAATAGAAGTATAGACCGAATCCCAGCTCTCCACAAACAAAGCAACATAGGGAGATATAGGGTAAGAAGTACCGGTCCCCTACACACTCCAAAAAGGGTGTAAACATTATTTTTAACCACTATTTTCTTTACAGGTACCCCTTTTCATCTTATTCATATATAACTTCATATAGCGCTCTTTTATATTCTACAAATTGCCTAAGTTGACAAGAGCTGCTTTTTTATGGCGCCAGACCACTCAAATACTCTGAGAGGATAAATGTGAGTATCTGAGGAGACAGAAATGTAGAACATCGATGGTGGTTGGTATCAGCGATGACACTCAGAAAGATGTCTGAGATAGAAGCTGGAACTTGATGAGAAACTTGTGTCTTGATAAAGCATGTTGTGAAACACGTGTCGACATTATGACCATAGGCCTTTGATTATCTATGTTAGCAATGTTAATTTAAACAAAGCTGATATCAATCTGAAATAATTGTTATAGCTCACGCACCAGACTTTGGGGACCAGTTTGCCCAGTGAAGGGCTTGCACTCTCTCCCCTGTGAAGGGAAGGGATAACCCTGTATGAGACAAACTCCCACGCACCACTAACGGGATTTGAGTTGTAATATAATTGCTAGTTAAAGCACCAATAGGTGTATTACCAGTTGCCAACCACTAGGGGTCAGCAAATCACTACAAATCTGAGATAGTGATTAACCTCTATTGAAAGAAGGGTTTAAAATACAATACTGAACCTATAAAGGCAGATTTTTGATCAGTATTTATGATTATTGACTGCATACAGTGAGAGAGTATGCAGTGGATAACATAACCCTGCAATATATATTTTTTGGCTAATAATGGTATCTGGATAAATACCTGATATCCTGAATATAAAGACCTTTCTGGGTCAGAATTCCCACTGGAAGGCTAACTAGCAGATTGTATTATACAACCCCAATCTGTGTAGGTAATATACTGCCCAACCACCCCTGTAATAATTTCATGACAGCTGTCCCATTGGAGGGCTAACTAGCAGGTCGCAGCAAATAAACACAATATGTGCAGATAAAATACTGTTCAATTATATACCATCCATAACACTACGGTGAGGCAGGTTGTGAGAGAACGTGCCTACCACCGTTTTTGCCTCCTGCAAGAAACAAATGACAGTAGCTGCAAAGCTAATCAATATACACTAGGATCTTAAAGCAGCACTGTTGTCCTTTCAGTGTCAAAACCTATGGGATTCCATTATACGGCCGGGTTCTGCCACATAGCAGAATAAATAAGAAGATATAACTATAAACCCTAATTGAAGGGATTAACGGTCACATTAACGTACAGTATATTTAACCACAAGTGTGTGGAACATAACTGCAATTGTGTCTCAGAACCACCAGAGGTCAGCAGAGGATCATTAAGACCCTGCATAAAAACATAAAAAATATATTATTCACTATAGAATGTGTCCAAAGTAACACCAATTGACAATTGCGATGGAACACACACGAATAATATAAAAGACACAACAGCAGACAAGCAGGTGTTTATTTGAAATATTGTACCACTCAGAGCCTGGTTAAAATCACAAAGTTTATTTGGGAGCGTATGAACTCAAATATAGATACATAGAAATCAAGGCCTATATTTTAAATCTATATACACACTTTTCTAACCTCTTTAAAGTGCCAATCGGCCAACCACAATATATGTTTGTTCGTCATTGTGTGTCAACAATTTTAACTCTCAAGCAAATTTCACAACCAATAAGGTGAGATTATCCGCAGACTTATTAATTCAACGAAAACGGATTAATTCTCCCTTATTTTTAAAGAATAAGTTCAATAAAGTACCAATCAATTTTTTTTAAAAACTATCTTCCTAGGTGTGCATCCATAGCGCAATTTCTTTTTCTCTTTTTTGACTGTACCTTGCCAATTTTTGCCCGGATAGCACCCCCGCCACCAAGAAACCACATATAAAGGCGGCCCTTATAGACCCATAATAATCAGAAGGGTCATAATAAATAGTGTGCGGATTATTACCTCCACCTCCCCCATACCCCGTTTTTTGCAGTGAGAAACTGGTGTAGACTGCTGCAATGATGAATACAGTAAGATGATGCAATCAATAATAAACAAATTGATGTAATCGATGCTGTCAATCTATGTTGGGGATCAAAATTAGTGATTGATGATAGATATCTATAGTACTGATGTGCAGTAGTGGATGTTTGGGGATCGATGTTTGTAGATCAATGTTTGCCAATCGATCTTGTGAGAGTGGACAGACGACTTAGCAGATATCAATAGGACTCAGTTGGAACTGAGTGTAACCTGTCTTGCCCGAGGGCTTTGTGGAGCCATTTGTGACCGTAGTGGACAGTGGAGGTTACTGGAAAGTCCTGTACGTATGCAGTGAGGTGGTAACATAAATTATTACAGACTGTTTGCAGGCTCTGGACAAACAGCCACAGAAGCTGGATACCTGGAGCCTGGATGACCAGGACCGGATGCTGGAATATACAGCTGGTGGCAGAATCCAGGAAAGCCAAAATAAATATATCTTGAACAACCAAGGAATGCCTTCTGGGCGGAGGGCGAAGCATAACTGGTACTTATATGTGCCAGGAGAGAATCAATCAACTAAATAATAATAGTTCTTGGACCTAGTAATAGAAACTGGAATTGCCTTCTTGGCAAATAACTAAATAAAAGCTGCTTAGCAGGCAGGTACTGTGACAAGATAGTGGCAGATCAGCGGAGACTCTGGGAGCTGAATAGCGTCTGGTTAACTGGAAATGACTGGTTGGCAAGTTCACTGGGAGCTGATCAATGGAAGTAGCTGTCAGTGACAGGATAGCTGATTGCGACCTACTCAGGGCTTGTGGTAATGTATAGTGACTAAATGTCCGGATCCGACAGACACTGTGCAGCAGCAGATGAGGTTGAGGAGCTAGGCAGTGTCCGGTGAGCAGCCAGGAAGCTGAGCAGTATCTGTCTACTGGGTGTGGCAAGGAAGCCGAACAGCTGCAGATTAGCAGCCAAGAAGCTTTCGGTGAGCTGCTGGGACACCGAGCAGGGTCTGATGAGCAGCTGGGAAGTTAGGCAGAATCAAATCAGCAGATGCAGCCAGAAAGCTGAACAAAGCCAGTTACTGGATGCGGCAGATGATGGATACCAGCTGGAAGCTAACACAGGAGCCAGGAACTAGATAAACAGGAGCATCAGGTAACAGGCGCCTGGATTGGACATTGCTAGGATATGTATTCCTCCTGCCTTGCAAGGATTGGATGGCAGGAATGAGGGTGATTAGCAATCCAAGGTATGGATTCAGATGTTCTCAGGCTTGACAAGTGGATGACAGGTTAATACCAGCAGCACTGGTAGCTGGATGTAATTAAACAGAGTCTATGCAAGCAAGCTTTTCCACTTCAGATGCACTGGTAGCAGCTGGGCTGTAGACATCATTGAACTGGCAATTTCCCAGGTCTCAACATAGTATACTTATAGAACCTTCCGCAAAGTGATAGGCTAGAGTCTGTGATGTCAGTAACAGTGGTAACAGGATTGGCTGAAACAAACAGGTGACAGGAATGGACATGCTCCCATGTCCAAGGAAGGCGGGAAACAGTGTTTGTACAGTACATGGTTGTAGCTTATGATAATGGTGGTGACGTGGAAGCCACAGTAGACTGGAGCTGACAGGCAGACATGACAGGCAGGGATTGCTGCAGCGTCATCCTCCATGCTGGATCAGAATGGGGGACGTGCACACGTGGAGACACTCACGTGAGCCTGTGAGACGCTTGTACGTCCATGTCCTGTGGCGGTTTGGTGGAAACAATGGGGGACATTTACCAAAATGGATTCGTAGAAAAAAGGTGTATTCGTAGGGAGAAATACACCTTTTTTTTACGAATTTGTATTTTCGGGATTTACAATCCCAAAAATACAAAATTTCGTAGTCCTAAAGATGGAACATTCGTATTTGTATTTACAAATACGAATGTCTACACCATCGATAGAATACGACAGAAATCACCATTCAAAAGAATGGTGGTTTCTGATTTACTAAGCAGCCGTACTGATAATACGGCTGCTTAGTGGTGTAAAACACCCACGCAAATACGACAGGAAAATAGAACACCATTTTCATGTCGTATTTGCGTTTTAGCCTGCACGGATCAGTCAGATCCGTGCAGGCTTCAGTGTAAAAAAATAGAAAAAATAAATAAATAAAAAAAAAACCGGCGTGGGGTCCCCCCCACAGCCGAAACCAGCACCAGGCTGACAGAGCCTGGAGCCGGTAATTAAAAATCAGGGAACCCGACAAATAGGGGTTCCCCGATTTTTAACAACCAGCCCCAGGCTCCTGCTCTGGGGCTGGTTCCCAAAATACGGGGGACAAAATGACTAGGGGTCCCCCGTATTTTAAGAACCAGCCCCAGGCAAAACCAGCCAGCAGGCTAATGCCACAGCCGGGGGGAGACTTTTTATGCAAGTCCCCCCGGCCAAAGCATTAACACTACCGACCAGTCAGCCTGGCCAGGGGCCCTGGGGGAGTGGGGACCCCCCCAATAAAGGGGTCCCCCCCCTCCAGGACTTACCTGACCAGGCTGAAGCCTGGTGCTGTCCTCGATGCCCCTGGGCGGTGGGCATCGAGCTGATAGTTGTGTAAAAAATAGAAGAAACCATTGTTTTTTACTGTGGCACTACAAGTGCCAGCAAGCCTCCCCAGCAAGCTGGGACTTGGAGAACCACAAGTCCCAGCCTGCTGGGCATTAAAGGGCCCGCTGGGTCTTGTAGTGCCACAGTAAAAAAAATAGTTAAATAAAACACACTGACACACATTTTAAATAAAAGTTTAATACATACAAAACACACATACTGATACTTACCTAGCTTGATCCCGTTGGTAGGTCGCTGGCTCCGGTGTCGGCGGCTCCGTGTCGGCGGCTCCGTTGTCGGCGGCTCCGTGTCGGCGGCTCCGGGGTCGTCGGCGTCCTGTCCGAAGATAATCCATGTTGGACCTGTGGAAGGAAATCCTACTCACCCAGGTCCTGCATGGATGGTCTTCGTTCTTCATCCGTCGACATCCCGGTCTTCTGACAGCTGCTGGCGACTTCCAGCAGCTGTCGGCATCTTCCGCGACGCTCCCCGGCTTTCAGAGCCGGAGAGAGAACCTTCCTGGTCGGCGTCTGGGCTCAGAATGAATTCTGGCCAATCAGGAGCCGCCTAGCTGCCTAGCGGCCAATCAGGAAAGGTCTTTCCTGATTGGCCGCTAGGCGGCTCCTGATTGGCCAGAATTCATTCTGAGCCCAGACGCCGACCAGGAAGGTTCTCTCTCCGGCTCTGAAAGCCGGGGAGCGTCGCGGAAGATGCCGACAGCTGCTGGAAGTCGCCAGCAGCTGTCAGAAGACCGGGATGTCGACGGATGAAGAACGAAGACCATCCATGCAGGACCTGGGTGAGTAGGATTTCCTTCCACAGGTCCAACATGGATTATCTTCGGACAGGACGCCGACGACCCCGGAGCCGCCGACACGGAGCCGCCGACAACGGAGCCGCCGACACGGAGCCGCCGACACCGGAGCCAGCGACCTACCAACGGGATCAAGCTAGGTAAGTATCAGTATGTGTGTTTTGTATGTATTAAACTTTTATTTAAAATGTGTGTCAGTGTGTTTTATTTAACTATTTTTTTTACTGTGGCACTACAAGACCCAGCGGGCCCTTTAATGCCCAGCAGGCTGGGACTTGTGGTTCTCCAAGTCCCAGCTTGCTGGGGAGGCTTGCTGGCACTTGTAGTGCCACAGTAAAAAACAATGGTTTCTTCTATTTTTTACACAACTATCAGCTCGATGCCCACCGCCCAGGGGCATCGAGGACAGCACCAGGCTTCAGCCTGGTCAGGTAAGTCCTGGAGGGGGGGGACCCCTTTATTGGGGGGGTCCCCACTCCCCCAGGGCCCCTGGCCAGGCTGACTGGTCGGTAGTGTTAATGCTTTGGCCGGGGGGACTTGCATAAAAAGTCTCCCCCCGGCTGTGGCATTAGCCTGCTGGCTGGTTTTGCCTGGGGCTGGTTCTTAAAATACGGGGGACCCCTAGTCATTTTGTCCCCCGTATTTTGGGAACCAGCCCCAGAGCAGGAGCCTGGGGCTGGTTGTTAAAAATCGGGGAACCCCTATTTGTCGGGTTCCCTGATTTTTAATTACCGGCTCCAGGCTCTGTCAGCCTGGTGCTGGTTTCGGCTGTGGGGGGGACCCCACGCCGGTTTTTTTTTATTTATTTATTTTTCTATTTTTTTTTACACATTGCAGCCTGCACGGATCTGACTGATCCGTGCAGACTGCTAGAAATAATTCGTATTAGCGGCCGTATATACGGCCGCTAATACGAATTCCTACGACATCGGTGGGTTACAAAGCAGTCGTATATGACTGCTTTGTAAATCCCCCTCCGGAACACGACTTTGCATACGACTTAAACAGTCGTATGCAGTCGTAGGGAAAATACCAATACGAAAAACTAGGTTTTTCATATTGGTAAATTTCCCCCAATGAGTCTGGCCCATTTGTAGGTCTATACAGAAAAAGGGGGATTGTTACTGTGCACAAGCAATCGAAAAATAATTACAATTGACCAGAATTCTTAAGAGACAGAGGGTGTGTCCAAGTTGCTATGGAAACCCTATCCATGCTATATATATTTATCATAAGTGATATAACATATCTGGTGGTGCTCCCATAGAGTTTAGGTTAAATATGAAGAAGTAGAAGAAAAGAAACTCTTTTTTTGCTGGGGCACTGCTTTCTAAATCAATTATGAATTTAAAATATTTTATTAAAATTGGATAAAAATACATACATCACATATAACATAGAAAGACATACAGTGTTTAGACTATTGCACTACCATTTCATACGCTCTACTGAAATGTGTGGTGCATAAATCTGGTAAAATAACCGTGTTGGCGAAAAAATTTTAATTTTAAATTTGAACAATATGGGTTCAGACAAGTTGAGATGTCCATGCAGTCTGGTATGCTAGGTGTAAAGCCCTATACACACACTTAGATTTGCTTTAGATTCGATGTTAGATTCGATTTTCTATTAGATCTGGCATTAGATCATCCCATTCGATTAGGCATTAGATCTGTACTTTTGCATTCGATTCGATTTCACAATGTAGGCACAATGTACTCATTCGATTTACTGGATCGTATTCGAGATTTTCTTGGCTGCACAGTAAATTTTTAGTATTTTAGGTATACAATAAAAGACAGGTAGTAGGCACAGATATAGGGGGGGGCGAAGGGGGCAATCCCCTCTAGCCTATAAAACACATCTGCCATCAATGCAGAAGCTGCCCCCAGATGGACTACGTGAAGCCGCCAGCCATCCAGCCCTGTACAGCCGATATGAGCCGCCAGCTGCCCAGCACTTCCTGCTCTAGTACTGGGAACGGACATCAGCGGGTGTGACTCTCCATCTAGTCGCTTGGCTGTCAGCACCTCACTGCTTTAGTCTGTGTTTTTGGTTTTTACTTCTATCTGCATGACCTCTGTGTAGTATGCTCACCCCTCTGCTCATTTATGTTTGTATGTGGTTCCCCTGATGATCCTCATATGTCTTTTGTTTTTCCCATTAACTATGGTGATGGCACACATCTGAAGGTTCCACCCTCTGTACACTCCGGGTGCGTCGATGCACCGGCGGGAGCAGGACGGGTGTCAGATGCACGGGGTGTTCACCTTGACTACAGATATATATAAAAAGGGACAGACACTATATTATAGTGTCAAAAATTGGGCGCAGAATACAAATATCAAAATTATATATAAATAATAAAAATAGTTTTTTTATATTAATATTAAATAAAACTCAGCTGCAGCTCTGTAAGTGCACAAGTGTATGTAACATATTACATGCCCAGGTGACAGAGGACAGAAAAGATTGCAAAACCACAAAGAATTGGAAAGCTGCGCTAATTTTGTTTGTTTAACCCCTTCACGACAATTGACGTATATATACGTCATGGCCGGGAAGTACTTCCCGACCGTTGACGTATATATACGTCATGGCTTAAAACTGTCACTGCGTCTAGAGACGCAGTGACAGAGGGACGATGTCTGCTGTCCCTGACAGCAGACATGTCCGTGCATGCCCAGGGGGGGCGGCGATGCCGCCCCCCCGTCGCCGATCGCTGTGATTGGCTGTTCAGTGTGAACAGCCATTCACAGCGTTTTCCTGTGTCACCGGCGAATAACGTTCGCCGGTGACACGGGATCGGAGGTGATTGGTGCTGTAAAGTACAGCACCAATCACCGCGGGGTGTAAGGGTGACACTGGTGTCACCCCACCTCACCCCGCCCGCCCCCAAAGGCCGTGATTGGTCCGTCGGACCGACGGACCAATCACAGCCGTGGAGGGGGGTTTAAACTAACGGTGACTGCACTGCAGACGCCATTCCGGTCTGGAAAAGCGTGCAGTGCGGTCACCGTGCCCCACCTGCCGCCTATACTGACCAGAACCCTTACCTGATCATTGATATTGTGACATTTTGTGACATCCTGTGCTGCATCTTGTGCTGCATCTTGTGCTGCTGCGATTTATTAGATAGATAGTTAGAGAGAGTTAGAGAGAGAGAGATAGAGAGAGATAGAGAGAGATAGAGAGGCCTAGTGCTATATTTTGTGCTGCTGCAGTGTGATAGAGCTATAGATAGAGAGATAGAGAGAGATAGAGAGAGAGAGATAGAGAGAGAGATAGTGACAGATTGTGCTATATATTTTTTATATAACTGAAAGAGATAGAGAGAGATAGAGAGAGATAGAGAGGCCTAGTGCTATATTTTGTGCTGCTGCAGTGTGATAGAGAGAGATAGAGAGAGAGAGATAGAGAGAGAGATAGTGACAGATTGTGCTATATATTTTTTATATAACTGAAAGAGATAGAGAGAGATAGAGAGAGATAGAGAGGCCTAGTGCTATATTTTGTGCTGCTGCAGTGTGATAGAGCTATAGATAGATAGAGAGAGATAGAGAGAGAGAGATAGAGAGATAGTGACAGATTGTGCTATATATTTTTTATATAACTGCTGCAGTGTCATAGAGTGATAGATAGTGAGAGATAGAGAGAGATAGTGATAGAGTGCTAAATTTTGTGTCGGCTGCCCCCGCCTTTTTGTGCTGATCACTATATCTGAGGTGATCAGCAACTTTTTGGGGGTACAGAGGTTTTTTTTTTTTATATATACCTGTCAGTACCACCAAAGGTTGTGCACCTGCTGCCCCTCACTGGTAATCAGTGTCGCATCACTGATCACCTTTTTTTATTTTTTGTGAGTGCTGTGGGGTCTTTTTTACATTTTTTTTTTACACACACTGTGATTTTGTGTGTGTCCTGTGGCCACTGTGCACTGATCAGTGACGTACATCACTGATCAGCTTTTTCGGCATAGGGTTGATCTATTTTTTTTTTTTTTTGATCAAATTCCTGTTGCCTTTGAGCGCTGTTCAGTGACGGACGTTACTGACCAACATCTGTGCTCAATTTTTGGCGCAGGACCTTTTTTTTTTTTTTTAACCCCTTCCATTTTTTTTTTTTTTAACCCCTTCCATTTTTTTTTTTTTAACCCCTTCCATTTTTTTTTTTTTGAACCCTTCAATTTTTTTTTTTTTGTATTTTTTTTTTCTGCACTACATACACAATACACACTACATACCCCCTGGGTTGAAATAAAGTTTGTACCCCCCCCTACACTATACACGTGTTGAAACATTTCACTACCAGTAACACAAAAATATAAATGGCATCCCAAATGTCATCCCAAATGTCGTCCCAGTCATCCAGGAGAATGTATTCGGTGGAGGAGGCATATGCCATGCTTGCATCTGACTCTGACACAGCCAGTGAGGCAAGCGGGGAATTTGAAGGATTTGTCTTAAGCTCCTCTTCCTCCTCTGATGATGAGGGACCCCCTCAAAGACGCCCCCGTAGAGCAGCTGAGACCCCCCCCCCAATAATTGATCTCGTATGGACCCCACCACCAGACAATTTTGAGCCCCAGGTTCCTGAGTTTTTGGCCATCCCAGGAATCCAATTTGATTCAACAGGTCTCAGAGAAATTGACTTTTTCAAATTATTTTTCTCTGATGATTTTATAAATTTAATGGTGGACCAAACTAATTTATATGCCCAGCAGTTTATTGCTCAAAACCCCACGTCATCATTTGCTAGGTGGACCCCTGTAGATGCAGTAGAGATGATGACGTTTTGGGGTCTGGTGTTACATATGGGCATAGTAAAAAAGCCACAAATTAGGCAATATTGGAGTACAGATGTTCTGTACAGCACCCCATTTCACCGTATGGCCATGCCCCGGGCTCGTTTTGAGGCAATCCATAAATTTATACATTACACCGATAATGCACAGTGCCCACCCAGAGATGATCCCACCTTTGACAGGCTATTCAAAGTCAGGCCGGTCATTGATCATTTCAGTGCCAAATTTGCAGAGCTATACATCCCTGATAAATGTATTAGTATCGACGAGTCCCTTATACATTTTAAAGGAAGGGTTAAATTCCGCCAGTACCTTCCCAGTAAGAGGGCAAGGTATGGCATAAAAATGTATAAGCTGTGTGAAAGCACCACAGGGTACACCCACAAGTTTAGGGTATATGAAGGGAAGGATTCAAGAATTGAACCACCAGAATGCCCCCCCTCCCTCGTAGGTGTTAGTGGAAAAATTGTCTGGGATTTAATGCACCCCTTCCTGGATAAGGGTTATCACCTCTATGTGGATAACTTTTACACCAGCATCCCCCTGTTTAAGGCCCTTGGTTCAAGAGGTACAGCAGCTTGCGGTACTGTGCGCAAGAACCAAAGAGGCCTCCCCAAAACGCACATTGCCCAAGTAATGAGAAGGGGTGAAAGCAGGGGAATATGCACCGAAAATATGTTGTTGGTCAAATATAAGGACAAGAGGGATGTCCTTATACTGACAACAATTCATGGAGACAGTACCACCTCCATCCCTGTACGAGGTACCAGTACCCACACCTCCAAACCAAATTGTATCCTAGATTACAATAAGTACATGGGCGGAGTGGATCTTTCAGATCAGGTACTAAAGCCGTACAGTGCCCTGCGGAAAACAAATATCTGGTACAAGAAGCTGGCCGTGTATATCATCCAGATGGCACTGTATAACGCTTACGTGCTATTCCGTTCTACCGGCCAGAGGGGGACATTTATGCACTTTCAAGAGGAAGTCATAAAGAGCCTAACATTTGGGAATCAGCAGGCAGAGGGCCCCAGTACTTCTAGTACTGGCCCCCGTATTGTACCAGGGCAGCATTTTCCCAACGAAATCCCCTCCACTGCAAGAAAGGGCAGGACACAAAAAAGGTGCAAAGTTTGTTATAAAAAGGGAATAAGAAAGGAAACTATTTTCCACTGTGAAACTTGCCCCGACAAACCCGGCCTATGTATAAAGGAGTGCTTTAAAATATACCACACATCTATGGATTATTAGGTTCATCATTTCACCGTGCTTCGGGGGTCTTGCTAATGCCACATAGCACCCACCATTCATTCCACCAGAATCTGAGCTGCAAAATCCAAAAATCACTCCTTCCCTTCTGAGTCCTGCCATGCACCCAACTGGTATTTTTTGGTCACATGTGAGGCATTGCCGTACTCTGGAGAAATGGGGGCACAGATTTTGGGGTGCTTTGTCTCCTTCATTCCTTGTGAAAATGAAAAATTTTGAGCCAGAAGTACATTTTTGTGTAAAAAAATGTATTTTTTTCATTTTCACTGCCCAGTTGTACCAAAATTGATGAAACCCCTGGGGGTTTGAAATGTACACTATACCCCTAGATGAATTCCCTGAGGGGTGTAGTTTGCAAAATGGGGTGACTTGTGGGGGGGTTCCACTGTATTGGTAATGCAACATAGCACCCACCATTCATTCCACCAAAATCTTTGCTGCAAAATCCAAAAATCACTCCTTCCCTTCTGAGTCCTGCCATGCACCCAACTGGTATTTTTTGGTCACATGTGAGGCATTGCCGTACTCTGGAGAAATGGGGGCACAGATTTTGGGGTGCTTTGTCTCCTTCATTCCTTGTGAAAATGAAAAATTTTGAGCCAGAAGTACATTTTTGTGTAAAAAAATGTAATTTTCCATTTTCACATCCCAGTTGTACCAAAATTGGTGAAACCCCTGGGGGTTTGAAATGTACACTATACCCCTAGATGAATTCCCTGAGGGGTGTAGTTTGCAAAATGGGGTGACTTGTGGGGGGGTTCCACTGTATTGGTAATGCAACATAGCACCCACCATTCATTCCACCAAAATCTGTGCTCCAAAATCCAAAAATCACTCCTTCCCTTCTGAGTCCTGCCATGCACCCAACTGGTATTTTTTGGTCACATGTGAGGCATTGCCGTACTCGGGAGAAATTGGGGCACAGATTTTGGGGTGCTTTGTCTCCTTCATTCCTTGTGAAAATGATAAATTTTGAGCCAGAACTGCATGTTTGTGTAAAAAAATGTAATTTTCCATTTTCACATCCCAGTTATACCAAAATTGGTGAAACCCCTGGGGGTTTGAAATGTACACTATACCCCTAGATGAATTCCCTGAGGGGTGTAGTTTGCAAAATGGGGTCACTTGTGGGGGGGTTCCACTGTATTGGTGCTTGGGGGGTCTTGCTAATGCGACATAGCACCCACCAAAATTCCACCAGAATCTGAGCTGCAAAATCCAAAAATCACTCCTTCCCTTCTAAGTCCTGCCATGCACCCAACTGGTATTTTTTGGTCACATGTGAGGCATTGCCGTACTCGGGAGAAATTGGGGCACAGATTTTGGGGTGCTTTGTCTCCTTCATTCCTTGTGAAAATGAAAAATTTTGAGCCAGAACTGCATGTTTGTGTAAAAAAATGTAATTTTCCATTTTCACATCCCAGTTGTACCAAAATTGGTGAAACCCCTGGGGGTTTGAAATGTACACTATACCCCTAGATGAATTCCCTGAGGGGTGTACTTTGCAAAATGGGGTGACTTGTGGGGGGGTTCCACTGTATTGGTGCTTGGGGGGTCTTGCTAATGCGACATAGCACCCACCAAAAAACCACCAGAATCTGAGCTGCAAAATCTAAAAATCACTCCTTCCCTTCTAAGTCCTGCCATGCACCCAACTGGTATTTTTTGGTCACATGTGAGGCATTGCCGTACTCTGGAGAAATTGGGGCACAGATTTTGGGGTGCATTGTCTCCTTCATTCCTTGTGAAAATGAAAAATTTTGAGCCAGAACTGCATGTTTGTGTAAAAAAATGTAATTTTCCATTTTCACATCCCAGTTGTACCAAAATTGGTGAAACCCCTGGGGGTTTGAAATGTACACTATACCCCTAGATGAATTCCCTGAGGGGTGTACTTTGCAAAATGGGGTGACTTGTGGGGGGGTTCCACTGTATTGGTGCTTTGGGAGTCTTGCTAATGCAACATAGCACCCACCATTCATTCCACCAAAATCTTTGCTGCAAAATCCAAAAATCACTCCTTCCCTTCTGAGTCCTGCCATGCACCCAACTGGTATTTTTTGGTCACATGTGAGGCATTGCCGTACTCGGGAGAAATTGGGGCACAGATTTTGGGGTGCATTGTCTCCTTCATTCCTTGTGAAAATGAAAAATTTTGAGCCAGAACTGCATGTTTGTGTAAAAAAATGTAATTTTCCATTTTCACATCCCAGTTGTACCAAAATTGGTGAAACCCCTGGGGGTTTGAAATGTACACTATACCCCTAGATGAATTCCCTGAGGGGTGTACTTTGCAAAATGGGGTGACTTGTGGGGGGGTTCCACTGTATTGGTGCTTGGGGGGTCTTGCTAATGCGACATAGCACCCACCAAAAAACCACCAGAATCTGAGCTGCAAAATCTAAAAATCACTCCTTCCCTTCTAAGTCCTGCCATGCACCCAACTGGTATTTTTTGGTCACATGTGAGGCATTGCCGTACTCTGGAGAAATTGGGGCACAGATTTTGGGGTGCATTGTCTCCTTCATTCCTTGTGAAAATGAAAAATTTTGAGCCAGAACTGCATGTTTGTGTAAAAAAATGTAATTTTCCATTTTCACATCCCAGTTGTACCAAAATTGGTGAAACCCCTGGGGGTTTGAAATGTACACTATACCCCTAGATGAATTCCCTGAGGGGTGTACTTTGCAAAATGGGGTGACTTGTGGGGGGGTTCCACTGTATTGGTGCTTTGGGAGTCTTGCTAATGCAACATAGCACCCACCATTCATTCCACCGAAATCTTTGCTGCAAAATCCAAAAATCACTCCTTCCCTTCTGAGTCCTGCCATGCACCCAACTGGTATTTTTTGGTCACATGTGAGGCATTGCCGTACTCGGGAGAAATTGGGGCACAGATTTTGGGGTGCTTTGTCTCCTTCATTCCTTGTGAAAATGAAAAATTTTGAGCCAGAACTGCATGTTTGTGTAAAAAAATGTAATTTTCCATTTTCACATCCCAGTTGTACCAAAATTGGTGAAACCCCTGGGGGTTTGAAATGTACACTATACCCCTAGATGAATTCCCTGAGGGGTGTACTTTGCAAAATGGGGTGACTTGTGGGGGGGTTCCACTGTATTGGTGCAACATAGCACCCACCATTCATTCCACCAAAATCTGTGCTGCAAAATCCAAAAATCACTCCTTCCCTTCTGAGTCCTGCCATGCACCCAACTGGTATTTTTTGGTCACATGTGAGGCATTGCCGTACTCGGGAGAAATTGGGGCACAGATTTTGGGGTGCTTTGTCTCCTTCATTCCTTGTGAAAATGAAAAATTTTGAGCCAGAACTGCATGTTTGTGTAAAAAAATGTAATTTTTCATTTTCACATCCCAGTTGTACCAAAATTGGTGAAACCCCTGGGGGTTTGAAATGTACACTATACCCCTAGATGAATTCCCTGAGGGGTGTAGATTGCAAAATGGGGTGACTTGTGGGGGAGGTTCCTAACTTTTAGCACTTATGGTGCCTAGAAACCTACATGGTGCCTAAAAAAAAATCTCATAAAAAGGAGGCTCCAAAATCAAGTAGGTGCTCCTTCTATTATGAAGCCTGTGGTTTGGTCAACGTGCACACTAGGGCCACATATAGGATATTTTTGAAAACAAAAGAATTGGGGGAATCAATTTTTAGTCACATTTCTCTAGTAAAATCTACTGTATTCGTTAGAAAAATGTATTAAAATTGAAACTCTGCAAAAAAAAAGAAATTTTGAAATTTCACCTACACTTTGTTTTAATTCCTGTGAAACACCTAAAGGGTTAACAAACTTCCAAAATGCTGTTTTGAATACTGTGAGGGGTGCAGTTTTTGAAATGGCATCATTTATGGGGGTGTCTCACATACAAGTCCCTCAAAGTCACATCAGAACTGAACTGGTCCCTAAAAAAATCAGTGTTTGAAATTTTCATGAAAATTTGAGAATTTGCTATTCATATTGTAAGCCTCCTAGTGTCCAAAAAAATTAAAAGGAAGTTGAAATAATGATGGAAACATAAAGTAGACATATGGTCTATGTTAGTTATTAACTATTTTGAGTGGTATGATTATTTGTCTCACAAGCAGAAAATTTAACATTTTGCAAATTGCAAAATTTTCCATTTTTTCACGATATTTTGGTATTTTTCACAAAAAAACACAGACTGTATCGACGAAAATTTACCACTAACTTGAAGTACAATGTGTCACGAGAAAACAATCTCAAAATCACTGGGATAAGTAAAAGCAAAAAAAAGTTATCCCCACTTAAGTGAGACATGTCAGATTTGAAAAAAAGGGCTCTGTCATGAAGGCACAAACTGGCTCTGTCATGAAGGGGTTAAAGAAATCGAGGCACCGCGGATAAACACACTTACACAAATGCTTATTTATAATGATTAATATGTATCATCATATTTAATGTAACAAATAAAATTTTATAAAAACATTCTAGGCGGCCACCTAAAAAACAAGTAACAACAATACAATAGATCAATATATTATAAGCAAAGAATAATTCATTAAGAATACATGTGGAATATAACGTAGTGTGTTCCACTTTAAAATATTTTTGTGCCCCTTGTCCAGTGCTCAGAAACTCATATGTTTTATAAAAAGTTCACTATAGCTGTCAGCAGTATAAATGATTGCAGTCTTGTGTTTGCTGACAATAAAAGGCAATCTCCACCTTAGGAAAACATATATATATGCTGTGTCACTGTTTAATACAATGTAGATTGCAGAGGTGTTTATAGACGTGTGATCTCACCTACTGTCACTGAGGACTTGGCAGGGCCCTGTAGGGTGATACAGTGCAGTGTGCAGGGTGACTATAGAAATATCCAGAACTCATACATCAGCCAGTCACAGAAGGAAACCCCGTACTCAGAGGAGCTGCAGGAATTCTGTACTGGATACACAGCTCTTTTTTGTACGACCATGTTTCCCCAACAAGAAGACCAACCCCGATAATAATCCCTACCCTTATTTCTGCACAACGGTCCAAAATAATCCCTACCCTGGAAATAAACCCCGGCTAAATCCCCATTTTGTTCAGTCCCTGTGCTAAACTACAATGCTTCCATCTCCCCCCCCTGCATGAAATGGATGCTGCTGTTAAAGATTTAGCCCTGGCAGCCCTGGTACCGCTGAAGCCTCTGCTGGTATCAGCAGTCCCAGGGATGCATTGCGCATGTGACATCACCGCGTACCTCAAGGATTGAGCGGCATCCGTACACAGGCGGGAGCGAAGTGACTGAGCGGCAGCAGCGGGAAGGCAGATTGGCTGAAAAACGCGGAAGGAAAGCGGCAATTGTGCTTAAAATAGAAGGTGAATGAGGGGCATAATGGGGATAAAAGCAGGACTGAGGGGCATGATGGTGATAAAAGCAGGACTGATGGGCATGATGGGGATAAAAGCAGGACTGATGGGCATAATGGGGATAAAAGCAGGACTGAGGGGCATGACGGGGATAAAAGCAGGACTGAAGGGCATGATGGGGATAAAAGCAGGACTGAGGGGCATGATGGTGATAAAAGCAGGACTAATGGGCATGATGGGGATAAAAGCAGGACTGAGGGGCATGATGGTGATAAAAGCAGGACTAATGGGCATGATAGGGATAAAAGCAGGACTGATGGGCATGATGGGGATAAAAGCAGGACTGAGGGGCATGATGAGGATAAAAGCAGGACTGAGGGGCATGATGGTGATACTGATGGGCATGATGGGGATAAAAGCAGGACTGAGGGGCCTGATAGGGATAAAAGCAGGACTGAGGGGCATGATGAGGATAAAAGCAGGACTGAGGGGCATGATGGGGATAAAAGCAGGACTGGGGGAGCGTTGATGGATTGTAATTTAAGCCCAAGCAGTTTTCAGTACTCAGACATCACCAGACCAGAAGTTACGCTGACCGTCGAGAAGAAGTTAAAAATGTGTTCTTTATTGTGCTTACAGTCCTCATATTTATGCTATAAAATACTGTTCCCCCACTCCCATAAAGGAGGGCTTATTACAAAAAACATACATATTTATTTACAACACACCCCTAAGGTGGGGTTAACAATTAAAACTTTGGTTCAACGTAGGGAAACGTAGGAAAACGTGGTATCTCTGACATCATAATAGGAGTGAACCTCTATAGAATGGGAGTAGTTTCTATATTACGCTAACTATTGCAGTCACCTCCCATAGAATGTATGGATCCTTCTAGAAACCTTGTCTTATAAGGGAATGTATATTCTTCTCCCCCAATGTATCTATTGGAATGTGGTTCTGTAGTCGTGGCTTGTACTCCACATCTGGTTTGAATCTATATTAATTGGTGTTCTTAGCAAATATAGAGACTTATAGAGAACATACATTCATATTAACTGTTTCAACTCCTTGAGGATAGAACCATACATTTGTTCTAATTCTTATAACACATAATCCTTAATACTTTGTACTTAAAGGAATCTTCAGCTTATATAGACAATATAGTATTTAGTAAGATTCCCTTTATCAATGTTAATTAAAATAAGCCCTATGTTGTTTTTTGGAACAAAAACAAATTACTACATTGTCTTATCGGGGAAACACGGTGTAGCCACAGCATCAGCAGAACAGGAGCTGCCGAGTGGGACCAGTGGGCAGCAGCAGCTCAGGGTCACTGTCCGCATACAGAGGCCCTGCACCCCTCCAAAGATGGCTGCCGTCTGGTTGGAGACAGATGCTAGAGGTGCTCCAGAACCTCTAACATCTGACAGGGGAGTGATCAGTGCTACTTGGAAATGCAGATTACTCGAGCGCTGTCACACAGTGCACACCCCCAGACAATGAGCATGTGATAGTCCCTGGGCAACGAGCTCCCCCTGGCATGCATGTATTCTCCCTGGGCAACAAGCATGTAACTCCACCTGCCAACCAGCCTGTAACGTCCCCTGTGGCAATGAGCATGTAATGGTATATGGTCACTAGGTCGACAAGAGGAAGGTAGACAGTCATTAGTTCAACCACTGAATGTCAACATGCATGAAGGTTGACATGACTGAAGTTCAGCATAGGATTAGGTCGACACTATTAGGTCGACATGGGGTTTTTCACTTTTTTTGAGCTGACAGGTGGTATTTCATGTCCTACCATCCACTAGGACGTGGTGGGAAAATAAAATATTGTGCCGAGCAAAGCGAGTCATGCGAGGGGACGTGATGCAATGTCCATGTCGACTGTGTCAATTTACGGGACAAAATAGTGAAAAACCCCATGTCAACCTTTTGACTGTGGACCTTGTGCATGTCAACCTAATGCATGTGTCGATCTAACCATGTCGACCTTGGTGCATGTCAACCTTCAGTGGTCGACCTAATGACTGTCGACCTTCCTCTTGTCGAACCTATGACCCATACCCCATGTAACCATTGGCAATGAGCATGTAACCCCTGGCATCTAGAAAGAAACCCCCAATAAGCATGCAATGTCTGGCAACGAGCCTGTAACTCCTGTCAAAGAGCATGTAGGAAAGCAGCAGTTATGTGGCATAAAATGTAAAGGTATTATGATGTGTGGTATAATGTGTAATAAGCATTTTGGTGTAATAGGCATTACAGTGTGGGGTATAATGTGTGATCCTGGTGTAGTGTGTCTAAGGGGCTTTCCCTGGCATAGTGTGTGTTGTAATGTGAATTGGTACTAATACGTGGCAATGCCACTTCCCCCGAAGCCACACCCTACTTTTTTGCCTACATATGGACCCTTATTCAGATCTGCTCGCAGTACAAATTTGTTCTCAAAATGGGCAAAGACATGTACACTGCAGGTGGGGCAGATGTAACAGGTGCAGAGAGAGTTAGATTTATGAGAGTTATTTTGTTTCTGTGCAGGGTAAATACTGGCTGCATTATTTTTACACTGCAATTTGTATTTCAGTTTCAACACACCCCACCCAAATGTAACTCTCTCTGCACCTGTTACATTTGCCCCACCTGCAGTGCACATGGTTTTGCCCATTTTGAGAACAAATTTGTACTGCGATCTGATCTGAATAAGGGCCATAGTGAAAATGGTAAGGAAGGTTAGCCAAAATCGCCCAGTGTTACGAGGGCTTGCGATACCGATGTGCGTTCGGTATTGCAACTAAAAAACAGAGGCCTCATTCTGATCTGCTCGGTAATATACGAAGCTCGCAGCTTACCCAGCAGTTTCTGTGCCGCACCGCCGTATCCCCTCACAACTATACAAGGGGATGTGTTATGAACACAGCTGTATATATTACAGAGCTCAGTCCCGGCACCAGCAGAACAGTTGTATATTACAGAGCTCAGTACCAGCACCAGCAGAACAGTTGTATATTACAGAGCTCAGTACCAGCACCAGCAGAACAGTGGTATATTACAGAGTTCAGTACCAGCACCAGCAGAACAGCTGTATATTACAGAGTTCAGTACCAGCACCAGCAGAACAGCTGTATATTACAGAGCTCAGTACTGGTACCAACAGAACAGCTGCATATTACAGAGCTCAGTACCAGAATCAGCAGAACAGCTGTATATTACAGAGCTCAGTACCAGCATCAGCAGAACAGCTGTATATTACAGAGCTCAGTAGCAGCATCAGCAGAACAGCTGTATATTACAGAGCTCAGTACCAGCATCAGCAAAACAGCTGTATATTACAGAGCTCAGTACCGGTACCAACAGAACAGCTGTATATTACAGAGCTCAGTACCAGCATCAGCAGTACAGCTGTATATTAGAGCTCCGTACCTGCACCAACAGAACAGCTGTATATTACAGAGCTCAGTACCAGCATCAGCAGAACAGCTGTATATTACAGAGCTCAGTACCGGCAGCAGCAGAACAGCTGTATATTACAGAGCTCAGCACCAGCAGAACAGCTGTATATTACAGAGCTCAGTACCAGCAGAGCAGCTGTATATTACAGAGCCCAGTACTGGCACTAGCAGAACAGCTGTATATTACAGAGCTCAGTACCAGCATCAGCAGTACAGCTGTATATTACAGAGCTCAGTACTGGCAGCAGAACAGCTGTATATTACAGAGCTCAGTACCGGCAGCAGCAGAACAGCTGTATATTACAGAGCTCAGTACCAGCAGCAGCAGCAGCAGAACAGCTGTATATTACAGAGCTCAGTACCGGCACAAGGAGAACAGTTGTATATTACAGAGCTCAGTACCGTCATCAGCAGAACATCTGTATATTACAGAGTGCAGTACATGCACCAGCAGAACAGCTGTATATTACAGAGCTCAGTCCCGGCACCAGCAGAGCAGCTGTATATTACAGAGCTCAATACCGGAACCAGTACCAGCAGAACAGCTGTATATTACAGAGTTCAGTACCAGCACCAGCAGAACAGTGGTATATTACAGAGTTCAGTACCAGCACCAGCAGAACAGCTGTATATTACAGAGCTCAATACCGGTGCCAGTAGCAGCAGAACAGCTGTATATTACAGAGCTCAGTACCAGCAGAACAGCTGTATTTTACAGAGCTCAGTACTGGTACCTTTAGAACAGATGTATATTAAAGACCTCAATACCGGCACCAGCAGAACAGCTCTATATTACCAAGCTAAGTACCGGCACCAGCAGAACAGCAGTATATTACAGAGCTCAGTACCAGCACCAGCAGAACAGCTGTATATTATAGAGCTCAGTACCGGCACCAGCAGAACAGCTGTATATTACAGAGCTCAGTATCAGCATCAGAACAGCTGTATATTACAGAGCTCAGTACCAGCATCAGCAGAACAGCTGTATATTACAGAGCTCAGTACCAGCACCAGTAGAACAGCTGTATATTACAGAGCTCAGTACTAGCACCAGCAGAACAGCTGTATATTACAGAGCTCAGTACCGGCACCAGCAGAACAGCTGTATATTTCAGGGCTCACTACCAGCAGCCCCGTCACCACTGTTTGTAGTTTTACTGCAGCTTTAGTTCCTAATAGAGAGACTGTCCAAGGAAGAAAGTGCCCCTAAGACCACTCCTGTATCTAGCAGGACTGATTTATACAAACCCAGTCCTTAAAGTGGTCCTGCAGAGGTGGTGGAACTCTCTTCCCCCACCTCTATCCCCCCCCATATGTCACAGCCAGGGTGGGTGCTAAGGTGTTTGGTGTCTCCCTGAAAGCTTTAAATTTATGGCCTATCCCACACACCCATAAAAAGAATAATGTGGGCCACATAATACCATCCCTAATTCAACTTATGCCCCACATTGCACGCCGAAGACACGCAGCAAACATTTAGGGCATGGATTTTTGGGACAGGGGATTATGCAGACTGTAATGCCCATTACATATTATGCCACATAAGTGCCACTTACCCTACTTGCTCATTGGTAGGGTTTACTTGCTCAATGCCTGGGGTTTCTTGCTTGATCCAATTTCTAGTCTTGAGCCGGCGCATCATTTGAAATAGCCGCAGCGTGGATGGATGTAACTGCTCTGGCTCTGCCAGGTTTCCCAATGCTCTGCCCGACTGTCTCTTTTAGTGATGCAGGCAGGGACAGACAGCGGGTCAAGGTGAGTGGGCGGAGGCAGAAATCATGACAGACCATAGAAGGCAACGCTTTCCCAATCAGCGGAGGTCTAATTCTAATACTGCTGAGCAAATAAGGGATGTAGTCAATTTCCCGGCGGTCGGAATCCCGGCGTTCAGAATCCCGACCGCCGAAATCCTGAAACTTTCTCCCTCCGTGGGTGTCCACGACACTCATAGAGGGAGAATAAATTAGCGTGCCGAGCGTAGCAAGGGGGCGCTCCAAGTTTCCCCCTTGTAAGGATTTCGGCGGTCAGAATTCCATACCGAATCCAGCAAATAAAACATTTATTTTTTTAACAAAGCATCTTTTCTTACATAGGTGCAGGGACCATCTATTTGCTTTAGAGCCCGAAATGCAGAAGTGTTCACTAAATTGTTATTTTACATCTGGTCGCCCCATGGCTCATTTTGCGGGTGAGCTGATCCACTGTAGCGCGTCTGTTGGCCCTGAAGCACCTTCGTAACCAATATTCACCTCATACATCAATGGCACATGGGCCCTTATTCTAGTTGACTCGAATGGATGCGTATTTTCGAACGGCCAGCGAGCGTTCTCAGCCCCACCTACCGTATGGATCGCACACACGAATGCATTAAGACGCCGAGCGAACGGACGAGTGGATTTAACATGTGAACAACTCCCCCATCTGTGGAAACCTCCCCCATCTTCCGATGGTCGCCGACCATCGAATGAAGGACAGAGCGGTCAAACAGCTCCGAGTGCTGTAGACCACTTGGACATTTCTCCGTGTGAATGCAGGGATATGGGTGGGCAGCTGGCATCCGGCTATGTCAGCTGTCCTCCCCCAACACATGCGTCACAGCCAGATTACCATACGTATGCCCAGTGTTTTCATGGGAACGCCCATGAAACACGGGGCGTATGCATATGGTAATGAGCCCAAACAGCCCCTCACGCCCCTCTCCACCCCCTGCTCGGATTGTTCCGACCGATTGTTTTCTGTACAAAATTCACGCCATATTCGGACGTGCGCGGCATTCGCACATGTGCAGAAATATCTCTGCATATGAGCAAACACCAAACATCGGCCGATCGACCGCACACGGAGCCGTCCGACTCAATCAGAATAAGGGCCATGGTGATTATCAGTTTCCACATCAGTTAAGCACAGCGGTCCCATTTGTCCAGTAATGATAAACAGTCACCACAGCAGCACGTGAACAGGTCACAATCTGCTCTGATCATAAATACTGACACCCTTGGCCTGAATGTTGGTAAACATAACATTTTACACATCATACAATGAGTGATGTCTGCAAGTGGCCTTTCACACACATTATATACCCACCAAGCCAGTGCATGCTATGTAGTATACTTCATGGGGAACACAGTGCTGTCATATGTAGGAGGTGGCCATAATTATGTGACTCAGCCTTGTCATTTCTCTCATTTGATGTATAACAAGCTGTAGCCTATGGGAAAATATTTGCTGCATTAAGTACATTTATATGGTTTCTTTCCTATGTGACGACTGATGTTTCACAAGATTTGAATTCTGGGAAAAACATTTGCTGCATTCAGAACATTTATATGGTTTCTCTCCGGTGTGACTCATCTGATGTCGGACAAGATGGGACGTATTGGAAAAACATTTGCTGCATTCAGAGCATTTATATGGCTTCTCCCCTGTGTGACTCCTCTGATGTAGGACAAGATGTGACTCCTGGGAAAAACATTTAATGCATTCAGAACATTTATATGGTTTCTCTCCTGTGTGACTTCTCTGATGTCGGACAAGATCTGGCTTCTGGTAAAAACATTTGCTGCATTCAGAACATTTATATGGCTTCTCTCCTGTGTGACTCCTCTGATGTAGGACAAGCTGTGACTTCTCTGAAAAACATTTGCTGCATTCAGAACATTTATATGGTTTCTCTCCTGTGTGAATCCTCTGATGTCGGACAAGATCTGGCTTCTGGGAAAAACATTTGCTGCATTCAGAACATTTATATGGTTTCTCTCCTGTGTGACTCCTCTGATGTCGGACAAGATGTAACTTCTGGGAAAAACATTTGCTGCATTCAGAACATTTATATGGTTTCTCTCCTGTGTGACTCCTCTGATGTAGGACAAGCTTTGACTTACTGGGAAAACATTTGCTGCATTCAGAACATTTATATGGCTTCTCTCCTGTGTGACTCCTCTGATGAGTGACAAGATGTGACTTTTGGGAAAAACATTTGCTGCATTCAGAGCATTTATATGGTCTCTCTCCTGTGTGAATCCTCTGATGTTGGACAAGATCTGACTTATGGGAAAAACATTTGCTACATTCAGAACATTTATATGGTTTCTCTCCTGTGTGACTCCTCTGATGTCGGACAAGCTGTGACTTACTGGGAAAACATTTGCTGCATTCAGAACATTTATATGGTTTCTCTCCTGTGTGACTCCTCTGATGTAGGACAAGCTTTGACTTACTGGGAAAACATTTGCTGCATTCAGAACATTTATATGGCTTCTCTCCTGTGTGACTCCTCTGATGTATGACAATATGTGACTCATAGGAAAAACTTTTGCTGCATTCAGAACATTTATATGGTTTCTCTCCTGTGTGACTCGTCTGATGTACCAGAAGCTGTGATTTATATGTAAAGCCTTTGTCACACTCAGAGCACACATGTGGTCTCTTTCCTGTGAGGTTCATCATGTACAAGATAAGAAAAATTAATTGTTGAATGTTTGAATTGTTGAATATCCGCAAAATAAAGTCACTTTAATCCTCCAGGTGTAAGAAGAAATGATGACTTTAGTTGGCTGGATCAGAGAACAACGTCACCTTGAGCAAGATTTGGACTCAAAATATAAGAAGATGTTGTACAATCGTCCTGTAAGACAGGTAAAATGTAAAAGGTTAACATACTGTAGTACAAGTGTGATGTCAGGGTTATATTGTGTAAGGAACATTTCTATATAGAACACATATCAGTTGTGGACCATTGTTTTATATTTCTGTATGCTGCCAAATGGCTGGGACTATTTGCTGTCAGATGCACAGCACAGATCTCGCTACCTTACTACAGCAGATACCAGTTGTGTGAACCCGGACAGGTTATGGGTTTAGTGCTTTGGCTCTGGATTGGTTTTGCCAAAACCACTCTCCCAGGTTTTGTGTTTTGGATCTTTTTTTTTTTTTTTATAATAGAAACCATAAAAAATTACAGAATGTTTTTTGTTCCTACAGTATTATTACAACAATGACATTTATTTCCACTCATTTCCCATCTAGTCTGATCACCTCACAACTCATATAATTGCTTTTTAAGCCAAAATGTTGTATCAAAATAGCTGGATGACCAACAAAAGCCCAGGACACACGGGGCGACGCTGCCTCCATGCTGAGTTAGGTGCTAAAGCACAGATCGCTCAGCACACATGGCGGCACACAAGCGATGCACCTGCGATGTGTGCTGAGCAATCTGTGCATCTAATGTAGGATAAGCAGGATAGACAGTGCATGTATCACCATCACTATATGGTGTACACACAGGGCGACACTGCCTCCATGCTGACTGAGGTGCTAAAGCACAGATCGCTCAGCACACATGGCGGCACACAAGCAATGCACCAATTATGTGTGCTGAGCAATCTGTGCATCTAATGTAGGATAAGCAGGATAGACAGTGCATGCATCACCATCGCTATACGGTGTACACACGGGGTGACGCTGCCTCCATGCAGAGTGAGGTGCTAAAGCATAGATCGCTCAGCACACATGGCGGCACACAAGCGATGCACCTGTGATGTGTGCTGAGCAATCTGTGCATCTAATGTAGGATAAGCAGGATAGACAGTGCATGCATCACCATCGCTATAGGGTGTACACACGGGGTGACGCTGCCTCCATGCTGAGTGAGGTGCTAAAGCATAGATCGCTCAGCACACATGGCGGCACACAAGCGATGCACCTGCGATGTGTGCTGAGCAATCTGTGCATCTAATGTAGGATAGGCAGGATAGACAGTGCATGCATCACCATCGCTATACGGTGTACACACGGGGCGACGCTGCCTCCATGCTGAGTGAGGTGCTAAAGCACAGATCGTCAGCACACATGGCGGCACACAAGCGATGCACCCGTGATGTGTGCTGAGCAATCTGTGTATCTAATGTAGGATAACCAGGATAGACAGTGCATGCATCACCATCGCTATACGGTGTACACACAGGGCGACGCTGCCTCCATGCTGAGTGAGGTGCTAAAGCACAGATCGCTCAGCACACATGGCGGCACACAAGTGATGCACCCGTGATGTGTGCTGAGCAATCTGTGCATCTAATGTAGGATAACCAGGATAGACAGTGCATGCATCACCATACGTTGTACACACGGGGCGACGCTGCCTCCATGCTGAGTGAGGTGCTAAAGCACAGATCGCTCAGCACACATGGCGGCACACAAGTGATGCACCCGTGATGTGTGCTGAGCAATCTGTGCATGTAATGTAGGATAAGCAGGATAGACAGTGCATGCATCACTATAGGGTGTACACACGAGGTGACGCTGCCTCCATGCTGAGTGAGGTGCTAAAGCACAGATCACTCAGCACACATGGTGGCACACAAGCGATGCACCCGCCATGTGTGCTGAGCAATCTGTGTATCTACTGTAGGATAAGCAGGATAGACAGTGCATGTATCACCATCGCTATAGGGTGTACACACATAGCAATCATATATGGGAGAGTGCTACTTCCACCAAATACCTACCGCGGGACTGTATGGACATATTGGATAATACACTACCATTGGTAACTAGGAGATGCTATAGGAACGGAGCCACTAATTAGTGGACTCTACAAATACGGTACTGTATGAACTGGACACAATTGAACTATTTCTCAATTTTTTTTACCAAATGCCCCCTTTTTATAATATGGAATGTTATATGTTTTTTAATAAATAATCTGTTATATTTTTACCGAATTGGCACTTCTAATATTAGTAATTTGTTGATACATGTATTGTTTAGCACAGTGTACCCCCTCCATTTTCTTTGTCTAGAAGGGGGCTGACTATCCCCTTTTTGTCACCGCAGCACAGTAGGATCCGGAGTGTCTTCCACGGGGTCCAGTAAGGGGGTGTTTGGGCCTATGGGGGTCCTTCCTCAGAAGCTCACTGTGCTGTGTAATCCATCTGCTGTCTTGGAGGAGCCGGCACCCCCAAGATTAAGCTTGCAGCAAGTATTATCCTTGGCTGATATTCACCTATCCAATATTACACCAGCTGTGGTGTTACATGCTTGTTTTTAATTTCTTAATGTGAGTGTAAACCTGTAACTAACCTGTTATTTTACCTATACAGTGTTGCACTATATATACTTCCTGTTTTAGGTACCTTTTGAACCTTCACATCACTATCGGGTCAGAGTGATCTATGCAGGACCGTAGTGTCCCTATTCTGCCTATATAAAATGATCTATTATGTGAGTGGGATATCAAAATTATTATTCTTCATGGTGATCCTACTATCTGCACTATGGGCCTTATTCTGGTTGGTGCGTACTTTCCTGTATACTTTCGGATGGCGTTCTTTAGCCGTCTGCGCATGCGTGGGGAACGCTATGCGCATGTGCCACGCATGGTCTACGTACTTGTTTTCACTAATACCGTACAGAAATGTGCACCGCAATCACTCTGGAAATATGGGCGTATTATGGGCGTCATTCGGAAATACACAGGGGCGTAGTTTCAAAGTGGGCTAAACTGGGCGGAAACATGGGCAGACACGGGGGAGTGCACTTATTTTGGTAGGCGTGCATTCGGACAGCACACCGAATGCATGCGAACAAAAAGGCAAGAAATATGCGGTGTCCATAAGCAAGTATTGCTTTGCGGACACCACTCGGTCATGCGCTAGGAAAACGGAACGCCTAATCAGGACGGCCGCACCTCAACCAATGTCAGCTGAACACAATACAATCACCTCCTTTACTCGTTGTTAATTACACGCTTGTCACTGCTTCAATTGGAACCATTGCAGCTTAAATGGACCATTACTAAACACACACATATATGCTGCACTTTTCACACACTTTTACACTGCAAATAATGAACACAACTTAATATTAATAATACAAATACACATGTCACTTCTACATGTATCAATTAAACCACACATTTGGGGGAAACAAAAAAACATTTATTAAATGAACTTATAAAATAAATTAGAAACCGTCACAAAATAAAAGGTAGCATAGCAGGAATAAAAGTAAATAATATATAATAAATCCATGTATTGTAGACATACATAGCCACAGCAGAATCATTAGGAACACATCAGGTGGCTTCACAACCAAAGTATAGCACCAACACTTCAAGTACAGCAGACAGTAATGCTAGCCGAAACAGGGCAACAGGGGAACCAAACATGACATTCGAAACGAGGGCAAATGTGGGTACCCTCTGCACGGAATTGGACACAGGAAGCTGACACACACAGCTCAATGAAAGATTTGGGAAGACATAAGGGTGGAGATTAATGCGGACACAAGTTCATTTGCGGGCACGTTTGGCCCTGGCAGGCTCCTTGCCAAGTGCAGCAGCTCTTCGGCCACGGCCACGGTCAGATGGTGGGCCAGGTGGAGCAGATGCTGGGGAGGGGGTGGATGGTCTTCCCCCTCTGGCAGCAGGGAGTGCTGATGGTGAGAATGCACCAGAAACGGATGACATTAAGACCCTATTGCTGGCAACTAGCTCCACCATAAGCTCATTATGGTGGAGGAGGAGGTCATTTTGCCGCAGGGCTTGATCAGCCAGCACCTGCAGGCTAGCAGCAATTGATTGCTGGGTGACAGCCATAGCCTGCAGGCTCCCAGCGATACTTTGGTGGCTCCTGACCAAACCCTGCAAGACCTCCTCGGTCCTACGCACCCGCTCTGATGCCGACTCTCCCTGCTGCTGAATATGGGCAAGCACCTGCACCCACCTGGTCAATTCAGCCTCGGTCAGTGGCTGCTGCACGGGCCTGGTACTCATGGCAGGTGACACAGACTCCTCAACCTCCTCAAGAGATTCTTGACCAAGCGATGGGGATGCTGGTGAAAGAGAACATTACAATTACAACACATTCCATGCAAAATTAGAACCAGCTACTTATGGCATGGCAAATAATTACCTTCAAGCAAAGAAGCCATGACTTCCGCTGGGGACTCGCTGTCCATGGTGCTCACCCCCCGGACCTCCTTGACTGCAATGCAGCACTCTGCCATCTCTTCCAGGGGGGTGAGCTTCAGCTTTGATGGCATGGGGCCAGCCCCAGAGGTGTGGCTGTGTTCCCACCGCTGGGTCAATTTCTTCTTGAGGTTCGTTTTGAAGTCGTGCCACCTGCAATCAAAGTTTACATATTAATACATGTCACTCCTCATGTTTGCTGTAGCACCCATTGCAATCTGCAACAGATTACAACATGTGCCTCATGACACCAAACTTACATGATATTAAATTTGAAACCCAACCCTTAGAAGATACACTCACACTCACCCTACAATAACTATCAATTAAATGACATGGCAAACATGTCTGTGCCTCCAAGCAACGTGACCGGCCATTGACCAACTCCATCTAACATCTAATGTAAACATTACTGGTCTTGTACTGCTCAAATGTAACACACATGAACTTGCCTCTTCTTAACATGCTCCGTCTCACGAACTTGTGGAGCCACCGCATTAATCTCCGCCGTTATGTCCTCCCAGATCTTCCATCTCCTTGTGTGTGTCAACCGGTCCTGTGGACACTCGATCCAATCCCGTGCGCGGGGCACCAGGATGGCAAGCTCCTGCGCTTCGAATGCCATGTTTCTGGTGGTTGGTTCCTCTGTTGCCCTATTTCGGCCATGGCCACTGGCACCGCCACGGCCACTGGCACGGCCACCTGTCGCTGTACTCGAAGTGCTGGGCAGGCTACTCTGTTGGGAAGCCACCTGCTGTGTTCCCAATGATTCTGCTGAGGCTGAAGATGGGCCAGCTGCCGATTGGCCTGATGTAGATGGCCCATCTGGCTGCTGTTCTCCCAATGGCTGGTCTGGGTTGATGGGGACATAGGTGGTGCTGGAGTCCATGCGGGCAAACAGGTCCTGGCACTCCTGCTCTTCCTCAGATAGAGATCCAGCCATGTTTGCAACAACATTGCATTTGTCTAACACACCTTTATATCCTATTTCTGTAATTGGCGTACATCAGCGACACCCTGCGTTCCGTATGGCCGCGTTCCGTATGGCAGCGTCGACCGTGCGGCGCATAGGCCACGCCCCTAGCTGCGAAAAAGAAAAAAAACAGGCAAACTTAGTAAGTCTGATTTAGTAGGTAATTGCAGATTTGTACTCCAATGACCAAATAAAACTAAGGTCACACATGACATGTATATGTGAATGTACATCTGTACTGAGCACTTGTTTGGTATGTAGTACAAATGACACTACCCATTCCATATGTAAATCCAGTCCACCACTTAGGCAATAGTAATCAGTGATAGCATCCAAATCACATGTGAAAGGTCTCCAAATTCTGCCTTGATGCTAGCTACATTTCATTCAACATCTAGTGTGGCCCAGTAGAAGGTAAGTGTACACATGGCACCATGGCCTAATATTGGGAAAAGGTCTTGCACTATTTGCTATGTTTCTGCTGTATAGCTTTCACTATAATAAAGCTGTTTAGTACCTTGTAGAGTTAGGTGTAACTGGCCAGTGATGCAGACTATTTCACCTGTTGTTTTCACCCATGTTTGGTGAATGTAATAGATTATATATAATGGGTTGCAAACTTCTTTCACCCTGTCTGTTTAGGAGATACTAAGTAATGGCATGGTCTGCTAAACTATGGAAAGGTACAGCAAGTGTTGTTTTGCGATGCAATGGGTTAGCCGTCTGTTGTCGCGCATACACGCTGTTAATGTCAAAATGAACAATAAAGTTAATACCAAATATCACTCTGAACAACCAATTACAGGACATGATTGCTTGAATTGTGCCATTGCTAAGATGGTGGCCTATGGCAGAGCAGCACCTTTCTCTGCCGCGGAGCTGAGGGCACTGGTCTCTGTTATGGAGACCAGGCTGGGGCGTGCGGGGCCCTTCATTAGCAACCGCCAGAAGCGCCAAGCATATGCGGCTGCCCGCAGGCGCATATTCGCGCGCACCCAGGTGCACAGGACCATCGCCCAGCTGGAGCGGCGATGGACTGATCCGAGGCGCCGGGAGCCCGAAAAGCTCCAGCAAATAAGGGCCAGCATTGCACGATGTAAGTGTTTACACATTAAATGTCCAATTGTACATTAATGCTTACATGACCTTTTTTGTCCCAATAAGGTAACCTGGTTCATCATGAGTTAACCATGACATACTCTATCTGTGTGGTACCTCATGTTAGACATGTTGTAATGTGTGTGTAATATGTCATTTTTTGGGATGCAGGATGAATGAACAATTCATGTGACTTATTTAACACTCTGCATTTTGATTTCCCTTACAGCACGTGACCGTGCAAGACGGGCCTGTTAAGAGGGCCAGGAGGAGGAGGCCCCCCCTGAAGAAGTGGCCGAGGAGGAGGCCACAGAAGTGGCCGAGGAGGAGGCCACAGAAGTGGCCGAGGAGGAGCCCACAGAAGTGGCCGAGGAGGAGCCCACAAAAGTGGCCGAGGAGGAGCCCACAGAAGTGGCCGAAGAGGAGCCCACAGAAGTGGCCGAAGAGGAGGCCACAGAACCCATGGTGGAGGCCACAGACGAAGTGGGCGAGGAGGAGGTGGCCGAGGAGTTTATGGGCCACGAGGAGGTGGCCGAGGAGGTTCTTGAAGAGGAGGAGGCATGTGAAGTGCTGGAGGAAGAAGGAATTGGTAGGTAAACATAAGGCATCATTAATAATTGGTGGTAGTACTATTTGTTAGGTACCACTGGTGAATCTAGTGTGTTTTACTCTATTAGTAATAAATAAACAAAAGTGGGTTACAACAGACACACATAGGGGTTATAGGCCCAAGCTGCAAACGTGGAATCTGGAGCCTCAGGTAGGTGATGCGTTTTTGTTTATGGGGGGCCTTTCTATTTGTTTGGTGTAAGGAAGCGGCTTAGTGCAGCAGCTTCACCTATCTGGCAATGTGACTGAATCCGGAAGTAAGGGGTAGAGGGACTAGGCTAGCCTTTAAATGTGGTATCCATCCATCCATCCATCCATCCATGTAACCATCCATCCATCCATGTAACCATCCATCCATGTATGTATCTATCTATCATGCAGTTTAGCTATTAAGCAGTGACATGCAGGTAAATATGTATGGCAAAATGTGGCATGTAGTATTGGATGTAGCTTTCTAGTAGATTGGTTATTGGTAAGGCAGGAGATTTTGATCAGTCACATATTCAGTAGTGTAAGCCAGTGTGTGTGTGTGTGTGTTTGTGTGTGTGTGTGTGCCCATTTTATTTTTTACCATTACAAACAGTATTGCCTATGTAATTGTTTGTATGTATGATTTTGCATGCTTTAAGTCAGTGGTCGCCAACCTTATTTGGGGTGTGAGCTACTCGAGAAAAAAAAAATCGCTTGAAGAGCTACTAAAAATGTTTTTAGAAAAATCTGCTAATTTCTCATGTGGTCCCCGTACTTGCCTGGCCAACTTCCAACGTATACCCTCTCCATCTCGCAGTGACTCCCAACTACCTGCCCACTTATATCTGTGGGATTGTCAGCTGCTGTCTCCCACCAGTGGCTACCAGTAGTGTGCATCTTCGTGGGTTCCTGGAGCAGCCTCCAGTCTGCTATTGGACAATGACACCGGATCTCTCTTCAGCTGCCCGTGGCTTCTGGGTTCTCTCTTCCTGCCTTGTGGTGTCTCCCAGATTCAGGTCCTGATTTCAGGCACTTAATCCCAGCTGGCAGCAGTACAGTAGCTAGGCGAGCTACCCAAACTATGACCGTGAGCTACTGGTAGCTCGCGAGCTACAGGTTGGAGACCACTGCTTTAAGTATTTAGGATTGACAGTACAAGGTCGACATGATTAGCATAATTTATGTTTATCCCCCTTTAACAGATGACCAGAGGATAGAAGGCGGGGTGTTGCGAGGGGCCCTCCTCAGACTTCACCAGCACCTTGTGCTTATGGCCAAAGAGGTGAAGCATGTATGCGACCTCTTGGTGTGAACCTGTTTTTTGTTTAAATGTTCAACTGTGTAAATAAATTTTTCAAGTTAAAGTTATAAGTGGTCTGTGTGTTATTGTATAATTTTACAGCATAAGTATACATATAAGTAAAGAAGTCTAAATAGTGGTGTTTATTTATGTATGGTGCAAAAGGGAGATACAGTATATGCACCCATATATAGATGGGTGCATAAAATTGGCTGCAAGTGAAGGATAATGTAAAGATGTCCATAGTGTGTTGATTTGTATGTGTGTGTTTGCGGGTGAAGAATAATTGATGATGTAATATGCATACAAAGAATGAATTGGTGAATTTTTATACTGGCGTTATCGAGAGTGTAATCACCTTCGGTATTGTGGTGTGGTTCGGCTCTTGTTCCGCAGCTGATCGTAAAGCCCTCCAGAGGGTGGTGTCGGTGGCAAGCAAAATAGTGGGGGTTGTTCTGCCAAGTATTCACCATGTATTCGAATCCCGGCTTCTCAAGAAGACTAACAGTATTTTGAGGGATTCTTCCCATCCTAGTAGCGACCTGTTTTCCTTACTCCCCTCCAACAAGTGCTATCGTTCTGTCTTGTGTAAGTCCAAACGATACAGAGAGAGTTTCTTTCCAACAGCAATTCGTGTTTTAAATTCTTAGTCGGAATTTTTCTGGGTATAGATCTTCATTTGCATATTGTTTTACTCTTATTGTCTTTTTCTCACTTTTTGTATTGTTCTTAACTGAATTTCGTTTAATGTTCATGTATGTGAGCATTTTATGATAATAAAGACATTATATTATTATTATTATTATTAAGAATGTTGAGAACTTAGCATGATGAAAGGGTTAATGTAAAGTGGTAGTAAAGTGTTTAATCTTCAATTAGATAAATAATCGATGACTATTTAAATCAATCCGTTTTGAATGAGGTTGCCTAATTGCATAAGTGGGTCATGTTACAGATTTGGGTGTTCAGAGAAGAGTGTGGTTTTGTGCGTAAATATACCGCATCGGTGCGTACGGCCAGGTTCCCGTCCGTTCTAACGCTGTAAGACCGTGCAGAATCTGTGCGTGTCCACCGCACACGCAAGATTTATATGTCGTCCGTAAACACGCCCTGCTCTTAAAGAGTGAGTCCGTCCGAATGACGAGGCTCGGTGGGCGTTTCTACGGACGATGTCCGCACAGCGTGGCGTGCGGACCGCTCCGTAAGAATTCGGGAAAGTACGCACCGATCAGAATAAGGGCCTATGTCTCTTTTTTTCTGAGTTATTTCAGAATTACCTCCAGGACTTTCAACGAACCCCTCCTAATACAGAAAACATTGATGTAAGGAGTAGTGAACGTATTTGTGTGGGATCGCTCAGTGTGATGCTATTTTGTTTTCTCCTACACTACTCCCAAGCACACACTGCTCTCACTGCTCTCCTACACTACTCCCAAGCACACACTGCTCTCCTACACTACTCCCAAGCACAGACTGCTCTCACACACTACTCCCAAGTACACACTGCTCTCCTACACTACTCGTCATGCACACACTGCTCTCCTACATTACTCCCAAGTACACACTGCTCTCCTACACTACTTGTCATGCACACACTGCTCTCCTACATTACTCCCAAGTACACACGGCTCTCACTGCTCTCCTACACTACTCGCCATGAACACACTGTTATCCTACAGTACTCCCAAGCACACACTTCTCTCACTGCTCTCCTACACTACTCCCAAATACACACTGCTCTCCTACACTACTCGTCATGCACACACTGCTCTCCTACACTACTCCCAAGCACACACTGCTCTCCTACATTACTCCCAAGTACACACGGCTCTCACTGCTCTCCTACACTACTCCCAAGTACACACTGCTCTCCTACACTACTCGCCATGCACACACTGTTCTCCTACACTACTCCCAAGCACACACTGCTCTCACTGCTCTCCTACACTACTCCCAAATACAAACTGCTCTCCTACACTACTCCCAAGTACACACTGGTCTCCTACACTACTCACTATGCACGCACTGCTCTCCTACACTACTCCCAAGTACACACTGGTCTCCTACACTACTCCCCCTGCACATACTACTCTCCTACACTACTCACCATGCACACACTGCTCTCCTACACTACTCTCACTGCTCTCCTACACTACTCCCAAGTACACACTGCTCTCCTACACTACTCGCCATGCACACACTGCTTTCCTACACTACTCGCCATGCACACACTGCTCTCCTACACTACTCCCAAGCACACACTGCTCTCCTACACTACTCCCAAGCACACACTGCTCTCCTACATTACTCCCAACTACACACGGCTCTCACTGCTCTCCTCCACTACTCTAAAGTACACACTGCTCTCCTACACTACTCGCCATGCACACACTGTTCTCCTACACTACTCCCAAGTACACACTGGTCTCCTACACTACTCCCCCTGCACACACTGCTCTCCTACACTACTCACCATGCACACATTGCTCTCCTACACTACTCACCATGCACACACTGCTCTCCTACACTACTCACCATGCACACACTGCTCTCCTACACTACTCCCAAGTACACACTGCTCTCCTACACTACTTCCAAGTATACACTGCTCTCCTACACTACTCCCAAGTACACACTGCTCTCCTACACTACTCGCCATGCACACACTGCTCTCCTACACTACTCCCAAGTACACACTGGTCTCCTACACTACTCCCCCTGCACACACTGCTCTCCTACACTACTCACCATGCACACACTGCTCTCCTACACTACTCACCATGCACACACTGCTCTCCTACACTACTCCCAAGTACACACTGCTCTCCTACACTACTCCCAAGTACACACTGCTCTCCTACACTACTCACCATGCACACACTGGTCTCCTACACTACTCCCAAGTACACACTGGTCTCCTACACTACTCCCCCTGCACACACTGCTCTCCTACACTACTCACCATGCACACACTGCTCTCCTACACTACTCACCATGCACACACTGCTCTCCTACACTACTCCCAAGTACACACTGCTCTCACTGCTCTCCTACACTACTCCCAAGTACACACTGCTCTCCTACACTACTCGCCATGCACACACTGCTCTCCTACACAACTCTGAAAAAAAATCAGACTAAATGAAAGTGCAGCAAAGATCTTGTGTAATCAAAAGAGTAAACATCCAATTATACTCACAATATGAACATATACAAAGAAAATTGTGAAAATATATACACAAAGCGCTCATTAATAATAAAAAAGTGTAATCCCAGTGACAATAAATTAAATGGATATCACCAAATAAAAGTCCTTCAATACTTCAATCCTGAAAAAATAAAATACACTCCCTTCTCCCATGGAATTAACCATGTGTATGGAGGGAGATGGAAAAGACAGTGGGTGACATTTTATGGAATGTGATTTTTTTGCACTTTTTAAAAATCGCACCATATCGCATCACATCGCACTTTTTTAAATCACATTTTTCCCTTGTAAACGGCATATTTAATGGGATGCGAAAATGCGGGCAAAAAGTGTGAAGAGATGCGATGTGATGTGATTTTATGACACATAAATGTGCGCTTTAACCCGACAGTCATGTGCAATTTTAGGGCCAACCGGAGTGGGAATTAGAACACTGCCTCCGCATGTCAAATAACCCCCTAACCTATTGGCCCACCTAAGTCCCCTACATTATGCATCACACCCCCTATACACAGGGCACAGGCGCCATTTTGACCTTTGAAAGGGAGTAAGGAGTATGGAGAGGAGAGATGTCTGGGAGAGGAGAGTCAGTGAGTGCAGGTGGCAGAGGGAGCAGTGGGCCACTCACAGGCAGCAGCAGCAGCAGTGCCAGGGGGAGAGGCAGCGGAGGCATGCTGAGAGCCAGCACATTGAGAGGGAGAGGCAGCAGTGTGGCAGGCACCATGGCCACAGCAAGGCCTGGGCCAGGCCAGACACCGGAGGAGATGCCAAAGCAGGAGGAGGTGGAGGACCCTCTTGCATCCCAATCCCATCCACTAACACAGGACCTGTTCACCAAACCGTCAGAGGAGGACCTGCAGGGCCACATCTCAGAGGTCAAGTGGGCTGAGGTGGAGGAAGGTGGAGGTGAGGTGGAGGAAGGTGGAGGTGAGGAGGAGGAAGGTGAGACTGCCCTGGAGGAAGAGGGGGACATGGCCACAGAGGAGCTGGAGGAGGAGGCAGAAAGTGGACGCACCCAAAGTGGCCGGAAGGTGCGGTTCTCATATGAGGAAAATGTCACACTAGTCCGGGCTATGATCCCTGTATATGACCGGCTGCTAGGCAAACATAACCACCAAACCACTGCATAGCGGAAGAGGGCCATGTGGGACTCCATTGCAGGGGCCTTGAATGCAGTCAGCAGCCACAAACGCACAGTGAGAAATGTGAAGAAAAGATGTAATCATATTAAAAGGCAACTAAAGACCAAAATGGACACTGAGGTGAAAGAGGTTGCCCGGACTGGAGGAGGAAGCCCCAAACCTGTGTCCCACACTTCGTATCATCCCACCAGAGGTCCTTCCTGGGCTCCATGTGGCAGACACAGATAGGCCACCAACGCCACCCCGAGCTGATAAGTGTGCCCACATTGAATGTACATCATCCATTGCAATGTTTTATAACTGTAATGCTCTCTTGTAATGTTAGCATAACAATAGTGCTGCTGTGGAACTACATATCCCAGCAAGGGTAACCTAGGTAAAAGTCATGGTCACAGATTGAAATGGTTGGTGATGCTGGGCCATTTAGTTTCACACCTGCTGGTTTAGAACAAATGTATATCATTTTTTGCTACAGGTTTACATGGCTGTGGGCCCAAACATAGGTGCCATGTTGTCATAGCTGAAATGCCTACAGCGGAATTCCTGGCATTTTTTTTTCAGTCATAAACAATGTTTATTATATTTGAAAATAATATGAAATAAAATAAGGGGATTTTTGGAAGAACTTACAGTTCAAACCCCTTTCTCTGAGTCCAGTCTGGTGACACAGCTAACCTTGGGATGTAGGAGGGTCCGCAGGAGCCAAGGCACCTATAGCTGAAGCTTTTCCTCTGGCTGCAGGCTCCTCCCCTTCTGCATCCCCAGCATGCTCCAGTTCAATCTTAAAAAACACACTAGGATACACAACTCAGTACAATGCCCAACATCTTATATGCACAATCATCTTACCATAACATGACACACATGCACGGCATGACGTACTGAGCGTAGGGGAGGGATCGCTGTGTCACCGGACTGGACTCAGAGAAAAGTTCTTACAAAAATCCCCTTTTCTTATTCATCCAGTCCGGTGACACAGCTAACCTTGGGACGTTCAAGAGCCGGTACTATGGGAGGGTACGCTCAGACTGCCAGTTCCCATTACTGCCCGTCCGAATGAAGCTCTCCTCCGACGCGAACTAAAATTTGGTAAAGGTGTGAACAGAGGACCAAGTGGCAGCCCTGCACAACTGCTCCGCTGTAGCCCCATGACGCACAGCCCAAACGGGAAGCTACTGACCTGGTGGTATGTGAATTAATCCGAGAAGGAACAGGTCTACCCACCTTGGTATAAACAAAGGCAATCACTGACCTAAGCCACCTGGCAATGGTCTGCTTAGAAGCAGGCCAACTTCTCTTATGCATATCATAAAGAACCAACAAAAGATCTGTTTTGCGGAAATCCTTCACCCTGTCCACGTAAATTCGCAAGGCGCGAACTACGTCCAACTTTCTTAATTTGTCCCTTTGTTTGGCCCCTTCAGGAGGGGAAAATACCGGGAGCACAATCTCCTGGTTCAAATGAAATGAGGAAACACTTAGGTACTGTTCGAAGCACAGCCCTATCCTCATGAAAAACTAAATGCAGAGATTTACAGGACAATGCTCCTAACTCCGAAACACGCCTTGCCGAAGCAATGGCTAACAAAAACGCCAGTTTCTAAGACACATACTTAAGGTCAGCTGACCTTAAAGGTTCAAAAGAAGGACTCTGAAGTACAGACAGAACTAAAGATAAGTCCCATGGGTCCACTGGTTGTCTTTATGGTGGTTTTAGCCTGGTAACACCCTGTAAAAAGGTCTGACCCTCAGGCAGAAAAGCTATCCTTTTCTGGAAAAAGATAGATAAAGCAGAAAGCTGTACTTTCAAAGACTGTTAACTCAGTCCCGATGAAAAGCCATCCTGTAAAAACTCCAATAACCTGGTTATCTTGAATCTGGAGGTGTGTACTTTCTGGCGCTCACACCACCTGATGTAAATCTTCCAAACTCTGTGATAATTTGCAGCGGAGACTGGCTTCCCAGCCCTAAGCATAGTCTGAATCACCACATCAGAGAGACCTTTCTTTTTTAATAAGGCGGTCTCATACGCCAGGCCGTCAAACTGAGCCGAGCAAGGTCCTGGTGAAGAAACGGTCCTTGTCTTAGCAGGTCTTAGAGCCAGAGGCCAAGACTCTGCTGAAAACCTCAGAATGTCCGAGAACCACGACCTCTTGGGCCAGTTCGGTGCTATCAGAATGATTTTCACCTGCTGAGACCTCACTCGTTTCAACACCCTCGGTATCATTGGAAACGAAAGGAAGATATATAGCAGATGAACCTGCCACTGAACCGTCATGGCATCCATGGCATAATGTGTCCGGGAGCCACTTCTATGATGACTGCGGTAAATAAGGCAGCTATGACCGCAGCAAATATGGCAGCGATGATCCTATAAAGTATTTAAGAGGGGACCGGAACCAGTTTAGCCGGGAACTACATGGCCGCAGGGAGTCGGGTGCCGCGGACCGGAAATGACACTATCCATGGACCGGAAGTGATGTCAGACGCCGGACCGCGTGTTCCGGTGCCTGGAGCATATTGAGGACAACACAAGAGGAGACCGGAACCCATCTACCTCGGGAACCACATTGTCGCTGAAGTTTTGGGGCCGCGGACAGGAAGTGATGCAAGCCGCGGACCGGAAGTGACGTCAGACGCCGGACTGCAGGTTCCAGGGCTGATGCCTGGCGCAGAATGTGGATACCACCTGCTAAAGGCCCATGTTAGAAATTAGGAGGCCCCACCTACTGTTTATTTGTATTGGATCGGGGTGATGTCAGTCATGATTATGGGACAATATGATTGGCACACCCGTGTATTTATACCCATTAGGAGAGGACTTCGTTATATCCTTCTTGAAAAAGACCTCAGTGGAGGTCGAAAGCGCTCGAAGTCTGGACATTCTATCTTGGACTGTGCACTGTGGACTCGTTTTGGACATGTACCTGATCATCTTTGGTGCCAGGTGGTGAGATCCGGATCCACCATCTGTCTCAGGACTGGATTGACTCCATATTCCTCCATTATGGGTAACAGGCCATCTCATCCGTTTTTGCTCACTGTCTGTTTTATGTTTGTTTGATTGCATTAAAACTGTATTACACTATATTCTTCTTTTGGGAACCGGTAACCACCACCATACTCTTTGAGTGAGATTACAGAGAGAGGAGGGACTACTCGTTTATGTGGTGGACACTGAATCTTGTCATTGAGGCAGAGAAGAGGACCGTGACCCCACTAAGAGGGGCGTACGGTATTTAATACATGTGTATGCTGACATATCCCCCTATTCGGAGAAGAGGATCATAATCCTAATAGGAGGGATGTACCTTTCTTATTTAGGCGCCAGTGGAGGGGACTTTCATAGACCTCCCCAAGGCTGCAGCCCACGCTGGCTCTTGCTCAGCCCCATGGGCCTGTGTAGTGCCCGGCACAGCATTACAAGCAGGGCAAGGTTCCACTTGGACCATCTGTTCACATGAAAATTTCACCCCGCAAAAATTGCAGTTAAAAGACATGTCCTGCGCCCCCCCATTACAGCAACAGCCTCATCACCCGTGTCAGTCATGATTAACCCCTTGAGTGGTGGGTTTTGCTGGGGCAGGACAAACCTACCAGGGCAGGTTTGTCCTGCCCCAGCAAAACCCACCACAGGAATTTGGAAGCCCCCCTCCCTCACCTTTGCTCGGGCGTTAGTATGCCGCTGCTGCCCCCGCTGCCTTAGCCGGCTGCCTGTCACATTAAGCAGTGACGTTGGCGGTAACTTCACAGGTATACGCGTCCCCTCGCGGGGCTCGCTGCGCTCGCCACGCTTCGGGCTCGGTGGCTCGCTGCGCTCGCCACACTATTATATTCTCACTCCACGCCCTAGTGGATAGTAGGGGAATGAAAAGGTCGGAGGACGCGCACCGCCGCCCCTCGCGGGCTCGCTGCGCTCGCCACGCTTCGGGTTCACGTCTATCGTGGGGTCATGGCGGGCACATAAAAAATGTGAAATGGGTCATATTGGCCCATTTCACCTTTTTTATAATTTTTCCCTATGTGAGATGGACTTAATCAAGTCCATCTCATCTTGTGCCATTATAATGGCACAAGACCGACCGATTTCAATGTTAAAAGATTTTTTAACATTGAAGTCTATGGAAAAATCGGGTCAATCGGTCGGTCGCATCGCGGCCGATTTTAATTGGTCGCGACCGACCGATTGACCCGATTTCTGTCAATCAAATGGAAAAAATTGAAAAAAATCGGCCACATCGTGAGGATCGTGTCCCTTAATTAAGAGCCACGATCACTCACGATTGTGGCCGTTCTAGGAAACAAGTACCGAACAAACATTTGTATATAGCAAAATGTACTTACCAAGTAGACAGCCCTCCGGCATTTGTTGTTCCTGGAATCGGTCCCAGAGGGCTGAGTGCCCGCAGAATATAGGCGTCATTTCAGTTCCCTGGGTATCCTGCAACCACGCTGAGAATTTTCAGGGTAGCATCACATACCACCTGCACGTTCAGAGAGTGCCACCCACGCCTAGTGACGTAGATGTGTCCCCTCACGTGCGGTGCCCGAAGCCCAATGTGGGTGCAATCTATGGCTCCCAGCACGTTTGGAAATAAGGAGAGCCGATAGTGATGGAGATTATCTTAGTAAAGATTATATTAGTTATATAAGAAGATTCCTGCCATTTACAAGGTATCACAAGAACTATAAGTTACAAGGCATTAAACAATATGTTGGTCCCATCTTCCAAGACCTGAAACACTTAAGAACCAATGTATATTCTAAGTTTCAGATTTTGCTAGAAATCTCAATTAACATAAATAAAAACCAGAAGTTGATGTAGTCTCGTGACTAGGGCCAGACACGAGAAAACTGCTGAAGGACATTCCATGGCAATGAGCGATCATATATACATCTGGAAGTAGAATATACATTTCCGTATAAGGGAATAGATTTTAATGGAACCCATGTTATTGGGCAGTTACTGAAGAGAATATAACGTAATTTAGACTCCTGGAAGAATTACTCCCATTCTTAGAAGTTCACTCCTATTATGACGAAAGAGACGGGACACACGAGCACGATGAACCAATATTTGGATTTTAAACCCTCCTAAAGGGTTTATTATATTTAAATATGTATGTTTTTTTCTAATATCCCCTCCTCTGAAGGGAGGGGATGCCTGTATCGTATGGTATAAATATGAAAAATGCCAATAAAAAGTTAGAACACTTCCAATGTTCTCCTGACATGTCAGCATTTGGTCCTGTGGTGTCTGAATACAGTTGAAGGTCGTTATCACTCTTTCAATAGAAAGCCCCCTTAAGGTCCTGCCACTCGGACTCACAACGTGGGAATCTGATGTATGTGCACCACAACTTTTTGAAAGCAATTAACACTTGAGTGAAATGCTTAGAGAAAGTGGCTTGTGAGACCCCCAATGACCATGAGGTCACAGACTGATTGGAGCCTGTGGCCAAGAAGTAGAGGGCACACATTAATTTATGCAGCCCAGACACTGCATAGTTGGCACCCCCGTAAGGGTCCAAATCATCTCTCACCTGCTCATATAAGTCCAACAGGTTATTGCGGTTCAGCCAAAACATCCCCACAACCTGTTGATCAGAGAGGGAGTCCAGGTACAGCCTAGCACGATACTTACGTGAAGCACAAAGTACTCGGGGTACCTGGATCTGGTGCGCAGCTCCTCCAAATGGTCAAAATCACAAAGAGCCAACTCCACATCACTCTGCCCAATCTCCATCTCTCAAACCCTCACAGGTGTCCTTAATGATGTTTAGGGAATATGTAGGGTCAGTTTATGAATAGAAATGAGGACACCTGTGAGAAAATTAACCATTTCTGCACTTGACCAAAGTTGCTTCTGGGCCAATTCACCCATCAGAACCTGGTCTGAAAAAAGTATGATTTTTAAACACCTCAAAAATGTGAATTCTGTTTGCGCATGCCATTAAATAAGCGATTTGTATACTTTAGAATGGGAAAACATCTGGATGCGATAAAAATGTGACTTTTTACCGGCAAGTGAGAAAGTGCGAGATATCGCACAAAATGTGCGATTTCCGGGACTTAGATCACCCTATTAAATTGGCGATTTAGAAAAAAATGCGATAACGCCATTTTGTTGCCTAATTATCGCCAAAAACCCGAAAACGCACCTATTAAATGTCACCCATAGTGCAAATGGTCTTTTTTTAAAAGAGATGAGTTTTATTTAAAGATTGCACTTACAATCTGTAGACATATAATGAAGCATGAATGTAAATTCCAACTGGCAAACAGCAGCTGATGAAGCTAAATCTGGAAATATAAAAATATCGCTTTTCCCACGGATTTAATCCATATATGTAGAGGGAGACAGCGAGAAGAGAATGTAGTGCAGATAACCTTATAATAAAGGACATTTTAATTAATCATTTGCATTTACAAATCGATGACATAAACATGAATTTCTTAATATTGCCAATCCATCAATTCCATGTATATACTGTATGTTTTCCCGAAAATACACAAGGACCCCAAACACCCCCCAGGACACCCAATATTTTCGGGTTGCAATATGATCACACACACAAATGACATCTTATGCGTTTCGCAGCTGCTTGCTACTATTCTAAAGGTGATTTGATCTGGTCAGTGGTGGTGTTTATATACCTTTGTAATTAGCATTATGTCGCACACGTGGTACAGAAATTAATCTGTGGTAACTTTACATTTCTATTTAAACAATTAGACAAGCCTCATAGTTCGTGGAACGCATTAACGTCATAATTGTTATTTTCTGGTATATGAAACTCATGTATAGTTTTACATAGTCCGACATATTTCTGCCACATAATTATAAATATTCATTACATGTAAACAACAGAACAACCAAGACACCATTTTATATATATATATATATATTCAAATACGGGACCTTACTGAGCCGGGTCAGGGACTCCAATAAGGTGGGCGGCACTCCACCTTATTGGAGTCCCTGACCCGGCTCAGTAAGGTCCCGTATTTGTATCTTATTGAGGGAAGGCACCACGGACATTCATTTCATTCAGCAGCAGTGCCGAGCTACCCAAGAATATATATATATATATATATATATATATATATCTTCATCTTTAGTATATTGATTTGATCTTTTCATGTAAATGATGCATTCTATGGTATGGAGTATGCTAAAGATGTATAGATCACTATAACCACTAGCTTTAAATATAACATCTATTGCTGTAGAAGGGTAAGAAACAAAATTATTTGAAATGTAGGGGATATAAAAAAAAAAAGGAAAAGAGAAAAAAAGAGAGGAGGAGGAAGAGGAGGAGAAGGAAAGGATTGGTCTTATCTCATTATCTATTTATATAATAATGTTTAATTCAGTCCATCAGGATGTAATGATTGCATTAGAAACATCCTTAGTACTTCTTGTTTGTACAACTTTTTGAAACCGTCCCCGCCCCTGGCTGTTTTTGGTATATGTTCTAATCCTATAACAGTTAGATCTTTTGGATTCCCTGCGTGTTTCTCCGAACAGTGTCTAGAGACACTATGGGTAAACATCTGTTTCAGGATTTTACTGCGATGTTCTAAAAATCTAATTTTTGTTTTCTGGATGTTCTGCCAATGTATCTCAGCCCACAAGGGCAAGTAAGCCTGCAAATAGTGATTTCCGTCTTACATGTTATACGGCTGTTATTTGGTGTGTTGCGTTTTCTTTGTCGGTTATTTTGTGTATTAGACTTATGGGTAATGTGAGTACATGTTATGCATCTTGTACCCTCACATTTGTGAAATACTTCTGGGGTGCGTTTTCACCCATGTCTCTTTTTTGGTAATTTCAGTTTTGAGGGGCTAGTCTGTCTCTAAGTGTTCGGTTCCTCCAAAAAATGAAAGCAGGTTTCTCGGGTAGGATATTGACTAATAGGGGATCTTGTTTTAGGATACTGTCATAGGGGATTGGCCATATACCACTACCAGGTCAGGTACCTGCCCCTTCTGTTCTATATATAACTATGTATATATAATGTATCTCTATAGCTGTCATAGGGGATTGGCCGTATACCGCTACCAGGTCAGGTACCTGCCCCTTCTGTTCTATATATAAATATGTATATATAATGTATCTCTCTATAGCTGTCATAGGGGATTGGCCGTATACCACTACCAGGTCAGGTACCTGCCCCTTCTGTTCTATATATAAATATGTATATATAATGTATCTCTCTCTATAGCTGTCATAGGGGATTGGCCGTATACCACTACCAGGTCAGGTACCTGTTCCTTCTGTTCTATATATAAATATGTATATATAATGTATCTCTATAGCTGTCATAGGGGTTTGGCCGTATACCACTACCAGGTCAGGTACCTGCCCCTTTTGTTCAATATATAAATATGTATATATAATGTATCTCTATAGCTGTCATAGGAGATTGGCCGTATACCACTACCAGGTCAGGTACCCGTTCCTTCTGTTCTATATATAAATATGTATATATAATGTATCTCTATAGCTGTCATAGGGGATTGGTCGTATACCACTACCAGGTAAGGTACCCGCCCCTTCTGTTCTATATATAAATATCTATATATAATGTATCTCTATAGCTGTCATAGGGGACTGGCCGTATACCACTACCAGGTCAGGTACATGCCTCTTCTGTTCTATATATAAATATGTATATATAATGTATCTCTATAGCTGTCATAGGGGATTGGCCGTATACCACTACCAGGTCAGGTACCTGCCCCTTCTGTTCTATATATAAATATGTATATATAATGTATCTCTCTATAGCTGGCATAGGGGACTGGCCGTATACCACTACCAGGTCAGGTATCTGCCCCTTCTGTTCTATATATAACTATGTATATATAATGTATCTCTATAGCTGTCATAGGGGGTTGGCCGTATAACACTACCAGGTCAGGTACCTGCCCCTTCTGTTCTATATATAAATATGTATATATAATGTATCTCTCTATAGCTGTCATAGGGGATTGGCCGTATACCACTACCAGGTCAGGTACCTGCCCCTTCTGTTCTATATATAAATATGTATATATAATGTATCTCTATAGCAGTCATAGGGGATTGGCCGTATACCACAACCAGGTCAAGTACCTGCCTCTTCTGTTCTATATATAAATATCTATATATAATGTATCTCTATAGCTGTCATAGGGGACTGGCCGTATACCACTACCAGGTCAGGTACATGCCTCTTCTGTTCTATATATAAATATATATATATAATGTATCTCTATAGCTGTCATAGGGGATTGGCCGTATACCACTACCAGGTCAGGTACCTGCCCCTTCTGTTCTATATATAAATATGTATATATAATGTATCTCTCTATAGCTGGCATAGGGGACTGGCCGTATACCACTACCAGGTCAGGTATCTGCCCCTTCTGTTCTATATATAACTATGTATATATAATGTATCTCTATAGCTGTCATAGGGGGTTGGCCGTATAACACTACCAGGTCAGGTACCTGCCCCTTCTGTTCTATATATAAATATGTATATATAATGTATCTCTCTATAGCTGTCATAGGGGATTGGCCGTATACCACTACCAGGTCAGGTACCTGCCCCTTCTGTTCTATATATAAATATGTATATATAATGTATCTCTATAGCAGTCATAGGGGATTGGCCGTATACCACAACCAGGTCAAGTACCTGCCTCTTCTGTTCTATATATAAATATGTATATATAATGTATCTCTATAGCGTCATAGGGGACTGGCCGTATACCGCTACCAGGTCAGGTACCTGCCCCTTCTGTTCTATATATAAATATGTATATATAATGTATCTCTCTATAGCTGGCATAGGGGACTGGCCGTATACCACTACCAGGTCAGGTATCTGCCCCTTCTGTTCTATATATAAATATGTATATATAATGTATCTCTATAGCGTCATAGGGGACTGGCCGTATACCGCTACCAGGTCAGGTACCTGCCCCTTCTGTTCTATATATAAATATGTATATATAATGTATCTCTATAGCTGTCATAGGGGATTGGCCGTATACCGCTACCAGGTCAGGTACCTGCCCCTTCTGTTCTATATATAAATATGTATATATAATGTATCTCTCTATAGCTGTCATAGAGGATTGGCCGTATACCACTACCAGGTCAGGAACCTGCCCCTTCTGTTCTATATATAAATATCTATATATAATGTATCTCTATAGCTGTCATAGGGGACTGGCCGTATACCACTACCAGGTCAGGTATATGCCTCTTCTGTTCTATATATAAATATGTATATATAATGTATCTCTATAGCTGTCATAGGGGATTGGCCGTATACCGCTACCAGGTCAGGTACCTGCCCCTTCTGTTCTATATATAAATATGTATATATAATGTATCTCTATAGCTGTCATAGGGGACTGGCCGTATACCACTACCAGGTCAGGTACCTGCCCCTTCTGTTCTATATATAAATATGTATATATAATGTATCTCTATAGCTGTCATAGGGGATTGGCCGTATACCACTACCAGGTCAGGTATCTGCCCCTTCTGTTCTATATATAAATATGTATATATAATGTATCTCTATAGCGTCATAGGGGACTGGCCGTATACCGCTACCAGGTCAGGTACCTGCCCCTTCTGTTCTATATATAAATATGTATATATAATGTATCTCTCTATAGCTGTCATAGGGGATTGGCTGTATACCACTACCAGGTCAGGCACCTGCCCCTTCTGTTCTATATATAAATATGTATATATAATGTATCTCTATAGCTGTCATAGGGGATTGGCCGTATACCACTACCAGGTCAGGCATCTGCCCCTTCTGTTCTATATATAAATATGTATATATAATGTATCTCTATAGCGGTCATAGGGGATTGGCCGTATACCACTACCAGGTCAGGTACCTGCCCCTTCTGTTCTATATATAAATATGTATATATAATGTATCTCTATAGCTGTCATAGGGGATTGGCCGTATACCGCTACCAGGTCAGGTACCTGCCCCTTCTGTTCTATATATAAATATGTATATATAATGTATCTCTATAGCTGTCATAGGGGACTGGCCGTATACCACTACCAGGTCAGGTACCTGCCCCTTCTGTTCTATATATAAATATGTATATATAATGTATCTCTATAGCTGTCATAGGGGATTGGCCGTATACCACTACCAGGTCAGGTACCTGCCCCTTCTGTTCTATATATAAATATATATACTGCAACAAATAAGTGGCACTCGGAGGCTTGTTTAAATGGTGAAAAAACAGGAATATTTATTCCTAGTGCAGGGAAATAAATATTCCTGTTTTTTCACCATTTAAACAAGCCTCCGAGTGCCACTTATTTGTTGCAGCATATTTCCTAAGGACACCCCTTTTGAAAGAGGGCACCGGAGCAAGCAACAGGCATCCACCTGCAGACCTGAGTGCCGGCCTCATCGTTGTGTATAAATATATATATATATATATATATATATATATATATATATATATATATATCTATAGCTGCCATAGGGGACTGGCACTCTGTACAAATGACCCAGCCGCCGGGGCTGCCTTCCTACACTGTATACACCACAGACCTGGCACCCAGAGACCTGAATACAGGAAGAGGCCGCACTGCACGGACCTGTGTAACCAGCAAGTGTAGTCATCAGGGCAATAACAATGTTACACCATGAGGGGTCAGCGTCACGTTACCAGGGCAGCAGCCATTTCCCTCAGGACCTAAGGCAGTTCCCATACAGTGCAATGTGCTTGGTGAGTGCAGGGTGCAGAGGTCACACAGGAAATACAGTAATACACAGATTATATACCTCAGCCTGTGATGTGTGTATTCGGAATGGAATCCGGCCAGCTCCGTGTGCATTGCAGACACCAGGGGGGACTTCCTGCCAGGTCACGTGACACCGCTCTCTCTGACGTCATCCTGTAGTCCTGGAGTCCTCTCTGTACTACAACTACGGGTGCCCAGATGTTCCAAACCTGTAATAACATTACAAAGCGCAGCAAGCCATAAACCAGTGTAGCAGCATTACAGATAGGACAAAAGCTAAAGTATTCTAACTAGTGCAGTGTGACAAATAATACTTCTACAGACACAAGGAGATTTTAAAAAAGAAATATATATATATATATATATCATACATATATATAGATATAGATATAGATATATATATATAGCTAGCGAAGTCTGCCTGGCACTCGTCCCTCTAAAAGCATCTGCCGTTGGTGCCTTCCTGGAGGGATGGATAGATGTCGACTGGAGACAGAGGCGGCACTCAGCGGGCTTTGTGAAAAACTTTATATAGAAAACTCCAACGTTTCGGAGCAAACGTGCTCCTTTTTCAAGGTGTACAATTTAAAAGTGAAAACTTCTTAGCTTAAATACCCCACCGCCAGTGTGTTGATGAGGTTCCGTGTACGGGGCTGGAGACGGCGTCTGACGTAGCTTCCGGCCATACGCGCTGTACAGGCGCGCGGCGGCTGTTCAGTTGCTAGGATACCAGTGTAGCGGTCGGGTGAGTGTGACGTAAGAGCGTCCCTGTTGCCCGGATACCGCTGTCAGGAGCCTCTCCGTTCCCGCAGACGGGACCATGCTGTGAATACAGAAAACCACATTGTAAGTGCTGTAATAAGAGCGTGCACTAATCCGCCAGGCTGTAAATATTTGCTGTGACATAGTGAATATTAAACAATAAAGAAAAGTTTAAAAACAGTTGTATGGACTACCATGAGTGGACGTACATATTCTTTCGTTCTATGAACAAACTGAGAGTGCCAGAGGGGCAGGATGGGCAGAATGCCACGGAACCGGGAGTTGTCCCTAAAATAGCAGACATAATACATACGCAATATGGAAGGGGAAAGAGGACGGGGGAAGGAGGAGGGGAGAGAAGAGAGAGAGGGGAAGGGAAGAAGGAGGAAGAGGGAAGGGAAAAGCTGGGCAAAGCTGAGAATTGGGGCATCACGGATCAGGGTTCGGGAAGGAGCTATTCTTTGCACCAACCCCGGTGTGGGTACAGGAAAGGAGCATTTTGGTGTCCCTGGTAGGGGCTGTTATGGGGGATAGGGTCCAGATGGGGGTCCGACCTGACCCGCTAAAGGGCTCTTCTGCCCTTAGGTTCCACTGTGTTATTTGAACACACCGAACGACAGTCTGTCATTGAGGCCCTTGGGCTTGCAGCAATCCAGTAGGTGGATCCATTTGGACTCACAGCACAGAAGTGCGCCTTCTCTGTCCCCTCCTCTATTAGAAGCTGGTACATGATCTATTACTATAAACTTCATGTCCTTCAGGGTGTGTTTTGACTCGAAGAAGTGTCTAGCCACCGGTTGGTCTGATGCTTTGGATTGGAGAGCATTCTTGATCGCAGACCGATGTAGTGCCATGCGCTCCCTCACCGTCCTCACCGTCCTCACCGTTTTTCCCACGTATTGTAAATGGCACGGACATGTTATGAGATAAACGATGAAGGAGGATCTGCAATGCAGCACATGCCTGATGGAGTAGGTTTTGCTGCCGTCCCTATTCGAGAACGTGCTCCCAATTGTCATCTTTTCACATGTCGTGCATTTAATGCATCGGTAGCAACCTGGTTGGCGGGTCATGAAGTTGCGTGGTACCTCGGCTTTGTTAAAGTCGGAGATGTCTGAATGTACCAGGTGGTCTTTCAAGTTCTTCCCTCTGCTGTAACAGACCATCGGTCGTGTGTTCCTATAGCACGGGAGCTCTTTATCTGTGGCTATGATGGGCCAAAGGGCTCTTGTCGCCCGTGGTATAACTGGGCTGCTGGTGTTGTACCTGGAGACCCATGGGATGACTGCCTTTTTTGCTTTGGTCTTAGATGTCATCAATTCTTCTCTTGGAATCTGCAGCACTTCTTGTTTTTGTTGCTCCAGATCTCTGATGCTGTATCCCCTGGCTACAAACTTGTCCACCATACGGTCTAATTCGGCTGGAAGTAATGATGGATTACTGGTTATCCTAGCTGCCCGGATCATTTGTGATCTCGGGAGGCCTCTAATGAGGGACCTTGGATGGTGGCTGTTAGCTTTAAGCAGGGTGTTCTTATCTGTAGGTTTGTTGAAGATGATGGTTTCTAGCTTCCCATTGTTGATGGAGACTTGCACATCCAGGTAATTAATTGTATGGGTGGAATACTGATGTGTAATTCTAATGGGTGATTCTCTGGCGTTGATCGAGGCAAGCAAGGATTTGAGAGCCTCCTCCCCCCCTGTCCACAGGAGGAAGAGGTCGTCAATGTACCGCGTATACAGTAGGATGTTCGCCGCTGTGCTAGGATCTTCAAAAAACATGGCCCTCTCTTCGTAAAACATGAAGATGTTGGCGAAGGAGGGCGACACGTTACTCCCCATTGAGCAGCCGTTCAGTTGCTGGTAATGCTTGTTGTCGAAAAGAAAGTAGTTCCTCTTTAGAGTTAAAGACAGTAGTTGTAAGAATAGGTCTATGTCGAACCCTCTGTAGTTTTCTCAAGTGAGGAACTCCCGCATCACCTGAAGGCCGCTGTCTTGGGGGATGCTTGTATATAGACTGCAAATATCTATGACACATCGAATCGTGTCTTGAGGTATTGCGTCTACTTCTCTTCATTTTAAGAGGAAACAGGTCGTGTCCTTAATGTAACCCTTTTGCTTAAGGATAAGTGGTTGTAGGATGGAATCCAGGAACAGGGAGATGGGCTGGTAAATGCTGTCTTGGGCCGAAATTATGGGTCTCCCCGGGGGCGATGTTAAACTTTTATGTATTTTTGGTACTGTAAAGAATAGCGGGACCCTTGGGTGTTGTTGAGAAAGGGCTTTCCTCAGCTGGTCAGTGATGGTACCCTCATTCACTGCCATCTCCAAGATCTCGTCCAGTTCTTTCTTATACGGAACTGTTGGGTCACAGTCTAGTTTGGCATACGTGTTACTGTCGGCCAATTGCTGCCCGATCTCGGCCCTATAGTATTCTAGATCGGGTACCACGATGCCCCTGCCCTTATCGGTGGGGCGTATAACGATATCCTGGTACCCACCAAGTTTCTTTAGTGCTGCCCACTCTGATCTGGACATGTTGTAATGTTTAGATGTGGCCCCTTGGAATATTTCTCCATGGACTCATCCATTAGACGCACAAAGGATTTTATGGAAGAATTTTGAGAGGGGGGGGTCGAATTAAGAGGTAGATTTTTTATTTATAAAATCTTGATGCTCCAGTGGTGTGCGGAGATCGGGTTTATCCTGGAAGTATTCTCCAAGCCGAAGCTTTCTGGAGAACCGGTGCAGTTCGATCTTCCAATTAAGTTCGTCGTGGCTGGTGGTAGGCACGAAGGACAGCCCTTTTCCAGGACGCTGGATTCTGTGTCCGTTAGGTGCCTTTGGGATAAATTATACACTAAAGATCTTGTGGGGGATTCCTTTTTGTGAATCCTCTGGTTCTGGCCTCCCCTACGGGTGGCCGACCTGCGTTTTTTGACTTTTTGGACTGTGTATTGGGGTTCCCCAAAGGGATGTCTCTCATAATGGCCGCTCCTTCTGAGTCCAGATTGGCTGGATCTGTGTCACTATTGGACGATGCGTGTGCCCCCACTCGTGCCTCCCTGCGTCTCCGCCACCCTTGTGCTGGTTTGGAGCGTTGTGTATGTTGTCTCTCTCCCCCGTTTACCATCGATACACTTGATTGTGCTCGTAGTCTTCCTTTACAGTTTGTAATTTATTGCGTTTAAACTTTATGAGGTCATTGCGGTAGCCGTCACATTGTTGTTTGAGCTTGGATAGCCAGTCCTGGGAGGTATCAGAGGATAGTGAGACGAGGTGTTCTGCCTCGTACTGTATGATACTGTCCCTGGTTTTTTTAAGTTCTTTCCCGGACTCCTCTATAACAAGTACTAGCAGATCCAGGCTGCACTTGTTTAGGATGCTTGTCCACTTTCTGCAAAAGTCTTGACTGTGCCGTCCTATGGTGGGCACATTCCTTACACGGAATCCCCTTGGTATTAGGCGTTCCCGATAATACTCAGACAGGGTTACTCCGTGTAGGAGAAAGTCTGTTTCCCTGCACTTGAGTTTCTAAATCTGTTTGTAGATGTCCTCAGGGCCCAGATGCCCTTCCATGAGCAATATGTTGTCCTTAAAGAGCACTCTCTCCACCTCTTCATCAGTGTAGGTGAAGATGCTGCCTCTCTGTAATTGCATAGAGCTGCACCCTGTTTGGTCCTCTGGCACTGGTGTGCTGGATGGGATCCCTGGGCTGTCCATGCTGTACATAGCTCTCAACTTTGGCAGTTCGGCAGGCGGGACGCTGCTGCTGCGCGCCGGAGGCGCGTTGAAATTTTCGGGGGCGTGCCCTAGTTTAGGGGCGTGGCCTATACTCGCGGCTCTACCGCGAGGCCACGCCCCCATTTTGCCGCTATGGGGGCATGACCCAGAGGCTCTGTGAGCCTCTAGCCATGCCCCCAGCCATGCCCACAGTGTTTTTCCCCGCTGCTTAGCAGCTGACAGGGGGGACTCCCAACAGCCCCCCCACACCGCGGGACACTGCCGCCCGCGGGTGGGACAGCGGGACAGGCCCTGACAATCGGGACTGTCCCAATAAAATCAGGACTGTTGGGAGGTATGTATATATACATGCCTACTATTGAAAACTAGTTTCAGGGAGATTGTAGTAGGGATGGACTTTGCATTTCGATGTTTCACTACCATCAATGATCAATGTTTTTGTTTCAATGGTAGTATTTTTACCATTCGAGGGCAGCAGTCATATTGTATGTAAATCACCCCCATCTGTATACACATATATGCCTATCACCCCCCCCCCCCATCCATTATATGTATAATCCTATCACCCCCCTACATCATCCATTATACACACATATATGATTATCACCCCCATCCATTATATATATATATATATATATATATATATATATAAATCCAGTATACTGTGTGTGTGTGTGTATGGGCAGGGAGTGGGGCTGGCCAGACAGATAAACAAGCCGAGGATGGTGGGGGCTGAGCATTCTCCTCTTCCATGTGCAGTCACGGACTCATGGAGCAGCAGGGCGTGTGCAGAGGTTCCCCGGGCTACTTGTGAAGGGAATAGGGAAAGCAGCATGATGCCTTGCAATTGGCTGCCCGCTCTAAGCTGAAAGCAGATAGGTCCAGGGGCAGCTGTCACCCTGCCATGTCATACACTGGCCGGGCGGCAGCAGCAGCAGCAGGCTGTGACGTGGGATAGAGTTCCGCTGTCTGTAAATGTGCTAGGGCCAGCCCGACATCACAATTTGCGGCACTCGCGCATGCGCAGTCCTGGTTTTCGCGCTGGGACCCGCAAAAAACGGGAGAAAGCTAAAGGTTTGCGGGGCACCGGGAGGCTCTGCTAAAAATCGGGAGACTCCCGCAGAATGTGGGAGAGTAGGCAACTCTGATCTATATATACATACTCTCAACAGGTGTGGGGGTGTAGATTGAAGGATACCCCAATGCACAGCACTCCAGAATTTCAGATAAACAAGTGAGATTTATTACAACGTTTTGGGGAGATAACCGCCCCGTCGTCAGGTGTACAGCAGTAACATCCTGCATACTATGTACTCTCGCGAGATCCCTCTGTGAAAACTCACAAACCCGGAAGTGCAGCGTTACAGCAGGGCCGAGCTGCGGCTAGCAGCTTCCAGGCTACCGCTACACCACCAACGAGTGGGGACAGGTGGCCTTTTGAATCCCAGCCACCGCTGCACAACCAACTGAATTCAGACCCAGAAGTGCGGAGCCACAGCAGGAACTAGCTGCGGCTGCCAGCATCCCGGACACGACTACACCACCAATGAGCGGGGACAGGAGGCCGTGTATTTCCTGACACCACTGCATCACCAATGGACTTAATTCCATCTATAGTCCCAGGGAGGCAACAAAGAACCATGGCCTGCATCACAAAAGAAGGGTAAACTTATGCAAACGGACCGCCGCAGATCATAGACACACTTTGATTAGTTGTTTACTCATGAATTTGAATAGACCCTGTCAAATTTTTATGGTACTTTTTTTTTTTTTATGGTACTTGTTTCCTAGAACGGCGCATAGCTTAGTGGACTATTCTGCGTAGGAAAATCGCATCGCGTACCGTATACGTAGTGTTGTGCGATGCGTGCGATGCGATGTCCATGTTAAGTGCACAGGAGTGCTTATACAATTAAATATCGCATAGGATCGCATGGCACCAAACGTGATGCGATATTTGATTGTATAAGCACCCATGCCATGAGATGTGATAGGTGCTTACTATGCCATGTAATGCACCTCTGGCATTTTTTTGCGTCACACCCACTATCCACGCCACCCCGAAGCGTGGCGAGCGGCAGCGGAACGCGTCCTCTGACCTTTTCATACCCCCACTAACCACGTCGGTGTGGAGTTGACTTTATATAATGTGGCAAGCGTGAAGCGTGGCGAGCGCAGTGAGCCCCGCGTGGGCACGCGGAATACATGTAAAGTAACCCACGTCCCCTCACTGCGCTCACCACGCTTCGGGCTATATAAAATCAACTCCACGCCGACGTGGATAGTGGGGTCGGAGGACGCATTCCACTTCCGCTCGCCACGCTTCGGGCTGGCGTGGATAGTGGCGGTGTTTTAGGAACACATTCACACCAGCCATATCATACATCTGAGAGAGTTATGACGACATGTGTTAACAAGAACTGTCATTTTTACTGAAATATATGAAAAATAATGATAAAGATGATAATAATAATAATAATAATGATTCAATAACAATAAAGATAATGCCCCTTTCCCACTGCAGCCTTAAAACGGTATATTGCCTATTTTTGAGGGCAAAATACCGTTTAAGGCTGCAGTGGGAAAGCGCCAGAGTTGAAATACCGTTTAAAGTTAAACGGTATTTCAACCCGTTTTCCAAGCAGGGTTTTAGCCGGTAATCTACCGTTTAAGGTGCAATGGGAATGCATCTTAAACGGTTTTACCAGCAGATGCAGCGAGGATGGCTCATATTTGAGCCATCATCGCTGAATGTGTATACAGCAGCCGGGCTGAAAGATGCGCGGCTTTCAGTCCAGCTGTCTGCTCCCTCCCTTGCCACCCCCCTCCCCGCCCGCAGCGTCATATACTCACCGCTGCTCACCGGCGCCGTCCCGCTGTCGCTCACCGGCGCCGTCCCGCTGTCGCTCACCGCCCGGCAGTCCTGCTCCCCCGCCCGGCCACACAAGCTGGGCGCTCCGCCCCTCCCGGCCTGCTCGCCCCGCCCCCCCCCCGCTGAACACGGAGACCTGCTCTGTCTTGCCCCCGGAATGCCACCATCCACAGCATTTTTCTGAACCGGCTGCAGCGCAACCATGCAGCACATACATTCTTCCTCAGTCAGCTCTCCAAACCCAGCCGCCCTGCACTATACATACACTGGCTCTTGTTCATTCACTCTTGTAGCCAATCACTGATGGGTGTGTGTTAGGCGATGCAAACGCGGCTGCGTTGCTATTGGTGCGTTTTATCCGGCTGTTATGGCGCCGGTGACTGGAGCTGTGTTCTGTTCCCATGGCAGCCGCTACTTCTGGTGCCTGTATCCGGCCGTTACACACTCCGCAATTCAACAGTAACACCGCGAACTGGAGAGCGAGGTAGGTACATGGTGGCCGGGCCCCCTGTCTGTACCAACTACCATACTGTATATATAAAGTGTGTCCTGTCTGCCATACAGTGTATACAACCTGCTGCTGTGGTACTGCAAGTGCCAGCAAGCATCCAATCCTGATGCCACTCACACATTATTATTATTGTTAATACCGTATACAGTAGCATCATCATCATCATTATATTAAAATTGATCCAGCAAATGGACATGGGGGTGTTACCTTGCTTGGCTTGGGGTATTCTGTTTTATGGCAAATGAGTCAAACGCAAGTCAGAATGCAGAGAGAACTGTGCACACACAGCTTACAACAGCTGTGAGGGACTCATTTGCATTTAAATCACTTATCAGCCAGTAATATATACATTGCTGGCACAGGTGAGCAATGTATATATTACTAGCACCACTGCGCACCAATGCTGTAAAAAGGTTTTGAAGAGCTAAAACTTTTGCAATGGGAATGGGACTTAAATGGCATTTCAAACTGTAATCTGCTGCAGTGGGAATGCTAAATACCGTTTAAGATTACCTGTAACTTAAAACGGGTCTGCAGTGGGAAAGCAGCATTAGAAAGATAAAATATACTATAATAAATCATGAATAATAATTTACAATAAAAAGATAATAATTAAAACATCAGTCCTCTTTAGGAAGGAGGGTCAGTGCGAACAGGGCTCTTTCAAAAGGGTTCTCCGCACCCAATGTTTGCCTCCAAATAAACTCTTGGAGGTACAACTTCAACATGTGGCATGCCGTACCCCTCTGACGCTTGTTGTGCCACTTGCACGTGCCCCACATGCGCTCGATATTTTGCGTATGCACGCCTGTTGTAGGATCTACAAAATTGTACCTACTGTATGGTTAACTTGTGCATGGTAATCAGGGCTGCCAAGAGAAATCCTGGGCCCCGGTACAACAGCGTCACGGGGCACCCTGGAGTGGCGAGCTACAAAAAAGAAGTGTGGCCATTAAAGGATATAGGGGTGTGTACCACACCATATACCCTTTATGCAATGCAAAGGTAGACTCCTTATACTTGCCCCTTACACATTATGCTACACAGAATGAGCCAAAATTCACATGGAATATCTTAAAATTCACATTATGTCACATGGAATGACACAAAATTCACATTATGCCACACAGATTGAGGCAAAATTCAGGGACAGTGAGAGGAATGGTGGGGATGCAGGGACAGAGACGGTGGTGTCGAAGGGCCAGACGGTGGGGACAGAGATGGTGGGGATGCAGGGACAGAGACAAATTAGGTCTAGGAGGTCATTTCTATGTAAGGGATGGCAACAGAAATCTTATGCACCAATATCACTGGGATTGAAATATGCTCAATCCCGGGATTCCCGGGATTGGCATCCCTTAAAGAAATTTGCCCCCTGTGCCCCCACACTGACTTACTTTTTCTGAGCAGCGGAGGGGGAAAGGCGTCAGTAGACAGGTGCGACGTGGGAGGCCCGGCGGCGAGCAGGTACCGGCGTAGGGTATGATGTGGGAGGAAGTGGGAGGCCCGGCGGCGAGCAGGTTCCGGCGTCGGGTATGATGTGGGAGGCCCAGCGGCAAGCAGGTTCCGGCGCTGGTGGTCAGCGCTGTAGCCTGCGCAGCGTGACCTATGATCGAATCACGCAGCGCAGGCCGCACGCCGGGTTGAGAACAGCCGGGCAGTGTCTAAGCGAGTGCTCAGACGCTGCCCGGCATTAGACTGCGCATGCGCAGGCGTGAGTTGGTGTGTGGCCGCCGCTGCACAGACACAGCTAACCCCATGCCGGCTCTCCTAGTCCAGTGGTCTCCAACCTTAAAAAACGTCCCCGAGAGCTACTAAAATTTGAACAATTCCCCTGATACTATGCCGCACACCATAATGCCCCTGCGCAATATGCTGCACACTGTAATGCCCGATACATTTTGCCACACACCGCCATTTCTCTGAAACATGATGCAGCACACCGCAATGCCTGATACTATGCTGCACACTGTAATGCCCCTGACACATTATGCCACACATTGCAGTGCCCCTCACACCTAATGCATACCTCCCAACTACGGCAGTGGAGAAAATAAAACTGTATATGTGGGTGCCGGAGGCATGCGCCAAAAATTTTTGGGCTCCGTTTTGTTTCTGTGAGGGCATGGCCAGTGCTGTGTGAACTGCTGGCCATGCCCTCAGCCTCCCTGCCTAATTAGACGCATGCAGTGTCTAATTCCTGCAGGACCGTCCCAAAAAAATGGGATGTCACACAAAAATTGATACACACGTTGCCCCCCACAGTAAGGCTTCTAATAAATTATAAATTACCTGCTTGTTGCCAAGGTGCTTAATGTCCATTGCCAAGGGGGGGTCAATGTCCTTTACCAAGGGGTTAATATGCATTGCAGGGGTTATTGTTTGTTGTCAAGGGGAGTTAATGTCCGTTGCCAGGGGTTCTTGCTCATTGCCAAGGAGGGGGGGGGGGGGTTAATGCCTGTTGCCAGGGGTTCTTGCTCATTGCCAAGGGGTTAATATGCATTGCCAGGGGTTATTGCTTGTTGCCAACGGGTTTATATTTGTTCCCAGGGGTTAATGCTCATTGCCAAGGGGGGTTAATGTACTTTGCCAGGGGTTCTTGCTCGTTGCCAAGGGGGGGTTAATGTCCATTGCCAGGGGATCTTGCTCATTGCCAAGGGGTTATTAAATGTTGCCCAGTGTTTAATTTTTTTTGCCAGTGGTTCTTGCTCGTTGCCAAGGGGGGTTTATTTCCATTGCCAGGGGTTCTAGCTCATTGCCAAGGGGTTAATATGTGCCCGGCCACCCGCCCGTCAGCTGCTGCTGCCCCTGCCTTACCCTGCCTTCCCCTGCGCACAGAGAGACAGACATTAGAAGTCATTTTTCACTTCCAGCGTCTCTGACAGGGAGCACAGCCCGGCAGCGTTACCAGGAAGTGCAGAGCTGTGCTTCCTGTCAGACGCTAGAGGTGAACTATGACTTCTAGCGTCTGTCTCTCTGTGTGCAGGGGAAGGACAGACAGGGGAAGGCTGTGGCAGCCGCAGCTGACGGGCGGGTGGCCGGACACATGGGCGGGCGGTCGGACAGGTCCTAGTCCTTCCGACGCACCCGCAGCCCCAATAAATATATTTTTTTTTAGTGAGTGTCCAGACCCGGGCCCCCCTGGCAGGCCCGGGCCCAGGTAAAATGTACCCCCCCCCCCCGCCTCTCGGCGGCCCTGATGATAATACCCTGCACGTTGCAGTTCGTCTGTGGTGCCTGCCTCAATGTTGTCCACAATCGCCGCCATCAATGTGGCAGCATCTCTTCAAGGCACCATACAAAAGAAGCACTGGCCCGTCTCACAGCAGATACCCCCAAAAACCCACTGCTGTGGGAGCATGCGGCCAACATTATATTTCCTGCATACAAACATGGATTCGTCGACCTCCACGATCTTCCCGGGCCCGTCAATCTGCCGCTGAAGCTGCGACAGTAGGGCAAACGTGCAGGCCTCTCTCATCCATCTGTTATATAAGACGGCAGTCTTTTTCGATATATCCAGCTCCTCCTGGCAAAACTGGATTGAGGTCAGCTCCTGGGCCCAGGCATAAATTAATCTCACCATGGTGACCAAGACAAGCGGCACCCCGGGAACCAGTGCGCGGCTCGCACGCTCACCTTCAATCTGCAGACTTTAACGTGGCAGCGCCACATCTTCTCTCGGACAGAAAGCCTCCTAGCGTGTCCGTTATCACACATCTGCAACACGGGAAGGAGGTTGCGCCCTTGACAGAACGCTATCGCCTCCTCCCCCGACTGAGGCAGCGTAAACAAATTCAGCGCAGATGCCATTTCAGCCTAAAGAAGCAAATCACAGGAAAATATCAGTAGTTCTCAAATATACATCCTCTCCTCTCACAAAATCACCCACAGAGAGATTTCTGTGAGGATGTGACAGGGGGCAGGATTACCAGTGAGGGTAAACATTGACCCAGATGAGGTAAACAGTGATCCAGATGAGCCAGAGAGCGGCAAACAGTGAGCTGGAGTGAGTGAGTGAAATCGCATTGAACGCATCACATGTCACTATATAGCGGCATGCGATGCAATGCGATTTTACTATGTTAGCGCCGTGCTAGGAAACAAGTACCTTGTTTATGAATACTTCTAGCCATTGACTGGAGTGGGTTCAAATGAATAGGATGCCAGCAAATCAAATGGGGGGAAGTAGGGTCCAGGTGAGGACCCTATGACAAAGGGTTCCCTAAAACAGTCCCACACTATTCTCCTAGGCCCCTCTAGGGTGACACTGTGGTAGTCCCCCTGTGACCACTGATGATAACCCATCCCAACAAAATTACCTCTGCACCAACCCTCGCCATCCCTGCAACCACACTACTGCACCCCGCAGTACACCCACACGCACCCAAACCTCACCCACCCGCAACACCACAGGGCTTGCCCCACTCACAGGACCCATCACACCTGACCCTCCCCACAGCACCCCCGCAACTGCAACTAAAGTAGCAATGCAGGGAATCCTCCATATAATACAAATGATATTTCACACAATAAAACTGTTCACAGGTTTAGGGGCGGAGCCCCTTATAATGGTGTGAAGAGCGACCATAGGTTGCGATGAATCAACAAGTGTGTATATATATGTAGTAGTACGTTTATTAATAAGGCGCCGCAAAGTGTCCGCAGCGCCGTACATAGAAAAAAAAATATATATATGTGTATAATAGCGATCTTCAAATGAATGAAAACAGGAGGCGGCACTCAAATTAAACGTGGTAAACTTAAATCATAGTGGTGAAAACAATGTCAGTTTGCATGGTCGACAGTTTCGGAGCTAAATGCCCCTTCCTCAAGACCACTGACATCCCATATCCGGTCACAAATATAACATCCACCAAGTGGTGACATGCACTACGCCATTTGTCGTATATATTATTCAGTGCCCCTGCCGTTACTTGTATGTAGGCCAAACCAGCCGGCCTTTCCGCGAACGAGCAGCAGCCCACCGCTCGGCTATAAAGAATTGCCTAGCGGGCGAAGATATCGACCAGCCGGTAGCCCGCCACTTCCGGGCCCACAACCACTCGGTCCTGCATTCTGCGACCATCAAATGATGGGGGAGGTTCCCTGAGATGGAGGAGGTGTATTCATGAGAAATACACGTGCGGTCTGTTCGGACAGCTTCTTACCACGTACGGACGGAGTTGGCGATCCGTATGGAAGGCGGGGTTTAGGACGCCTATATCTTAAACAAGTGTAATTATTATTAAGTCATAATTAAGGCCCTTATTCTGATCGGTGAGGTCGGATCCGAATATGCGGCCAGCACCGTGCGTCATGAATACACCTCCTCCATCTCAGGGAACCTCCCCCATCATTCGATGGTCGCAGACCATCGAATGCAGGACCGAGTGGCCAGGCAGCTCCCGCAACCTCAGACCACACAGACATTTCTCCGTGCAAAAGCAGGGATCTGGGCGGGCAGCTGACATCCGGCGATGTCATATGTCCGCCCCCTACATGTGCGTCACGACCGCATTACCATACGTACGCCCAGCGTTTGCATGGGAACGCCCATGAAACGCGGGGTGTAAACATATGGTAATGAGCCCAAACAGCCCTTCACGCCCCTCTCCACCCCCTGTTCGTAGTGTACACATTTCATGCGGAATGTGGCCGTGCGTTCCGTTCGCACATGCGCAGAGACGCCTCTGCACATGCGCAGACACAAAACATCGGCGGCACGAACGCACGCGGATATTACCGCACCAACCAGAATAAGGACCGAAGACTCATGAGTGGATACAAGAACAACGTTTGAACATATCCTGTCGAATCACATGGGATTTGTCCCTATTGATCTATAAGACACAGGGTAGTCAAAGCCAAATTGGTGTAAATATATATCATTGAAGGTGGATTCCGTGTATAAATCATTTTCGCCTGTGATTTAATGAATAGACTATTTAAATTGTCCAGATAATTTACCTATGCACATATGTACTTAATTTGAGTGACGTCTCTCTATTTTAGAATTGTGTAATAAAAGTTAGATTTTAAATTCTCTCAATATAACCATTACTTATATCTTTACAAGTGTGCCCCAAAAACCCTCCGGACATCCCCCTGTTTATCTGTTAGCTTCATTGCTGAACTATTTTGGGAGCACCACCAACCAAGCACTCTAGCCTTACTAGTGCCTAATTAGGTCCTATGTTGGTTTCTTTGAAAATAACCGATACATTACTTTCATTAAAGAGCCTGTGACAATCCTTCCCCTCCTTAACCCAGGATAAAAAAAGGGGCAGACTAGATGGGCCAAATGGTTCTCCCCTACAGCAGCCACCGGAGTCAGTCAGCACATATGGATCCTAATGCGGTCCTGCTGTAGGGTGGGGGGGCAGCATGTCAGGGGCCCTGGTTAAAGCCATGTTTGGAGGGAGAGCCAGTGTGCGGGGGGTGGAGAGTCAGTGAGGCCTACGGCCGTAGTTAGGCCGTCTATGGGTCAAGGTCCACCTCTGTTGTTCCCCAGTACTGCAGCCATACCGACTGCTTGAGGCTTCTCTGGGGGGGGGAGGGGAGGTGCTGTTAGGTTCACCTGGTGCTGGGGGCAACTGGGCTCTTCCACCACTGTAGGTCATTTTTGGCCAGGCCCACAGGTCAGGAGCCCTCTGCTGTGCGGGCCGAGGTTCTGGGGTCTGAGTGTAGTAGCAGCGGCCGGGGTTTTAGTGGGCCAGGGTTTTTGCTGGCTGGGATGGTGTCACAGCGGCATTGGAGGAGCAGCTGTGGTGGCCTCCTCCCTCGTCTTCATCGTGTCTCCCATCATCTTAATGATGTACCCACGGCTGTCCATTCATATGAGTTCTGACGGACTTTTGTCTACATGCAAGGACGCTGAAGCTGTTATACTGGGTGTGGTATGGGACTCCGACAGTCGGGATCCCGACAGTCTTTATCCCGATGTCGGGATCCCGACAGTCATTATCCCGACGACGGGATCCCGACTGCCCGGAGTCAGACAGCATGGCGAGCGCAAAAAAGCCCCTTGCGGGCACGGTGGCTCGCTACGCGAGCCACCTATTCTATTCGCCCTCTATGGGGGTCGTGGACCCCCACGAGGGAAAATAGCGGGTGTCCGTCGGGCACCCGGCTGTCGGCATGTTGACAGTTGGGATCCCGACGTCGGGTAAATGACTGTCGGGAACCCGTCCGGCACCCGTTATACTGTATGTTGAATATTAACAAATAATTTTTTTTAAATGATTTCTTTTTAGATGTTATTTGGTTGTCAATTTGAGGACATATGACATCAGCGCCCTCGCTGATCCCCCCTTGATCTGAACTCTATCTCTGGGTCCTGCCTAACAGAGGATACTCACCTAAGGTGCTGCTCTCACTACATGATAGTGTGATAGTGCGGTTTTGGGGTTTTCCTTCTCTTTATATACACACTGCCTCCTGCCTACCACAAAAGATAAGCATATAGCAGGAATGTCCAAACTATGGACCTCCAGCTGTTGTGAAACTACAAGTCCCATCATGCCTTGCCACTATTTTGCTATTATAGAATGCTAAAACTATTGCAAAGCATGCTGGGATGTGTAGTTTCACAACAGCTGGAGGGCCATAGTTTGGGCATGCCTTGCATATAGCTATATTTGTCCTCTTCTTACTTCCTCATGTTTTTATGTCTTTTTGAAAAACTGTTTTTTTTAAATAACTCTTTTCACAACTTTTAATATTGTACTAAATAAATATATCCCTTTTTATAACTATTTACTTGTATATATCTTAAGCAAATAATATTTTCCATATCCAGTCTATTATCAATACTTTATAAATTACACAATTAGTTGCCGTATCCATATCCATTGTTCACATTTCTCTATTCAAAGTACCTTACCACTACTTTGCACTTAAGGATTGGCTGACACCATCAGTGGCGTAACTACCTACTGTGCGCCCCCCCCTCTAGCATCCTCAAAAACTGTCTGCAGTATGGGGGCCCCGCAGACCCCCCGGTGCCCACACTTTCTCTGCGCCTCCCCGCGACCGTGGGGGCTGCAGAGCTATAGTTATGCCACTGCACCCTATATAAGATGAGGGAATATTGGTAATTTGGGGATATTTACTAAGGACAAACAAGTGGCGCCACCCATCTATTCTCCATCTATTCCGTGAATTTGGTCATGGTTTGGCCACATTTCGGTATAAAGGACTCAGAGGGGGCGATAGATCAAAGATCTTGCTGCAACATGAAGCGCCATGGATTTATAGATAGCCCACAGTATCCCCAGATGGTCTTAATGAGTATCTGCCCAGGACATGTTTTCTGTAAAACAATTGATCTTCTTTCTTTACAGTGTCTGATTCACGTTCATGTATTTTTATTGATCTAGACAGCATGGCATCCGGGAGACACACATTTCCCCCATCGCATGTTGTAACCCTGTTGCGCATATGCACTTACTGTTATTAAGCATGCGAATGTGACTGAGCATGTTTCATATCACATCCTTAGGATTTATTGCTTTGATTTATTATATTCATACAGTGCTGATGCTTTTTTGGACATGTGCTGCTTTTCGATTTACACTGTGGGTGTTTTTATTTTTGTTTTCAGCGGTCAGCTGCGGTTACCCGGGCAACCCACCGCTCGTCCAATGGAGCGGTGAAGCCGCAGGTCACAGGTCAGATGACCTCATCACCATGCGGCTGGAATGCAGAGAGGAAGCGGGCGGCGCAGATGATGGTGGAAGGCGGAGGTGCGCCCGGGACGCCCAGCCAGCAGAGCCAGGGATATAAGGTATGTTTATTGTGTATTACAGTTGATCTTGAAAAAGGTTTTGATGAAACCGAAACGTTGATCTACATTCCTGTAGTTGTGACCTTCATTTGAGTATCAAGTCCTGCTGAGTGCCGCTCTCCCCCTCCCCACCATGGGATCCTTGTGTGTGTGTGTTTATATATATATATATATATATATATATATATATATATATATATATATATATATATATATATATATATATAGTGATTCATCGCGCCCTACGGGCGCTCTTCACACCGTCGTAAGGGCTGCGCCCCTTAATTTGTGAACATTTGTATATGAGAAAGATGGTTAGAATTGTATGACAGATTGCCTGTATTGCAACTTGAGTTATAGGTGAAATGTGTTAAATAGAGAGCATATGATGTGGAAGGGGGTGTGTATTGTTTTGTTTAATTAAAAAGCGGTTACAGAGTAAGATGTACATTGATAGTGTGGATGGTACAGTGACATTTGTGGGTGTGGGGGGGGGGCTGTGTGTGCATGTTGTTTAGGTGTGTGTGTGTGCGCAATAGTATAGTAGGGTGTTTTTGAGTCAGCGGCTCCCCACTGGCGGAGGTCACGACACAGGAAAACAGGAGGCTGGGTAGTGATAGGGGTGTGTGGGCATAAGGGGGACTAAAGAGGAGGGTGGGAGATACTGTGCAGCTTCTGCCAGTGGGTTAGGGTCCAGTGTGGCAGTACAGGAGTACAGGATGGTGGCTCTGAGTCAGTGTCTCCTCCTACTGGGTGGGAGTTAGGGTACATGAGAGCAGGAGGCTGGTCTATGAGGCATGATAGGGGCATGTGGGCAAAACAGCGTCAGCGACTCCCCAGTGGTGGAAGTTACGGTTCAGGAGAGCAGGAAGCTGGGTAGTGATAGGGGTGTGTAAGTATACGGGGGACTAAAGAGGGGCTTAGGGGTGCCGTGAATTGTGGGAGGGGCGTGGGGAGTGCCGTGAATCAAGGGAGGGAGGGGGCGCAGGTGTCCGCGGATCGCGGGAGAGGGCGGGGGTCCGCAAAGCGTGGGAGGGGGCGTGAATTGCGGGAGGGGGTTGCGAATTGCGGGAGGGGTGTGTGTGCGGGGGGTGACGTGAATCGTGGGAGGGGGCGTGAATCGTGGGGGGGGAGGTGCGCGGGGGGTCCGTGAATTGCGGGGGGGGGCACGGGGCGCGATAAATCACCTAGTTGGTTATATATTCTTGTAGAAGGATGGTAGGATGTTGCTGTCATTCAGAATGCATTTACATAAACAGTAATAGTAGCCGTAAAAGGTCTGACTTAAAACACCTACAGTAAAACAGAACAGGTGTTATATATTATACAAAGAATTGGTTGATGATGTGTAGGTTGACGTGCACATAATTGTCACTGTAATTGAAAAAGTGAAAAATAAATCTTCAAAAACTCATGTCAACCTTTTTCATTGTCGACCATAGCCGTGTCAGTGTTTTGCATGTGCCATTTAATCCTGGGGTTGCCGTGAATCGCGAGCGGGGTGGTGGGGGGGGAGGAGGTGAGGTGTGTCCGCGAATCACGGGAGGAGGGGTCGTGGGTGGATGCCGTTGAATTGCGGGAGGGGGGGTCGCGGAGGGGGTGTGGGTGCCGCGAATCGTGGTAGGGGGGGACGCGGGGGGTTGCAGTGAATCGTGGGAGGGTGGGTCGCAGGGGCGGGGGGTTGCCGCAATGACAGGGGGGGAATCACGGTAGGGGGGGTCGCAGGGGTGGGGGGTACCGCGAGGAAGGGGGGGCCTGGGAGGTTGGCACAAATCGTGGGAGGGGGGGTCGCGGGGTGCCACGAATCGCAGGAGGGGGTGTGTCACGGGGTGGGGCCGCAAATCGTGGGAGTCGCCATGAATTGGGGGGGGGGGGGGGTGTGCTGTGAATCACGGGAGGGGTGTCGCCGGGGTGCCGCGAATTGCTACAAGAAAAAAATCAACACAGAAAGGTCAACACATGTAAATGTTGACATAAGTGTGGCACTTCATTGGTGTCCATGTCGACACATGAGAATGAATATGAAAACATTCAAAAAAGAAAAATAAATCTTCAAAAACTCATGTCAACCTTTTTCATTGTCGACCATAGCCGTGTCAGTGTTTTGCATGTGCCATTTAATCCTGGGGTTGCCGTGAATCGCGAGCGGGGGGGGGGGAGGAGGTGAGGTGTGTCCGCGAATCACGGGAGGAGGGGTCGTGGGTGGATGCCGTGAATTGCGGGAGGGGGGGTCGCGTGGGTGGTGTGGGTGCCGCGAATCGTGGTAGGGGGGGGCGCGGGGGGTTGCAGTGAATCGTGGGAGGGTGGGTCGCAGGGGAGGGGGGTTGCCGCAATGACAGGGGGGGAATCACGGTAGGGGGGGTCGCAGGGGTGGGGGGTACCGCGAGGGAAGGGGGGGCCTGGGGTGTTGGCACAAATCGTGGGAGGGGGGGTCGCGGGGTGCCACGAATCGCAGGAGGGCGTGTGTCACGGGGTGGGGCCGCAAATCGTGGGAGTCGCCATGAATTGGGGGGGGGGTGTGTGCTGTGAATCGCGGGAGGGGTGTCGCCGGGGGTGCCGCGAATCGTCACAAGAAAAAATCAACACAGAAAGGTCAACACATGTAAATGTTGACATAAGTGTGGCACTTCATTCATGAGAATGAATATGAAAACATTGAAAAAGTGAAAAATAAATCTTCAAAAACTCATGTCAACCTTTTTCATTGTCGACCATAGCCATGTCAGTGTTTTGCATGTGCCATTTAATCGTGGGGTTGCCGTGAATGGGGGGGGGGGGGGGGGGGGGACACATTGCTCTGTTTCTGGACTTTCTTCTTAATTTATGGATTACCCTCACCTGTGCTTAAACACCTTTCTTATCAATTACCCTGTTTAAAACAGGTGATGACAATCATAAATTAAGACGGGAGTTCACAAACAAAGCATTCTGTTCCTCCTGGAGAGGGTCATGTTGGGAGGTATGGAGGTGTGGGGCGCTCACCTGGTGTGTCTGGTGAGTAGCTGTGTCTTTGCTGTGTAACATGGAGAGACAGAGGGTGTCTGGCACTGTCTGTGGGCTCACTGGGCTGGTTCTCTGTCATGTGAGTCAGAGGCTCCACCCAGCATTACAGCTTCAGGCACACTTTGAGTGACAGATGTAGCCAAATATATAAGAGATATATATATATATATATATATATATATATATGGTAAGTCCTCATCTTTGTGGCCACTGCTTACTTACGCTGCATACGGTGAGCCGCGAGGGGACAATCACGATTCACGTAGCGACTAACCTACCTAGCGTAACCTGTAGCCGCAAAGATGAGGAAGTACCATGTATATATATTAGGGTGGCCCTTATTTTTTTAGTTTCTAAAATGTTAGCACCCACCCCCGATTTTGTTTTAATTTCCCCAAAAACATCCACGCCAAATTTTAGCTCAATCGGACAACTGTAATCTCATTGACCCTAAAATTTTGACATTTTCATCCGAGAAAGTCGGCTCCTGATTGGCCACTAGGCGGCCAATAGAATCAGTCTGAGGAGAGGCACGGAAGATGAAAATCTCTGCGTCTCTCCAGTCAGTGAGCGGGTACCAGCCGGGAGCAGCGTGTCTGGAGCTGAAGATGCCGGGGTCGTCGCCGGGGACCAGGTGAGTAGGATTTCCTTCCTCAGGTACCCCTTTGGATTACTACGGATCCAGGACCCCGGAATCTTCAGCCCAGGAGCCCTCGACCCGCCCCGGAACCAGGACCATGGCCCCGGAACCAGACTCTTCAGGCCTGGAGCCCCGGACTAGCCCCGGAACCAGGACCAAGGCCCCGGAACCGGACTCTTCAGCCCAGGAGCCCCGGACCCCGAACCAGCCCCGGAACCAGGACCAAGGCCCCGGAACCGAACTCTTCAGCCCAGGAGCCCCGGACCACGGACCAGCCCCGGAACCAGGACCAAGGCCCCGGAACCGGACTCTTCAGCCCTGGAGCTCCGGAACCAGGACCGAGGCGCCGGAACCGGACTCTTCAGCCCAGGAGCCCCGGACCCAGACTCTTCAGCCCAGGAGCCCGGACCAGCCCCGGAACCAGTACCAAGGCCCCGGAACCGGACTCTTCAGCCCTGGAGCCAGGACCCCGGATCCAGGGACCGACCCACGGGCTCAAGGTAGGTAAGTATCAGTATGTGTGGGCTGTGGATGTATTAAACGTTTATTTTTCTGGGTGTCAATGTGTATTTTATTTAACTATTTCTTGTACTGTGGAACTACAAGTGCCAGCGGGCCCTTTAATGCCCCGCATGCTGGGACTTGTGGTTCTCCAAGTCCCAGCATGCGGGGAAGGCTTGCTGGGACTCATAGTTCTACAGTATAAGACAATAGTTTTTATTCTTTTTTTACACTTTTCATCAGCCCAATGCCCACCGCCCAGGGGCATCGGGGACAGCCCAGACTTTCAGCATGGGCTGGTAAGTCCTGGAGGGGGGACCCCTTCTTTGGGGGGGTCCCCACTTCCCCAGGACCCCTGCTGACCAGCCAGGGGGATAATGCTTTGGCCGCGGGACCTTATATAATAAGTGTCCCCCGGCTGTGGCATTACCCTGCTGGCTGGTTGGGTCTGGTGCTGGTTCTTGAAATGCGGGGGACCCCTAGTCATTTTGTCCCCCGTATTTTGGGAACCAGCGCCGGATCTTGAGCCTGGTGTTGGTTTCATTAAATCAAGGGGACCCCTATTTGTCGTGGACCGTGATTTTATGTCACCAGCACCAGCTCAATGAGCCCGGGGCTGGTTATGCTCTGGCGGGGGACCCCGCGCATTTGTTTTTTTTGTTTTTTAATTGCGATTTCCTGCAAATGTGCGATTTTCAGATTTGAAAATCGCACATTTTCAGGACTAAAGAAATCGCATCAAATCGCACCTATTCGCACTATTTGGGCCGTTTTTCGCATCTCATTAAATATGCGAAAAACGGCCCAATCTTGCGATTTTCAAAAGTGCGATTAGGTGCGAATCATGTGGTTTTTACCGCTACATAGAATGTCACCCTTGGTCTTGCAGGAAAAGACCTTATAGGGGATTGATATGAAATCCCGGGGGTCAGAATCCTGAAACCCCTTGCGGGCTCGCCATGCAGCGGGCCCGGTGCCTTGCTACGCTCGGCACACTAATTTATTCTCCCTCTATAGGTGTCATGGACACCCACAAAGGAACAAAGTGCCGGGATTTCGGCGGTCGGGATTTCAACTGCATCCCCTGTGTAGCCCAGCTTATACACATAATGCCCCCTGTAGTTCCACTTATACTGTACATACAATGCCCCTATGTTGCCTCTTATACATATAAAGCCTTATGGTGCTTCTTATACATATAATGCCCCCATGGTGCTTCTTATACATATAATGCCCCCATGGTGCTTCTTATACATATAATGCCCCCATGGTGCCTATTATACACAATGCCCCATGGTGCTACCTATGTATTAATATCCCTGTGGTGCCGCATATATACATATAATGCCCCAGTTTAGCCACATATACATAATGCACCCATGGTGCCACTTATACATATAATACCCCTGTGGTACCGCTTATACATTAAGGTCCCCAGTAGGACTCACTGCTTGGGCTGATTCCACATGAGCTGGTAGTCTCAGAGAAGAGCGGGGCGACTAATACCTGGCAGCGGTGCGCAGAAGCACTGGGCGACTGCGGAGGTGGGGGTGTGCAGGAGCAGATGGCTGCAGGGGGTTACGGGTGTGCAGGTGTAGACATTGGCAGGGAGTGTGTGGATGAGGGGGCATGGGGGATTGGACAGCAAGGGAGGGTGCAGACACGGCAGGCCGAGGTGAGCGGACACTGTTGGCAGGATTGTGTGAATGCAGTCGGTGGGAGTGAGTGGATGCTGCCGGCAGGGATATGCGAATCGAAGTGGGACATCCGGGTGCGGGGGAAACCCACAACTGAAGTCACTGCCCTTGCCCCTGTATTACACACAGTAAGTGTCCCCTGCCCACGTAGTACCTGCAGCAGTCTGAGGGTCCCAGCCTAGAAGAGCTTGTCCTCACCATCTCCTGGTCCTCCCCATATGTGGCGATGGGTCCATCTCCTCCTCCTGTTGGCAGAGTGAGTATGTGTGCGTGAATGGCGGCAGGGGGAGGGGGCGAGTGTGGACATTGGCAGTTGGAGGAGGGGTTTAAACATTGGTGGGTGTAAGGGGTGAGTGGGAGTGGACAATGCCGGGGAGAGGATGCAGATGTGGGTAGCGGCAGTGAGTGGTCACTGCCTGCAGGAGTGTGTGAACACTGTAGGTGGGTGTGTGGTGCAGCTCTTTTTAATGTCAACCCACGGAAGGGTGCTGCACCGCCTGCACCCTCCTATTGATGCCACTGTGCAGGAATAGGACCAAAACCTTTTTCACCTTCATTCATATTTGGAGATAAAAGTTATTGTATTTGTAATAAATTGAGCTTACTCGTTCATTTTGTTGTGGCATTATGATATAGATCTTTCACTGTTGTGTTGGTAGCCCTGACAATTTTGGAAAACCATTTTTATAACCTCTCCATTTTAATAATAATATGTGCTTTGTATACTTATTTTGTTACCAAATATGGGGTGAAATGTATTGGGGTGTGATTTTTTGAACAGGTTCAAAATCACATCAAATCACGCATGTAATTTTCCACAGCCCAGGGACAATTTTTATACAAAGTCCCCCAGCCAAAACATGATGACCGTGGCTGATCAGCCCTGGATGGGGTACCTGAGGAGTGGGGGCCACCCATTAAAGGGTTCCCCCAGGCTTCACACATCCAGACGTGAAGCCCAGGGCTGTCCCCGGCCCCCTTGGGGTTGGGACTGGGCTGAAAATTAAAGTGTGATAATTAGAAATAAAAAAACATTGCTTTTAACAGGAGAACTAATAAACATATAATTTGACGGCAGATAAGAACCACTTGGCCCATCTAGTCTGCTCCTTTTTTAAACATGTTACCTCAAACCATATTAAATCCTTATTTTTTTTTTATAAGGATATCACTATGCCTATCCCAATCATGTTTAAATTGTACTACTGTATTTGCCTCTACCACCTCTGATGGGAGGCTATTCCACTTATCTACTACTCTTTCTGTGAAGTCATTCTTCCTCAAATTTCCCCTGAATCTTCCTCCCTGTAGTTTCAGTGGGCATCCCCTTCTGCGGAGCATGCATAGCATTAATAGGCCCCATTAGACTTGTAGTTCACCTGTACAAAAAAGTTGCAATAAATAGACACACATAGAATAGTACAGCTTTTTTACACCACACCCATTTTACACCACACATTCACAAAATTCACATTCTTACATTGTTCATGTTATTTCAGTACTTTTTCAAATTAACTTGATTCAGAACACTTTTAAACAATTGCTGGGGTAACCTAGATGTGTCCATATAATTTTCTAAGTAGAAAAAGCAAAATGGTTGAGATAGGGAAGAGTATACCGCTTTTGAACGGAATTAAACGTTGAGTATATTATCTTCCAACTTCAAGGTGTTCGAGGGTCGCCTAGTAGTTGTCAGCAAAATTTGAACTTTCGGAAAATGACCTATTGCTAAGGGCCACCTTAATACAGTGGGGCAAAAAAGTATTTGGACAGCCACCGATTGTGCAAGTTGACCTATTTAAAAAGATAAGAGAGGTCTGTCATTTCCATCATAGGTACATTTCAACTATGAGGGACAGAATATGGGGGAAAAAACACATTGTATGATTTTTAAACAATTTATTTGTATATTCTTGCAGGAAAAAAATATTTGGACAATCAAAAAAGTTAAACTCAATACTTTGTAATATAAATTCAGTTGGCAATTAAAGAAGTCAAATGATTCCTGCAGTTTTTAGGTTTGCACACACTGTAGCAGGTATTTTGGCCCACTCTTCCATGCAGATCTTCTCTAGATCTTTCATGTTTTGGGGCTGTCTCTGGGCAACATGGACTTTCATCTCCCTACACAGATTTTCTATTGGGTTGAGGTCTGGAGACTAGCTAGGCCACTCCAGGGCCTTGCAATGCTTCTAACAGAGCCACTCCTTAGTTCCTTAGAATCAGTTGTCCTGTCTTCTTTGCAGAAAAGCAGCCCAAAAGTGTGGTGTTTCCACCCCCATGCTTTACAGTGGGCCTGGTGTTTTTGGGATGCCACTCATCGTTCTTCTCCCTCCAAACATGGCGAGTGGAATTTATACCAAAAAGTTCTACTTTGCTCTCATCTGACCACATGACATTCTCCCAATCCTACTCTGGATTATCCAGATGGTCACTGACAAACTTTAGATGGGCCTGGACATGTGCTGTCTTAAGCAGGAGGACCTTTGGTCACTCAAGGATCTGAATCCATGACAAAGTAGTGTGTTACTAATGATAACCTTTGTGACTATGGTCCCAGCTCTCTTGAGATCATTGACCAGTCCCCCCCTGTAGTTATGAGCTACAACTAGATTTTTTTTAAAGTGCTCAGGATGCATGAAATGTGTTGGTCATTAGAGGAGACCCAGCACTCTGAAACACCTGCCCGCTCCACAGTCTATCCGGTGGCCGCTGACAACTTCTACCCACTTCTGGTTTGCATTCCTTCCGGTGTCCTGCAACCAGAGTTTTTACCAACGAGACAGATGAAGGTATCACTAGAAGTATAGATCGAATCCCAGCTCTCCACAAACAAAGCAACATAGGGAGATATAGGGTAAGAAGTACCGGTCCCATACACACTCCAAAAAGGGTGTAAACATTATTTTTAACCACTATTTTCTTTACAGGTACCACTTTTCATCTTATTCATATATAACTTCATATAGCGCTCTTTTATATTCTACAAATTGCCTAAGTTGACAAGAGCTGCTTTTTTATGGTGCCGGACCACTCAAATACTCTGAGAGGATAAATGTGAGTATCTGAGGAGACAGAAATGTAGAACATCGATGGTGGTTGGTATCAGCGATGACACTCAGAAAGATGTCTGAGATAGAAGCTGGAACTTGATGAGAAACTGGTGTAGACTGCTGCAATGATGAATACAGTAAGATGATGCAATCAATAATAAACAAATTGATGTAATCGATGCTGTCAATCTATGTTGGGGATCAAAATTAATGATTGATGATAGATATCTATAGTACTGATGTGCAGTAGTGGATGTTTGGGGATCGATGTTTGTAGAGCGATGTTTGTAGATCAATGTTTGCCAATCGATCTTGTGAGAGTGGACAGATGACTTAGCAGATATCAATAGGACTCAGTTGGAACTGAGTGTAACCTGTCTTGCCCGAGGGCTTTGTGGACCCATTTGTGACCATAGTGGACAGTGGAGGTTACTGGAAAGTCCTGTACGTATGCAGTGAGGTGGTAACATAAATTATTACAGACTGTTTGCAGGCTCTGGACAAACAGCCACGGAAGCTGGATACCTGGAGCCTGGGTGACCAAGACCGGATGCTGGAATATACAGCCGGTGGCAGAATCCAGGAAAGCCAAAAAAAATATCTTGAACAACCAAGGAATGCCTTCTGGGCGGAGTTCAACTGGTACTTATATGTGCCAGGAGAGAATCAATCAACTAAATAATAATAGTCCTTGGACCTAGTAATAGAAACTGGAATTGCCTTCTTGGCAAATAACTAAATAATAGCTGCTTAGCAGGCAGGTACTGTGACAAGATGGTGGCAGATCAGCGGAGACTCTGGGAGCTGAATAGCGGCTGGTTAACTGGAAAAAACTGGTTGGCAAGGTCACTGGGAACTGAACAATGGAGAAGTAGCCGTCAGTGACAGGATAGCTGATTGCGACCTACTCAGGGCTTGTGGTAATGTATAGTGACTAAATGTCCGGATCCGACAGAGACACTGTGCAGCAGCAGATGAGGTTGAGGAGCTGGGCAGTGTCCGGTGAGCAGCCAGGAAGCTGAGCAGGATCTGTCTAGTGGGTGTGGCTAGAAAGCCGAACCGCTGCAGATTAGCAGCCAAGAAGCTTTCGGTGAGCTGCTGGGACACCGAGCAGGGTCTGATGAGCAGCTGGGAAGTTAGGCAGAATCAAATCAGCAGATGCAGCCAGAAAGCTGAACAAAGCCGGTTACTGGATGTGGCTTAGATGTCGGGCAGCGGCAGATGATGGATACCAGCTGGAAGCTAACACAGGAGCCAGGAACTAGATAAACAGGAGCATCAGGTAACAGGAGCCTGGATTGGATATGTATTCCTCCTGCCTTACAATAATTGGATGGCAGGAATGAGGGTGATTAGCAATCCAAGGTATGGATTCAGATATTCTCAGGCTTGACTTGACAAGTGGATGACAGGTTAATACCAGCAGCACTGGTAGCTGGATGTAATTAAACAGAGTCTATGCAAGCAAGCTTTTCCACATCAGATGCACTGGCAGCAGCTGGGCTGTAGACATCATTGAACTGGCAATTTCCCAGGTCTCAACATAGAATACTTCTAGAACCTTCCGCAAAGTGATAGGCTAGAGCCTGTGATGTCAGTAACAGTGGTAACAGGATTGGCTGAAACAAACATGTGACAGGAATGGACATGGCTGCTCCCATGTCCAAGGAAGGCGGGAAACAGTGTTTGTACAGTACATGGTTGTAGCTTATGATAATGGTGGTGACATGGAAGCCACAGTAGACGACTGGAGCTGACAGGCAGATATGACAGGCAGGGATTGCTACAGCGTCATCCTCCATGCTGGATCAGAATGGGGGACGTGAACACGTGGAGACACTCACGCGCCCCATTCTTGGTAATGGACACGTGAGCCTGTGAGATGCTTGCACGTCCATGTCCTGTGGCGGTTTGGTGGAAACAATGAGTCTGGCCCATTTGTAGGTCTAAGAACAAGGTGAGGGAAATATGGGGGTAAGGGAGTTTAGAGAGGTTTGGGGTCCGCACTGGTCAGTGGTAATCAGCCACTGAAGGTTTGTACAGGTGTGATATAAGGTCTGTGAAAGACTGGCGACACGTCCTATAGTGGACAAATGGGTCCAGAACACCAATAATTTAATTGTGTGGTGTTCTTTGTGTTGGACCGCCAGTGGTGCTCCCCTGAGTATATAATGTATTAGCTGAACATTAAATTCCAAGAGAGGAGGAGAAGAAAGAAGTACTCTGGGTGGGGGCACCCTTTTATCACAAACAATGAGAGTTGCTGGTATTGCTTATTTTTTAAAACATAGGTTTTTTATTTAGGAGATTATTAAAAACGGGGTATGGGTGGTATGATTCCTTGTCACATAGAAAAGCGCTCTGCAAAAATATGAGTGGATAGTATGGCTGGTATTAGCCTGGCAGCTAATTACACACTTATTGGTGTAATTTTGTGATCCTCATATATCCCCAATTGGTCATGCCAATAGACAGGTAAATTGTACTGGGGGATTGTAATCATTGGTCACACTGAGAGCACAGAGTGGTGGGGCAGCCCATAGCACGTTTGTAATGCAGTGTATCTTTCCCTATCTCGCTGCTATTTGACCTGCAGCAGATTGGAGTGTAGATCTGCTAGTGTGTATGGCTATGGCTCGTGGGGTGAGCGCAAAATGTACTGCGTATAGGCGGGCTGGTACAGGTACAGTTTAAAATAGCTATTTTGGCTGGGCAGTGAAGCAGAACTCAGACAAATTCTTGAAGATCATAATGCGAGTTCCTGCCCCGCCAAACTGACGTTCAATATGAGCAGGGAAGAAATTCATTATTTGGATGTTAATATATGTATCAAGGATAGGAAAATTGAAACATCCATTTATGTGAAGGAGACTGACCGTAATACGCTATTGAGACATGAAAGCTTTCATCCGAGATCTCTGCGATACGGTCTTCCTTACTCACAGATGCTACGTGTAAGGAGAATCACGAGTAATGAGGAACAAGTCAAAAAAGATCTAGATTAGATGCAGGTGAAATTTGAGCAGAGAGGATATAAGAGCAGTGATCTGGAGAGAACTAAACAAAAAGTATTCAATATGCCCCGACAAACTGTTTTGAATACAACAAAAAAGAAACAGCCAATAGAGAACAGGATTCCCTGGGTTACCCAGTACGCAGATGGTAGTAAAGAGATGACCCAGAAGGTCAAGAATCTATGGCCCTTGGTGGCCACCGATAGGGATCTAAAAAGTCTTAAAGATTCCAGGATCATGCCAGCATATAAAAGAGGAAAAAATTTAGCTGATATCCTGGTAAAGGTGGACGTGACCAATCTAAATAAAAAGAAAGCACCAGCACACTTTATGACACGCCCCAAAGGCTGCTATAGGTGTGTTGGGTGTACAACCTGCAGCTCCATGTTGGTAGGAGGCACAATCAGTCATCCCCACAATGGCAGCAAAATAGCCATAAAACACTCGGTGACCTGTTCTACACGATATATCATCTATGTCCTGTCTTGCCCATGTGGTTTATACTACGTGGGCAAGACAGAGTGCTAATTCAAAGAACGCATGGCAAACCATCGCCATGCGATTAGACAGGCACTGAGTGTTGGCAGTAGCGATCAACCAGTGGCAAGACACTGTGCGCTTTTTAAACACAGCATAGCCAGCATCCGTTCTAAGATAGTGGACCACATCCCACCTACAGTAAGAGGAGGTAACAGGGGAAGGCTCCTGTTACAGGCAGAGGCTAGATGGATCTTTAGATTAGACACAATTGCTCCCAGAGGCCTTAACGAGCAACATGGCCTACAAAGCTTTCTTTAAAAACATAAGTAATACTCAAGTATGTAGAATAAATAATTATCTGGGCAATACACAGTTGGATAACGGATCTCTTAGATTTATAGTTGAAACTAGATGTAATACATAATATCTCTAATGTACTATTGATTATAATAACAAGATGATCTGTACCCTGTACTTTTTAATTAATTTTTTGTCATATTTTTTCACGTTTTTTTGATGTATGTTTGTCTTTAAGTAGCGTCACGATCTTAAATGGTCAGTTAGAACTGACCTCTTATATGGCTCATAATGAGCCTCTTAAGTTTTTAGTACACTATGTTTGTAATATTATTATGAGGTTTTTATGCTATGTTGTTTTTTAATGTGTTGATTTGTGTTTCACAGAATCACGCAGCTGTCACTTGACAGTGGCATCCAAAGTGAGGCTTGGAACCCGGAAGCCTCGAGCGCAGTGCAGGATGGGGGAAGTACGTCAGAGGGCTGAGCCGACTGAGCCGGAAGAGATGGTGTGCCCCAGAATGATTCCCCGCAGCGCAGCACGGCGTCTTAATGGCGGAGAGGGAGATACAGGCTGGGAAGCCGCTGGTAAGTGCCAAGAGGCGGGAATGTACCGGAAAGGGGGTGTCACTTTTTCCTTTGCACTGCACTATATATTTTGTATCACAGAGTGTATTTGGTTGTTCCCTGAGGACGGGCAATAGCCCGAAACATGTTGGAGTAATAAACCACGTTTCTTGATTTCACTAAACTCCGAGAGTGCCGCCTGATCTATACCTCATATTATATATATATATATATATATATATATATATATATACTGTATATATATATATATATACACACACACACACACACTGTAGATATGCATATAACATCTCCATAATTACAGCAAGCCTTTTCTGCTATTTGCTATTATTCGGAGAGGCTAAGGGAGGGAAGGGCGGGGGACAGGCTGTAAAGCAATTAACTTACACTGTCCAAGTCACGTCACTGCACTGTACGGTACGGTACGCACGTTCCAAACCTAACCCTCAGGACAGCTGCTGTGCTGCCTGCTGGGAAGTTGGGGACCAGATAGGAGGACAGACGGAGCCATGAGACATGGGAGAAGCTGCGTGCGGCGCATCAGCCCACCCGCGGCCATCTTGTTTCCTGGCAAAATGCCAGTTTGCCGTAGCTGAAAGGTGCCCGCAGCCCACCAGCTGACGGATGCCCACCACAGCGCTGCTCCTCCAAGCCACCGCGGGGGCTACACCCCTGATGCTGTGTCACTGTGTAATACAATGTAGATTGTGGATGTGTTTATAGATGTGTGATCTCACCTACTGTCACTGAGGACTTGGCAGGGCCCTGTAGGGTGATACAGTGCAGTGTGCAGGGTGACTATAGAAATATCCAGAACTCATACATCAGCCAGTCACAGAAGGAAACCCCGTACTCAGAGGAGCTGCAGGAATTCTGTACTGGATACACAGCTCTGTTTTGTACGACGATGTTTCCCCAACAAGAAGACCAACCCCGATAATAATCCCTACCCTTATTTCTGCACAACGGTCCAAAATAAGCCCTACCCTGGAAATAAGCCCCAGCTAAATCCCCATTTTGCCCAGTCCCTGAGCTAAACTACAATGCTTCCATCTCCGCCCCCCCCCCCCTGCATGAAATGGATGCTGCTGTTAAAGATTTAGCCCTGGCCCCTGGCAGCCCTGGTACTGCTGAAGCCTCTGCTGGCATCAGCGGTCCCAGGGATGCATTGCGCATGTGACATCACCACGTACCTCAAGGATTGAGCGGCATCTGTACACAGGCGGGAGCGAAGTGACTGAGCAGCAGCAGCGGGAAGGCTGATTGGCTGAAAAACGGAAAGGAAAGCGGCAGTTGTGCTTAAAATGTAAGGTGATTGAGGGGCATGATGGGGATAAAAGCAGGACTGAGGGGCATGATGGTGATACAAGCATGACTTAGGGGTATGATGGGGATACAAGCAGGGCTGAGGGGCATGATGGGGATAAAAGCAGGACTGATGAGCATGATGGGGATAAAAGCAGGACTGATGGGCATGATGGGGATAAAAGCAGGACTGATGGGCATGATTAGGAAAAGCAGGACTGATGGGCATGATAGGGATAAAAGCAGGACTGAGGGGCATGATAGGGATAAAAGCAGGACTGATGTGCATGATAGGGAAAAGCAGGACTGATGGGCATGATGGGGATAAAAGCAGGAAAGAGGGGCATGATGGGGATAAATGCAGGACTGATGGGCATGATGGGGATAAAAGCAGGACTGAGGGGCATGATGGGGATAAATGCAGGACTGATGGGCATGATGGGGATAAAAGCAGGACTGATGGGCATGATGGGGATAAAAGCAGGACTGATTGGCATGATGGGGATAAAAGCAGGACTGATGGGCATGATGAGGTTAAAAGCTGGACTGATGGGCATGATGGTGATAAAAGCAGGACTGAGGGGCATGATGGGGATAAAAGCAGGACTGAGGGGCATGATGGGGATAAATGCAGGACTGATGGGCCTGATGGGGATAAAAGCAGGACTGATGGGCCTGATGGGGATAAAAGCAGGACTGATGGGCCTGATGGGGATAAAAGCAGGACTGAGGGGCATGATGGGGATAAAAGCAGGACTGATGGCCATGATGGGGATAAAAGCAGGACTGATGGGCATGATGGGGATAAAAGCAGGACTGATGGGGATAAAAGCAGGACTGATGGGCATGATGGGGTTAAAAGCTGGACTGATGGGCATGATGGTGATAAAAGCAGGACTGATGGGCATGACGGTGATAAAAGCAGGACTGATGGGCATGATGGGGATAAAAGCAGGACTGATGGGCATGATGGGGATAAAAGCAGGACTGATGGGCATGATGGGGTTAAAAGCTGGACTGATGGGCGTGATGGGGATAAAAGCAGGACTGATGGGCGTGATGGGGATAAAAGCAGGACTGATGGGCATGATGGGGTTAAAAGCTGGACTGATGGGCATGATGGTGATAAAAGCAGGACCGATGGGCATGATGGTGATAAAAGCAGGACTGATGGGCATGATGGGGATAAAAGCAGGACTGATGGGCATGATGGGGATAAAAGCAGGACTGATGGGCATGATGGGGATAAAAGCAGGACTGATGTGCATGATGGGGTTAAAAGCTGGACTGATGGGCATGATGGGGATAAAAGCTGGACTGATGGGCATGATGGGGATAAAAGCAGGACTGAGGGGCCTGATGGGGATAAAAGCAGGACTGATGGGCATGATGGGGATAAAAGCAGGACTGATGGGCATGATGGGGTTAAAAGCTGGACTGAGGGGCATGATGGGGTTAAAAAGCTGGACTGAGGGGTATGATGGGGATAAAAGCAGGACTGGGGGAGCGTTGATGGATGGTAATTTGAGCCCCAGCAGTTTTCAGTACTCAGACATCACCAGACCAGAAGTTACGCTGACCGTCGAGAAGAAGTTAAAAATGTGTTCTTTATTGTGCTTACAGTCCTCATATTTATGCTATAAAATACTGTTCCCCCACTCCCATAAAGGAGGGCTTATTACAAAAAACATACATATTCATATACAACACACCCCTAAGGTGGGGTTAACAATTAAAACTTTGGGTAAACGTAGGGAAACATAGGAAAACGTGGTATCTCTGACATCATAATAGGAGTGAACCTCTATAGGCTGGGAGTAGTTTCTATATTACGCTAACTATTGCAGTCAACTCCCATAGAATGTATGGATCCTTCTAGAAACCTTGCCTTATAAGGGAATGTATATTCTTCTCCCCCAATGTGTCTATTGGAATGTGATTCTGTAGTCGTGGCTTGTACTCCACATCTGGTTTGAATCTATATTAATTGGTGTTCTTAGCAAATATAGAGACTTATAGAGAACATTCATATTAACGGTTTCAACTCCTTGAGGATAGAACCATACATTTGTTCTAATTCTTGTAACACATAATCCTTAATACTTTGTACTTAAAGGAAACTTCAGCTTATATAGACAATATAGTATTTAGTAAGATTCACTCTATCAATGTTAATTAAAATAAGCCCTATGTTGTTTTTTGGAACAAAAACAAATTACTACATTGTCTTATCGGGGAAACACGATGTAGCCACAGCATCAGCAGAACAGGAGCTGCTGAGTGGGACCAGTGGGCAGCAGCAGCTCAGGGTCACTGTCCGCATACAGAGGCCCTGCACCCCTCCAAAGATGGCTGCCGTCTGGTTGGAGACAGCTGCTAGAGGTGCTCCAGAACCTCTAACTTCTGACAGGGGAGTGACCAGTGGTACTTGGAAATGCAGATTCCTCGAGCTCTTTCACACAGTACACACCCCCAGACAACGAGCATGTGACAGTCCCTGGGCAACGAGCTCCCCTGGCAATATGCATGTATTCTCCCTGGGCAATGAGCATGTAACCACCTGCCAACCAGCCTGTAACTTTCCCTGTGGCAATGAGCATGTAATGGTATACGGTCACTAGGTTGACAAGAGGAAGGTAGACAGTCATTAGTTCAACCACTGCATGTCAACATGACTGAAGGTCAGCATAGGATTAGGTCAACAAGGTCATTAGGTCGACAAGGTCATTAGGTCGACATGGGGTTTTTCACTTTTTTTGAGCTGACAGGCGGTATTTCATGTCCTACCATCCACTAGGGCAAGGTTGGAAAATAAAATATTGTGCCGAGCAAAGCGAGTCATGCGAGGCAATGTGATGCACTTTTTTATGTCCATGTTGACTGTGTCAACTTACGGGACAAAATAGTGAAAAACCCCATGTCAACCTTTTGACTGTGGACCTTGTGCATGTCGACCTAATGCCTGTGTCGATGTAACCCATGTCGACCTTGATGCATGTCAACCTTCAGTGGTCGAACTTCCTCTTGTGAAACCTATGACCCATACCCCATGTAACCCTTGGCAATGAGCATGTAACTCCTGGCATCTAAAAAGAAACCCCTGGCAATAAGCATGCAATGTCTGGCAACGAGCCTGTAACTCCCGTCAAAGAGCATGTAGGAAAGCAGCAGTTATGTGGCATAAAATGTAAGTGCAATAAGCATTTTGGTGTAATAGGCATTACAGTGTGTGGCATAATGTGTAATCCTGGTGTAGTGTGTCTAAGGAGCTTTACCTGGTGTAGTGTGTGTGTGTTGTAATGTGACTTGGTACTAATAAGTGGCAATGCCACTTCCCCTGAAGCCACACCCTACGTTTTTGCCTACATATGGGCCCTTATTCAGATCTGATCGCAGTACAAATTTGTTCTCAAAATGGGCAAAGACATGTGCACTGCAGGTGGGGCAGATGTAACATGACAGAGAGTTAGATTTATGTGAGTTATTTTGTATCTGTGCAGGGTAAACACTGGCTACATTATTTTTACACTGCAATTTAGATTTCAGTTTCAACACACCCTAGACAAATTGAACTGTCTCTGCACATGTTACATCTGCCCCACCAGCAGTGCACATGGTTTTGCCCATTTTGAGAATAAATTTGTACTGCGATCAGATCTAAATAAGGACAATAGTCAAAATGGTAAGGAAGGTTAGCCAAAATCGCCCAGTGTTACGAGAGCTTGCGATACCGATGTGCGTTCGGTATTGCAACTAAAAAATAAGGAATTTGGTACTCACCGATAACTCCCTTTCTCCAAGGCAGCAGGGGACACTGCAGTCTTCATGTATGGGATAGAGTTGGTGTACTGGAGGAGTCGGCACTTTAACCCCTTCACGACATATGACGTATATATAAGTCATATGTCGGTTGCGGGGGAATCAAGCCAGCTCACGGAGTGAGCTGGCTTGAAAAAGAGCAGGTAATGGCTGTATATTACAGCCAGGTCCCTGCTCTCACGGCCACGAGCGGCGAGTTCGCCGATCGTGGCCGTTTAACCCTTTAAGCACCGCGGGCAAAGCGCCCGCAGTGCTTAAATAGCTGATCGGAGGGGGGGCGCCCCCCTCCGGCGCCGATCGGGGCCCCCCGCAGCGAGATCGGAGGGTGCCGATCGGTTGCCATGGTAGCCAGGGGTCTAATGTAGACCCCTGTGCTGGCCGTGTATGCATACCTATTACATCCTGCCTCAGGCAGGATGTAATAGGAAGTGCATAAAATCACTACGTTCAGCCATAGAGCTCTATGGCTGAACCTAGTACAGGCGATCGCGCCCCCTAGTGGTCAAGTACACTAGGGGGCCTTGTAGTAAAAGTAAAAAATAAAAAAAAATAAAGTTTAAAAAAAAAAAAAAAAAAAAAAATATTAAAAGTTCAAATCACCCCCCTTTCCCCATTTCCCAAATAAAAATAAATAAAAAATAAAAAAAATAAACATATTTGGTATCACCGCGTTCCTAAAAGTCCGATCTATTAAAATATAACATTAGTTATCCCGCACGGTTAAAGGCGTAAACGGAAAATAATCCCCAACGCCAAAACTACGTTTTTTGGTCGCATCGCGTACCCAAAAAAAAATAACTAAAAGAGATCAGAAAGTCGCCCATATCCCATAATGGTATTAATTAAAAAGTACACTTCAGCCCGCAAAAAATGAGCCCTCACCCAGGTCCGTAGGTGGAAAAATAAAAAAGTTATAAGCCGCAGAACATGGCGACGCAACGCAAATTAGAAAAACCGTAAAAGTTGCGATTTTTTTTTTAGTGGTAAAACATAACGAAAACTATATAAGTTTGGTATCACCAGAATCGTAACGACCCATAGAATAAAGATAACCCATCATTTAAAACGAACTATGAACTCCAAAAAAACCGTAACCAGCGCAAAATTGTGCAATGGCGTTTTTTTCTTTTTTTTACCCCACATTGAATTATTTCCTGATTCCCCAGAATATTATACGGTATAGTAAATGGTACCATTACAAAGTACAACTTGTCCCGCAAAAAAAAGCCCTCATGTGTCTATATAGCCGGAAAATTAAAAAAGTTACGCTTATTTGAACGCAAGGAGAAAAAAAAAAAAAAATTACCTTAAAAGGCAATGTCGTGAAGGGGTTAAGAAAGTTTAATTGTGGCTGGCTCCTCCCCCCTCTATCCCCACCAGACCTCAGTCTTAGAAAAACTGTGACCGTGAGGACGAGGTAATAGGGCAGAAAGACCGATAGGAGGAGGAGAATGCTAAAAGCTATAGACAGGTAACACAAGTTAGCAATCAAACAGACAAAGAAACAAAAACAATATTAATATAGATATACAATTCAAACACACTATTATTGTGTATAACTGACATGACCCAAAACCTTACAAGCCTTAATATGATAACGTTCAGTCAAAACTAACGTAAAGTGTAACATGGCAGAAAGACTAGCGCTGGGAGGGCGTGCAGTGTCCCCTGCTGCCTTGGAGAAAGGGAATTATCGGTGAGTACCAAATTCCTTATTTCTCCCTCGGCCAGCAGGGGACACTGCAGTCTTCACGTATGGGAATAATACCAAAGCACTACTCCCGGGTGGGAGAGCGCTGGGATTCCTGCAGAACTGCTCTGCCAAAGGACGCCTCTGACCTGGCAAAGGTGTCAAATTTATAGAATCGGGCAAAGGTGTTAGAACCCGACCAGGTGGCCGCCCTGCATACTTGAGATAGGGAGGCCCCTCTTGCTAAGGCCCAAGAAGTGCTTACTGATCTGGTAGAGTGTGTGGTAATTCCCGCTGGAACACCTCGATTTGAATTAAGGTAGGCTGCTTTTATGGTCAGACAAATCCAGCGCGCCAAAGTCTGCTTGGACGCAGGCCACCCCTTGCGATCAGCAGCATAGAGGATGAAAAGACTGTCTGTTTTCCTAAAAGGTGCAGTCTTGGCTTGGTAAATACGCAGAGCCCTCACTGCATCCAAAGATGCAGAGTCTTCTTTGAAAACCGGGATAACAATAGGCTGGTTTAGATGAAAGGTGGAAACCACCTTGGGGAGAAAAGACCGATTGGTCCTCAATTCAGCTCTGTCGTTATGAATGATAAGAAAAGGGGAACGACAGGATAAGGCCCCTAATTCTGAAACCCTTCGAGCAGAGGCCAATGCTAGAAGCATAAGTGTTTTTCATGTGATGTGTTTTAGGTCTGCTGTATCCAGAGGTTCAAAAACGTCTGACTGCAGAAAACTGAGCACCAAGGACAAGTCCCAAGGTTCAGTGGGCGATACAAAAGGAGGTTGAAGTCTCAACACCCCTTTTAGGAAGGTTTGTACTTCCGGTATGACAGCTAACCGGCGGTGGAAGAAAACCGATAGTGCTGATAATTGTACCTTTAGCGAGGCCAAACGCAATCCTTTCTCCAGACCTACTTGGAGGAATTCTAACAATCTGGACAACTTAAAAACTGCTTTAGGAAAACCATATGTAACTCTTCCAAATTCTGTGATAATGGGCTGCAGTTACACTTTTCCGAGCATGGAGCATCGTTGGTATAACCTTTGAAGGAATGCCCCTCCTTTTTAGCAATTCGGCTTCAACAGCCAAGCCGTTAAATGTAGATGACGTAAGCTTGGGTAGACGAATGGTCCCTGCTGGAGTAGGTCTGGTCGTTGTGATAGTGGCCAAGGTGGTTCTACCAGCAGGCGCCTGAGGCCGGAGTACCACGACCTCCTTGGCCAGTCCGGGGCTATTAAGATTACAGATGTGTTTTCCCTCTTTATCTTTTTTAGAACTCGTGGAAGAAGCGGGAATGGTGGAAATACGTACACCAGGCTGTAGTTCCACGGTATCGACATGGCGTCTACTGCCACTGCTGCTGGGTCCAGGGACCTGGCACAGTAAACCGGAATCTGATGATTCAGTCTGGAGGCCATTAAGTCTATTTGGGGACTCCCCCATCGCAGGGTCAGCTGGTGGAAGACCTCCGGATGGAGAGCCCACTCCCCCGGGTGAAAGTCTTGGCGACTGAGGTAGTCTGCTTGCCAATTCTCTACCCCCGGTATGAAGATTGCCGAAAAGTTTGAGGCATGAGCTTCCGCCCATTCCAGAATTGGGCGGACCTCCCGCATGGCAGCTCTGCTCCTGGTGCCTCCCTGGCGATTTATATAAGCGACTGCTGTCGCATTGTCCGACTGAATCCTGATTTGACGCCCCCGCAGAATGCTGTGGGCCTGTAACAGAGCCAGTCTGATGGCCCTCAATTCTAAGATGTTGATGGGGAGTCTCGCCTCTTGCGGCGACCACCTTCCCTGGAAGGTGTGGTCTAAAGTTACCACCCCCCAGCCCCGGAGACTGGCATCTGTTGTAACTATGGTCCATGCACAAGGACTGAAGCTGCGCCCTTGAAGCAGATGAGGTGTGTGGAGCCACCACAGAAGAGACGAGCGAGCCTTCTGCGAGAGAGTAATTCTCTTGTGAATCTGAAGGTGTGATCCCGACCACTGTAATAACAGATTCTCTTGAAAAGTTCGAGAGTGGAATCGGCCGTAGGGCAGAGCTTCGAACGAAGCCACCATTAGTCTTAACAGCCGGGTACACAGGTGGGCCGAGACCCTCCAGGCCTGTAAGACCTGTCTCACTCTTGTTTGTAACGTCCTTATTTTGTCCATTGGTAAAAAGACTCTTTCCTCGACTGTGTCTAGGATAAGACCGAGAAATTGCAGCCTCTGCGACGGATTGAGTTGTGATTTTTTGAAGTTCACTATCCACCCATTTTTTACCAGAAAACTGCAAGTTTGGATAGCGTCCGTTACCAACTGTTCTTGACTTTGCGATTTCAGGAGAAGATCGTCCAGGTATGGGATGATGGTTATACCCTGGAGACGAAGAGCTGTTATCATGCATGCCATTACTTTTGTAAACACCCGAGGGGCGGAAGAAAGGCCGAAGGGGATTCCTCTGAATTGGAAATGGCGGTCTTGTATCGCGAATCTGAGGAACCTCTGATGTGGTTCCCAAATTGGGATATGAAGGTACGCGTCCTTTATGTCTAAGGAAAGGAGAAATTCTCCTTTTTCCAAAGACGCCACTACAGAACGGATTGACTCCATTTTGAATTTGTGGTAATACACAAATTTGTTTAAGTGTTTTAAATTTAGGATTGGGCGGACAGAACCGTCCGGTTTTAGCACTACAAAAATGCTTGAGTAATACCCCGTGCCTTGCTGTTGAGGTGGAACAGGGATTATTACTCCTGATGAGAGAAGGGTCTGGATGGCTCCGCATAGAGCCAATCTTGCCTCTGCGGAAGATGGGAGTCCTATTGGGAAGAACGTTTTTGGAGGCGGAGTGGTAAACTCCAGCTTGTAACCCTGCGAGACTATCTGAAGTACCCATGCATCCTTGCAATGTGTTTTCCACGTCTCTGCAAAAAGTAACAGTCTGGCGCCCACCTTGGGGTCCCCCAAGTGAGCGGGAAGCCAGTCATGCCACTGACTTGTCAGTGGGCTTGGGGTCTCTATGAGAGGTGGTGGCAGTGGCCTGTGCAGGTCTGCCTCGACCTCTGCGGCCCCTGAAGGAGGAGAAACCACCTCTTCAACGGCCCCTGAATCCTGAACTACCTCGAAAGGAACGAAAAGTAGGGTTAACAAACTGCCTTTTTGGCGCAGGAGCCGAGGAGGGGAGGAATGCAGATTTCCCCCCAGTGGCCTGAGAAATAAGCTTGTCAAGTTCCGGGCCAAACAGGGTATCTCCCAAGTATGGGAGCGCCTCTACAGCTTTTTTGATCTCTGGCTCCGCCAGGACGGCTGAAGCTGAGGCCTTTGCCGCTAGGATAGACACATCAGATGCTGCTTCCCCTACATACGTGGAAGCGTCTCTGATGCACTTTGCTAAAACTAATAGCTCATCTCTAGGTGTATTTTGTTCCAGACCCCTAATTAGATCGCCCGCCCAATTTTCCATCGCTCTGGCCACCCAAGAGGAGGCGAGGGCTGGGCGCAAAATCACCCCTACTGTAGTGTAAATGTTCTTTAAAGAACCATCCAGGCGCCTGTCTGGCGCTTCTTTCAGAGATACAGCCCCCGGAATGGGAAGAGTAGTCTTCTTTGAGAGGCGGGACAAAGATACATCAGGGGTGGGAGGAGTCTCCCATTTTGCCCTGGATTCCGCCGAAAAGGGGTATAAAGAGTTGAATCTTTTTGACATCTGAAATTTTTTGTCAGGGGTTTTCCAGACTTTAAAAAGAGGATTGTCCAATTCCTCTGAGTCTGGAAAAGTTATAGTTTGCCTCTGCAATGTTAAGGGTAGAACGAATCTCCCTTATAAGCCCCTCCACGCCCTGGGCGTCCTGATCATCTGCTACAGGGTCCTGATAAGGATCGTCAGCATTAACATCAATATCATCTAAATGTGCCTGTGCATCGTCAGAGACAAATAAAACAGAGGCAACCTTTCTTTTTACCGGTCCCGGTGAAGAGGGCCTTGCCTGTGTGGAGGGTGATATAGCCTGCTGTATAGAATCAACAGTAGAAGAGAGTTGTGTCAATTGAGATTGAAAAACCTCTCTTTCCCTCTTAGATGCTGCTAATTCAGCTGTGAGGTTAGTTAGAACAGTCTGCAATGTATCAGGTATCTGATTTGGTGGCTGTATGAGCACAGGGGGCTGAGACCCAGGTGATTGTATGAGCACAGGCACCTGTGTAACAGCGTAGCATGTCTCACAAAGGGATACTCCCTTTTTGTGTTGGGTATACTGATCCCTGCAGTTTTTGCAGGTGTATACCTTTTGAGCTGCCTTGGAAGAGGTAGCCTTTCCTGCCATAGTACACTGTAGTATTAAACAGACAGTAATGCAGATATAGACACCCAAACACACCGGCAGACAAACTATCACCCACAGGACAGGATGAAGAAGTCTGAGGCCTGGCTTCAACAGGGAGAGAGGAGCCACTTCCCTCCCAATTGATATTTCAGATAACTGAAATAACAAACAGTAATAACCCCCTTATGACTCACAGTACCCCTGTGATCTCCGGGGAGAGCGCTGAGCGGTGCAAGCAGGGACTGGTGAAACAGGTCTGCAGGCGTAGTATTGGAGAGATGCTGGAGCTGAGTAGCGGTGTGAGCAATGGCGCCCACCGTGAGGAGAGATAAGCTCCGCCCCCCACACGCGTGTGCTTTTTCACGCCGCTCCCGGGCTGTACATTTTGAAAAGCCTCAGCCCTCCTTGTCAACGCTGCGAGCACTGCGTGCTGCAGAGTGACACACTCTCTCTCTCGGCCAGCACGCTCCGACTGGCCGCCCCCTTGAATGGCGCACAGCGCTGCTTACCCAAAGGTAGCCTTCCTGGAGTGCGGGGGAGAGCCCTGGACCCGTAATGCTAAGCCGCGTGCAGCTGCGGCGGGTCCCCTGAGCGGCTGCTCAGGTGGCTTGGGTACCGGAGGAAGCACTGCGTGCAGTGTCGACTGGACCCCTCCAGGATCCCACGTAGCAGGCATTCGTGCCTGTGTCGTTTTGTAGTAAAATAAAATAAAAATAATTAATAATAAAAAAGTAAACTTGGGTCTCCCTAGGATGACCGACTCCTCCGGGCACTTTTTCTAAGACTGAGGTCTGGTGGAGATAGAGGGGGGAGGAGCCAGCCACAATTAAACTTTCTTAAAGTGCCGACTCCTCCAGTACACCAACTCTATCCCACACGTGAAGACTGCAGTGTCCCCTGCTGGCCGAGGGAGAAATAGAGGCTTCATTCTGATCTGCTCAGTAAGATATGAAGCTCACAGCTTACCGAGCAGTTGCTGTGCCGCACCGCCTTATCCCCTCACAACTATGCAAGGGGAAGTGTTATGAACACACCTCCCCTCACATGTGCCCACTGCTGGAGAAATCATTTGATGGACCTGACCATTGAATGATTTCTCCAGGACTCGCAAATATGTCAGTGGGAATGCCCAGCATTTGTAAAGGAACACTGGTCCTTCTCATGTTGGAGTGCTGCCACCACACCCGTCCTCCCCCCGCCCCTGTGTGAGCATCACGGCACAGAAGCCCTGCACAGAGCACAACCATCTGTCCCCCGTGCAAATGCATGGGGGACCGAAAGTATAAGAATAAGAATGAGGACCATATTATGCAGCATAGTGTATTTCTATTATATCCCAGGAGCCCAGGAGGGCCATGCTGCACCTTCCCTCCACCACGGGTGTTTGTCACCGGTTGGCTGATGCCGCGTCCAATTAAAATGCCGCACTGGCTGGTGAGCCAATAAGAGCTTGTATACCGGCAGCTGCTCTGATTGGCTAACGAAGAGATGGGGAACCTTCGGCACTCCAGATGTTGTTGAATTATACATTCCAGCATGCCCTGTAACAGTTTTAGCATGACCAAATAGAGTAGAAGGACAACAGCTGGAGGGCAAAAGGTTCCCCATCCCTGGGCTAATGGTAAACAAGCTCTGAGTGGCTCAAAAGCCAGTGTAGCATTTTAACTGGCGGCTGGCATTCTGCATTGAAAAAACAGGCAGCACAGCAGAGAGAGTCGAGGAGGGGGGGGGGGGGGGGTTTGCTGGCCCTTCCAGAGCCCAGGGCCCTGGACAACAGTACCCACAGCCCGCGTCTGTTGGCAGCCCTGCAATATATTACAGAGCCCAGTACCGGCATCAGCAGAACAGCTGTATATTACAGAGCTCAGTGCCGGCACCAGCAGAACAGCTGTATATTACATAGCTCAGTACCAGCACCAGCAGAACAGCTGTATATTACAGAGCTCAGTACCGGTACCAGCAGAACAGCTGTATATTACAGAGCTCAGTACCGGCACAAGCAGACCAGCTGTATATTACAGAGCTCAGTACCAGCACCAGCAGAAAAGCTGTATATTACAGAGCTCAGTACTGCCACCAGCAGAACAGCTGTATATTACAGAGCTCAGTACCGGCACCAGCAGAACAGCTGTATATTACACATCTCAGTACCGGCACCAGCAGAACAGCTGTATATTACAGAGCATAGTATTGGCACCAGCAGTACAGCTTTATATTACAGAGCTCAGTACTGCCACCAGCAGAACAGCTGTATATTACAGAGCTCAGTACCGGCACATGCAGACCAGCTGTATATTACAGAGCTCAGTACCGGCACCAGCAGAACAGCTGTATATTACAGAACTCAGTACTGCCACCAGCAGAACAGCTGTATATTACAGAGCTCAGTACCGGTGCCAGCAGACCAGCTGTATATTACAGAGCTCAGTACCGGCACCAGCAGAACAGCTGTATATTACAGAGCTCAGTACCGGCACCAACAGAACATCTGTATATTACAGAGCTTAGTTCCGGCACCAGCAGAAGAGCTGTATATTACAGGGCTCAGTACCATCACCAGCAGAAGAGCTGTATATTACAGAGCTCAATACCACTACCAGTAGAATCGATATATTCGCACACACTCCTATTGACGATTTCAAGGGCTGTAATAGACAGCTGATTGTCCTTTAAATTGATCCTTAAATGGATTTGGGGAATTATAAATGTCAGTGGCTTACTCAGAGTATTTATAAATGATTAACCGACCTCAGATCCTTTGAGATTTGAACAGCCGAGAGAAATATTCAGTTGTGCTGTGTATATTCAACAGACAGCTCCAGCACCCCTGTCAGCGGTCGCCGCCTGTTGACAACCCGCTGATGAGATGTTTCAAAGCGGGCGAGCCGTCCGTCTCCGGCAAACAGCGCGGATGGAAGTTTGCTGTACTGCCGGGAATCACAGAAGTCAGAACACAGTGCAAACACTCACCCAGGTTGCGGTGGCTTGAATTACCGGTCAGACGCCGGCTGCTTGTTGAAGATAGCAACACACTGGGGAGGTCACTCTGGAACGGCTTGGAGATTTTTAAGGCAGGTTGAGGTAGATTGTTAAGCGGTTGCTCTGAGTCGGCTACACGGAGTGCCAGCCGGTAAAATCCCTTGACGCGTTTCTCCGCTATGTGGGTAAGCAGCGGTTTCCTCAGAAGGTACCTCTGAGAAGACTCCTCTGATGTTGGACAAGCTCTGACTTATGGAAAAAACATTTGCTGCAGTCAGAACATGTATATGGTTTCTCTCCTGTGTGACTCCTCTGATGTTGGACAAGATGTGACTGCTGGGGAAAACATTTGCTACATTCAGAACATTTATATGGTTTCTCTCCTGTGTGATTCCTCTGATGTCGGACAAGCTCTGACTTCTGGAAAAAACATTTGCTGCATTCCGAACATTTATATGGTTTCTCTCCTGTGTGATTGCTCTGATGTAGGACAAGATGTGACTTCTGGGAAAAACATTTGCTGCATTCAGAACATGTAAATGGTTTCTCTCCTGTGTGACTCCTCAGATGTCGGACAAGATGTGACTTCTGGGGAAAACATTTGCTGCATTCAGAACATTTATATGGCTTCTCTCCTGTGTGACTCCTCTGATGTAGGACAATATTTGACTTATGGGAAAAACATTTGCTGCATTCAGAACAGTTATATGGTTTCTCTCCTGTGTGACTCCTCAGATGTATGAGAAGCTGTGATTTATATGTAAAGCCTTTGTCACACTCAGAGCACACATGTGGTCTCTCCCCTGTGAGACTCATCATGTACGAGATAAGAAAAATTAATTGTTGAATGTTTCTTCTATCCACAAAATAAAGTCACTTTAATCCTCCAGGTGTAAGAAGAAATTATGACTTTGGTTGGCTGGATCAGAGAACAACGTCCCCTTGAGCAAGATTTGGACTCAAAATATAAGAAGATGTTGTACAATCGTCCTGTAAGACAGGTAAAATGTAAAAGGTTAACATACTGTAGTACAAGTGTGATGTCAGGGTTATATTGTGTAAGGAACATTTCTATATAGAACACATATCAGTCGTGGGCCATTGTTTTATATTTCTGTATGTTGCCAAATGGCTGGGACTATTTGCTGTCAGATGCACAGCACAGATCTCGCTACCTTACTACAGCAGATGCCAGTTAGGAGTGTGCACCCGGACATTTTATGGGTTTAGTGCTTTGGCTCTGGATTGGTTTTAACAGAGATAGAAAAAATACTGATCCCTCAGTGTTATTGCAATAACTCAGCCCAGGGTAACACAAAAATAAGCCTTAACCAAAAAAGCTCAATTTGAAATGTGAAACAGAGAAAAATGGTGACACCCACTGGCGAAGAATTACATAACATGAATAAACTTACACAATATCAATTTTCAGATATTTTGGTCTCTAAATTTGATTGATATATCCCTCTAAAAATAGAGCTCAAAGAAAGATACATAGGGCAACATTGTAACCATAAATGGATAATTATTTAATTTCAATGATCCACTCACAAAGTTTAAAGAAATTTGCGCATATCAAAGTAGGGATTCCTCCCACCAATCAATGGAACTTCCTCCTTTAGTCCTAGGGCTCAATAGAAGTAAAGTGCAAATAAGTTTGGTTTAAAAACGAATGTACATTTATTCAAACAACCCCTTCAATAAGGGTACTGGACACAAACTGGTACAGATAACACCGCTCCCAACATTCAAGCAGCTCCCGGTTCCTCCGTCCAAGGGTCCGATCGATAGTGGCGATATGCTTAAGCGCGCTTTCGGGCAAAGATATACCCTTCATCAGAAGCGTATTCATCTCCACCGAGCGGGGCCTTTTTAAACCCCCTTCAATTACATTTCACAGGTGTTCCGGCTGGTGTTTTCACCGCCGGAAGTGACGTATCGTATTATGCTGTGTTCCGGCTTTGTGTGTTCCCCGCCGGAAGTAGGAAATCATCGGTGAACCGCATCAAGTTATCCATCTGGAACGCACATCCATTTTGGAGTCCTTATCCTTTTATGACGGACGGGTCCATTGATAAAAATACTCCAAATATATGTATTTCATAAGTCCACATATTAAGCGTCCAATTAGGGAACCCAAAATACAATTAGAAGTATATTAAAATGCTGAATAAATAAAATAATTATATATAAAAAATCATTGCACACATAAGTGTCACGTTCTTTGAAGCACCAGCTGGAGTGTAACGGAGGCTGGGTGCTTTAATGTAAGGTTGTTGCATCAACGACAGAAGAAGTGAAGCAATAGGATAAAATGAAAACCGGTTAAATAAATATACTGTAATACAAGTTGATACTGGTGGCACAAATATATACTGTAGGTTATGCAATAGTAAAAAGTCAATAGTCCAATACATCATTGTAGAATAAGATGATGCTTGGTACTTGAAAGAATATTGGAGTGTTTGAAGAATTGAAAAATAACTGAAGAATTGGAGGTTTGATTAGGTAATTCAATAATTGGTTGAAGGATTGGATGTTTGATTGAAGAATTAACTGGAAGATTGGATGGAAGGTTGGATGATTGGATGAATAAAGAATAACAATGAAGAAGTTTGTCCTTGCTGGATTGGATCGTGGCTGCAATCAGAGGTGACCAAGGATAATAACCGTCGGGATAGATAAGTAAGATATTACCCCTTTGGGGGCTAACCTTACTTGGTCCGCATTGGCGACAGTGGAGTCCGTGGTGCACAAGAAGCAGTGAGACGATCAGTAGGAGAATACTTCACTTGAACACACAAGGATTGTAGCAGGAAACTACAGAGCCAGACCGGAGCAATGATGCTTAGGCATAGACATCATTGTACTGACTTCCGGTCTAACCCGGCCAGTCAGTACTTAACAGGTGAACTGTGCGGCTATTGGTCAGTCTATTGACAGGAGAGGCGGAGCCGCACAGGACAGGCTAAGGTAACCGGAAAGATGGCGGCCGCCAGAGGGGAGACAGGTTTCAGCCGGCAATGAGTGTGCACAGCTGCGCAATAGCCGGCATTCAGACACAGGCCTAACCAGGCACAAACACACATGGCGGTCTGGTCTCATGCCGCTCATGCCCTAGCATGGCACCCAAGCACACAGCACCACTGTCACCATGAGGTGACAGCGCGGGCACATGTACCCCACCAGGACCAGGGACACAAGCGGAGGTGAGCGCCATAGCATTAGACATGCGGTTCGATAACCTAGGGCTGGGCACAGCACAGGGGATTTGGGTGAGAGCCATGGTGGATGTGACAATAAGGAAGAGAGGAATAAAGTGATATTTTATTATAGATCCATTTAAATTATTTAAAGCACTGTCACTTTATTCCTCTCTTCCTTATGTGAGCAATGATTTTTTATATATAATTATTTTATTTATTCAGCGTTTTAATATACTTCTTATTGTATTTTGGGTACCCTAATTGGACGCTTAATATGTGGACTCATGAAATACATATATATGGAGTATTTTTATCAATGGACCCATCATAAAAGGATAAGGGCTCCCAAAATGGATGTGCGTTCCAGATGGATAACTTGATGCGGTTCACCGATGATTTCCTACTTCCGGCGGGGAACACACAAAGCCGGAACACCGCATAAAATACTTTGTGACACGCAAAGTATATCTTTGCGATGCGTCACTTCCGGCGGTGAAAACACCAGCCAGAACACGTGTGAAATGTAATTGAAGGGGGTTTAAAAAGGCCCCGCTCGGTGGTGACGAATACGCTTCTGAGGAAGGGCATATCTTTGGCTTAAGTATATTGCCACTATCGATCGGACCCTTGGACGGAGGAACCGGGAGCCCCTTGAATGTTGGGAGTGGTGTTATCTGTACCAGTTTGTGTCCAGTACCCTTATTGAAGGGCTGAGAATTCCTGTATCATGTGAGTTGTTTGAATAAATGTACATTCGTTTTTAACCAAACTTATTTGCACTGTATCCACTTCTATTGAGCCCTAGGACTAAAGGAGGAAGTTCCATTGATTGGTGGGAGGAATCCCTACTTTGATATGCGCAAATTTCTTTCAACTTTGTGAGTGGATCATTGAAATTAAATAATTATCCATTTATGGTTACAATGTTGCACTATGTATCTTTTCTTTGAGCTCTATTTTTAGAGGGATATATCAATCGAATTTAGAGACCCAAATATATGAAAATTGATATTGTGTAAGTTTATTCATGTTATGTAATTCTTCGCCAGTGGGTGTCACCATTTTTCTCTGTTTCTGGATTGGTTTTGCCAAAACCACCCTCCCAGGTTTTTTGTTTTGGTTTGGGATCTTTTTTTTTTAATAATAGAAACATAAAAAATTACAGAATGTTTTTTGTTCCTACAGTATTACAACAATGACATTCATTTCCACTCATTTCCCGTCTATTCTGAACACCTCTCAACTCACACCATTGCTTTTTAGGCCAAAATGTATCAAAGTAGCTGGATGACCAACAAAAGCCCAGGACACACGGGGCGACGCTGCCTCCATGCTGAGTGAGGAGCTAAAGCACAGATCGCTCAGCACACATGGCGGGACACAAGCGATGCACCTGTGATGTGTGCTGAGCAATCTGTGCATGTAATGTAGGATAAGCAGGATAGACAGTGCATGCATCACCATCGCTATACGGTGTACACACGGGGCGACGCTGCCTCCATGCTGAGTGAGGTGCTAAAGCACAGATCGCTCAGCACACATGGCGGCACACAAGCGATGCACCTGTGATGTGTGCTGAGCAATCTGTGCATCTAATGTAGGATAAGCAGGATAAACAGTGCATGCATCACCATCGCTATAGGGTGTACACACAGGGCGATGCTGCCTCCATGCTGAGTGAGGTGCTAAAGCACAGATCGCTCAGCACACATGGCGGCACACAAGCGATGCACCTGTGATGTGTGCTGAGCAATCTGTGCATCTAATGTAGGATAAGCAGGATAGACAGTGCATGCATCACCATCGCTATACGGTGTACACACAGGGCGACGCTGCCTCCATGCTGAGTGAGGTGCTAAAGCACAGATCGCTCAGCACACATGGCGGCACACAAGCAATGCACCCGTGATGTGTGCTGAGCAATCTGTGCATCTACTGTAGGATAAGCAGGATAGACAGTGCATGCATCACCATCGCTATACGGTGTACACACAGGGCGACGCTGCCTCCATGCTGAGTGAGGTGCTAAAGCACAGATCACTCAGCACACATGGCGACACACAACCGATTCACCCGCGATGTATGCTGAGCAATCTGTATATCTAATGTAGGATAAGCAGGACAGACAGTGCATGCATCACCATCGCTATACGGTGTACACACGGGGCGACGCTGCCTCCATGCTGAGTGAGGTGCTAAAGCACAGATCGCTCAGCACACATGGCGGCACACAAGCGATGCACCTGTGATGTGTGCTGAGCAATCTGTGCATCTAATGTAGGATAAGCAGGATAAACAGTGCATGCATCACCATCGCTATAGGGTGTACACACAGGGCGATGCTGCCTCCATGCTGAGTGAGGTGCTAAAGCACAGATCGCTCAGCACACATGGCGGCACACAAGCGATGCACCTGTGATGTGTGCTGAGCAATCTGTGCATCTAATGTAGGATAAGCAGGATAGACAGTGCATGCATCACCATCGCTATACGGTGTACACACAGGGCGACGCTGCCTCCATGCTGAGTGAGGTGCTAAAGCACAGATCGCTCAGCACACATGGCGGCACACAAGCGATGCACCCGTGATGTGTGCTGAGCAATCTGTGCATATAATGTAGGATAGGCAGGATAGACAGTGCATGCATCACCATCACTATAGTGTGTACACGCGGGGCGATGCTGTCTCCATGCTGAGTGAGGTGCTAAAGCATAGATCGCTTAGCACCAACAGGACCATGCATCACCATCACTATACGGTGTACACACAAAGTAATCCGTGCTTTATTTCTAGGTGATCTGGCACTTGCAACATCCAAGAGTGGCACTGCTGTGGCAGACAGGATGGCAGTTTAATAAACTGCCAAAAAATGCTCCAAGGAGCATATAATGCAAAGAAAAGAGGTGCAAGATGGAGCTGTCCTTGGTCCCTTCCACCAGCCCTTATGTTGTATAAACAGGACACGCACCCTTTAACAAACCAATCATTTCAGCAACAGGTGGTCTCCCAGGAAAAGCTCATCAAGTTCTCCGAATCATAGCAATCTACAATCATCTAATTTCCATATTTGATGACTTTTCACATTATGGCCCTTATTCTGATTGAGTCGGACAGCTGCGTGTGCGGACGGACGGCTGATGTTTTGTGTTTGCGCTGAGGCGTTTCTGCACATGTGCGAAGCCTCGCACATCCAAACATGGCGAGAATTCCATGCAGAAAACGATTGTGTGGAACCATTCGAAGGGCTGTTTGGGGTCATTACCATATGCGTACGCCCCGCGTTTCATGGGCTTTCCCATGAAAACGCTGGGCGTATGTATGTTAATCCGGCTGTGATGCACATGTGGGGGGTGGACAGCTGACATAGCCGGTTGTCAGCTGCCCGCCCATATCCCGGCTTTCACAGGTGGGGCTAAGAACACTTGGTGCCCGTCCGAAATACGCATCCATCCGATTCAACCAGAATAAGGCCCTATGAGAAGAGGCAAGAGGTAGAGGAAAGTGTCAAGAAGTTGAGTAAAAATGAGAGAGGCACATGCAGTCAGAGACAACACACAGGGCGTCACCTCCACTCCTATCTTGGTATGGGAAAAAAAGGACTTTACACAAGCAAATGTATAATTACTACATTACTGGACAAACTGAAAAACTGGGGTCCAAACCCTCCAACTTTGTACCCCATTCTCCATTTATAGGGATTATGATAATCTTGGATTTATATAAATAAATAATGGCTCAAAATTGGATATTTTCCCCTCCACGGAGTCTGGAGACTTATTTTGTGAAAATCTCTCTTTTTTTTATTACACTTTTATTGACATATTTTGTGTCAGATGCCTTATATTAATAAGTTACGCGCATGTGATCAAACCTTTGTGTCTTGTTTATTTATATTTTATTCAACTGTGGCTACAATGATTGGTTTGTTTGGGCCCCCACAAAACAAGCTGCCAATGACACAAAGTGGAAAGGAAAGACTAAGGCCTTGGCCTGTATATGACTGGTGCTTCTGTGTCGCTCATAATGAAGATGAAAGCCATCCCTGTAAAAGAATGCCTGAGGGACAAGTCAGATGCGATTTACCCAGAACTTCCCCCGGCAGCTTCCCTGGAGTGCTACATGTGATTTGGCACTTGATGTGCCATTGATCCCATGAGATATATCTGACCATATTGCATGTACATAGGTCTATCTGATGGAATGGTCCTAGGGGATGGCATGAGTGCTAGGAGGGGGGTGGCCAAAACAGTGAAATAAAAACAAGGAGCCATTTTAAAACCTCTGCACAGTCTGCTCTGTGATTACTGAGGCTGTTTTTTCTGAACAAACTGCTTTATCCTTTTCTGTGATGGCTTCTTATCACTATCACCTTCTGCAAGTCTACGGCTTTCTGGCGTTGAGATGTGAGAGGAATCAGCAATGGAAGAGGGTGAGGTCCTGCTGGAACTAGGAGTGGCTGCTGAAGAGGGACTCGCTCTCTCACATGTCGCTACAGACCCAGATAAGGGAGAACAACCCAGAGGACTACCGCAATTACTTGCACATGGATGACGCTACCTTCCAGGCATTGCTGGGCCTGGTGACTCCCTACATTGAGAGGCTAGATACCAGCCTGCAGAGGGCCATCCCTGCTGAGGAGAGGCTTGAGGCTACCCTGAGGTTCCTGGTTACAGGGTGGTCACTGGAGGATCTGAAGTTCGGGTCTTCATCTCTGCACAGGCACTGGGGCGTATCATCCCAGAGATGTGCAAAGCTATAGTAGATGTGCTGCAGAACCAGTTGTTAAAGGTAAATAAATACACACCTCACATGTTTTGTGAACTGTTACAACTGTTTTATATACAGATGGAGCAGCGGTTATTCATCTGGATGGGGCTCCATAGCTTTCTGTCTCGGCGCGACATTTGCAGAGAATGGGACACGCGTGAGTGTGACATGCTTGCGTACTCCATTTGTAGCAATGGGATGCATGATTATGTAAGACATGCTATGCTGTTACCATATGCTATGCCATATACACACACAGCCCAGGACAGACACCACTATACCATGCCATATACACACATAGCCCAGTACATATACTACTACACCATGTCATATATACACACAGCCCAGTACATACACTACTACACCATGCCATATATACACACACAGCCCAGTACAGACACTACTACACCATGCCATATATACACACAGCCCAGTACAGACACTACTACACCATGCCATATATACACACAGCCCAGTACAGACACTACTACACCATGCCATATATACACACAGCCCAGTACAGACACTACTACACCATGCCATATATACACACAGCCCAGTACAGACACTACTACACCATGCCATATATACACACAGCCCAGTACAGACACTACTACACCATGCCATATATACACACAGCCCAGTACAGACACTACTACACCATGCCATATACACACACAGCCCAGGACAGACACCACTACACCATGCCATATACACACATAGCCCAGTACATATACTACTACACCATGCCATATATACACACACACAGCCCAGTACAGACACTACTACACCATGCCATATATACACACAGCCCAGTACAGACACTACTACACCATGCTACTGTATATACACACACAGCCCAGTACATACACTACTACACCATGCCATATATACACACACACAGCCCAGTACAGACATTATTACACCATGTCATATATACACACAGCCCAGTACAGACACTACTACACCATGCCATATATACACACAGCCCAGTACAGACACTACTACACCATGCCATATATACACACAGCCCAGTACAGACACTACTACACCATGCCATATATACACACACACAGCCCAGTACAGACACTATTACACCATGCCATATATACACACAGCCCAGTGCAGAAACTACTACACCATGCCATATATACACACACAGCCCAGTACATGCACTACTACACCATGCCATATACACACACAGCCCAGTACATGCACTATTACACCATGCTATATGTACAAACACACAGCCCAGTACAGACACTATTACACCATGCCATATATACACACACAGCCCAGTACAGACACTACTACACCATGCCATATATACACACAGCCCAGTACAGACACTACTACACCATGCCATATATACACAGCCCAGCCCAGTACAGACACTACTACACCATGCTACTGTATATACACACACAGCCCAGTACAGACACTACTACACCATGCCATATATACACACAGCCCAGTACAGACACTACTACACCATGCCATATATACACACAGCCCAGTACAGACACTACTACACCATGCCATATACACACACACACACACACAGCCCAGTACAGACACTATTACACCATGCCATATATACACACAGCCCAGTGCAGAAACTACTACACCATGCCATATATACACACACAGCCCAGTACATGCACTACTACACCATGCCATATACACACACAGCCCAGTACATGCACTATTACACCATGCTATATGTACAAACACACAGCCCAGTACAGACACTATTACACCATGCCATATATACACACACAGCCCAGTACAGACATTACTACACCATGCCATATATACACACACAGCCCAGTACAGACACTAATACACCATGCCATTTCCCTCAGGACCTAAGGCAGTTCCCATACAGTGTAATGTGATTGGTGAGTGCAGGGTGCAGAGATCACACAGGAAATACAATAATACACAGATTATATACCTCAGCCTGTGATGTGTGTATTCGGAATGGAGTCCGGCCAGCTCCGTCTGCAGACACCAGGGGGACTTCCTTGTCACGTGACACCACCTCTCTGACGTCATCCTGTAGTCATCTCTGTACTACAACTACGGGTGCCCAGATGTTCCAAAACTGTAATAACATCACAGAGCACAGCAAGCCATAAACCAGTGTAGCAGCATTACAGATAGGACAAAAGCTAAAGTATTCTAACTAGTGCAATGTGACAAATATTACATTTACTGACACAATGAGATTTCAATAAAGAAAATTTTATATATAAAAAATATATATATATATATATATATATATATAAAATTTTCTTTATTTAAATCTCCTTGTGTCTGTAAATGTGTTGTGTCATACTGCACTAGGTAGTGTATATCATACCTCCCAACTTCTGATTAAACGAAATAGGGACACTCAGCGTCCGAAAAGGGGGCGGTGCGTATGCAAATGAGGGTGCGGCTTATGCTAATTAGCCGCGACCTCATTTTCATACGAGAATAGACGCTGTATGAAACACAGCACAGCGTCTTTTCTATTAGATTGGGGGGTCTCCCAACTGCCACCCCCCGCAGCGGGACAATGCCTGCCGCGGGTGGGACAGCGGGACAGGACCCGAAATCGGGACTGTCCCGCTGTAATAGTGACAGTTGGGAGGCATGGTATATATATACTGATGATGGGGCATGGCGGCACTCGACAAGAGATGATTTTATCACAGAAAGTTTTCCGCACTATTACGTTTTCAATGTTCACTGTGTCATTATTGCATATTTTGTTGTAGGTTACCACAGCAACCAGGATTTCCTGGATTGGCTGTGGTGGTCAGGTGTCACGGCTCCCTCCAAGCTGCCCGACATGCGCCGAGCGGGATGGCGTCATCAGCAGGCGCCCCAGGCCGGGAAGCATGAACGGAACCTAGAGGGATACTATGTAGGTAAGCTTGTTACATGTTTGTATTGTTCTCTGTATTTTTTGCCTTGATAAAAAAAGCAGATGGTTACCATAGCCTGAGGGCTGGGTATTCATTCATCTCTTGTAGAGTGCCGCCATCCACCATCGTCAGTACATGTTGGGGACCACGCCAGTGGATCCTCATTTTGGAGGGCACCGATTTATTGTTGTTTTATTATGCTGGTTTGGTTGTGCCACCTCAGCCAGACGCACGCTATATATATATATATATATATTATATATATATATATATAAAATATACACGGGCTTGCCTACCCTCCCGGCTTTGCAGGAGCCTTCTGCTGCCCCACAAACCCCCCTTTCTCCCCTGTTTTTGGGACCCCTCCACAGAATTTTAGAGTGCGCATGTGCTCCTCTGGGAAATGGAGGGGTTGGGGTTCACAGCCAGCCACCGCGCCGCAGGGTTCTGCAATGGCTGAGCTGCTGTAGTGCTGCCGCTGATAGGAAATCATGTGCTGTGTGACTGCCAAGCAGAGGCGTAGGGAGGGTGGAGCCGGCGGAGCACGAGCTCCAGGCGCAGAGACATCAAATGGTGCCGGAGCCGTGCAGCCCGCTCCCTCCCTGCACTTCCCGACACCACTCACTAAAGCCACAGCGCGGGCAGCGCTGGCCGACTCTCCACCCCCCCTCACCTATGAGTGCAGCGGCAGCGCTGCCCGACGCCATTCAGTGAAGCCACATAGCCGCCCATCACCCCCCTTCTCACTCGCGCGGGCAGAAAACACAGCCCCGGGAGCTGCGTCTTGTTGCATTGATTGAGTAACAGGTTGCTGCTGGGCTGGCTGGAGGTAGGGGGTGCTGTTTACAGAGGCAGCCTGTATTTACTGTATAGTTCCTCCCAGGCAGTGCTCACTGCTCACTGATCCGTGGCTGTGCTCTGTGAGAGAGCAAGCAAGCCAGGAGAGGGGAGAAACAGCTGCCTGTACTTTTATCTGACCAAGGCCAGGATGGTTTATGCTGGGGGGAGCCAGGGGTTGGTCCTGATGTTTGTTTGAGGGTGGAGGGTGTATGCTATGTTTACATATTGTGCATGTGTATGTATGGTACAGTATGTGTGTATGTATGGTATGTGTGTGTACATGATGTGTGTGTTTTCCTGATGTATGTACTATATGCATGCATGTGTCTTTTGTGTACATGTGTGTGTATGTATGCTATGTGTGTACATAATGTATGTGTGTACATTATGTGTATGTAAGGTATGTGTGTACATGATGTATGTATGCTATATGTGTGTTTGTGTGTGTAAATAATGGATGGTATGTGTGTAGGTATGTATCATGTGTGTGTATGTAGGTTATGTATGTGTATGTACATGGTGTGTGTGTGTATGTATGTATTATGTATGTATGTGTACATAATGTGTGTATGCTATGTGTGTGTACATGATGTGTGTATCTATGGTATGTGTTTGTTTGTGGGTATTTGTGTATCTATAGTTATTTGCATGTACAGAAACCCACCCATGAAAACCCTGCGTTTGCCCCTGCTCCTAGGAGTGCAGCGGCAGCGCTGCCCGACCCCACTCAGTGAAGCCACAGCGTGGGCAGCTCTGCTAAGAGTGCAGCCGCAGCGCATCCACAGTGCGGGCAGCGCTGCCTGACACCCCCCCCCCCGTCCTGAACAGAGCAGCGGATCCTCCCAGTCAAGCGGCGGGCTGGCACTGGAGAGCAGGGGATAATGAGGCAAGTGGACGGACCAGTAGCTGAGCAGTGGCTGGTGCTGAGGACCAGGAGACCCACAGATGCTGGTGAGAAGACTTGCCTCCCATACTCTGTTCCCCTGTCACTTCATCCCAATTATCTCACTCCCTCTTGCCCCTTATCACAGCCCCTCCATCACCTCACCCTCTCTATTGCCCCCTGTTGTCTCACCCCCTCTCAAGTAACCCCTGGTCACCTCACCCCCCCCCCCATCCCCCATCACCTCACCCCTTTACCCAACCAAGCATCTCACCCTCCCTATCACTCCCCTGTTGCCTCACCCCCTCTCACCTAACCCCCTTTCACCTCTTCTTCATCACCTTACTTATTCGCCCCCTGGCACCTCACCCTGTTCTCACCTCTCCCCCACACCATCTTTCCTCTTTTTCGCTCTCTTCCCATCCCCTTTTCTCTCTCCTGTTCTCCCACCCACTCAGTCACCCTCTCTCTTCCCTGCTGCCCCCCCTACACAGCTGTCTCCTCTCTCCTTACTCTCTCCGACCTGCCACCTCTCTTTCTCTCAACCCTCACTCACCAACCCACACCCCATCTGTGGCTTTATGTGTAACGGGTATAATAAAGTTTGCTAAATTGTGCAATGGGCATTATGGTGTGTGGTATATTGTTAGGCTGCGCCCCCCCAAGAGCCCCGCCTACTACAAATCGGGGGGGGGGGGCATAAAACATGCCTTTGCTCCGGGCACCGTGCTACACCACTGCTGCCAAGGCATCGGAAGGAGCAGAGCTGACAGCCAGAGCTCTGCTGCTTCCCGGAGGCTGGCCCCGCCCACCACACTGTCTGAGCTCCGTGAGGCCAGCACTCCCTGCTCTTCCTGCTACTGAAGTTCTGACTCTGGGCCTGTGGTGAGCTGCCTCCCCCACCACACTACTGGGTCCCTGCACCTTCCAGCTTGGAGAAACACAGCCAGGTGAGTGCTGTGTATACTGGGGGAGTGGGGTTTTATATAATGTGGGGGTGGGGGTGTATATAATGTGGGAGTGCGGTGTGTATATAATGTGGGGGAGTGGGGTGTGTATATAATGTGGGGGAGTGGGGGTGTATATAATGTGGGAGTGGGGGGTCTATAGAATGTCGGGGTGGGGGGTGTATATATAGATATAGATATATAGAGATAAAGATATAGATTATATATATATATCTTATATATTTGGCAACATCTGTCACTCAAAATGTGTGAGTGTGTCTATAACGCTGGGTGGAGCCTCTGACTCCGCCCATACACACTCACATAGTGACTGAGAACCAGCCCAGTGAGTCCACAGTGCCAGACACCCTCTGACTCCCCATGCTGCCCAGCAGAGACACTGCTACTCCACAGCCACCAGGTGAGCGCCCCCCCCGCGATTCGCGGCACCCTCCGCGACCTCTCACGATTCGCGGCACCCCCCGCGACCCCCCCCCCCGCGTTTGAGGAAAAAACTTGCGATTCGCGGCGTCCCTTCCACGATTCGCGTCACCCCCCCCGCGCGATTCGCGCCAATCCCCCCCCCTGCGACTCCCCCTCCCGCTATTTGCGGCACCACCACCCCCCGCACCCCCCCTTCCCGCGATTCGCGGCACTTCCCCTGCGACACACCCCTCCCGCGATTCGTGGACCATCCGCCCCGCGACCCCCCCTCCCGCAATTCACACCACACATCCCCCCCCCGGCCCCCCTCCCACGATTTGCAGCACCCCCCGCTAACACACCCCTATCACTACCCAGCTTCCTGCTCTCCTGAACCGTAACTTCCACCACTGGCGAGTCACTGACGCTGTGTTGCCCACATACCCCTATCATGCCTCATAGCCCAGCCTCCTGCTCTCATGCACCCTAACTCCCACCCAGTAGGAGGAGACTCTGACTCAGGGACATGGTTCTATACTCCTGTGCTGCCATGCTGGACCCTCACCCACTGGCAGAAGCTGCACAGTCCCCCACCCTCCTCTTTAGTCCCCCTTATGCCCACACACCCCTATCACTACCCAGCCTCCTGTTTTCCTGTGTCGTAACCTCCGCCAGTGGGGAGCCGCTGACTCAAAACACCCTACTATACTGTTGGGTTTCATAGTGTGGGAGTGGTTCTCTAAAAGTAAAAAGTAGGACAATAACACATTTTAAGAGGGTTATGTGAGTCCTATATTTATTCCTGATTGAGGCTTGGAGGGAAAAATGTGAATTTTTAAACTGAAGAAGGAGGAGAGAGGCACACAACATTTTTATATTGATTATCTGACTGTTATATTAGGATAAATCTGGGAGATGTAGGGGAGAGGATAGGTCCCCTAATGTATAGTATAGTATTATGATCATTATTTTGTAACAAACATATTCTATGTTGTTGTTGGAACAGTCTTAGACTCATAGAAAGAAAGAGAATTGGTTGTATTCATTCATCCCAAAAGGTTCTGTACTGTTCATCAAAAAGATCCATCTTGATTCCCTTTTGAGTAGTTCGTTCATTAGGTCTCCTCCTCTGATACCCAACTGGACCCTTTCCAGACCATGGATTTGAAGTCCTTTGGGGTCGCTGTTATGCATTCTATAAAAGTGTCTAGAGACACTAGTTAGGGTTTTGAAGTTGTTACGATCCTTCTCTGCATTTTTAATGCCCCTGATGTGCTCCATCAGTCTCGTTCTCATTTGTCGGCTGGTAAGTCCTACATATTTCATTCCACACGGGCATTAAATGCAATATATCACCCCTGTGGTTTTGCAGTTTATGAAGTCAAATATTTTGTGTATATTCCCAAATCTGTCTTTCACCTCTTTCGTTTGTGTGACATATTTGCACGTGTTGCAATCATCACATTTATAGCATCCCTGATGTTTCTTTTCTTTGTGCTTGTGCGAAGTGACTGTGCAACAGAATGTCTTTCAGGCTGGGAGATTTTCTCCAACTTGTCTGCACTTGATTGCCTAATATCTCCTTTAGATTGTAATCTGTAGTCAGGACATCCCAGTGTTTCTGTAAAATATTTTGAATTTCTTTCCATTCTTGACAGAATGTGCCCACGAATCTCACTTTATCATAGTTTTTCTTACTTTTTTTTAGGAGATATGAGGGTCTCCCTATTTTGTTGGTAAGCTGTTCTGTATCCTTTTTTGATAAGTTTTTGACTATAGCCTCTTGCTTTTAGTCTGTCTGTGAGTTCTTCTGATCTTTTTTGAAAGAATGCCGTTTCTGAGCAATTCCTTCTAGTTCGTAGAAATTCCCCCTTTGGTACTCCCCTAATAGTGGCAGGTAAATGTAGCATAACAGCGACCCCAAAGGACTTCAAATCCATGGACTGGAAAGGGTCCAGTTGGGTATCAGAGGAGGATACCTAATGAACGAACTACTCAAAAGGGAATCAAGATGGATCTTTTTGATGAACAGTACAGAACCTTTTGGGATGAATGAATACAACCAATTCTCTTCCTTTCTATGAGTCTAAGGGCAGTATTCAATGATAAAAATTTGCAGTGTTTTATGGCGAATTTGTGCTTTTTTCGCGTTGGACGGAGAATTTTGGTCTCAAAAAGTGAACCACCCTATTCAATGTGATATTTTCGCCGTCTTTCTAAGTGATTTTCGCCGTGTCTCGCCATGTAGCAATTCTCCATCTTTTCATGGAGAAGTGGAATGTGAACTTTTAAAATAAATTTTGGTGTCAAAAAATCAGGAATTTTATTCTGTGAAGGGGCATGCTATTTTTATTCATGAATATATATTTAATTTAAAAAATATATATATATATTTTTTTTACACATTACAGCCAGCAGGGGGCCGGAGCCGAGAGACGCTCATTAGATATTCATATATTCACTGCACCCGATCATTACATATGCACGATCGGGTGTAGTGAATATACCCGGTCCCCTGCTGGCTCTGGGGGGGCAGCTTGTGCTGCCTGGGTCCCGGGGAGCCCTCCTCCCCTCCACATACGTTCTGGGGCAGGCAGGGAGACTTCAATCTTCCTGCCTGCCACCATGCCACGGCTCCCTGCAGCAGACGCTCGTCCGCTGCAGGGGTTAAGATTCGCCGCGAGGGGCAACGAGCCCCTCCGACATTGAATACTGGGAGAGCGAGTGTCAGCCAGCCCTCCGGAACACAGCGAGTGTGCAGCATTTTACATTGAATACTGCCCTTTGACTGTTCCAACAACAACATAGAATATGTTTGTTACAAAATAACGATCATAATACTATACTATACATCAGGGGACCTATCCTCCCCCCTACATCTCCCAGATTTATCCTAATATAGCAGTCAGATAATCAATATAAAAATTTTGTGTGCCTCTCTCCTCCTTCTTCAGTTTAAAAATTCAAATTTTTCCCTCCAAGCCTCAATCAGGAATAAATATAGGACTCACATAACCCTCTTAACATCTGTTATTGTCCTAATTTTTACTTTTAGAGAACTACTCCCACACTATGAAACCCAACAGGGCTGCATCAAGATATACAGCAAAAAGTTTGGGTGTATTAAAACACAGAACAATACAAGAACATATATTGGCCATCCTATTGAGAGATATTAAACTTAGGGATCACATAAATGACATGTACAAAAATACATAGAATAACAATAACACACGATCTATGATCTTATGGGCATAATGACTCATATATAATCACCATAATAACAGCTTGTCACCATGATAATATAGTACAATAGAAAAACTAATCATTTTTATTTCATGATAATTCTAAAACACACACAACCACAATTAACACTGACAGCACTGTATTTCACCACAAATGACACGAAAATAAGAAATCACAACACCACTATAAGTCACAGGAACACATTAGTATTTATTTATTTGTTTATTGTCTGTTAGATTTTTATAAGAAACAATAAGTTCATAGAACTCATCATAATAATAAAGTCACATCACATTAGAATATAATTATTGCATTGTATTGTATTATACTATATCACATCTATCACCCTTATATATTTTTTTATTTTTTCACAATCACAATTTTTACGACGGTGTGAAGAGCGCCCGTAGGGCGCGATGAATCACCTAGTATGTGTATATATATATATATATATATATATATATATATATATATATATATATATATATATATATATGTGTAAAATATAGGGTGAAAAAAGCGCCTCCTAGTGTAGTATTTAGAGTGGTGTATACACTACACCTCCACCATCTGCACTGGTACCAGCATTTCCAGTTGTTCCCTTATATTACACCATTCCGAAAATACATAAGGACAGTTCTAACCCGCCTGGTAGGCCTATAATTGCGGCTACAGGATCCTTATTTCAACCTGTTGCCACCCTGTTGGACTCCCTCCTTCAACCACTCATCTCTGCAGAACCGAGCTACCTGAGAGACACTGGACAGTTTCTACAAAGATTAATTGATGTGGATACCATACCACAAGAAAGCTGGCTCATTGGAATTGATGTGGTCAGTCTATACACCTTCATTCCCCATGAATTTGGGTTGGAGGCTGTAAAGAAGTTCTTGCTGACCAAAAGTAAATTTACAGGAGGTCAAATTAATATAATCATCAAGTTGTTTAGATTGATACTGTTTAACAATTTTTTCGTATACGATGACAAGTTCTTCCTGCAGGCACGGGGCTGTGCTATGGGTTCCAGCGCAGCTCCGTGCTATGCAAATATCGTGATGTATATGATTGAAGAGGAGTTACTGTACAATAACTCTATTGCAGCACAATACACAGTATTGTTTAGCAGATTTATTGATGATCTCTTCATGATCTGGCAAGGCCCAAAAATTGCGTTTGAACAACTCCTCAAGGAGTACCACGACCAAGGAGGTCCCATAGAGTTCACCTATTCTATGGACCAATCTGCAATGAACTTTTTGGATGTCAAAGTTAGTATTCAAAATGGAGTGTTAAACACCACAGTCTTCACAAAACCAACGGACCGCAACTTATTGTTGCAAGCTTCTAGCTGCCACCCCCCATCGTTAATCCGAGGACTGCCGTTCTCACAGATGGTACGCATTCGACGTATTAATAGCGATAAATCAATGGCTGTCTCACAGATAGACGCTTTGATTGACAGACTGTCATCGCGGGGCTATTCACCAAGACTGCTACAAGAAGCCAAAAAGAAGGTCCTGGAATTAGACCGTCACAAACTATTGACATCCTCAAATAAAGACAAACAACCTAACAACGTTATTCCTTGGGTCAATAAATACAATAATGAATCTAATAAAGTTCAATCTGCAGTAAAAAAACATTGGCCAATCGTCACCTCCGACCCTAGTTTAGGATTATCCAACAGCAGGGTTATGCCCTGCTATTCGCGAGGCCGCAATCTCAGATCATGGCTTGTTAAAACTGATGTGGCTAAACTCAGAAGCCCAAAAGAATTCAAGTCTTTCCTTCCTCCACCACGTCTGGGGTGCAGTAAATGTGGTTGTGTGGCCTGTCAATTCATGTTGACAGGCGACACCTTTCAACATCCACATTCCGGATACACTTACAAAATCCGACATCAATTCAATTGTGACTCCTCCTACGTGGTATATCAGATATTGTGCCCTTGTGGCTTGGTTTATATCGGTAAAACGGAACAGAAGTTCAAAGGACGAATGGCGGCACACCGATCTGATATCCGCCAAGCGTTATTAACTGGGACAAGTGACAAACCGGTGGCTCGCCACTTTGCCGCATTCAATCACCCTCTGAACAGTTTGAGATATCGTATCATAGACACTATCCCATATTCAATTAGAGGAGGGAACAGATCCCTCAAACTTATTCAGTGTGAGAGTCGCTGGATTGCACGACTTGATACTATCCAGCCGAGGGGCCTAAATGAACAGATCTCGTATGGTTGCTTCTTATAATAATATTCTATACTTTATTGCTGCTATTTAGTAATATTTGGATTGAAAATTCTTTGCTACTGTCAATTTTTTGATTGCTCAATTTGTGAGTGCTTGTATTTTGTTTTAAGCACTATTATGGTTTTTGTATGGTTATATGTTCTCTTTTTCATATGTTTTTCTTTCACTTGCAGCGTCCAGTTGCTTAGCAACTGGATCACCGCGCTAGACAGGGAAGCCGGGCTGACGGGGTGACGTCATCGGCAGTGGCGGCTGCGACGCCGACGTACAACGCGCTCCAGAGGCGGGCTCCTTCGTCGGGCGAGGCGGCATACTTTGGTATTTAGGTAAGATTTTTCATTTACAAATTGGCTTGAAAACAGTTTTTAATTAAACTGAAACGTTGCTGATTATCCTGTGTTCATCACGTTATTTCCGAGTGCCGCACATCCGAAGGTTACTATATATATATATATATATATATATATATATATATATATATGTGTAAAATATAGGGTGAAAAAAGCGCCTCCTAGTGTAGTATTTAGAGTGGTGTATACACTACACCTCCACCATCTGTATTTATCACTCAAATTCAAAAGGTGTACCATGTATAGTGGTTTCCAACCACTTCGTATTAAGCTTGTGTGAGTAATCCCCAGAGTTCGTCAGCAAGTCTCCTTCTCTCCAGTCAAACGGTGTATAACAAAGGAAGGAGATAAATACAGAAATAGAGATCCTTGCATAATATTGTAATATACAGATTTAAATTGAAAAATAAAACACAAATGCCCGTACAATGTAATAAACAAATGAGGCTTATCTGGAATGCTTCCGACCAAAGCATATATCAACAGGGTGTCTGCTGCATCCCACCCTCTGCTCAACGCGTTTCGTCCTTCAGTATTTCACCTGGACTTCCTCAGGAGCATAAATTATACCATGTCCTATTCCTATATTTATAGTACTCTTAATTACGCTAAGAAGGGCCCCCTGTGCCGAAAATACGGTTCCGGGAGCTCTACTTCCGGGTTCGGCACATCGTGATCACTTCCGCCTAAACTTCCTTGTCCGTGACGCGCACGGACATCTTAGGTCACTTCGTAGAATCAGCAGGACGGCTGTGAGACGTACCGCTACTACTTCCTGGTCCATGACACGCACAGACATCTTTGACATATTACCATACCACCACTATAACAGCTGTGGAACGCACAGTTATTTATGTGGAGCGCACAGCCATTACTGCTGTGTAGCTCCGATGTTTGCACCACACAAAGTATGGGTTTATTTGCAATCCTCTCCACATGCAAATGCTATCCACGGTACTGGAGAGGGATTTAATGTCCTGTTAAAACTGAAATAACGCATCAATAATTATATACTTTTGTTATACTCTGTTTTCTCAAATATTGTTATTATTGCTGCAGATGATTTTAGCTTGTTGCACAATGTACTATTCACTGCGTATGAGGCCTTCCCTTTGCGCTAAACAGTTATTATATGTTAGAAGCAGCAGCCATTTTGTGAGGCATGACTTGCATATCTCGTTACAAGATGGCGTGTGGAGTCAGAATACTGCTGAAATAAGTGATTTCTTATAGAATATTGTTTTGGGTTTAGAAGCTTAAGAATGTGATGTTGACAGTATAATGTAGCAAGGACAGGAATCTAGTCTCCACATACTGAATAAGATTGGAACAAGGCCACACATGCGTAGACCCACAAGGCCACTGAAGTTGGGTGTTGGGTTAATTATGACATCATGATTGAAAGCAGAGCTTTCCAATAAGACTCAATGCTTATGAGTAATTAATTAATTAATGTGATAAAGGTTTAAATATCAGAGTGATAGAAGGAGGGGGAAGGCAGTTGAGAAAGAACAAGGAAGCACAGGGGGCTGGAGGTAACTATGAAGGAGGTTTAATCATGGCTGATCACTGTCCTTGAAAGGCATCCATTTTGATTTGATTTAGAATTACTCTTTAAGTATTAGCTAATCAATTTTATGTTTCTTGTGTTAGTCTGCATTTGCAAGTATCTGTAATGAAGCTATTCTTTAAGTAAAGCATTGTCATACCTTTTATAACAAGGTTGTGTGGGTGTGCAATCATTTCAGCGTTGCCGTTATATTTAAAGGTAATAAAGTAAATAAATTTGGTTTGGGTTATTTATCATATCTAATCTTATCAGATAAATATCTGGTTTATCAGTTGGAGGCCCCAGCGAGATTCAATGATGGTTGGTGTCCATATTTTATCAGTTATTGAGAAGATCAAAGTTTGAAAAAAAAATTAGCTATTGAAAAAAAAAAAAAAAAAGTGTAGAAATTTTTTTAAAGTCGGTGCATTTGTGTACCCTAATCTTCTCAAACATCTGTTAAGGTATGGTAATCCACAATTACTTGAAGCAGATTCGCTCTTTAATTATAAAACAAATAGATCGTAATTTAAGGCATGGAAAGACAATGCTGCATTTTGCAGACTGTCAGCTTGCTAAACCCCCCCCCCCCGCATCGCCCATTTCTTCTCTGTGTCAGAGAATAGATAAGGAGAGCAGCGAGAAACTTGGCAAGAAGTTGTAAACAACATTGCTTGGGTCAGGAAGAGTATTTCTTTAGTTTATTTGCAAAGCATGCAGACTATAGCAAGCATATTGATATAAAGGTTATGCTGGCAATAAATTTTCTACTTTTTAAAAAAATATATTCTTTAAATGACAGTATTTTTTTGTTTGTTTTTATTTTTTGACCGCGGTTGGATTGTTTGGTGTATATTGTCTGCTGAGGATATTGCTGAAGTAACTAATCTGTAGCGGTTGTTTTGATAATTAGAGTTTCTTTGTTTGTCCAATCTATAAATTTTAAAGAAGTTGCATATATTTGTTGTAGGTTTTCCCGTGCTTATAATTTGGTGATTAGAGATAGGTAGAGGAGATTGTGCATTTACGTTTCTTTCTGGTTGTCTGGCCAGCAACATGTGGAAGAAATGGAATGCATGATTTATCCATAATCTGTATTGTTTGGAAACCCTCAGATTTTCTACTGTATATGGTTTATATAAGAAAATGTTAATAAATAATTAAATATACGCTGCATTGTTAGAGCTAGCAAGCAGTCGGATTACAATAACAGTTTGAGCTAATTTCTTTATATCCATAGACAGAGGTCCGTTAAAATACAGAGTTTAAAGGAGTAGACGCTAATATTGTAAGCCAAGTAACAGTTCATTTTTACCACCAGAATAAATAAAGTTAATTGGAATATTGTTTATAACAAAGAAAGAAAGATCGAGTTTATCTCATTGTAAAGTTTGTTTCATCTCTTGTCTTGCGGAGATGAAGTCCGTAATGTAGGACTGATGTTTTTCTGCTATGGGTTTTTGATTTAATTTTTTTTGGTTTATTAAACAAAGCAGCTGTGAGTTGGAAACTCTAAAGTGATGGATTCAGTTGATGTAATGCGAGATAAGGAGTTGTCCATGTTAGGTGAAGAAACAGGAAATGATCATGTGAATTCAATGTTTTTTTTCATTTAATGAGTAATACATTTTGGATAAGAAAAGTGATATATATATATCGATGAGATATAAGTCCAATATAACATCTATTCTTAAAGGTTCATATTGACATATTAGACTGTGTTTTCTGTTGGCAATTTCTATTGCCTATTTGTTTGATCTGGATACATATATTGAATCAGATATACCTTGAGTAATGCGCAGATAAATCCTGGGTTTATTTTTATTCTTATGAATGGAAGGTAATCAGTGATAACTGACTCAAGGCTGTGGGGTTTTCTTTAAGCCAATTTTTGTTTTGTTTTTTGATTTCTGTTAATTTAATTTTGTTTGTTTTGAAAGGGGGAGGGTACTAAATTGATAGAGTATCTTAAGGGGTTAATACTGTGGCCACAGTTAGCTAGATAACCAGGGGAGATAGTGATCTAATCGTGTAATGATCACTTAGACAATGTGCAGATATGGTAACAAAGAATGACATATTGCATATAATTTTTTTTTTCTGATTTGATGAGTCGATTTTTTTTCCTGTGAGCGTGCTGACCGGTAGCGAGATTCACAGGGGGTATCTGCCACCTACGTACAAGGTAGAATATATGGGGAAACATAATAAAAGAAGACAGGGTGGGGGTGGGACACGTGGAAGCGTAGGTGTGATAACATTGGGTGACACATAACGCAGCGTGGAAAGCGTAGGTATGATAACATTTGGGTGACATATAACGCAGCGTAGGTATGATAACATTTGGGTGACATATAACGCTAGGTTAGGTTTTTTTGGGAAATTTTTCATTTATTTTATTTACATTTTTGTCTTTGAAAGAGGTAACACCTTTTTAAGCATTTGTATGGGATCACAGAAAGTTCTGAGTATGTGACTAGTGTGAGCAAGTGAGAAGGTATAGAAAATACTATGCTGGTCATAGTTAGTTGGAATTGGCGATGATGATGCACCTGTGAGGTAATGATTATTTGATGAGAGTGAACGCGCAATGGTCTGGTGACAGGTGGTGAAAGCTTCAAGAATTGAGATAGTATATCCCACTAACCCACATATGTTTGGAAAGATTGTACTGTCCCACTGAGGGGTTAATTCTGTTCAGTGAGAAGTGAGGAGAGGTGATATGTTTTTTAGAGCCTTAGGGAGAAAAAGAAAAAAATGGGGAAAAAAAAGAATAATTTTGAAATTTTTTGTTTATTTTTGAAAAAGCAGAAGGGAAGAAGTTTTTTTCCAGTGATGAGGTGAGAGTAACATCAGAAATAACTCTGTAGGAGATTAAAGGCAGGAAATGGTTAATGAGATTGATAAGAGAGTAAAGTTTTATTCCTAAATAATGTGAAATATCCAAGGAGTGTCACAGAACTGTTTTCCATAACAAGGACATGAAAGATTTTAGAATTGAAGATATTGTTTACCCTTTTGAAAAAGCACAATGAATAGATTAAAGTTATTGCAATGTTCTGTATGGGACAGTGATCAGCCATACCCAAGGATGACCTCCAGCCCCCTCCCCTCTGCTTCCCTCAAGTGATAATGTTGTTTTGTCAACATCTGTTTAAAAACTGCCATTTTTTTTCCAAAAGACAAATGCTAATATGATGTCTGAGCTTAATAATGCTATTGCTTTTGCTTGTTTTATTTTAATTAAATCCCAGCCAATAGAGGTGTGACCATTCCAGAGAAAAGATTAATTTACAAATTGATGCATTTCATTTTGCACAGAAAAAGCAAGTGTTTTAAAAAAATATTATTATTATTATTATTACTGAGCCACTAGAAATTATTTAGAAAAAATATTGAGTCTGCATGTACCTCTGCAGAATCCTTATTAGAGCCCTTATTTAAAAATACAGATTTTATAGTGATTATTATAAGATGCATATTGAGTTGCATTTTTATGCTTACTGATTTATCTGATTGCATGTTGCCACTTTACTAGATCCATTGGTCATGCATATGAGCCCACAAATAAGGAATGGAGGTCACAATTAGGTGCAGCACAACTGGGTATTGTTATTAGTAATCACATTTGCTGCACAACTAATCATGATATTCTCTCAAATATTTGTAATGATTTAATGATTATTTTTTTCTCAGAGTGGTTTGGAAGAAATTGTGTATTATTAACAGGAATCCATGCTGTCAGAAGGCACTGACCGATATGAGGACCCTCACGGGGTTAGAGGATTTTGATGAGTTTTTCATTACTAATCATGTCACAAGTTTCTAAACATCTATGGACCACAAGAAATAGTTTTTTTTTTCAAATTTTACAACAACGCATACTATTTAATACCCATAGTATTTGCAACACTCTATTATTGTAGGTTATCTACCCAATGCGATTATTCTGATTATTTTTTTTTTTGTGTAAATTATGGAAGTATTACAGTCATCTAATCATTGATTCATGATCTGCATATCTCTTACTATCAAATAGCAGATAGTCAGTACTTACTACATTTATTTACAGCACAGTCCAATATACGTGGACTTAATTAAGCCAAAGTTTTATGGACAGCCCCACTATGTCCCACAATGAGTTGCATGATTGCTACCACAATGCTGATTCAATATGTTTATGATCTAATGATGTGTTTAAATTCTTTACAGGATTCTCTTACTGACACCTTTTCTATTACTACTACTAAATCTAACTGACACAGAGCTGACAAAGTACAATATACTGACATAATTGCTTCATTTGAGGCTCTGATACACGCACTGACAGAAGCCACAGCACTGGATATATTAGATTTATCATATACCTGTCTTTACTGTAATGAACAACAAGCAGCGGCCTTGGGAGTTTGAACACATATACATGGGGGTTCATATAGACCCATCAGGTTCTACAGTTGTGCACTTGACCAAGTGGCATCTGCTTTACCAACATGTTTAAGGACTGTGGCGGCTGCTGCAGCCTTTGTATAGAAATGACAGAACACCGCACATTATGTGTCTCTAATTCTACATCTTTTCTTACTGAACTCTTCACGGACAAGACACATTTCCAGTGCATGGTTCTCTCGTTGGGAACTTTTGCTCCCAGCGCCACATGACCTGACCATTGTCAGGTGTGGTACGCTAAATCCTGCTACTCTGCTACCTGGTGGGACCCGGGAGTCCCAGAGGATGGATGAGAGGCAGGATTTAGAACATGATTGTGAGGAATATTTAAAGCAAAATTTCTCCAATTAGACCTGATATCTCTGACATGCCACTACCATCTACAAAGATTGTAGTTGTCACCAAAAAGGAGACTCAGGATGGCCATATACGGGATATGCGGTAGTATTGGATTTAGAGATCCTCATTTTCCATCGTGATTTTGCTGTGATATAATACGCTAATATCACAGCAAGTAAAGGAGCTAATTGAGGCTGTGCAACTCCCTGCAAAGGCAGTAGTTGTTAAGTGTCAAGCTCACATGTTAGAAAGTGATCTTGTTGCACTTGGTAACAAATAAGATGGCCACTGTTGTGAATCACACCACTATACAATTTAATGTTTTTACAATTGACCAGCAGAATCTCATAAAACATCAAGAGTTGTGTATTTAAAAGGAATGTGCCAATGGATGATGAATGGATACAGTCAAAAGGCTAATGGCCTATGTAAAGATGGTGGGGGCAGATCAGTAGCTCCCCAAACCCCTCCTCCTGGCATATGCGGAAGCTGCCCATGGGATGACCCATGTAAGGAGAGAGAGGGCATGTATGTTGATTTCATCTTATGCAGAGGCCCAAACGCATCTGCAGAAGAATGAACTAAGGAAAATTATTCCTATAGAACCATCAAACATTTCTCCTACCACTGGTCCATTCCTAAGGTTAAAAATATTTTTTGGGAAATTTATATGCATTTAAAATTGTCATTATATTTAAATGGTATCTGATATGTTATCTTGATTATAAGGAACATCCCAGCTGTCCCATGTACAGCATCCTTTACAGCAAAGAAATTTATTAAGAAATTTGTGTTCAGATATGTTATCACATAAGGTATATGGTATTAAAAAAAAATTAAAAAAAAAAATCATAGAGGTACATATTTTGACAGGAAAGGTATTCTAAGGAATAAGTCAATATATAGGTATGAAAATGTGGTTGCACTCACCACACACTAAAAGGTTTTAGTCAAAATTGAACATGTTAACACATGCACATTGAGAACACATTATTTAGGGTGGGTGTGGAAATTACCATGAGTTGACTTGAAGTTTTGTCTTCGGTTTTGTATGACATTCACACTACTCCTCAGCAGCCACTGAACCTGTCCCCTTATAAGATCATTATTTTAATTGATATATATATTTTTTTGGGAGACCATCAATCCCTATTCAACATCCAGCAGCAGACTTGGCACTCTAATTCTCACATCATCTAAATACTTTGCCAGAAAAGCAAACAAGCTTATGAAGGGATGTTGTTATAAGGTCCAGCCTGGAGACTATGCAATGGTGAGAAAATTCTTACAATTAAATGTCTCGTAGATCAAAGGCAAGACCCGTCCCTGTGAAACAAACCAATTGAATTAATGCGTCTCACTGCAAGAAGGTTTCCGACCTGGTGGTGATATCAGTTGAAAGAAATAGAAACTGATGCAGATAAAAATTGTGACTGTGATTCTAACTTAATAAACTTATTTGATGATGGGCCTGTCCAGGGCCCCCACACAGACCAAGACAAGGTCCACGGAATCGGGGGGCATCCTTAGTGGTGTCCCTGCGGGTTGTGGGCAAGAAGAGGTCCACGGAATCGGGGGATACCCTTAGTGGTGTCCCTGCGGGTTGTGGACAAGGTGTAAAACAATGATCCCCATGAGTGACCAAGTTTCCCATACACTAACTAACTGAAGAAGTCATTTTTGTTTTTTTAAGTTTTCATATTTTTATAGTGAATGAGGGTTACCAGGGATTGGTTGCTGGCAAGGACAGTGTGTATAGTTATCAAAGAGGTATTACTAGAGTCATGGTGGTGTATTCTACTTCTGCTTTTAATTCTAATCCCACAAGTATAGTAATAATCATAACAGACACACATATACATCATACTACTGATGCTCCCAGGTTTCGGTATGCATCAGAGGATGGTAATAAAATACTGATAGCCAATATGTTAAACTAATTAGAAGGTTTAAAATAAATATATGATTAATAACATAAAAGTAACTGAGAACATCCACACCAGAACCATTGATAGAATACATCTAGTAAGGTATCAGTAAAGAAGAGGCATTCTAAGTAAGGATGGTAACAATGGTGCAAACATAATATCTATATGCAAACTGACATTTCTTCTTTAAGACGCTCATCATGAGCTGATAGAAAGAACAATAAGGTAAACTGATTGTTGGTTATATTGTCATCTACGGTATCACTCCGGTAATGTTGGGTTAATGGCTACTTATATTTGCAGTCAAATCAAACAACACTTCATTTTCTATGTAGGATTTACACAAGTGAATCTTATAAGGTTACTGACTCTCCCTAGGTTTAAAATTGGTAAAGAGTGTAATAACAGGAGATATTTTGGAGTACAACAAAACATGTAGTTATGTGACAGAGTTGGGTGTGCTAGTATAAAATCTAGATAAAAAAGAGTACTCATTGAATTGTTTCTTATGATGTTTTCTCAAACATACTGTCTCTTAAGATATGGACATTACCACAAGGATTATATTATATTTACAAACATAAGGTTTCTAAATGGTTTCAAACAAGATCTATTGTAATAAATTTTACTTTTACTAATTAATACAGTGGTGATTCAACATGAAGATTTGAAAGTAACACATGGTATATTAAAGAAACACACTTATTTACATTATCCCAAGTTTATAAAATTGTATTTGAATTTGTGAATATAATTAAAATATGGTACAAGCATCACAAATACTAAACTGATGACATTAAAAGGAAAGTTGAATTAAATTATTTGGGTTGAACAAATTAGTTTATTGAACAGGTGTGAGTGATGTGATTCCCTACAGTTGGTTTATTTGGTTGAACCCCAATAACTGGTTCGCATAAGTCAATGTTATATATGCTTTAAGAAGTTTGATGTTTTTGCCAAGATAATATTATTGATTTTTCTGTATACTAGTGAAATGCTTCAAGAAGGTTTTCCGATGTATTAAGAGAGAAACAAATGATGCGTTTGCAAGAGATATGAACTTTCTTTGGAGAAGTTCAGAGGATGGACTGTTAAAACTGAAATAACGCATCAATAATTATATACTTTTGTTATACTCTGTTTTCTCAAATATTGTTATTATTGCTGCAGATGATTTTAGCTTGTTGCACAATGTACTATTCACTGCGTATGAGGCCTTCCCTTTGCGCTAAACAGTTATTATATGTTAGAAGCAGCAGCCATTTTGTGAGGCATGACTTGCATATCTCGTTACAAGATGGCGTGTGGAGTCAGAATACTGCTGAAATAAGTGATTTCTTATAGAATATTGTTTTGGGTTTAGAAGCTTAAGAATGTGATGTTGACAGTATAATGTAGCAAGGACAGGAATCTAGTCTCCACATACTGAATAAGATTGGAACAAGGCCACACATGCGTAGACCCACAAGGCCACTGAAGTTGGGTGTTGGGTTAATTATGACATCATGATTGAAAGCAGAGCTTTCCAATAAGACTCAATGCTTATGAGTAATTAATTAATTAATGTGATAAAGGTTTAAATATCAGAGTGATAGAAGGAGGGGGAAGGCAGTTGAGAAAGAACAAGGAAGCACAGGGGGCTGGAGGTAACTATGAAGGAGGTTTAATCATGGCTGATCACTGTCCTTGAAAGGCATCCATTTTGATTTGATTTAGAATTACTCTTTAAGTATTAGCTAATCAATTTTATGTTTCTTGTGTTAGTCTGCATTTGCAAGTATCTGTAATGAAGCTATTCTTTAAGTAAAGCATTGTCATACCTTTTATAACAAGGTTGTGTGGGTGTGCAATCATTTCAGCGTTGCCGTTATATTTAAAGGTAATAAAGTAAATAAATTTGGTTTGGGTTATTTATCATATCTAATCTTATCAGATAAATATCTGGTTTATCAGTCCAGACACAGTGCTGACCCTCCCACACTCCGCACCATAGACAGAAAGAGCAAAGTGAAAAGACCGCAAATCCTCCATTTTTGTTACTGGAGGACCTGCCCTTACTTCTAGGAGTGTTTCACATATAAAGTGCTTGTATTATAAAGTGTCTCATGCATTTCAATAGATCACTTAAAAACATAATAAAAAGAAGAACGACTACTGCTCGACAACAAAGACAGAATATAGATGAGACATATTAAAAATATACATATAAATACGTTAAAAAAGGGTTTTAAAAATAATTTTTCTCTAAAGAAATGGAGCAATTTCATAATTATCATTCAGGCCTTTCGGAGTTAAAGTGTCCAGTGCATAAATCCAGTACATTTCTCTTCTAGATAGAAGATTCTCTCTGTCCCCTCCTCTGGGGCCCAGATTCACTTGTTCCAGAACTTTGAATTTGAAATCCTCTACTCTATGATTATGAAATTTACCAAAGTGTCGGGGTATCGTGTGTGTCTCTAGTTTAATTTTTAATGCTTCTCACGTGTTCTTGCATTCTTATTTTTAACTGACGCTTAGTCTTCCCTACATATTTTTTATTACACGGACACTCTAACATATATATAACCCAGCTTGAATTGCAATTGGTCAAATGTTTAGACTGATAGCTTGTTGATCCATCCCAATTTTTAAAACTTCTAGACTCTGGATGGGCAAACTTACAAATGTTACATTTATTACATTTAAAAAAGCCTTTTGATTGCCTCCACATGCCATTTGGTTTTATTTCTTTTACTGGTAGCATACTAGGGGCTAACAAGTCTTTAAGGTTTTTCGCGTTTTTGTATATAATATTAGGTTTCTGAGGTAAAATCTGATCCAAGAGCGGATCCATCTTCAAAATGTCCCAATGTTTTTCTAGAGCCTTACGGATCTCTTTAACCCCTTCCTGACGCAGCATGTTTTTGCCTTCCTGACAGAGCCCTTTTTTTCAAATCTGACATGTATCACTTAAGTGGGGATAACTTTTTTTTGCTTTTACTTATCCCAGTGATTTTGAGATTGTTTTCTTGTGACACATTGTACTTCAAGTTAGTGGTAAATTTGGGTCGATACAGTCTGTGTTTTTTTGTGAAAAATACCAAAATGTCGTTAAAAATTGGAAAATTTAGCAATTTTCAAAATGTTAAATTTTCTGCTTGTGAGACAAATAATCATACCACTCAAAATAGTTAATAACTAACATAGACCATATGTCTACTTTATGTTTCCATCATTATTTCAGCCTCCTTTTAATTTTTTTGGACACTAGGAGGCTTAAAATATGAATAGCAAATTCTCAAGTTTTCAAGAAAATTTCAAACACTGATTTTTTTAGGGACCAGTTCAGTTCTGATGTGACTTTGAGGGACTTGTATGTGAGACACCCCCATAAATGATGCCATTTCAAAAACTGCACCCCTCACAGTATTCAAAACAGCATTTTGGAAGTTTGTTAACCCTTTAGGTGTTTCACAGGAATTAAAACAAAGTGTAGGTGAAATTTCAAAATTTCATTTTTTTTGCAGATTTGCAATTTTAATACATTGTTCTAAGGAACACAGTAGATTTTACTAGAGAAATGTGACTAAAAATTGATTCCCCCAATTCTTTTGTTTTCATAAATATCCTATATGTGGCCCTAGTGTGCACGTTGACCAAACCACAGGCTTCATAATAGAATGAGCACCTACTTGATTTTGGAGCCTCCTTTTTATGAGATTATTTTTTAGGCACCATGTAGGTTTCTAGGCACCATAAGATGCTAAAAGTTAGGAACCCCCCACAAGTGACCCCATTTTGCAAACTACACCCCTCAGGGAATTCATCTAGGGGTATAGTGTACATTTCAAACCCCCAGGGGTTTCACCAATTGTGGTACAACTGGGCAGTGAAAATGAAAAATTATTTTTTTTACACAAAAATGCAGTTCTGGCTCCAAATTTTTCATTTTCACAAGGAATGAAGGAGACAAAGCACCCCAAAATCTGTGCCCCAATTTCTCCCAAGTACGGCAATGCCTCACATGTGACCAAAAAATACCATTTGGGTGCATGGCAGGACTCAGAAGGGAAGGAGTGATTTTTGGATTTTGCAGCTCAGATTCTGGTGGAATGTTGGTGGGTGCTATGTCGCATTAGCAAGACCCCCGAAGCACCAATACAGTGGAACCCCCCCACAAGTGACCCCATTTTGCAAACTACACCCCTGAGGGAATTCATCTAGGGGTATAGTGTACATTTCAAACCCCCAGGGGTTTCACCAATTTTGATACAACTGGGCTGTGCAAATGAAAAATTACATTTTTTACACAAAAATGCAGTTCTGGCTCAAAATTTTTCATTTTCACAAGGAATGAAGGAGACAAAGCACCCCAAAATCTGTGCCCCAATTTCTCCCAAGTACGGCAATGCCTCACATGTGACCAAAAAATACCATTTGGGTGCATGGCAGGACTCAGAAGGGAAGGAGTGATTTTTGGATTTTGCAGCTCAGATTCTGGTGGAATGTTGGTGGGTGCTATGTCGCATTAGCAAGACCCCCGAAGCACCAATACAGTGGAACCCCCCCACAAGTGACCCCATTTTGCAAACTACACCCCTGAGGGAATTCATCTAGGGGTATAGTGTACATTTCAAACCCCCAGGGGTTTCACCAATTTTGATACAACTGGGCTGTGCAAATGAAAAATTACATTTTTTACACAAAAATGCAGTTCTGGCTCAAAATTTTTCATTTTCACAAGGAATGAAGGAGACAAAGCACCCCAAAATCTGTGCCCCAATTTCTCCCGAGTACGGCAATGCCTCACATGTGACCAAAAAATACCATTTGGGTGCATGGCAGGACTCAGAAGGGAAGGAGTGATTTTTGGATTTTGCAGCTCAGATTCTGGTGGAATGTTGGTGGGTGCTATGTCGCATTAGCAAGACCCCCGAAGCACCAATACAGTGGAACCCCCCCACAAGTGACCCCATTTTGCAAACTACACCCCTCAGGGAATTCATCTAGGGGTATAGTGTACATTTCAAACCCCCAGGGGTTTCACCAATTTTGATACAACTGGGCTGTGCAAATGAAAAATTAAATTTTTTACACAAAAATGCAGTTCTGGCTCAAAATTTTTCATTTTCACAAGGAATGAAGGAGACAAAGCACCCCAAAATCTGTGCCCCAATTTCTCCCGAGTACGGCAATGCCTCATATGTGACCAAAAAATGGCAGGACTCAGAAGGGAAGGAGTGATATTTGGATTTTGCAGCACAGATTCTGGTGGAATGTTGGTGGGTGCTATGTCGCATTAGCAAGACCCCCGAAGCACCAATACAGTGGAACCCCCCCACAAGTGACCCCATTTTGCAAACTACACCCCTCAGGGAATTCATCTAGGGGTATAGTGTACATTTCAAACCCCCAGGGGTTTCACCAATTTTGATACAACTGGGCTGTGCAAATGAAAAATTACATTTTTTACACAAAAATGCAGTTCTGGCTCAAAATTTTTCATTTTCACAAGGAATGAAGGAGACAAAGCACCCCAAAATCTGTGCCCCAATTTCTCCCGAGTATGGCAATGCCTCATATGTGACCAAAAAATACCAGTTGGGTGCATGGCAGGACTCAGAAGGGAAGGAGTGATTTTTGGATTTTGCAGCTCAGATTCTGGTGGAATGAATGGTGGGTGCTATGTGGCATTAGCAAGACCCCCGAAGCACGGTGAAATGATGAACCTAATAATCCATAGATGTGTGGTATATTTTAAAACACTCCTTTATACATAGGCCGGGTTTGTCGGGGCAAGTTTCACAGTGGAAAATAGTATCCTTTCTTATTCCCTTTTTATAGCAAACTTTGCACCTTTTTTGTGTCCTGCCCTTTCTTGCAGTGGAGGGGATTTCGTTAGGAAAATGCTGCCCTGGTACAATACGGGAGCCAGTACTAGAAGTACTGGGGCCCTCTGCCTGCTGGTTCCCAAATATTAGGCCTTTTATGACTTCCTCTTGAAAGTGCATAAATGTCCCCCTCTGGCTGGTAGAACGGAATAGCACGTAAGCGTTATACAGTGCCATCTGGATGATATACACGGCCAGCTTCTTGTACCAGATTTTTGTTTTCCGCAGGGGACTGTACGGCTTCAGTACCTGATCTGAAAGATCCACTCCGCCCATGTACCTATTGTAATCTAGGATACAATTAGGTTTTGAGGTGTGGGTACTGGTACCTCGTACAGGGATGGAGGTGGTACTGTCTCCATGAATTGTTGTCAGTATAAGGACATCCCTCTTGTCCTTATATTTGACCAACAACATATTTTCGGTGGATTGTGCCCTGCTTTCACCCCTTCTCAGTACTTGGGCAATGTGCGTTTTTGGGAGGCCTCTTTGGTTCTTGCGCACAGTACCGCAAGCTGCTGTACCTCTTGAACCAAGGGCCTTAAACAGGGGGATGCTAGTGTAAAAGTTATCCACATAGAGGTGATAACCTTTATCCAGGAAGGGGTGCACTAAATCCCAGACAATTTTTCCACTAACACCTACGAGGGAGGGGGGGAATTCTGGCGGTTCAATTCTTGAATCCTTCCCTTCATATACCCTAAACCTGTGGGTGTACCCTGAGGTGCTTTCACACAGTTTATACATTTTTATGCCATACCTTGCCCTCTTACTGGGAAGGTACTGGCGGAATTTAACCCTTCCTTTAAAATGTATAAGGGACTCGTCGATACAAATAAATTTTTCAGGGATGTACATCTCTGCAAATTTGGCACTGAAATGATCAATGACCGGCCTGACTTTGAATAGCCGGTCAAAGGTGGGATCATCTCTGGGTGGGCACTGTGCATTATCGGTGTAATGTAAAAATTTAAGGATTGTCTCAAAACGAGTCTGAGTCATGGCCATACGGTAAAATGGGGTGCTGTACAGAACATCTGTACTCCAATATTGCCTAATTTCTGGCTTTTTTACTATGCCCATATGTAACACCAGACCCCAAAACGTCATCATCTCTACTGCATCTACAGGGGTCCACCTAGCAAATGATGACGTGGGGTTTTGAGCAATAAACTGCTGGGCATATAAATTACTTTGGTCCACCATTAAATTTATAAAATCAACAGAGAAAAATAATTTGAAAAAGTCAATTTCTCTGAGACCTGTTGAATCAAATTGGATTCCTGGGATGGCCAAAAACTCAGGAACCTGGGGCTCAAAATTGTCTGGTGGTGGGGTCCATACGGGATCAATCATTTGGGGGGGTCTCAGCTGCTCTACGGGGGCGTCTTTGAGGGGGTCCCTCATCACTAGAGGAGGAAGAGGAGCTTAAGACGAATCCTTCAAATTCCCCGCTTGCATCACTGGCTGTGTCAGAGTCAGAGGCAAGCATGGCATATGCCTCCTCCGCTGAATACATTCTTCTGGATGACTGGGATGACATTTGGGATGACATTTGGGATGACATTTTTATTTTTGTGTTTCTGTAAGTGTAATGTTTCAACACGTGTATAGTGTAGGGGGGGTACAAACTTTATTTCAACACGGGGGGTATGTAGTGTGTAGTGTGTATGTAGTGCAGAAAAAAAAATACTTTTTACAGGAATTTGATCCCAATAAAAAAAAAAAAAAATGAAGGGGTTAAAAAAACAAAAAAAAGGTCCTGCGCCAAAAATTGAGCACAGATGTTGGTCAGTAACGTCCGTCACTGAACAGCGCTCAAAGGCAACAGGACACCAACTAAAGCAACGTGGGTGTAAAAACAATAAAAAAATAAAATAAACCACAGCACTCTCCAAAAAAAAAACAATTTAAAAAAACTGCAGAAAAAAAATTATATCAACCCTGTGCCAAAAATGCTGTTCAGTGATGTACGTCACTGATCAGCGGCCACAGGACACCCACAAAAGCAACGTGGGTGTAATAAACCACAGCACTCTCCAAAAAAACAAAACAATTTAAAAAAACTGCAGAAAAAAAATGATATCAACCCTGTGCCAAAAATGCTGTTCAGTGATGTACGTCACTGATCAGCGGCCACAGGACACCCACAAAAGCAACGTGGGTGTAAAAACAAAACCCCACTGCACTCTCCAAAAAAAAAAAACTGCAGATCAGTGATGCAGTGATGCAACACTGATTAGCAGTGAGGGGCAGCAGCACACAACTGTGGGTGCAACCTGACAGGGTATATATATATATAAAAAAAAAAACCTGGACCCCCAAAAAGTTGCTGATCAGTTAATTAATTTAAACTGATCAGCACAAAAGGGGGGGCAGCAGTCAGTTGCACAGGCAGCACAACCTTTGGTGCAACTGACAGGTATATATATAAAAAAAAAAAAAAGTTGCTGATCAGCACAGATATACTGATCAGCACAAAAGGGGTGCAGCAGACACAAAATATAGCCCTTCTATCACTCTATCACTCTGTCACTCTCTGTCACTATCACTCACGATCTGTGACTCTATGACACTGCAGCAGCAGCAGCACACAGGAAGTCACAAGATCCAGGAAGCATCCAGCTGCTGGCAGCACGCTACCAGCGGTGATCAGGTAAGTATCAGGCAAGGATCAGGTATGTATATCACGACAGATTGGTCGGTGACCGCTCTGCACGCAATTCCAGACCGGAATGGCGTCTGCAGCGCAGTCACCGTTAGTTTAAATGACGCGCCTTGGCTGTGATTGGTCCGTCGGTCCGACGGACCAATCACAGCCTTGGGGGCAGGTGGGGTGAGGTGGGGTGAGGTGTGGTCATCACCGGTGACCCCCTCATGCCCCCTCACACCCGACGGTGATTGACACCTGTGTTACCGAGCGTCTGATTCGCCGGTAACACAGGAAACCGCTGCGACTGGCTGTTCACATTGAACAGCCAATCACAGCGATCGCCGACGGGGGGGAGGCATCGCCGCCCCCCCTGGGCATGCAGGGACATGTCTGCTGTCAGGGACAGCAGACATGTTTAAACTGTCACCGCGTCTATAGACGCGGGGACAGTTTAAAGTCATGACGTATATATACGTCATGTGTCGGGAAGTACATCCCGGCTATGACGTATATATACGTCAAATGTCGGGAAGGGGTTAACTTTAGTGGTGAAGGTTGTAATAAAGTTAATATCACTTCTATTTGTTGTCCGTTTGTTTTTGTATTTCAAGAGGTCTCTTCTTTCTACTGTCGCTGTTTTTGCTATTGCCGTATCCACTACTTCTCCTGGATACCCTCGATCTTCGAACCGTTTACGGTAGATCCCTACCTGTGCTGTATAATCATTCGGTTCTGTGCAATTTCTTTTAATTCTTGCAAATTGGGAGAAAGGTATATTTGTTTTCCATTTTTTCATATGGTTGCTCTTGAAATGGACATAAGAATTTGTGTCTACTGATTTAATAAAAGTTTTCGTGACGACCTTCCGTTCTTTAGACATTAAAACCAGATCTAGATACTCTATCTCTTTCGTTTGAATATTAGAAGTAAAAGACAGATTAAAATCATTCAAATGCAGGTATTCTACAAACTGTGTAAACTCTTCCGGAGTACCATTCCAGATAATCAGTATGTCGTCTATATATCTCTTATATAGGATTATCTTCTCCGCAAATGGATTATTTTCATATATGTGCTTGTGCTCCCAGCTCCCCATGTGTAAATTTGGGGGCAAAGACTGTCCCCATAGCTGTTCAGCATACTTGGATGTAAAAATCTTCTAAAATGTTAAAATAATTATGTTTTAAAATGAACCTTATTAAAGTGCAAATAAAGATTTTGTGTGTTTCATCTAGCGTGGAATCCGTATCTAGAAACTCTTTGCAAGAGGAAATTCCCTTTTCATGGTCAATTGAGGTGTAGAGTAACTGTACGTCAACTGTTGCCCATATGAAACCCTCTTCCCATGTCACCTTATCTAATATTTGCAATATGGCGGTAGTATCTTTTATAAATGATTTTAAACCAGGAACATATTTTTGTAGAAATAATTCTACATATTCAGAAAGGGTCGAGGTTAAAGAATCAATACCCGCCACAATAGGTCTTCCTGGCGGGTTGTTCAAAGTCTTATGAATCTTTGGCATATAATAAAAGATGGGAATTATCGGATGGTTCTTGATTAAAAATTGATATTCATCTTTTAAAATACATCCATTATGTAAGGCTGTTACCAAAATTGGTCTTAAAATCTCCAAAAAATCAGCTGTAGGGTCTTTCAATAATTTCTTGTATGACTTATCATCGCTCAGTAATCTTATCGCCTCTTTCTCATAATCCAATCTATTAAGGAGTACTAAGCCACCTCCTTTGTCCGCACTTTTCAACACAATATCTGTTATTTTTAAGATTCTTTAGTGCGTTCTTCTCAAAGTTGGTGAGATTATTGAAAGTTGAAGTTTCTTTCTTTTGCTGTTTCTTATTATCATTTACACACAGTTCCTTCCTGACCAGCTCATAGAACATCTCGATCTGGCTACTTTTGGACTCTAAAGGAAAAAACTTTGATACCGGTTTAAGGCCCGATTTTGATGTTGTAGGGATAACATCTCTAATCTGTTCATCTTTTTTCAAAAAATGTCTTTTTAAAGTAAGTTTCCTTACAAATTTATTAAGATCAATAAAAACTTGGAATTGATCAAGGTCAGAGCTTGGCGCAAACGAAAAACCTTTGCTTAAAAGGGACATTTCTATATTCGACAATTTATAGTCGGACAAGTTAAAAATGCCTTGATCCCCCATTTGATAGTTTGTCTCTAGTACTGGATGTTCCTTTTCTTTCGATACTCTTTTAGTGCCCCCTCGTTTTCCCCTTCTTCTACTAGTCTTCTTTTTAGGGGTGAGGCCCTGGTTACCACTTCTTAGGCTAACGGTATTAGTCGTTGTAATCTGTTTGAGGCTACTGGTGATAAAAAAAACCTCTGGATCATTCCCATTTAGCACTGTGTATCTGTTCTGGGATTCAAAGTTAGTTCTTCTCGGTACAGTTTCTTGTCTCTTTTTGTTGGATTTGACAGAAACCGTTTTCCATTCTTTATACTGTCTTTGGTTTGATCTATCCCTTTTCATAAAATTGGTGTTCCCATTCCATTTCTTGATTTTATCATTAGCATAGTCGTTCTTATCTCTAATATGTTTCTTTTCTTTCTGTCGAATTACATCTTCCTCTATCCTCTCTAGTTTCTTAACTAGAACTGTTTCATTAATTTTGAAATCCTCACTAGTTTTGTGGGCTTCCATTTCCGTTTCCTTTGTCTTAAGATCTCTACTTTTTTCTTCAATAATCAATTTCATCAGTTTCAATGAGCAATCATGTAGAATTACATCCCACTGTTTAGTAAATTCTATGTTAGAGCTAGCAAATGCTGGTTCCTTCTGGATTCTTAGACCTCTTGAGATTCGATTACTTTTTATATATTGTTCCAGCCCTGCTATATCCCACCAAGTTTTTATTTCTCTAGTGGTTGTTGTCCCACATCATCACTAAAGATTTTTTGGCAGAGGTCTAATCTTCTTGACGTTCCTGATCTTGTTTGGAAAAAACTCATGGTTAGTTCACACACTGTTGGCAATTATTATTTTTGTGGAAAAGCTGCTAAAGGTACCCTAGTAGAACTATAGAACCAAATGTAGAAATCGTGGTGGTACCTGCGCTAAACCAAAGTTACAAATAATTTTCTGCCACTAAAAAAGTCTCAAGGTTGTCCAAAACGAAAGTTCGCCTTTAGTACGACACTCTCCCTCCCTCTAACTAACCCTATAAAAATATGCCTGGAAACCGATACTAGAAACCTTGTACCCTAACACAGACATTGAAATATATGTATCAAGTTTCACAGTCATAAGCAAAAACTATAAGGACAATTAAACACACAGGGAATATTAACCCTGCGAATACAGGTTTATACTGACAGTGACCCCAAACCTTTTAACTCACAATTTTTCCTTTCTTTTTCACTGATACTATGTTTTAATATTTCACCATATTTGTATCTAAATTAAATAAAGGTTATATTTTAAAACTGTAATAACTCATTAGGACCATAAGTGCACCCTAACAATACTTATTTTTCTTGTGTGTTAGTGTAACCTATTCCAAGTAGTGGGTAGCACCTCCTCATCCCAACATAAAGGGCCTCATACCCCTGATTATATAGGGTATTACTGAGTGAGAGAGTCCTACAAATACCTAGAATGTAATAATAACTGGTGCGGGAATCCTCTTTATACATACAAACCCTACTATACTATTGCACACACACACCTAAACAACACGCATCCCCCCCCACACACCCACAAATGTCACTGTACCCTCCGCACTATTAAAGTACATCTTACTCTGTAACCGCTTTTTAATTAAACAAAACAATACACACCCCCTTCCAAATCATATGCTCTCTATTTAACACATTTCACCTATAACTTAAGTTGCAATACAGGCATCTTTCATTCAATTCTAACCATATTTCTCACAGTACAAACATTCACAAATTAAGGGGGTGCAGCCCCTTAAGATGGTGTGAAGAGCGCCCGTAGGGCGCGATGAATCACCTAGTATGTATATATATATATATATATATATATATATATATATATATATATATATCCACAACCAGTTATATTGCACTCACAGTTCATCCAATTTATATCATGGGGTGCTCCACTCTCCCATAGAAAAACTTCCGTGGTACATAATCCAAGTAAAAGCAATCCAGAGCACTCACCACTTTTGTAAATTCAAAGGTTCTTTATTTTTCCATCAGTGCCAATGCCGACGGTTCGGACCTATGGAGGCCCTTACTCATGGCTCTGCTTCCGCTAGGTTCCTGAAGAGAAACAGTCAGGAAGCGGAAGTAGTGACGCCATGATGCGTTCCACAGCGGTGGAACGCAGGGCGGCAATTAGCGCTGTTTGGACAGAGTAACTAACGCTGGACTTGCATACATGGAGAGATGCATACAGGTATTGGCGGTGAGTAGATTGATGTTCTTAGAATCTTGTTACAGTAAGTTGATAGCGTCTTTGCAGTTTGATTAGCGTGACACAGGTGACATGGATTAATTATCACTGGGGGTATAAGAATGGTATGGTGGAGACCAGTAGTCAGATGCGGTCTGTTGCAGGAAGTGTAAGCAGAGCCATGAGTAAGGGCCTCCATAGGTCCGAAACGTCGGCATTGGCACTGATTGAAAAATAAAGAACCTTTGAATTTACGAAAGTGGTGAGTGCTCTGGATTGCTTTTACTATATATATATATATATATATATATACACAAGGGAGTTTTGAACCGGCACTCTCGTTGGTGGAAGATATTGCCCTGGGTGCCTTCCCAATGATTGAAGTAGATTGGAAAAAACAGGCGTCACTCCAAAGGGACTTTTCAAACGACTTTAGTGAATAAAGATTTTTTTCAGCAAACAAATTTGCACATCAACATATCAGTCGACGTTTCAATGCCATATAGACATTTTTCTCAAGACATTTGATGCACATAAAGATATATCTTTATGTGCATCAAATGTCTTGAGAAAAATGTCTATATGGCATTGAAACGTCGACTGATATATATATATATATATATATATATATATGTCTACACATCCGGCACTCTGTCGATAGTAAGTTTACTTGAACGGGTGCCCCCAAAGATTCCTCAGCAATATGCCCAGTAATCACATATATAGAGTAGAGAAGTGGCACTCACGTTCTTTGTAGAAAAGAAGACAACGCTTACTGCAGCTTCATATCAACGACCGTTTCGGTTCTTTTATTAACCGTCATCAGGATACAACTTGCACATACAAGCAAACACCTTAAGTAGAGAATCACCCAGTGAATCCAATCTGCCGCACCTGCCGCTCTGATACACAGGCGGAGCAACCCTACGGGATCCCATAGTAGACACATATACACAATAGGCGCAGCATTTCCCAATGGAGAAACACGGCGTCCAAAGCGCCACTGTTAAACAGACAGACATCTGGTCAATATATTAATCAAAAGTTACTGAGGTGTGGCAGCGGTTAAGTCAGATAGGGACATAGCAAATATATATACAAAAGATATAAAAGTGTAACTAGCAAATATATAAACATATAATAAGAAAATAAAAATAAAGTGTAAAGAAAACAGAAAAGAATACTTTCATGTTGCCATGCCGGGTTATACATCAGCTGTCACATTAATGCACACATAGTTATACTGCATATAAACAAATTCATCAATAATTAGCAGACTTTTTACATCTAATAACGGCAATATATATCATGAACTGACTTTATAAATGGCAAGACAATGATAAATATTCATTTAGCCCTTTAGGGCTAATCGTATCCAACCTGGCAATCCAGAAACACTCTAATTTCAGCAAAGCAAGATTGTGGTCTCCACCGCGTCTCATGATTTGGAACGATTCAAAAGAGGCACTTATGACAATCATTAATCAACATAATGCGTCTGAAAGCAGTGTTAAACTCTCAGTTAAAATGGATCAGCATCAAATTAGTTTTTGGGATGTACTGATTGACTGTAAGGATGGTGACATATTGACCTCTGTTTATTCAAAAGATACAGATACTGTAGGAACACATTCTTACACAAAACTAGTTGTCATCCTGTGAAACTTAAGGCTGGCCTGCCCTATTCACAAATGATAAGAATGTGTAGAATAAACAGTGATCCTAAGAAGGCAGAAACACAAATCGATGTTTTTTTTTTTTACATATTCAATTTTTATTGAGAAACACAAATGTCCCCAGAGGGACCATCTCCATTGTTTTTATAAGAACGGGGGGGAGGGAGGGGGGAACAGAAAAGAAAATAGGGAGGGAGACCGGGGGCGGGGAGGATGTCGCATACATTTGCCATATGATTACAGTTGACAATCACTGTTGTTTACAATGCTAATATAGTAAAAAGAGAAGACAAGAATCAATACATCAGTAACATGCCCAAAGTGACAAATAAGTGGGAGCGTCAGCCTAAATCTGTAACATCTAGTAGCTCCGATGTTAAATTAGATCTGCCATAATCGTCGCAGAAGAGGGACCAGTTAAACCATTTAATATGGATAGAGTTAGGGGAGCTCGAGTATTTGGCCCCCGTGGTCTCGAATGTAAAGTGCTTGTGGACCTTTTTAAGGATAGCATCCATGGTAGGGGTTATATCGGATTTCCAAAGTTTCGCTATCGCTGCTTTTGTGGCCACAAAGATATGGCCCGCTACGTATCTATCGGCTGCAGTCCAAGAGCCTGGAAATACGTGTAGAAGAGCCACTGCGGCGTCTGGTACTATATTGTGTTTAACAATGATACTCAGGATCCGAAATACCCTCTCCCAGAGTGGCTGGACAGCGGGGCAGCTCCAAAACACATGGTAGATATTGCCCACCTGTCCGCACTTCCTCCAGCAAAGGTTCGAGACCGAGGGCCAAATCTTGTGGAGCCTCTCCGGGGTGAAGTATGCTCTATGTATGAGCTTAAAAAACATCTCTGCGTGATGTAGACACCTGGAGAGCTTAAAGCAAGTTTTAAAAATACTGTCCCATTCCTCCTCACCGAGGGATCTGGCCAGGTCGGTTTCCCAGCTGGTTTGGAAGGGTGCTTTATGTCTGATTTGGGTAGAGAGGAGATAGGAGTACCACTTGGAGATCCCTCCTTTGTGGGAGGGGGATTTAATTATTAATTCAATATCAGGGGGGAGCTTAGTTGCTAATCTGGGGGCCTGGGAATGAGTCTGGAGCCAACTTCTCAGCTGCAGATAGATGAAGAAATCCTGTCTCGGAATGTTGAAGTTGTCCTGTAAATCCCTAAAGCTTCTTAAATGCCCGTCTTTAAACAGTCCCTCTAGAGTTGCTATCCCCCTGTCTATCCATCTATTAAGGTAAGGGACCGGAATCATTGCACCGAGGGATTTAAGGGAGAGGAACGGGGCTGGGAGTGGCGGATTATCTAGCCTGCTTAAATGTCTGTGCCATACCTCCAGGGACACTTGGATAGATTTGCAATTAGACCCGTGTTTGCGTGCAATCCCCTTGGGGAGCCAGATCATATCCGACAACTGGGCCGGTGTTGTATAAGAGCTTTCTATTTGCACCCAGGGTTTTTGGTTTGAATCAGAGAGCCAGTCTCTCAGTTGATTCAAGACACATGCATCTGCATAGAGTTCCAGGTCTGGGTAAGCCACCCCACCGCTCCCCTTGGGCAAAATCAACCATTTTTTAGCAATTTTGGGTTTGGATCCTCTCCAGATATATTTAGATAAGATTTGATTGAATTTTTGTAGGGTGGCCTTGGGGGGGAGTCTAGGAATCGCTCGGAAGAGATACATTAATTTTGGCAGAAGGACCATCTTAGCGGCCGCTATCCTGCCCAGCCAGGAGACATCTTGTAGCATCCACTCATTGGTTAGGTCTGAGAAGGCTTTAAGTAATGGTTTATAATTAGCTTCAACTAGGTGGGTTCCTGACGCGAGCTGTATGCCAAGATATTTTATAGATGAAGTCTGCCAAGCGTACTTGTAGGTTTCCTTCAATTTGATGACCGTTTCTGGGGCAATATTTATGGGCAGGGCTTCTGTTTTACTGGTATTAAGCTTATAGTAGGAGACTTTTGAGTATTCAGAGAGGACTTTGTGTAGGGCCGGAAGGGAATTGATTGGGTCTAGAATGCACAGTAGAACATCGTCAGCAAATAGATTAATTTTATGAGATATGTTACCTATTGTTGGGCCTATAATGAGATTGTCCCTTCTGATGCACTCTGCTAGGGGTTCTATAGCCAGGGCATAAATCAGGGGGGAGAGGGGGCACCCCTGGCGTGTGCCATTGGATATCTTAAAACTGGAAGAGATGCACCCGTTCGTGAAGACTCTAGCAGAGGGGTGAGAGTACAGGGCAAGAATGGAGTCGAGGATCCAACCGTTAAATCCAAATTTCTCTAGGGTCATTCGCATAAAGCCCCAGTGGAGCCTATCAAAGGCCTTCTCCGCATCTAAGGAGAGGACTAAGAGAGGGGTCTTTTCTGCAGAACAAAATTCGATGATATCAATGACTCTTCTGGTATTATCAGGGGCCTGTCTATTTAGGACGAAGCCTACCTGGTCGTTCTTTATCAAAGAGGGGAGCAAGGGGCCTATCCTATTAGCTACCAGCTTGGCATATAACTTTAAATCGGTGTTAAGTAAGGCTATGGGCCTGTAGTTTTGTGTTGAAGAAGGCGATTTGCCAGGCTTGGCAATCGTCACTATGCGGGACTCTAGCATTTCGGGGGGGAATTGTTTAGCTTTCGAGGCTTCGTCAAAAACTCTAATCAGTACAGGAGCTAATTGGTCCCTAAATGTCTTGTAGAAGTTTGAGGGGAACCCATCAGGGCCTGGGGCCTTATCGGCTGGGAGGGCGTCAATTGCACTCTGGACTTCTGTCAAGGTCCAGGGGGCGTTTAGGGACGTACAAACCTCGGGGGACAGGGAAGGCAAGAGGATGTCGTCTAGGAACCTCCCAATACCTTCAAGGGTCGGCTGAGGGGTCTCGGCGTCGTCACCTAGGTTGTATAGTTTAGAATAGTATGATGAAAAGACATCCGCTATTTCTTTCGGGTCGAACACCTTTGCACCTTTATCAGAGTGAATCATGCGGATCTTTTCCTTCGCCCGTCTACCCCTCAGCCTCCTTGCTAGCATTTTCCCAGCCCTGTTGCCTAAGAGATAATATTTCTGGTTGAGCCTAGCGATATTGCGGTGGACTATATCTAGGTAATGGCTATTAACTCTATCTCTTGCCTCCTTCAGGGATTTCAAAGTAGCGCTATCAGCGGGGTCCGCTTTGTGAGCTGCCTCTAATACCGCTAGGTTCGCCTCTGCGCTTGCTTGCGTCTGTCTGCTCTCCCTTTTGATTTTGGAGGCAATTTTGATTGCCGACCCCCGTACAACTGCTTTTAGGGCGCACCAATGAGTGAATGTAGATGTGTCCTCCGGGGAATTGAGAGACAAATACTGGGAAAGGGACTTATGTATCTCCTGCCGGGACTCCAAGATAGTTAAGCTATGGGACCCCAATCTCCAGGGGCCTGGGCAGGTGACTCTCTCGTTAATGGCCCACCTCAAGAGAAGTGGGGAGTGATCCGACCAAGACCTGGGGAGGATCTTTACCTCACTGAAGGTGCCAATGGACCATTTGTCTGAAAGTGCTAGGTCAATTCTGGAATACGATCTGTGCGGGTTGGAATAGAACGTGTAGTCCCTAGTCGTCGGATTTTTAATCCTCCACAGGTCGTACACGTCATATTCCGCCAATACGGCCTGTAGGCCTTTAGTTGGGGGGGGGCGAGACCTGACAAGGGGATGCGGGTTTGAGTTATCTAAGGAGGGATCTGGCGTGAGGTTGAAATCCCCCAAGATTATTAAGGCCCCCTTTCCTAGCTGATGGACTTTGTCTAGCAGTTTTCTACAGAAAGAGATCTGCTTGCTATTTGGAGCATAGGACGAAACTATTGTGACTTCCCTGTTGTCTAATAGGCCGGTCAGGATAAGGAACCTGCCCTCTGGGTCTGCATATTGAGAGGTGAGAGAGAAGTCACAATTCTGGGAGAAAAGAATCGCCACCCCCGCTTTCTTGGTGGGGCCGTTGGCCGTATAGCAGGCCGGGAAGAATCTATCATGAAAGAGAGGCGGGGCTGAGGACATGAAATGCGTTTCCTGAACTGCAACTATATGGGCCTTGTGTTTTCGGAAAAAGTTCAGGGCTATTTTCCTTTTGTTGGGGGAGTTGAGGCCATTAGCATTTATAGATAATAAGTTAACCATATTTGTCTAAAGAGAGATACGCTTGGCGTGATAGTTGATGTAAAGTATGTGGGTTGAGAGGGCAAACATTATTGCGACAAGGTGATAGGTTAAAAAGGGGGACGGAAAAAAACAAAAGAGGGGAAGGGGAGTACGAACCCCCTGCCAGGGGGGGAATAGGGTGCCAAACCATGGCACACCTTGGTTGCGCAAGGGGGGTAGTGGTCTAATGGGCGGAGAGACCACAGAGACAGAAATATAACAATTTGAGACAATCTACTATCAACGCTAGCTTGACTAAACCTAGGGCAATTAAACAAACAAACACCTGACATAAAGAATGTTAGGCTAGAGAACAATTACATTTGACAATATACATCGTATAAATGAACCCACCAGTGGCGCAAGGTCCCAGGCTAGTACCCAAGGGGATCACTCCCCGGGAGGTGCGCAAGGTGGCCGAGTATCCTGTAGGGGTCGGGCCCATGGGGATCCAACTTGCTGCATAAATATAGCCCCAAAGGACACCCGGCCACCAATAAAAAGGAACAAAGAGAAGAGAAAACTAGCATTAGAGTCCAACAAGGAACCATGAGTGCGTCAGTCCATTAGGGCTCTCTGCGGAAGTATACCCGAGGGAGCACTCGGCCACTAATGGGAGAGAGTCTAGTTTTAGCAGTAGTCACTTTAGGCATCTAATACCCAAAATTTAGAGTACCTTGTCTTGCCTCCAGAGAGCGCCGAGACGTAGAGCCCGCGCGCCAGTAGAGGGAGGGTAGATCATTGGACCCCGTCTGGGGCAGACCAGACCCGCTGGAGCCCACCCTCGGAACGGGGAGATGAAGTGGCGTTGCTTTGCTGAATGTTGGAGAGGAAGCGCCTCCCTTCTTCCACTGTAGAAAGGACCACCGTTGAGCCGCCTCTGTTGAGTAGAAGCTTTGTAGGGAAGCCCCATCTATAGGGAATGCCTTCCTTGCGAAGAGCCGCTGTCACGGGGTAGAAGGAGCGTCTTTTGGCTAGTGTAGCTTGGGAGAAGTCTCCGAATAGCTGCAGAGACCCCAGCGTGGTAGCTGAATCCTCGGAGGGCCTTGCAGCTTTTAAAATTGCCTCTTTTATATGATAAAAGTGGACCCTCATAAGCACGTCTCGGGAGGCCTCAGCTGGGGCTCCTTTTCCTTTAGGGAGCCTGTGGATCCGATCTAGTAGTAAGTCCGCTCTAGAGCAGTTTGGGAGGAGCTTTTGGAAGACCTCGGTGACATAATCGTTCAGGCTGCTGTTTGACACAGATTCTGGAATACCGCGGACTCTGATATTATTACGGCGGGATCTGTCCTCCATATCGGCAATTTTATCGCGTAGGGCGGAGACTTCTGCCTGGAGAGCTTCATGAGAAGAGATCAGGTCATTATGAGAAATAGCAAATTCCCCCATTTTGGATTCGATGTGGTCAGTACGGTCGCCTAGGTCGTCTATAGATCTCTGGCATGCCTGTAGGGTGGACTTGAAATCTTCAGAGACCTCTTTTTTAAATTGAGTGAGGAGGAGTTTCATAGACCCAACCGTAAGGGCTTGACCATTATCCAGAGCCGCTACATCTGATGAGTGATGCTCATGTGAGGGGAGTGCCTGGGGGGGTTGGGGCGAGGCTGCAGGGGATAGAGTGGGGGGGGGGTCCCCGGCATCCTTATGCTTCTTAGCACTCACAGGGGGGAGTTTAAAGAAGTCAACTTGTGATACAGACTTAGGCGCCTTATTCTTTTTGTTAGGCATATTAGGGGAAGAGCGGGAACTCTTGGTGACAAATTTACAAGATCGGGCTCCAACAAGCTTTGTCACGTAAAAGGGAGGAAAACAGGTGGTGGTTCACATATCTCGTACAATTAACTCTGAGTCAGGGCCTCTCCGCCAGTGTAAAGGTCTCTAGACCAGCATGTTGTGATAGGGTACCGCAGTACACCCACTAGGTCCAGAGGCAACGCTTCCTGAGGATCGCCCAGAGGGGAGAGGGGCAGAGTTTACGGGCTAAAAGGCCCAGGACCAGGGCTTCACGAGGGGCGTTAGATGCAGGATATTGGTGCTGGTGAGGAGGTAGTTCCCAGAGGTGGACGGGTAGTTGTGATATGGGGCAATATGAGAGTAGCCCAGTCTTATTATGTTGTAGATCCAGGGGTGAGGGACGTCGGCTCAGAGCCGGTCTCTCGTCTTAGCGGGATGTGGGCGAAGAGCAAGATTCTCCAGCCGGGTGGGGGGCCGGTGTGGGCAGCCCAGGTGCAGCTGAGTTCAGAGTGGGCCTCAAGGGGGGGTCACACCAGGGCTCTATTCCCGGGTGGTCCCGATAACTCTACCACGGCGCTATTCAGCAGGTAGCAGCTCTCTGGTGGGCTGCAGCTACATATATGCCTGAGCCAGCAGTGCCAATATTCCTATCCACAAAAGGGAGTCCACCTAGAAGGGACTTGCACCCTGAGTTTTGTCTGGCAGACAGGTTAATCCGGCTGTGCAGTGTCACAGACTGATGCACAGCTTGCCATCTGCAGCCTTGAGGGGGGGGAGTATAGTGTGTGTGGGCAGTGGGGCACACTTTTATCTGGGGTGGGCAGGGGTGTAAGGGTTAACCCCCCCGCCAGTCGTCCTACTCACAGGCTGTGGTGGCAGTATGAGCAGCAGCGTCTCGAGGCAGCCTGATCCAAGATGGCCGCCGTCACATCCAGGGCTGGGGGGCGCCCGCTGTTCCAGGCTTCCCCCCCGGCCACCGGGTCCCCCTGGCAGGTCAGCTGAGGTGGGAGAGGTAGGGGTACTCCTCCGCTGTCTCCCCCGCAATTATCCGCCCCTCCTTCTGCCTCCGACTGTCGTTTTCGGCCGCGGCGATGTCCTGGAGCTCCGTCGCGGGCGCGGTAGGGTACTCGAGGCCGCGGCTTCAGAGCAGGCGAGGGCCGCAATCCGCAGGATGGGATTTCTCCCCTCCCCGACTCCGCGGCGCCCACGTCTCTGAGCCGGGTAGTAGCTGAGTGTCTGCTGGGCTCTTTCAGTCGGGCTGGTGCCGGTGATTTAAGGTTTAATAAGGCTTTTTAGGGCCAACTGCGGGAGCGCTCACAGTAACACGTCTCGCTCCCTGTAGCGCCAGGCCACGCCCCCCACAAATCGATGTTTTTATCGATGATTGCTGTAGAAGAGGGTATGATAAAAATGAGTTGATTAAAAACAAGTATAAAGCGCTATCTATCTCCAGAGAGAAATTACTAAGCAAATGTGAGAAAAAAAACTCTCGATACACGTGTACCTTTTGTCTCTCGCTATGATAACCACTCAGAGGCTATTTCTAAAGTTTAAAAAAAGTCTTGGCCGATTATTGAGACGATTGGTCTGCATGAACATAGAATTATGCCCTGTTATAAACGCAATAAGAACTTACGTGATGTACTAGTTAAATCTGATATCACAGACTTAGGTATAAGTAAAGAGACATCATTTTTTAAGGTGAAACTAGGTTGTTTCAGATGTACACGTGTCACTTGCAAACATTTGATTGTGGGTGATCAATTTTGCCATCCTCATTCTGGAAAAATGTACAAGATCAAATTTAGGTTCGACTGTAATAGCATGTATACAGTCTATCAAATTTTGTGCCCATGCGGGCTATCTTATATTGGGAAAACCCAGTGTAAGTTTAAAGATCGCATGGCGGCACATCGCTCCGCTATTAAAGCTGCTCTTATTAGCAGCAACAGTGAGCAACCTGTTGCTCGCCATTTTGCTACCCACAAACATCCACTTAGTAGCTTAAAATATCGTATGATTGATTGTGTACCTCCTATGAGACGCGGTGGAGACCGCAATCTTGATTTGCTGAAATTGGAGTGTTTCTGGATTGCCAGGTTGGATACGATTAGCCCTAAAGGGCTAAATGAATATTTATCATTGTTTTGCCATTTATAAAGTCAGTTCATGATATATATTGCCATTATTAGATGTAAAAAGTCTGCTAATTATTGATGAATTTGTTTATATGCAGTATAACTATGTGTGCATTAATGTGACAGCTGATGTATAACCCGGCATGGCAACATGAAAGTATTCTTTTCTGTTTTCTTTACACTTTATTTTTATTTTCTTATTATATGTTTATATATTTGCTAGTTACACTTTTATATCTTTTGTATATATATTTGCTATGTCCCTATCTGACTTAACCGCTGCCACACCTCAGTAACTTTTGATTAATACAGTACATTGACCAGATGTCTGTCTGTTTAACAGTGGCGCTTTGGACGCCGTGTTTCTCCATTGGGAAATGCTGCGCCTATTGTGTATATGTGTCTACTATGGGATCCCGTAGGGTTGCTCCGCCTGTGTATCAGAGCGGCAGGTGCGTCAGATTGGATTCACTGGGTGATTCTCTACTTAAGGTGTTTGCTTGTATGTGCAAGTTGTATCCTGATGACGGTTAATAAAAGAACCGAAACGGTCGTTGATATGAAGCTGCAGTAAGCGTTGTCTTCTTTTCTACAAAGAACGTGAGTGCCACTTCTCTACTATATATATATATATATATATATATATATATATATATATATATATATATATATATATATATATATATATATATGAAGAAACCGGCACTCCAGCAATGAGATGGGGTATCTGACCGGGGTGCTGCAGGAAAAGGAAATGTAGAGGGGATGGCGTAGCAGCACTCCACGGATTTTGATAAGAAGACTCCAGACACTGGTAACAGTCAACATTTCGGAATTTACTTCCGTTCTCAAGACAAACCAAATGCATAATGAACAATAAACAACATAAATACCGTGCACTGTGTGAAGCTCATCCAATCCCTCCGCCTGCTTCTAAACTATGTGCACTTCACAAGCACACTGGTCACAGGGCACACGTAGATGGCATCCGGTTGCTAGGCAACCAACTCGAAGCTGTCTGGAATGGAAAGGAGACACAACAACAAATAAGTGAAAGAAATACATATAAGTGCATAAAACCAACAGATAACAGTATCAGTGTAGGGAGCTGACATGACGTTACAGATCTAGAGGACAAAATCAGGGGATTTAGAGAAAAATATTAAATGGCATGTGTTCGTTCAGTCCCTTGGGGCTTAAGGTTTGAAGCCGAAAGATCCAATAAGTTTCTAATTTAAGTAACTTAAGAGCCCTATCACCGCCCCTAATGTCCAGTGGCACGTGATCAATGATCACATATTTCAGATTGGCCAAAGAATGTTTAGCAGCCACAAAATGCCGTGCTACCGGCTGATCGTTCTCTTTGTTATTAAGTGCAGCCTTTATAGCGGATCGGTGAGCCGCTATCCGTTCCCTAAAGGTTCGGATTGTTTTCCCCACGTAGCATAGACCACAGGGACATGTGATCATATATACTACGTGGGTACTTAAGCAGGTGACAGCATGCTTGATGGGTATCTGATGTCCCAAATGTGGGTGAGGAAAAGATTTGGTGGTGCGCATCCCACTACAAGTGGTGCATCCCACACATCTTGTACACCCCCCGGGTTTGCGTTGTGTGTTGGGTGGTAGTCTGAGGGAAATGTCCGACCTCACGATCCAGTCGCGAAGATTACGGCCGCGTTTGTAGCATGCCCAGGGGGTCTTGTTCTTCAGTACTCGAAGATCCTTGTCAGTCTGTATGACCGGCCACAGTAGCTTGGTGTTCTTAGAGATGACATCATCGGCGTGGTTATATTCTCGCACCCATCCGAACCTGTCATTAAGGCTTTTCTTAGGCCCTGATTTCTGTAGCAATTGGCTCCGGGACAGATTATTGACTTTGTCTCTAGCATGTGTCAAAGTCTGTGCAGAATATCCTCTATCTGAGAATCTCTTGACCATGCTGTCAAGATTGGAGGAGAGTTGGTCGTTTCTGCTGGTGATTCTTTTCACCCGGATTAATTGAGAAAAGGGTAAGCCTTTTTTGAGTGCCGGGGGATGATGGCTCTGGGCACTCAATAGGGTGTTTCGATCGGTGGGTTTGGAGAAGGGGGATGTCTCCAATTTCCCATTGAGTATAGATATTTCAACGTCAAGGTAGTGGATAATCGTCTGACTCAACTCGTAAGTGAATTTGATCGGACAGTCCATGAGGTTGATTTCATTCACCATATCTTCAAACGCAATCTGGGTACCCGTCCAAAACAGCAGGACATCATCAATGTACCTCAAATAAAAAATTATTGAGGCAGCATAACTGGACTGCAGGAATCCGTGGAGTGCTGCTACGCCATCCCCTCTACATTTCCTTTTCCTGCAGCACCCCGGTCAGATACCCCATCTCATTGCTGGAGTGCCGGTTTCTTCACCTATCCATTTCCAGGTCGGACACCCTCCATTCAGGAACCACCTGTACCTGTGCACCCGCCGGTGTATTCATCACCTGGGACACCGTGGTCCCACCAAACCTCCAAGTGGGAACCACTGTTACTTACCCCATCCAGGGGACACAAGGTGTAACGGCAGCATTTTAAAACAACACTGGGTGCAGTGTGGTGTCTGGCACCGGTGCAGCTTTATTGGCACAGACGGGGAACAAGGTCGACACATCATGTCGACAGATGGTGAAGGTTACAATTTCACTTCCTATCCTACTGGCGAACGTCTGCGCTTCTCCGAGGATGAAGCCACCAAAGTATTATTCACCATTCAGGATTCGGTGAGCTGCTGGGACACCGGGCAGGGTCTGATGAGCAGCTGGGAAGTTAGGCAGGATCAGATCAGCAGATGCAGCCAGAAAGCTAAACAAAGCCGGTTACTAAATGCGGCTTAGGTTTCGGGCAGCGGCAGATGATGGATACCAGCTGGAAGCTAACACAGGAGCCAGGTAAACAGGAGCATCAGGTAACAGGCACCTAGATTCGACGTTGCTAAAAAAAAGCAATGTCTGGTCTTGAATGCAGGATATGTACTCCTCCTGCCTTGCAAGGATTGGATGGCAGGAATGAGGGTGATTAGCAATCCAAGGTATGGATTCAGATGTTCTCAAGCTTGACTTGACAAGTGGATGACAGGTTAATACCAGCAGCACTGGTAGCTGGATGTAAATAAACAGAGTCTATGCAAGCAAGCTTTTCCACATCAGATGCACTGGTAGCAGCTGGGCTGTAGACATCATTGAACTGGCAATTTCCCAGGTCTCAACATAGAATACTTATAGAACCTTCCGCAAAGTGATAGGCTAGAGTCTGTGATGTCAGTAACAGTGGTAACAGGATTGGCTAAAAAATAACAGGTGACAGGAATGGACATGGCTGCTCCCATGTCCAAGGAAGGCGGGAAACAGTGTTTGTACAGTACATGGTTGAAGCCTATGATAATGGTGGTGACGTGGAAGCCACAGTAGACTGGAGCTAACAGGGAGACATGACAGGCAGGGATTGCTGCAGCGTCAGGTGACATATGGAGAGACTGTGGGGAAACTGTGCTGTAGACTGTATGCAAGAAGTACTGAAGATATCCAGACCTGGAGCACACTGACATTCTGGAGAGACACTTTAGTGGTAAGAACAGATGTATTGTTACCTGGATCTGACAGGATGTTGGGTGAAATCATCCTCCATAAGAATGGGGGGTGTGCACACGTGGAGACACTCACGCGCCCCATTCTTGGTAATGGACACGTGAGCCTGAGACGCTTGCACGTCCATGTCCTGTGGAGGTTTGGTGGAAACAATGAGTCTGGCCCATCTGTAGGTCTACCAGCGGGTGCAATGGGCCTTTATGTATTTTAGGTATACAATAAAAGACAGGTACTAGGCACAAATACAGGGGGAGGCGAAGGGGGCAATACCCAGTCTAGCCTATAAAACACATCTGCCATCAATGCAGAAGCTGCCCCCAGATGGACTACGTGAAGCCGCCAGCTGTCCAGCCCTGTACAGCTGATATGAGCCGCCAGCTGCCTGGCACTTCCTGCTCTAGCACTGGGAACTATGTTTGTATGTGGTTCCCCTGATGATCCTAATATGTCTTTTGTTTTTTCCCCATTAACTATGGTGATGGCACACATCTGAAGGTTCCACCCTCTGCACACACCGGGTGCGTCGATGCACCGGCGGGAGCAGGACGGGTGTCAGATGCACGGGGTGTTCACCTTGATTACAGATATATATATAAAAGGGACAGACACTATATTATAGTGTCAAAAATTTGGCGCTAAATACAAATATATCAAAATTATATATAAATTATAAAGAGTTTTTTTTTATATTAATATTAAATAAAACTCTGCTGCAGCTCTGTAAGTGCACAAGTGTATGTACACAACAACTGGCCTGTATCTGGCCATACATATTACATGCCCAGGTGACAGAGGACAGAAAAGATTGCAAAACCACAAAGAATTGGAAAGCTGCGCTAATTTTGTTTGTTTAAAAAAAACCGAGGCACCGCGGATAATTACACTTACACAAATGCTTATTTATAATGATCAATATGTATCCTCATATTTAATGTGTAACCCCTGGGTAAAATGCCTGTATTCAAAACTCATACCCTATGTTAAATACCAGTAAACATATGAACTAACTAAGGAATGTAGTGTTCTGTATGGCTATGTTTTTTTTAAATGTTTATATATATTTTGGTGTGTTGGTGACACTGTATATGTCAGATTTCATCGATGGCAGTGGACTTAATTGTTGGATGCTATATACACAGTTCACAGATGTTGCTGACAGTTGAAGAGAGGGCGTAGTGATATACAGCAGGGAGTGATTTGCCCTGTCAGAGGAGAAGGGGCAGAGGGAAAGAGAAAAGAGAGGAGTACAGGATGAGGTACCTGGGAGGACTCTATGGAAAGACTGCCCTGTGCCTCAGAGGGAGAGCTGTGAGGTCCCTGTAAGTGAGGGACAGAGACCTGTACTCTCACTAGGAGAAAGGTGAGGCATCCTGTGTGCCTGCAGATGGAGCTAAACCTGGCATGTCAGTTTGCTCAGAGTAGAAGATGGAGGAGCCAGCCCTTAATATAAGAACTCATTGGAGGATGCTGGACAGAGGGACAGAGGAGGGAGAGTGGTGAGTTATACCACCCTCAGAGTCCCATATTAGGCCGAAAAGGTGCGGCTTGACGTTGAGTGACAAGTGACACTGGAGTCACATAACAGATACATTACAGAAGGGGATAGTACAAGGGGAGTGACAGCCTCCTACAGTAATGTTTCCCAAGCCTTTGCCAGAGATAAAGATGGTTATTCATGCACCAAGTTGTGCACAACTACAGAAAGCTCATTTACAGTGACTGTGACACACTGACAGAAACGTTATAGCTGCACACAGAGAGAGGTAATGTACAGTGACAGAGCGTTGTAGCTGCGCACAGAGAGAGGTAATGTACAGTGACAGAGACGTTATAGCTGCGCACAGAGAGAGGTAATGTACAGTGACAAAGCGTTGTAGCTGCGCACAGAGAGGGGTAATGTACAGTGACAGAAACGTTATAGCTGCACACAGAGAGAGGTAATGTACAGTGACAGAGCGTTGTAGCTGCGCACAGAGAGAGGTAATGTACAGTGACAGAGCGTTGTAGCTGCGCACAGAGAGAGGTAAGGTACAGTGACAGAGCGTTGTAGCTGCGCACAGAGAGAGGTAATGTACAGTGACAGAGACGTTATAGCTGCGCACAGAGAGAGGTAATGTACAGTGACAGAGACGTTATAGCTGCGCACAGAGAGAGGTAATGTACAGTGACAGAAACGTTATAGCTGCGCACAGAGAGAGGTAATGTACAGTGACAGAACGTTGTAGCTGCGCACAGAGAGAGGTAATGTACAGTGACAGAGCATTATAGCTGCGCACAGAGAGAGGTAATGTACACTGACAGAAACGTTATAGCTGCACACAGAGAGAGGTAATGTACAGTGACAGAGCGTTGTAGCTGCGCACAGAGAGGTAATGTACAGTGACAGAGCGTTGTAGCTGCGCACAGAGAGAGGTAATGTACAGTGACAGAGACGTTATAGCTGCGCACAGAGAGAGGTAATGTACAGTGACAGAGACGTTATAGCTGCGCACAGAGAGAGGTAATGTACAGTGACAGAAACGTTATAGCTGCGCACAGAGAGAGGTAATGTACAGTGACAGAGCATTATAGCTGCGCACAGAGAGAGGTAATGTACAGTGACAGAACGTTGTAGCTGCGCACAGAGAGAGGTAATGTACAGTGACAGAGCATTGTAGCTGCGCACAGAGAGAGGTAATGTACAGTGACAAAGCGTTATAGCTGCGCACAGAGAGAGGTAATGTACAGTGACAGAGCGTTGTAGCTGCGCACAGAGAGAGGAGTAATAGTGTGTACACATGGTTCGATATGGCTTCCGATGTTGACGATATCATCAACATCGGAAGCCATATCGCATACATATCGCATACTGATTGTATGCATTGTAAGGGCTTCCTAGCCCGATGCGCGCTCCCGTTTAAGGAGAGATCGGAGGGGAGATAGAGTGGGCAGCACACTCTATCTAGCACAAATCGCAAGCATATCGCATGCATCGTATGTGCCTTGCGATATGCTTAAGATGCGATGTGCTATACGATTTCCAGGGCCCTGTCAGTTATCCTGTTGTTAAGTCAAAATCGCTTAGTCAAAATCTTAAGCAAATCTTAAGGCACATAGGAAATCGCATAGTAAATCAAATAGGAAATCGCATAGCAAATTGTATGGTAAAAAGTCAAAATCTTAAGCATATCTTAAGGGCTGTTTCACACAGTACGGTTCCTGCCGCACGGTGAAATCCCGTACGGTCAGGGAGCCGCGCCGCACTCAGAATTTTATAATGGCAGGGATGGCCACAGCCCGGCAGCCGTCCCTTCCAGTGGGGGGATCCGGCTGCAGCCGTGCGGCCGGGCCGTGGCCGTCCCGTGTGAATGGACACAATAGTGTCCATTCACAACTGCTGAGTGCGGCACGGCTCCCTGGCCGTACGGGATTTCACCGTGCGGCAGGAACCGTACTGTGTGAAACAGCCCTAAGGCATATCTTAAGGAGAAGAGAAAAAAAAAAGGGAAAAGTAAAAATCGGACAAAACATCGAATCGTACATTGGATCGCACAGAACATCGAACCGTGTGTACACACTCTAAGTTACACTGCAGCAGTAGAGACTCTTGGCTGACAGACCTCAGGGCTAATCTGTCTACAGCGCATTTGGGAGAATACATTTGTTACCAGCTATCTGCATGGGACACGTAACTAAGGGAGGATAATTACAGTCACAGGGGGCCTTATTTTGGTTCATTCTTTCTGACAAAATCCTTCTTAGATGGGTAAAACCATGTGCACTGCAGGTGGGGCAGGTGTTACTTATGCAGAGAGAATTAGATTTGGGTGGGGTTTTACTTCAAAGTGAGATCTATATTGCAGTGTAAAAATAAAGCAGTCAGTATTTTCCCTGCACAGAAACAAAATTACTCACCCAAATCTAATTCTCTCTGCACATGTTACATCTGCCCCCCCTGCAGTGCACATGGTTTTGTCCATCTAAGAAGGATTTTGTCAGAAAGAATGAACCAAAATAAGGCCCCGGGAGAGAGACAGATTTGAGCAGTAAAGTATTATATTGTACTGATTGTACTCAAGGAAGAAAGTGGATTTGGCTCAATTTCGAACACAAGTTACCTCAGAAAAGTCTGCTTATTACACTGAGATAGTGACATTATTTCTTCACAACTATAACAGTACTGAGGGAAAGAACTAAGTAGTTCTTTCTAGCTACTAACATGCTAAACACTATTCTGATCCCAAGAGAGAGTGACAGCGTCAATGATATTACAAGCCTACATGTAGGATACAATATTGCCTTTGGTATTAGAGACCCTGTGGTGGATTACAAATACTTCCTAGAAGTTATACTCCTATTATTCCCGTACTCCCCTTACAGGACTCAGGTGGGCACAGTAGTGACTTAGGAAATCCAGCAACAAATATGTGGAATGCTACAAAATAATCAAAGCGCTTATATTTTTTGAACTAGTGTACACTTGCAAATACTTATATTATTGCGCAATAATAATTCAAGGTTAATTAATATCTATTTATTTATTGGAGTTGGAAACTGTTCTATTTCCATTGTGTCTGAAGTGAAATGTGTTATATGTTTTAGCATACTACCTTAGGAATATATAATATTTTTATTACAAGGAGGCATCTCTGAAGTATACTAAGCTAGAATACTCTGCAAACGTTCCAGCCAAATAAAACATTGGTGGAGGTTGATGCCCTTGTCTCAGCTATGGGCGGTATTCAATGTGAATACCGGCGACGTGCAGCGAATCCTGTTGAGGATTCGCTGCACATTCGCCACTGGTCGCCGCGTTCCGGAGCCTCGCCGGCTCACTGCCCCTGACCGTCGAATATGAGCTCCTGCGGCGAACGCCACAGGGAGCCTGAGGACGGTGGCAGGCAGGGAGATAAAAGTCTCCCTGCCTGCCCCAGAGCGTATGTGGGGGGGAGGTGGGCTCCCCGGGTGCCAGGCAGCACAGGCTGCCCCCCGGGGGTGCCAGCAGGGGACCGGGTATATTCACTACACCCGATCTTGCATATGTAACGATCGGGTGCAGTGAATATATGAATATCTAATGAGCAGCTCGACTCCGGCGCCCCCTGCTGGCTGGTCAGTGTAAAAAAAAAAAATATATATATATTTTTTTTTTATTAAATATATATTCATGTGCTTACAAAAATAGCATGCCCCTCCTCAAAATAAAATTCCTGATTTTTTGACACCAAATGTAAAAAAGAAAACACTTTATTTTAAAAGTTCACCTTCCACTTCACCATAAAGGGCAGTATTCAATGAGAAAAGTTCTCCGTGTTTTATGGAGAATTTGTGCTTTGTTCGCCTTGGACGGAGCATTTTGCTCTCCAAAAGCGAGCAACCCTATTCAATGTGAAATGTTCTCCGTCTTTCTAAGTGATTTTCTCCGTCTCTCTCCGTGTAGAAATTCTCCATCTTTTGATGGAGATCTGGAATGTGAACTTTTAAACTAAAAGGTTTTTTTTTTTAATTTTGGTTAAAAAAATCAGTTTTTTTTTTCTGTGAAGGGGCATGTTATTTTTATTCATGTGCTTATAGCACATGAATATATATTTATTTGTAAAAAAAATATTTTTTTTAATTTTTTTTTTTTTTTACACAGTGCAGCCAGCAGGGGGCCGGAGCGCTCGAGCCGCTCATTAGATATTCATATATTCACTGCACCCGATCGTTAATATGCACGATCGGGTGCAGTGAATACTGGGTCCCCCGCTGGCTATAGGGGGGGGCAGCCTGTGCTGCCTGGGTCCAGGGGAGCCCACCCCCCCCTCCACATTCCTCTGGAGCAGCCAGGGAGACTTTAATCTCTCTGGCTGCTTCCGTCCCCCGGCTCCCTGAAAGCTTCCTGCCGCGGACACTCGCCCGCTGCAGGGGTTAAGACTCGCCGCGAGTGGCGGCGAGTCTTAAATACATTGAATAGTGGGAGCAGGAGGCTCCGGAACAGGAAGAATCTCCGCTAAAACACGGAGAGTGCATGGAGAGCAAAATAAAACGCTCTCCATGCACGCAGAACTTTCTCATTGAATACTGCCCAAAAAGATAGCGATTGCTACTCGGTGAATCATGGCAAAAAAAACCTTGAAATGTATTCGCCATCTGGTCATTGAATAGGGTGATTCACCGTTTTTGTAAAAAATTCGCCTTACAGCACAAAATCGCCATAAAAACCTGGCGAATCAGCCTCATTGAATACCGCCCTATGTCTGATGTGTGTATTTATTTATGTCAATGATATTATTGTTATGTAAAAGAGTTGTAACTTTAGGGGTTACTTAATCTGTCTGAGGGTGATTCCCCAAGTTCGCCCTAATATCATCATCTAAATATTCAGATAGTCGTACCCTATAACACCAAATCTTGGGGTGGAGGCACTTGATAGCACCTACACATACTCAGTGCAGAAGACAGCGTTACAAAAGTAACTAATAAAATGTTATAAAAACATTCTAGGCGGCCACCTAAAAAACAAGTAACAACAATACAATAAATCAATATATTATAAGCAAAGAATAATTCATTAAGAATACATGTGGGATATGACGTAGTGTGTCCACTTTAAAATATTTTTGTGCACCTTGTCCAGTGCTCAGAAACTCATATGTTTTATAAAAAGTTCACTATAGCTGTCAGCAGTATAAATGATTGCAGTCTTGTGTTTGCTGACAATAAAAGGCAATCTCCACCTTAGAAAAACATATATATATGCTGTGTCACGATTTAATACAATGTAGATTGCGGAGGTGTTTATAGACGTGTGATCTCACCTACTGTCATTGAGGACTTGGCAGGGCCCTGTAGGGTGATACAGTGCAGTGTGCAGGGTGACTATAGAAATATCCAGAACTCATACATCAGCCAGTCACAGAAGGAAAACCCTTAATCAGAGGAGCTGCACGAATTCTGTACTGGATACACAGCTCTTTTTTGTACGACCATGTTTCCCCAACAAGAAGACCAACCCCGATAATAATCCCCACCCTTATTTCTGCACAACGGTCCAAAATAAGCCCTACCCTGGAAATAAGCCCCAGCTAAATCCCCATTTTGCCCAGTTCCTGTGCTAAACTACAATGCTTCCATCTCCGCCCCCCCCCCCCCCTGCTGTTAAAGATTTAGCCCTGGCCCCTAGCAGCCCTGGTACCGCTGAAGCCTCTGCTGGCATCAGCGGTCCCAGGGATGCATTGCGCATGTGACATCACCTCATACCTCAAGGATTGAGCGGCATCCGTACACAGGCGGGAGCGAAGTGACTGAGCGGCAGCGGCGGGAAGGCTGATTGGTTGAAAAATGCGGAAGGAAAGCGGCAGTTGTGCTTAAAATGTAAGGTGATTGAGGGGCATAATGGGGATAAAAGCAGGACTGAGGGGCATGATGGGAATAAAAGCAGGACTGAGGGGCATGATGGGGATAAAAGCAGGACTGATGGGCATGATAGGGATAAAAGCAGGACTGAGTGGCATGATAGCGATAAAAGAAGGACTGATGGGCATGATGGGGAAAAAAGCAGGACTGAGGGGCATGACAGCGATAAAAGAAGGACTGATGGGCATGATGGGGATAAAAGCAGGACTGAGGGGCATGATAGCGATAAAAGAAGGACTGATGGCCATGATGGGGATAAAAGCAGGACTGAGGGGCATGATAGGGATAAAAGCAGGACTGATGGGCATGATGGGGATAAAAGCAGGACTGAGGGGCATGATGGGGATAAAAGCAGGACTGATGGGCATGATGGTGATAAAAGCAGGACTGATGGGCATGATAGGGAAAAGCAGGACTGAGGGGCATGATAGGGATAAAAGCAGGACTGAGGGGCATGATAGGGATAAAAGCAGGACTGATGGGCATGATGGGGATAAAAGCAGGACTGATGGGCATGATGGGGTTAAAAGCTGGACTGATGGGCATGATGGGGATAAAATCTGGACTGATGGGCATGATGGGGATAAAAGCAGGACTGAGGGCCTGATAGGGATAAAAGCAGGACTGAGGGGCATGATGAGGATAAAAGCAGGACTGAGGGGCATGATGGGGATAAAAGCAGGACTGGGGGAGCATAATGGTCATCAATGTTGATGGATGGTAATTTGAGCCCCAGCAGTTTTCAGTACTCAAACATCACCAGACCAGAAGTTACGCTGACCGCCGAGAAGAAGTAAAAAATGTGTTCTTTATTGTGCTTACAGTCCTCATATTTATGCTATAAAATACTGTTCCCCCACTCCCATAAAGGAGGGCTTATTACAAAAAACATACATATTCATATACAACACACCCCTAAGGTGGGGTTAACAATTAAAACTTTGGTTCAACGTAGGGAAACGGAGGAACCGTAGGAAAACGTGGTATCTCTTACATCATAATAGGAGTGAACCTCTATAGACTGGGAGTAGTTTCTATATTACGCTAACTATTGCAGTCAACTCCCATAGAATGTATGGATCCTTCTAGAAACCTTGCCTTATAAGGGAATGTATATTCTTCTCCCCCAATGTATCTATTGGAATGTGGTTCTGTAGTCGTGGCTTGTACTCCACATCTGGTTTGAATCTATATTAATTGGTGTTCTTAGCAAATATAGAGACTTATAGAGAACATACATTCATATTAACTGTTTCAACTCCTTGAGGATAGAACCATACATTTGTTCTAATTCTTATAACACATAATCCTTAATACTTTGTACTTAAAGGAATCGGTACTTGTGTATTTTGGCGGCGCCCATCGCATCGCATACCATAACGCATGCGATGGTATGCGATGTGACGCGATTTCGTTCGATAGTGTGCGATGGCATACAATTTTCAAATTGTATGCCATTGTACATGGCATACAATGCCATACGATGCGATGCAATGCGATTAATGGGTGCTTACAATGTTAAATGCACCCCCACGCCACCCCCCCACTATAAACGTGAATCCAAAGCGTGGCGAGCGCAGCGTGCCCGCGAGGGGCGGCGGTACGCGTCCTGCGACCTTTTAATACCCCCACTATCCACGTCGGCGTGGAGTTGAGAATAGAATAGTGTGGCGAGCGCAGCGAGCCATCGAGCCCGAAGCGTGGCGAGCACAGCGAGCCCCGCGAGGGGACGTGGATACCTGTGAAGCCCGCGAAGGGATGCGATTACCTGTGAAGGTATCCGCGTGCGCTCGCCACACTATTCTATTCTCAACTCCACGCCGACGTGGATAGTGGGGGTATTAAAAGGTCGCAGGACGCGTACCGCCGCCCCTCGCGGGCACGCTGCGCTCGCCACGCTTCGGGTTCACGTTTATAGTGGGGGGGGGTGTTGTGGGGGTGCATTTAACATTGTAAGCACCCATTAAGGTGCTCAAAAGCACCCTTTAGGGTGCTTATACGATTTTTCATCGAATAGGGGGTAAAAATCGCGTCGCATCACATCGCATGCCATCCGGTACATGGCATGCGATGCGATGCGTTCATCGTACGATGCACATCGGGGGCGCCGCTATAATACACAAGTACCAAGGAATCTTCAGCTTATATAGACAATATAGTATTTAGTAAGATTCACTCTATCAATGTTAATTAAAATAAGCCCTATGTTGTTTTTTGGAACAAAAAAAAATTACTACATTGTCTTATTATCGGGGAAACACGGTGTAGCCACAGCATCAGCAGAACAGGAGCTGCCGAGTGGGACCAGTGGGCAGCAGCAGCTCAGGGTCACTGTCCGCATACAGAGGCCCTGCACCCCTCCAAAGATGGCTGCCGTCTGGTTGGAGACAGATGCTAGAGGTGCTCCAGAACCTCTAACATCTGACAGGGGAGCGACCAGTGCTACTTGGAAATGCAGATTCTTTGAGCTCTTTCACACAGTGCACACCCCCAGACAATGAGCATGTGACAGTCCCTGGGCAACGAGCTCCCCTGGCAATATGCATATATTCTCCCTGGGCAACGAGCATGTAACTCCACCTGCCAACCAGCCTGTAACTTTCCTTGTGGCAATGAGCATGTAATGGTATACGGTCAACTAGGTCGACAAGAAGAAGGTAGAGTCATTAGTTCAACCACTGCATGAAGGTTGACATGACTGTCAACAAGGTCAGCATCGGATTAGGTCGACAAGGTCATTAGGTCGACATGGGGTTTTTCACTTTTTTTGAGCCGACAGGCGGTATTACATGTCCTACCATCCACGAGGGCATGGTGGGAAAATTAAATATTGGGTACTTGTGTATTACAACAGCGCCCGATATTATGTAAATCGCATCCGATATCGCATCCGATTTATTGGCCGATTTGCGTCCGATTTTTGGCCGATTTGATCTGCGATGCGATTTTGCGTCCGATTTTCAGCCATTTCCTGCTGATTTGCATGTTATTCAATCCTTGCACACCCCCAGGTACTATGCGATGGTATGCGATGTGATTTTCGGGAAAATGCCCCTGATTGTACAATTAAATATCGCATAGCAACGCATGCCAGCAAGTGGCATGCGATTTGCAATGTTAAATGCATTCCCATTGTTAACGCCACCCCCACTATCAACGCCAACCCGAAGCGTGGCGAGCGCAGCGATCCCGCGAGGGGCAGCGGTACGCGTCCTCCAACCTTTTCATACCCCCACTATCCACGTCGGCGTGGACTTGATTTTAGATAGAGTGGCGAGCGCAGCGAGCCACCGAGCCCGAAGCGTGGTGAGCGTAGCGAGCCCCGCGAGGGGACGCGGATTACTTTACATGTATTACGCGTGCGCTCGCCACACTATCTAAAAACAACTCCACGCCGATGTGGATAGTGGGGGTATGAAAAGGTCGGAGGACGCGTACCGCCACCGCTTGCCACACTTCGGGTTGGCGTTGATAGTGGGGGTAGCGTTAACAATGATGGTGCATTTAACATTGTAAGTACCCATCAGGGTGATTGTACAATTACAAATCGAATCGCTTCACATGCCACTATATTGAATGCAATGCACTACGATGGAAATCGGGGGTGTGCAATGATGGAACAGCATGCAAATCGGCCGGAAAAAGTGAGAAATCGGTCGAAAATCGGCCGCAAAATCCCATCCGATTTTTCCATGCGATTTGCGGCCGAATTTCGTGGGCGCCGTCAAAATACACAAGTACCAAATATTGTGCCGAGCAAAGCGAGGCAATGTGATGCACTTTTTAATGTCCATGTCGACTGTGTCAACTTACGGGACAAAATAGTGAAAAACCCCATGTCAACCTTTTGACTGTGGACCTTGTGCATGTCGACCTAATGCCTGTGTCGATCTATCCCATGTCAACTTTGATGCATGTCAACCTTCAGTGGTCGAACTTCCTCTTGTGAAACCTATGACCCATACCCCATGTAACCCTTGGCAATGAGCATGTAACTCCTGGCATCTAGAAAGAAACCCCTGGCAATAAGCATGCAATGTCTGGCAATGAGCCTGTAACTCCTGTCAAAGAGCATGTAGGAAAGCAGCAGTTATGTGGCATAAAATTTAAAGGTATTATGGTGTGTGGTATAATGTGTAATAAGCATTTCGGTGTAATAGCCATTACAGTGTGTGGCATAATGTGTAATCCTGGTGTAGTGTGTCTAAGGGGCTTTACCTGGTGTAGTGTGTGTGTTGTAATGTGACTTGGTACTAATACGTGGCAATGCCACTTCCCCCGAAGCCACACCCTACTTTTTTGACATATGGGCCCTTATTCAGATCTGAAAGTTCAAAGCACTATAATAAACAAAACGGTGAAAATGTGGAAAAAATTTGCTCAAAATGGAGGAAAAGTACTTCCACTTCTAGATATCCACATCCTCCAGGGTATAAATGAGTCCAGAACACAGGTTTTTAAGGAATGTCTCAGAGAGAGATGTTTGAAAGAGTTCCGTATCCAGTTGTGTTTCCCGATGGAGGGAGATATAAGAAATAACAAAAATATAAATAATAAAGTCACACTAGTAATCCTGTTATTATTCTTTCTTGTTCTTTATCTGTACATCAAATGGCGTACCCCACTCACACGAAAAAGGTGCAACTAAAACATATAAAGGTTTCTTTTCCGTATGGTAGTAAAGATCCTACAGGGGCGTACCTCTACTCACATGCATGTATGGTGTTACAAGATCATAAAGGTATCTTTATATTGAATATTTATGTGGAGAGAGCGTACCCCTACTCACTCTCGATAGGAGGGGATAACTCTTATAAAGGTATCTTTACTTGACCGAAAGAATGTGGGACCAGAAAAAGGTCTATGGCGTACCCTTTACTCACATCCAAATGAATGTGGAAACACTCATAAAGGTATCTTTAAGGATCAACAACACACATAGATGGCGTACCACACTCACGGTGTCAGAAGCAGGAACCATGCACATCTGGGTATCTTTTACTTTAAGGATTCTTTAGTCCTTTAGTCCTCAAATATGGGGTACATTTGGTAGTCCAAAAAAAATTGGAGAGTAGGTGTATAAAAAGGTTATTTATTACACAAAACCCATAGTTGGGCTAAAACATTTTTTTTCAACAGACATTTACAATAAAGACCACTGTAAAAAACTTTCTAAAAACATAAAATTTAAAACAGAGGAAAACTGAGCCCCAGAAACCAGGATGAAACGGAAAGAAACCACAACACACTCACAGCAGTAGATGGTAAAGTCCGGACAGAGTGAATGGTGTTGGAATCCAAAAGTTACCTCCGTGGTTCTGGTGGGCTTCAGGATGCAAGAAAAAAACAGTCCCCTGGTCAACGCGTTTCGGCTCACTTGGAGCCTTTTTCAAGACATGGGGACTGTAGCAGGCTTCTCGATATTTATGTGGTGGTGCTCCAATCAAAAATACCGGAAGTGACATCACATCCTGAATATTCATTACATAATACAACATTCAAAATTACACATATTACTAACAATAGCGGGATGTTTGCTACTAGTAATCGAACTAAAGGGATCAACATATAAAAAGGTGAATTTTTGTGAGTACTGACACGCTAAAATCATGCTGTCAGTGTTTGGGGGAAAGGATGGCGCCGCAGTGGAACGCCTTGCGTTCCACCGATACCCGGAAGTGATAATAACGGGTTGAATATGAGTGTAAAAAAAAGGGATAGAATGCGCAGATCACACGCAGTGCATTATCTACTGGCGAACAGTGAGGCGCACCTTTTGAAATGTCCAGATCCTCTGAAAATGTAAGACTTCTTGATGTCCGGTGCAAATCCCGGGGAATGGAACGCATTATGCGTGTCACCGCCCTTTCTATATGGCGCACAGGTGCACAGAGCGTGATGCTGTGGTGCCTAGATCCTCTGTGATAGAGCAACTTAATGGTTTCTTGTACAAAGCCTGGAGAATGAAACGCACTGTGCATGATGTTATGGTGGGACTGAATTGGAACGCATGCTGCGTGTCAGCAGCAGCATGTATTCCTTAAAGCAAACAAATCGCTTCACAAAAAAGGGGAATGCAAATAATTGTACATAATTAATAATACATTTACTACAGTATATACAGTTTGTAATATCCTTCAGTATTACACTAATTTGCATATTAAAAGTTGTTAAATAAACACTCCAAATCAGCTTTACAATATTTTTACAATCACAAATCATATATATACAGATATTAACACGTTCCAACGGAGACGTTCACCCATCCGGGACCAGATGTAGGTGACATCACTCACAATGAGATGGCATGCATATATTTTAAGAAAAACTTCTTGCTTGATTGTTTTATTCTAAAAGACGGAAAAATATAATTAGTGACAGAAAAACAGAACAAACAAAAATCCTCACAGGAACCACTTGAGCTCGAAATCCTTGTTTAATCCCGAAGGGACAAGGGTTTTGAGTCCATGTATAAATTTCATCTCCTCCTTTGCCAGCATTTTTGCCGTATTACCATGTCTCCCATTTTCCTTTATAACCTTCAATCCCAGGAATAATCTTATAAAACAGCTGGAGCAATTATGTATTAATTTAAAGTGAGAGGATAATGCATGCGTTTCGAAACCGTTTTAAATGTTTTTCAAGTGTTCACTGACTCGTACCTTCAGTGGTCGTGAAGTCCTTCCTATGTAATATTTTTCACAACTGCATTGTATGGCATAAATTACATTTTTTGTGTGGCACGTTATGATGTCTTTTATCACGACCTCTTGTCCATTTATATTAATATTATTATATTTTGTTATTCCATTGGATTTAATGCTTCTACAACTCAGGCAGCACCCACACCTGTGGAAACCCTGTCGTTTTTTTCACCTGTCATGTACGCACTGGACACTAACTTTGACTTTAAATTTGGGGCCTTCCTATAAATGTGTATTGGGGGGGCGTGGCCTGGCCGGGACCGAGGGAAGATGCTCACCTCACAGCGCTCCCACAAAATCAACCCTCTGCCACCCCAAAATCACCCTCAACACCCGCCAAACAGCCCCTACCCTGTCTTAACAACCCGCTGACCTCCTCCAGCGCCTGGGGTAGCAGCTGCGGAGCCGGGGGACGGAGATCCACGTCCCTGCAGGTTGCGGCCTACTGCCGGCACCAAGCCGGGACCTCGATTTCTGCTGGAGCCCGGGCGTGGGGCACCCGTTCCCGGACCACCGGACAGCCATCCCAAGGGCCACAGACGGATCATCTGGTGTTGCCAACGCTGCCCAGACCTCCAGGTGACCTTCCCCTTGCTAGGGGACCTGCCCAGGGGAGTTTATTCAGCCACTTCACAGCGCATTAACCAGGCCTGACAGGCCGCGGCGGCCATCTTGGTAGAGGCAATCCCAGCAAAATCTGATTGTGCTACACAGAAGCATCCCCCAGGCTCCCTAACCCTAGCAACACTAACTATTACTCCCATCCTGTCCCCTGCTACCTGGGGTTGCCCTGGGACGGTACTTTTCTACCAATAAAGGCGTACACACAGTGTATGTAATATACCTGCTCTATTGTCTGTCCCCCAGACATTCCATCACAGTACACCAATCCTACCTCTCCGGTACCCAACCCTACTGTGCATTTTACTGGGACCTTTCCCTCCGATCCAAAGATTCTCTGAAACGCCTCTAGCAACATAACCTCATATAAAAGACCCCTACTAGTGGCACCACTATGTAATCATGACCTATCCCTAATGCCAGGCCCATGATATAGGGGAATGTGACCTCCGTCTACACACCGCCTAATGGTCCTACCTAACGAGATGACCCAGTCTGGAAATTTCACACACATCTAATGGGCAGAGGCAGGAAGAGTACACAGGGTAAAGACTCCCGCTCGACACCTAACGCCTCACAAACCAATCTTCGGTCCTATCTTTCCACCTCTCAAGTCACAGACCGGCTATCTGCTTCCCCCACTGAAACAACCTTGGCTGATCCTCCCGAGATGGCCCAAGCTCCTCCCGCTAAAGATCTCCAAGCTCAAATGTCGCAACTAAGAAGCGAAATTGGAGAAGTATTATCACATGTTCGAACGCTCCCTTCCAAACAAGACCTACAAGCGCTTGAATCCCACCTCCAAGATTCGTTCCAATCTCAGATTGCTACAGTACAAGCCGATGTCACCCTTATGGGGACAAGAATTGCTTCTTTGGAGAAGGAAAGAGAAAATGATTCCGACCAACTCACTTCTATTAAGGAGGCACTTTCACAACAGGCCGCTGACCTGAAAACGATGCAAGAGAGACTGGAAGATTTGGACAATCGAGGGCGTAGAAATAATGTCAGAGTGAGAGGTCTTCCGGAATCTGTTCCTCCATCTGGAATCATAGATGCCCTCAACAAGATATTTGGAGAAATACTGGGTCTAGACCCCGAAACACCTATTGAATTTGACCGAGCCCACAGAGCCCTCAAACCTAAGGGCCCAGCATCTGACTCCCCAAGGGATGTGATATGCCGTTTTCACTATTTTTCCCAAAAAGAAGAACTACTTCAAAAAGTACGCCAACTGGAGGCGGTCGAGTTCAATGGAACTCGAGTGCAGATTTATCAAGATCTCTCGTGGCGTACACTTCAACAAAGAAGATTGCTAAAACCTCTAACAGATGCTCTACGAAAATCAAATATCAAATATAGGTGGGGCTTTCCGTTTTCTCTTCAAGTCACAAATGCCGGCAACCTACTGTCTCTGCGCTCTCCTGCTGACCTGCCAAACTTCTGCTCCAGTCTGGGCCTAGACAACATCTCTCTCCCTGATTGGCAAGCCTTCCACCTGCCGAATGCTCTTCCTTCCAACACTTCCAAAAGAGGGAGATGGCATCAAGTCAACTACTCGAAAAAATCCAGAGGATCATCATCATCTCCTCAAACACAAGATCCTACTTGACGGGACAGTGGGTGGTAATTATTATTGCTAAAAATTGGCACTTCCTGTGCGCACATAACTATTTGCCTCTACTACCCATTTAGATACTACTTGTTATTTTTATAGTGCACTCATCCTACTTAAATGTGACTGTTATATATCTGTGTGTACGTGTATATGCGTATATGTATATACATTTCTTTCTTTTTTTTCTTGCTAGGATCTGTTCCTTTTCCCTTCCTTTTTTTTGCTTAGGTAGGAACCAGTTGATTGTCCTCTTTTCCACCATCATCTGAGACCCTCCAGGTGGCTTGGCGGAGTCACGGCCCCCTAGTTTCCCCCTACCGCTAAATGTTTTCCTTCCGTGACATGGAAGCCATTATGGCCCTCCTTATGTCCGGATGCGGTTATGTGTTTGTAGTTTTTACCAGATGTTTATGGTTAAGCTATACTTCTCTCTCCTATTCTGATGTCTTGTCCTTCCTCCTCTTTCCCCTTCTCTCTCCCCCCACTCCCATCCCGCTCTATCTCCCTTCCCTCTTACCCTTCCACGTCTATCTTTCTGATCCGACTCTCTTTTATGCGACCAGATGGCAGTAAATTTACGTATTATATCTATTAATGCAAGGGGCCTCAATATCCCTGAAAAAAGAACCCAGGCTCTTCATTCCTTTCATAGGGAAAGAGCAGACATAGTCCTAGTTCAGGAGACCCACTTTCGCCAGGCCGAATCAACCCCCCGTCTCAGTAATCACTACTTCCCCACTACGTACTATTGCAACTACCCACACTCTAAATCCAAAGGTGTTGCAATTTTATTTGCTAAACACGTACCAGTTTCTGATGTACAAGTACATATATTGGAGGAGGGAAGATGCCTGTTACTTCTTTGCTCTGTCTATAATACAATGTTTACGATTGTCAATGTATATGCCCCGAACCAGGGTCAGGCGGCCTTTCTTGGGAGGGTCTTAGACACAATTAGTTCGCTTAAGCAGGGGATCTTAGTGATAGGAGGTGACTTCAACTGGGCCTTAGACCCCCTCCAGGATGTTACCCCGCCCCCAACCACCACTTTGGGTTCCCGATCTAAGGGGATAAGACGCTTGCTCCACACTCACCAGCTGTCCAATGTTTGGCGAATAGGCCACCCCACCGACCGAGACTATACATATTACTCGGTTACACATAAATCTTACTCCAGATTAGATTACTTCCTTCTAGGCCATAGCCATCTACATATGGTCCAAGACACTTCCATCGGCCCCATCACCTGGTCCGACCATGCCCCCGTTCTCCTAGATATCTCTTTAGGGACCACGACTCCAAAACACCACACTTGGCGATTCAACGAGTCTTTCCTCTCTGATTCCTTTTGCAAATCTCAATTGGAAGACACGCTAGATCTGTATATAGATCACAATGTAACCCCTGACGTCTCTGCTTTGACGATCTGGGAGACCCATAAGTGCGTTATACGTGGGAAATGTATCCAACTGGGATCGTTCCTGATAAAACAAAGGCAGGGCCAGATTGATGACCTCCTCCAAAAAATTAAACTCTTAGAATCCACACATAAAGCCTCCCTTTCCTCCGCTGCATTTATGGAACTCACTGCCGCCAGATCAGCTCTTAATAAATTACTATTGGTCAAAGTAAAACTGACGTACAGAAAATGTCGCAATCGATTTTATCGCTGGGGGAACAAGCCAGGTAAAATGCTTGCAAGAGCACTACGCACCCAGAGAGCCCTTTCCTTCATCTCATCCATTAAGGATACTCAAGGGCGAACAGTACATGACACAGAGTCAATTGCATCGACATTCTGCGCTTATTACTCCTCCTTATATAACTTGCCTGCATCAACAGCCTTCGAGAACGTTAAGGAAAAACAAAGCCATATAGAATCATACCTAACAAAAATTGGGTTCCCTGTATTGACAGATGAGATCAGAGATAATCTCGAGAGGCCATTCTCTGCCACAGAGTTGGAAGAGGCGATTAAAACTTCCCCCTCTGGAAAAAGTCCAGGCCCAGATGGGTTTTCCATCTCATATTACAAAGCTTTTAAAGACAAATTAATCCCCCTATACTCTTACGGGCCTGCAACACAGTCTCAAACGACCACCCTTTCTCATCCCAATCCCTAGAGGCACACATCACGGTCATCCCGAAGGGTGATAAGGATCCTTCATTATGCCCTAGTTATCGCCCTATCTCCCTTCTTAATATCGATGTGAAGCTTTATGCAAAACTTCTAGCAAATAGACTAAAGCACTTCTTGCCATCCATTATTCACAGTGACCAGGTGGGATTCGTTCCCGGTCGTGAGGCCAAAGATAACACCTCGAAGATAATTAGTCTGATACACCATCTCTCCTCTACTGATACCTCCGGAATTCTCCTATCTACAGATGCCGAGAAGGCGTTTGACAGAGTTGACTGGGGTTTTATGAAGAGTGTACTTAAGCACCTGGGACTAGGTCCAATATGCCTACAGTGCATCTTAGCACTATACACCTCCCCTTCTGCTAGAGTAAGGATTAACGGCTCGCTATCAGACTCATTTACTATTAATAATGGTACTCGACAAGGATGCCCACTGTCCCCCTTAATTTTTATTTTATGTATAGAGGCTCTGGCCAGGGCAATTAGGTTGAACACGAATATAAGTGGGATCTCTCTCTCTGGGCACGAATATAAACTTGCATTGTTCGCGGACGATCTTCTTGCCACAATTATGAACCCTGTAATCTCCCTCCCCAGCCTGATGGAAGAGTTTAGATCCTTTAGCGACCTATCCAACTTCAAAATAAACTTTAGTAAATCGGTGGCCTTGAACATCTCTGCCCCACCTGCTGTTATGCTAGGACTCAAGTCCGCATTCCCCTTTGCCTAGCATACTTCTCATCTTAAATATTTAGGGGTTACTCTCTCCAGCGACCTCTCGAGAATATTTGACCTCAATTTCACCCCCCTCCTTATCAAACTACGATCAGATCTTAAGGCCTGGAAATCAAAACCGTTTTCCTGGTTCGGCAGAATAGGCATAATTAAAATGAACTCCCTCCCTAAAATTCTCTATCTTCTCCAGACCCTGCCAATTAAAATCCCCCCCAAATGGTTCAGAGATGTTCAGACCTCGATTAGAGACTTTATATGGGGTGGTAAGAGACCCCGATTGAAATTATCCCTATTACAGAGACAGAAAAAGGCAGGCGGTGTCCGTCTTCCAAATGTCCGTGGGTACTACCAGGCCTGCATGCTGAGTAGAATACTAGATTGGTCCAGATTGCACACCGTTAAACAATGGGTTCAAATTGAAAACCACTCATTACCCTTCCCCATTAATGTTATCCCATGGCTCCTTCACCTCCCCAGCTCATCTCACCCCACTATAGGCCCAACCCTGACATGCTGGAAGGCAGTTCGTAATTCTCCGTCTATCTCCTCACTCTCATCCCCTTACATGGCTTTCCTATATGATAAACGCTTCCCCCCGAGTTTAGAGCCTAATACATTTAGGCCGTGGTTTAGAGCAGGTCTTTTCCGCATGGGACAGCTGGTGAGTGGAGGGGGGGTGATTTCTTTTGAGGACTTGCGCAGAAAATGGAATTTACCGGCAAGTGATTTTTGGCGTTACCTACAAGCCCGCCATTTTATGTCGTCATTAGATCCCATTGCCTCTCGGTCCCCCACTTTAACTTCCTTTGAACACTTGTGCTCGTCTGCAGAGACACCTTCCCGCCCTATATCCAAGATCTATAACCTCCTCTTAGAAGACGCTAGTCATGATCTCCCCTGCTTCTCTAAAAGGTGGAATGAGGACCTGAAGACTGACCTAACAGATGCCAAATGGGAAAAAATCCTCCAACTTTCCCACGCTTGTTCCCCCAGCATACTGGTAGTAGAAACACAATATAAATTACTGTCGCGGTGGTACAGATGTCCAGATACTATATCTAAGATGGGACTAGGTATACCCAATATTTGTTGGCGCTGTTCCTTGGGCCCCGGAAACCCCCTCCATATTTGGTGGGACTGTCCCTCAATACAACCGTACTGGAACAGTGTAATCTCTATGTCCACAAAGATACTGGGTGAAGCGGTTCCTTCAAGCCCCCTGTTCTGGCTGTTCCACTATTCGTCTGGTTCTATCCCAAGATATAAAAAATCCCTTTTATGCCGTTTAAACAACGCAGCAAAGGCAGTTATTCCGGTACGTTGGAGATCCTCCTCTCCCCCAACAACCAAAGAGTGGTTCCATAGAATAGATATGTATATGGATATGGAGGATATCGTGTCTTCTGCTGCAGATGAATACGACTCCTTCAGAGATACCTGGGCTATGTGGCTAACCTTTAAAGACTCTCCCTCATACGGGACGGCACTAGAGTCTATCCCCTCCACACTGCCTTAGCTATACTCTGTTTAAGTTACTATGTCCCCAGGTTCTGGCACATCTACACCCAAAACAAAATATATGTATATTATCTTCTCTGTATGTGATTTAATTGTACTTGCTGATATGTATCGGATCTGCCCCCCCCCCTCCTATCTAACCCTTACCTTCACTCACTAATTCCCTCTCTCCCCCTTCGTTTCTATATGTCCCCCCTCCTGCGATACTCTGTTACACTACATGATGTTGTTGATGGTATCATCTTGCTGTACCGCAACTTTGTTTACTATGCTTAATTAACTTTCAATAAACATATTTTGCTCTAAATGTGTATTGGTTTCTCAGGGAGTGCTGGTCCCAAAATTGGGTCCATCTTCCTTAAAAATCTGTGTTCTGGACTCATTTATACCCTGGAGGATATGGATATCTAGAAGGGGAAGTACTTTTCCTCCATTTTCAGCACATTTTTTCATATTTTCACCATTTTGTTTATTATGGCGCTTTGAACTTTCGGGTGACTCATAACCCCTTTTTTCCATTTCGCTTGGGGCTGCAGGTGTCCGTTGAGTCCCCTGATCATTCAAAGCTGCTAAAGCGCAAACCTTCAGTCACATATACTTTCTTCACTCCCTTATTCAGATCTGATCGCAGTACAAATTTGTTCTCAATATGGGCAAAGCCATGTGCACTGCAGGTGGGGCAGATGTAACATGGCAGAGAGTTAGATTTATGTGAGTTATTTTGTTTCTGTGCAGGCTGCATTATTTTTACACTGCAATTTAGATTTCAGTTTCAACACACCCTACCCAAATTGAACTCTCTCTGCACATGTTACATCTGCCCCACCAGCAGTGCATGTGGTTTTGCCCATTTTGAGAACAAATTTGTACTGCGATCAGATCTGAATAAGGGCCATCGCCAAAATTGTAAGGAAGGTTAGCCAAAATCGCCCAGTGTTACGAGGGCTTGCGATTCCGATGTGCGTTCGGTATTGCAACTAAAAAACAGAGGCCTCATTCTGATCTGCTCGGTAAGATATGAAGCTCGCAGCTTACCGAGCAGTTGCTGTGCCGCACCGCCGTATCCCCTCACAACTATGCAAGGGGATGTGTTATGAACACACCTCCCCTCACACGTGCCCACTGCTGGAGAAATCCTTTGATGGACCTGACCATTGAATGATTTCTCCAGGACTCACAAATATAAGTCAGTGGGAATGCCCAGCATTTGTAAGGGAACACTGGGCCTTCTCATGTCGGAGTGCTGCCACCACACCCGCCTCTGTGTGAGCATCACGGTACAGAAGCCCTGCACAGAGCACAACCATCTGTCCCCCGTGCAAATGCATATGGGACCGAAAGTATCAGAATGAGGACCAGAGTGTCCAGCACAGTCTATTACTATCATATCCCAGGAGCCCGGGAGGGCCATGCTGCACCTTCCCTCCACCACCGGTGTTTGTTACCGGTTGGCTGATGCCATGGCCAATTAAAATGCCGCACCGGCTGGTGAGCCAATAAAGGGATTTTTGTAAGAACTTACCGTTCGAATCCCTTTCTCTGATATGGTCCTGGTGACACAGCTCAACACTGGGATGTAGGAGGGTCCGAAGGAGCCAGGCACCTATCCTAAAGCTTTAGAGGTTAGGCTCCTCCCCTACTGCATCCCGGACTTCAGTTCAATCTTTCAAAGCCACTGGAATACATTAACTCAATACAAACGCCTGCACATATTATATGCACATTTTCCAAAAATAACTTTTAACCATATAACATGAAACATCATGAACCTGGCATACTTACTGAGCGTAAGGGAAGGATCGCTGTGTCACCAGGACCATATCAGAGAAAGGGATTCGAACGGTAAGTTCTTACAAAAATCCCTTTTTCTCTTTCAATGGTCCTGGTGACACAGCTCAACACTGGGACGTTCCAGAGCCGGTCCTTTGGGTGAGTACGCTCAGGTCTGCAGCTCTCATTACTGCTCGCCCGAATGATGCGTCCTCCGACGCGAACTCATGGAACCTATAGAATTTGGCAAAGGTATGAACAGATGACCAAGTTGCAGCCCTGCAAACCTGCTCAGCTGTTGCCCCATGTCGAACCGCCCAAGAGGTGGCAACCGACCTGGTGGTATGCGCATTAATCCTGGCCGGTACAGGCCTACCAACTTTAGTATATGCAAACGCTATAACAGAGCGCAACCACCTAGCAATGGTCTGCTTAGAAGCAGGCCAACCAATTTTGTGTATGTCATACAAAACTAGCAAAGTATCAGTCTTTCTGACACTCTTAACTCTGTCCACATAAATGCGCAAGGCGCGCACAACATCCAAATTTCTCAATCTGTCCCTTTTCCTCGAACCCTCTGGGGGTTGGAACACAGGCAGAACTATCTCCTGATTTAGATGGAAAGCAGAGACTACTTTCGGTAAAAATTGGGGTACCGTCCGAAGGACAGCCCTATCATCGTGAAATATAAGGAAGGGAGACTTGCATGATAATGCTCCCAACTCCGATACTCTCTTTGCTGACGCCACTGCCAACAAAAATACCAGTTTCCACGTAAGGAATTTAAGGTCAGCCGACCTTAATGGTTCAAAAGGCGCCTTTTGAAGGCACTCCAACACCAGAGATAAATCCCATGGTGCTACTGGTTGTTTGTAGGGAGGTTTCAACCGAGACACCCCCTGCAGGAAGGTCTGTTTTTCCGGTAATAATGCAATCCTTCTTTGGAAGTAAATAGACAAGGCCGAGATCTGTACTTTTAGTGATTGAAGGCTTAACCCGGAGGAAAAGCCATCCTGCAAAAATTCCAACATTTTTGCCAATCTAAAGCGTGATGTGTGTGACTTCTGTCTTTCACACCATCGAATATAGGTCTTCCAGACCCTATAATAATTCGCTGAAGACACTGACTTTCTGGCTTTTATCATTGTGTTAACCACCGCCTCTGAGAATCCTTTATTCCTCAAAATGGCGGTTTCAACAGCCAGGCTGAATCCAGATGGTTGAATGGTCCTTGTTTTAGCAGGTCTGACCTCAGAGGTAGACGCCACGAGTCCACAGACAATCTCTGAAGCCTCGAGTACCAGGACCTCCTTGGCCAATCTGGGGCCACTAAGATCACTGGGCTTGCCTGGGCCTGTATCTTTTTCAACACCCTTGCCAGCATTGGAAATGGTGGAAAGACATAAAGGAGATTCCCCTCCCAGGGGATAGTCATGGCATCCACTGATTCTGCCAGTGGGTCCCTCGTTCTGGCATAAAACCTGGGTACCTGATGGTTGAACCTGGATGCCATCAGGTCCACATCCGGGGTTCCCCACCTCCGTGTAATCTGGTGAAACACCTGTGAGTTCAGGCTCCATTCCCCTTCCATCAGCTCCTCCCTGCTCAGGAAGTCGGCCTCTATATTCTCCACTCCTGGTATGAATATAGCTGATAATGCTGGAACATTCTGTTCCGCCCACAAGAGGATTCTGGACCCCTCCCACATAACCAGTTTGCTGCGTGTGCCTCCCTGGTGATTCAGATACGCCACAGCTGTGAGGTTGTCATCCTAAATCCTTAAAGGGAGCCTCTGTAACCTGTCTCCCGCCAGAGAAATCACTTTCCACACAGCTCTCAGTTCCAAGATGCTGATCGGTAAGGCAGACTCCTCTGGAGTCCACAAGCCCTGCAGACGCAAGTCCAAGACTACTGCCCCCCAGCCCCTGAGACTGGCGTTGGTAGTGACTACCAGTCAGCTCCAGGACTGCAGGGACCGACCCCACTGAAGGGAATCCACCTCTGTCCACCATTTCAGGGAGGATCGAGTTTCCGAAGACAGCACTATCTGTTCTGACTTCATGGTCTGCGTGTTTCCTGACCAAGTCGTCAAAATGTTCCACTGGAACACCCGAGAGTGGAACCTGGCAAACTGCAACGTCTCGAAAGACGCCACCATCTTCCCCAGCAACTTGAGGCACCTCCATACTGATGTGCTCCGAGAGCCGAGAATCTCCTGGACCAAGGCAGCCAGATCCCTGGCCTTTGCCTCTGGTAAAAATACCCGATGTAAGTGGGTATCCAGAACCACTCCCAGGAATTGGAGTCTCTGTGACGGCACCAACTGAGACATTTGCAAGTTTAAAAGCCAGCCGTGAGCCTGCAAAAAACTGATGGATTCTGCCAAATGACTCTGCAACATGTCTGCTGACTCCGCTTTGAACAGCAGGTTGTCCAAATATGGTATCACCGTGATTCCCCTCAGCCGAAGCACAGCCACCATTACAGACATTATTTTGGTGAATACCCTTGGTGCTGTGGCCAGTCCAAAGGGCAACGCCTGGAATTGCAAGTGCAGGTCTCCTATCGCAAACCTCAACAGAGCCTGATGTTCTGGGTGTATAGGGACATGAAGGAACGCGTCCTGGACATCCATGGATGCCAAAAATTCTCCCTGGTCCAGGCTTAGTAGCACTGACCGTGCGTTGAGACTCCATTTTGAAATGGTCTACCCACAAATGGACATTCAGAGACTTTAAATTCAGAATTGGTCTGAAAGACCCGTCTGGTTTGGGCACCAGAAACAGAGTGGAATAAAAGCCTCTTTTCCACTCCGCTCTGGGAACCGGGATAACCACCCCCTTCTCTAACAGAGAGTGAGCCGCTCCCAAGAGGGCTATACGGAGCCGAGCCTCCTTTGGTAGTGTTGTGGGAATACATCTTCTCGGAGGAAGACCTTTGAAGGGAATTCTGTAACCCTGGGCTATAATGGAAAAAATGGGGTTTTAAAACCACTTTGCGCTGCTAGTGGATATATTGTGTAGAAATACCACCGGACAGAATGATACTGGACACACTGTTCAATATATGAATTGTTTATAGAAAAAAATATATCAGAAATACATAAAATACACCAACAATTTGTACAATAATATACAGTAATAAAAATACCTATATGGCCATATATGGGTCACGTTTGCAAACTTTAAAAATGAAAACTCCGGAGTACATTGATATTAAGGATTAGTTGCAGTCATTGGTGGCAGTTGAATGCATAAGCAGGAGGGGGAGGGAGAGGGGTGGAAAGGGATTGAGGCAAATAAGCCAGCAGCACAGTCAGATGTAGCTCAGTCAGATAAAGCTCAAATAGCGGGTTAGTATGAATAAGTATGATGTCATAAATGACACTGATAGCAGGTAATGAATATCTCACCCTCCGTAGATGGAATTAAGGGGGTGTATATGGCGGGGAGCTTCCGATGGTTGCAGGCTCAACCCGGCCACAATGTCGAGATGGAGTGGGGAGCTATAAGGTTGGTGGAGCTCTACCCGGAGTCCAATGACTGACGGAGGTATCACGGTGTGAGCGGCTGGAGTAGGAGCCGAATGGCGGGAGGAAGACCTCGACCGCTAACTTGTAGTCACTCGCTGCTGCCAGATGACGGTGGATCAGATGTTTTCACAGACCGCGGCAGACCAGCTCGTGTAGTAGGCGATGGGGAAGGGAAACACGGAGGTTTGCAGACGTGACGTGACCAGTGACGTTGGCGCGTTTCGTCTCAAGGGGCGGAGACTTTTTTCCGGAGTTTTCATTTTTAAAGTTTGCAAACGTGACCCATATATGGCCATATAGGTATTTTTATTACTGTATATTATTGTACAAATTGTTGGTGTATTTTATGTATTTCTGATATATTTTTTCTATAAACAATTCATATATTGAACAGTGTGTCCAGTATCATTCTGTCCGGTGGTATTTCTACACAATATATCCACTAGCAGCGCAAAGTGGTTTTAAAACCCCATTTTTTCTGTCTTGCATCTTCATATGAGCTCTAGTGAACTCATATAAAACCATCTGCAGCAGCAGTGGATTAGTAACATTAAACCATATATATATGGTGAATACACATTAGCTTGTATGTACCATATTTAATACTTTTTTCAACAGCGCCAGAATAACTGTGCAATACGGGTTGGCCCTGCCCACTCATATTTGCACCCCCCCCCCCCCACCCTGGGCTATAATGTCTAATACTCAGGAATCCTGGTCTAGCAATGTCCATGCGTCCCTGAACTGTGACAGACGCCCCTCCACCCTGACCACCGCCGGGCAAATCCCCTGGCAGTCATGCGGAGGGTTTGTCCTCTCCTTTGGTGTTAGGTTTCTTATGAAAGGAACCAAATTTTGACTTTGGGGCTTTACCCCTGGAGGACTGAAACTTTCCCCTAAATGACTGTCCTCGAAAGGGAGGGCTGAAAGGACGGCCTAAAAGCAGAAAATCTTGACGTCTGCTTGGCTGCGGGGGCAGGCAGGAACGTACTCTTGCCACCTGTGGACTGCTTAATAATCTCTTCCAGCTCAGAGCCAAATAACAGCTTTCCTTTAAAAGCTAATGCTTCTAAGGCCTTCTTAGACTCATTATCTGCCTCCCAAGCCTTAAGCCAGAGCACTCTCCTGGCATTGATAGACACTGTGGAAACTCTAGTAGCCATTTTGAGAGCCTCCTCCTCAGCTTCTAGCACATACTCTGTGGCTGCTTTAAGCTTCTCCGCAAGCAGCAACACACAAGGGTCAGCATGTAAAATCGTGCACAAATCATTTGCCCACTCAATCATGGCCTTAGAGACCCAGGCTGAAGCAATCAGGGGACGTAGGGTGTATCCCACCCCTTCAAATATAGCTTTGAGGTTACCCTCCAGCTTTTTGTCCACAGGATCCTTAAAAGCTGCCCCCCCCTTGCACTGGTAATACAGTACGTGCCACAGAAGCATCAACCACTGGAACTTTTTCCCAAAGCTCCGCATGAGACTCAGGCATGGGGTACAGACTTAAGAATCTCTTAGGCATCTGCAGCCTTTTATCGGGCGCTTTCCAAGCCCCTTCCAACAAATCCTGTAAACCTTCATCTGAAGGGAAGGTAACAGCTTCCTTACGCTGCCGTTTAAATACACCTTTAGCAGGAGTCTTATCCTCCACAGACAATTTTAAAGCCTGTTTAACAGCAGTAATCAAATCCTACACCACTGCGGCTGAGGAATCCTCATAATCATCACCCTGCTCCCAGGGAATGTCTGCATATGCTCCCTCCTCTTCATCCACCATTAAAGGCACCGAGTAAGACCTTTTAGGGGTCCCCACAGCATCAACATCAATCTTGTCTAGCAAGTCACTAAACCTGTTGATCCCCTTTGCAGTATCCTGCATCACCTGTAGGAAAGCAGGGTCTGCCTGGGTCAGAGGCAAGGAGCCAGAGGACTGCTGAGATGATGGCATAGATCTCTTAGAATCTACCAAGACATCACTCTGTCCAGCAATTGCACTAAAGCGTTAACAGACCTTCCCAGGGCACTAGCCCACGCGGGTTCAATTTGCTCTACCCTCTGGGGTTCACTCCCCATGGGTCTCACAGCAGCGCAAGCAATACACAAACCCCCCTTGGCCATCTGCTCAGGTACAAATTTTTGTGTACATACATTACAAGCGCTCAATGCATTAAGGGCTCCCTCCCCCAAAACCACAGCTTGTTGCTCAGACATGATGTAAAGTAACCACACAGTGCATTCAATGTACAACAGCGTTTATACAGAGTCAATGCACCCAGCCACTTATCTGTCTGTCAGTTTCAAATGCGGGGAAACGATGCCCAGGAAATCCAAACACTCTGTCAGGATCTGTCAGCCAGCTCAGCTCCGCTGCAAGCGTTCCGAATGGCGCCAAAACAGAGTGAGGGAAGAGACCAAGTCCCTGCTGCTGCGGGGTCCATGACTTTTGGCGCCAACCACCCCCAGACAGCCGCTCCCTTAGTAGGATCTCCTAGTTCCAGTATCTCCCCCTCGGCTGGGGACTACTTGGAACATGCCTGTAACACACTGCTGTCCTCTCATAATAGGAGCTCAGTGTGTAAGCTCCGCAGAAAATGGCCACCGCCATCATGGAGCGCCTGTCCCCCATGATCCCCACCTAGCGTGAAGCCGGTTTCAGAGCGCTCCGGAGCCCAGGCAGCTTCTTAAAAGAAGCTGTAAGCGCTGCACAGGGAGGCCAGACAGCGTCTCCCCTGTGCACAGCGAGCTGACAGGACGCGCTTCTGTCAGCTCCTGCTGCGCTAGCAGTGTGAGGATTCACTAATGAGAATCCTCACACTGTGCCTACCTAGCTAGAGTTAAAAGTTAATAAAATAATAAAAAACCCTAACTACTCTAATTCTTCGGCTGCTCCCGCAGCCCTTTAGAATAGCACCCACTCCAGTGGGCACCTAACACGAACTGAAGAGTCCGGGATGCAGTAGGGGAGGAGCCTACCCTCTAAAGCTTTAGGATAGGTGCCTGGCTCCTTCGGACCCTCCTACATCCCAGTGTTGAGCTGTGTCACCAGGACCATTGAAAGAGAAAAGAGCTTGTGTACCGGCAGCTGCTCTGATTGGCTAACGCAGAGATGGGGAACCTTCGGCACTCCAGATGTTGTTGAACTATACATCCCAGCATGCCCTGTAACAGTTTTAGCATTACCAAATAGCAAAAGAGTAGAAGGGCATGCTGGGATGTGTAGTTCAACAACAGCTGGAGGGCCAAAGGTTCCCCATTACTGGGCTAATGGTAAACAAGCTCTGAGTCGCTCAAAAGCCAGTGTAGCATTTTAACTGGCGGCTGGCATTCTGCATTGAAAAAATAGGCAGCACAGCAGAGAGAGTTGAGGAGGGTGGGGGGGTGTTTGCTGGACCTTCCAGAGCCCAGGGCCCTGGACAACAGTACCCACAACCCGCCTCTGCAGTATGTTACAGAGCTCAGTAAAGCATCAGCTGAACAGCTGTATATTACAGAGCTCAGTACCGGCACCAGCAGAACAGATGTATATTGCAGAGCTCAGTACTGGCACAAGCAGACCAGCTGTATATTGCAGAGCTCAGTACCAGCAGAACAGCTGTATATTACAGAGCTCAGTACTGGCACCAGCAGAACAGCTGAATATTACAGAGCTCAGTACCGGCACCAGCAGAACAGCTGTATATTACAGAGCTCAGTACCGGCACCAGCAGAACAGCTGTATATTACAGAGCATTGTATTGGCACCAGCAGAACAGCTGTATATTACAGAGCTCAGTACTGGCACCAGCAGAACAGCTGTATATCACAGGGCTCATTACTGGCACCAACAGAACAGCTGTATATTACACAGCTCAGTACCGGCACCAGTAGAACAGCTGTATATTAAAGAGCTCAGTACTGGCACCAGCAGTACAGCTGTATATTACAGAGCTCAGTACCGGCATCAGTAGAACAGCTGTATATTACAGAGCTCAGCACCAGCACCAGCATAACAGCTGTATATTACAGAGCTCAGTACCAGCATCATCAGTACAGCTGTATATTACAGAGCTCAGTACCGGCACCAGTAGAACAGCTGTATATTACAGCGCTCAGTACCAGCACCAGCAGAACAGCTGTATATTAGAGAGTTTAGTACCGGCACCAGCAGAACAGCTGTATATTACAGAGCTCAGTACTGCCACCAGCAGACCAGCTGTATATTATAGAGCTAAGTACCGGCACCAGCAGAACAGCTGTATATTACACAGCTCAGTACCGACATCACCAGAACAGATGTATATTACACAGATTAGTACCAGCGTGAGCAGAACAGCTGTATATTATAAGAGCTCAGTACCGGCACCCACCAGCAGAACAGCTGTATATTACAGAGCTCAGTACCGCACCCGCAGAACAGCTGTACATTACAGAGCTCAGTACCGGAACCAGCAGTACAGCTATATATATTACAGAGCTCAGTAGAGGCACCAGCAGAACAGCTGTATATTACAGAGCTCAGTACAGGTACGAGCAGAACAGCTGTATAATATGGAGCTCCATACTGGCACCAGTTCCAGCAGCAGAACAGCTGTATATTACCAAGCTCAGTACTGGCACAAGCAGAACAGCTGTATATTACAGGGCTCAGTACCATCACCAGCAGAAGAGCTGTATATTACAGAGCTCAATACCGCTACCAGTACCGGCACCAGCAGTACAGCTGTATATTATAGAGCTCAGTACCGGCACCAGCAGGACAGCTGTATATTACAGAGCTCAGTACTGGCACCAGCAGTACAGCTGTATATTACAGAGCTCAGTACCGGCACCAGCAGGACAGCTGTATATTACATAGCTCAGTACTGGCACCAGCAGTACAGCTGTATATTACAGAGCTCAGTACCGGCCGCAGAACAGCCGTATATTACAGAGCTCAGTACCAGCAGCAGCAGAACAGATGAATATTGCAGAGTAACAAAATGATAGAATAATGACCGCGCTCCAGATACTGCAGCCCCAGTTTCACCCCAAGACTCCTGAGATCTTGAACAAAATATAGCAAACACAATGGGCAATCTTAGGCGCTGTATCTTCCGGTTTCTTTCTTTTCGCAGTATATTCAATCTCTGCGTCCTGATGTTCAGGATAGGACACTGTCAACTGACCTGTAATCAGTGCCCTATATGCACATCAGGGTTTCTTTGATTTTCACAAGATATCTGCAGGCCATCAATTCCACACTCCCACACTCTGACTACTAATAGGATAGAACTCACCAAGGGTCAAAGCCCTATGTTCATCAAAAGGTTTCTTTTGGAACAGGTTCCGTGCACCCCAGGAATCACCGATGTCCAATCCAGTTGGTAAAGTTATACACTTTATTGCATGCACCAACACTCCAATAAAATACGCTAAAAAGTCCAAAAATGGGGGAATACTCCTGGCTCTTTGCAAGTTTAAATAGGTTGCTCTCCTATCCGGATAGAGAGTTTCCCACAGCCGAAGATGACAAACAGCAAAACTGTGCAGAAGCACTCCAGGTGATCCACCTCCTCCCACCAACGCGCTTCAGGCTATTACTAGCCCTTTTTCAAGAAACCTTTTGATGAACATAGGGCTTTGACCCTTGGTGAGTTCTATCCTATTAGTAGTCAGAGTGTGGGAGTGTGGAATTGATGGCCTGCAGATATCTTTTGAAAATCAAAGAAACCCTGATGTGCATATAGGGCACTGATTACAGGTCAGTTGACAGTGTACTATCCTGAACATCAGGACGCAGATATTGAATATACTGCGAAAAGAAAGAAACAGGAAGATACAGCGCCTAATATTGCCCATTGTGTATATTGCAGAGCTCAGTACCGGCACCAGCAGAACAGCTGTATATTACAGAGCTCAGTACCGGCACCAGCAGGACAGCTGTATATTACAGAGCTCACTACCAGCAGCCCCATCACCACTGTTTGTAGTTTTACTGCAGCTCTAGGTCCTAATAGAGAACCTGTCCCAGGAAGAAAGTGCCCCTAAGACCACTCCTGACTCTAACAGGACTAATTTATATAAACCCAGTCCTTGAAGAGGTCCTGCAGAGGTGGTGGAACTTTCTTCACCCACCTCTATCCCTCACCTCTCTCCCCTGCCCCCCCCCCCCCCATATGTCAAAGCCACGGTGGGTGCTGAAGTGTTTGGCGTCTCCCTGAAAGCTATAATTTTATGGCCTATCCCACACACCTATAAATAGAATAATGTGGGCCACATAATACCATCCCTAATTCAACTTATGCCCCACATTGCAAAACAATCCAACACCTCTAAAAAAATGGAACAGTGCACACCAAAGACTCGCAGCAAACATTTAGGGCATGGATTTGTGGGACAGGGGATTATGCAGACCGTAACGCCTATTACACATTATGCCACACACCATAATGCCCATTACACATTATTCCACACACCATAATGCCCATTACACAATATGCCACACACAGTAATGCCCATTACATATTATACCACATAAGTGCAGCTTACCTACTTGCTCATTGGTAGGGTTTACTTGCTCAATGCCAGGTGTTTCTTGCTTGAACAAATTGGAGTCCGTGGCCTGGCAGCCAATCAGGCAGTGGTGTCTCCTGTTAGGTTGCCAGGCCGCAAGCTCCATTTGGCTTTCTAGTCCTTAACCAGCGCATCATTTGAAATAGCCACAGCGCGGATGGATGTAACTGCTCTGACTCTGCCAGGTTTCCCAATGCTCTGCCCGACTGTCTCTTTTAGTGATGCGGGAAGCGACAGACATCGGGTCAAAGTGAGTGGGTGGAGGCAGAAATCATGACTGACCATAGAAGGCAACCCTTTCCCAATCAGCGTGGGTCTAATTCTAATACTGCTGAGCAAATAATTATTTTTTTAACAATGCATCTTTGCTTGCATAGGTGCAGGGACCATCCATTTGCTTCAGAGCCCGAAATGCAGAAGTGTTCACTAAATTGTCATTTTACATCTGGTAGCCACATGGCTCATTTTGCGGGTGAGCTGCTCCACTGTAGCGCGTCTGTAGGCCCTGAAGCACATTTGTAACCAAGATTCACCTCATACATCAATGGCACATGGTGATTATCAGTTTCCACATGAGTTAAGCACAGCGTTCCCATTTGTCCAGTAATGATAAACAGTCACCACAGCAGCACGTGATCAGGTCACAATCTGCTCTGTTCACAAATACTGACACACTTGGCCTGAATGTTGGTAAACATCACATTTTGCACATCATACAATGAGTGATGTCTGCAAGTGGCCTTTCACACACCTTATATACCCACCAAGCCAGTGCATGCTATGTAGTATACTTCACGGTGTACACGGTGCTGTCACATGTAGGAGGTGGCCATAATTATGTGACTCAGCCTTGTCATTTCTCTCATTTGATGTATAACAAGATGTAGCCTATGGGAAAATATTTGGTGCATTAAGTAAATTTATATGGTTTCTCTCCTGTGTGATTCCTCTGATGTCGGACAAGCTGTGACTTCTGGGGAAAACATTTGCTGCATTCAGAACATTTATATGGTTTCTCTCCTGTGTGAATCCTCTGATGTTGGACAAGCTGTGACTTCTGGGGAAAACATTTGCTGCATTCAGAACATTTATATGGCTTCTCTCCTGTGTGACTCCTCTGATGTACAACAAGCTCTGACTTCTGGGGAAAACATTTGCTGCACTCGGAACATTTATATGGTCTCTCTCCTGTGTGATTCACCTGATGTCGGACAAGATGTGACTTCATGGAAAAACATTTGCTGCATTCAGAACATTTATATGGTTTCTCTCCTGTGTGACTCCTCTGATGTAGGAGAAGCTCTGACTTATGGGAAAAACATTTGCTGCACTCGGAACATGTAAATGGTTTCTCTCCTGTGTGACTCCTCTGATGTCGGACAAGATGTGACTTCATGGAAAAACATTTGCTGCATTCAGAACATTTATATGGCTTCTCTCCTGTGTGACTCCTCTGATGTACAACAAGATGTGCATTATGGGAAAAACATTTGCTACACTCTGAACATTTATATGGTTTCTCTCCTGTGTGACTCTTCTGATGTAGGACAAGCTGTGACTTCTGGGGAAAACATTTGCTGCATTCAGAACATTTATATGGCTTCTCTCCTGTGTGACTCCTCTGATGTAGGACAAGATTTGACTTATAGGGAAAACATTTGCTGCATTCAGAACATTTATATGGTTTCTCTCCTGTGTGACTCCTCTGATGTCGAACAAGATGTGACTGCAGGGGAAAACATTTGCTGCATTCAGAACATTTATATGGCTTCTCTCCTGTGTGACTCCTCAGATGTAGGACAAGCTGTGACTTCTGGGGAAAACATTTGCTGCATTCAGGACATTTATATGGCTTCTCTCCTGTGTGACTCCTCAGATGTAGGACAAGCTGTGACTTCTGGGGAAAACATTTGCTGCAGTCAGAACATTTATATGGCTTCTCTCCTGTGTGACTCCTCAGATGTAGGACAAGCTGTGACTTCTGGGGAAAACATTTGCTGCAGTCAGGACATTTATATGGCCTCTCTCCTGTGTGACTCCTCAGATGTAGGACAAGCTGTGACTTCTGGGGAAAACATTTGCTGCATTCAGGACATTTATATGGCCTCTCTCCTGTGTGACTCCTCAGATGTATGACAAGCTGTGACTTCTGGGGAAAACATTTGCTGCATTCAGAACATTTATATGGTTTCTCTCCTGTGTGAATCCTCTGATGTCGGACAAGCTGTGACTTCTGGGGAAAACATTTGCTGCACTCAGAACATTTATATGGCTTCTCCCCTGTGTGACTCCTCTGATGTCGGACAAGCGTTGACTTCTTTGGAAAACATTTGCTGCACTCAGAACATTTATATGGCTTCTCCCCTGTGTGACTCCTCTGATGACGGACAAGCTCTGACTTCAGGGAAAAACATTTGCTGCATTCAGAACATTTATATGGCTTCTCTCCTGTGTGACTCCTGTGATGTCTGACAAGCTCTGATTTATATGTAAAGCCTTTGTCACACTCAGAGCACACATATGGTTTCTCTCCTGTGTGACTCCTCTGATGTCTGAGAAGCAGTGATTTACATGTAAAGCCTTTGTCACACTCAGAGCACACATGTGGTTTCTCTCCTGTGTGACTCCTCAGATGTATGAGAAGCTGTGACTTATATGTAAAGCCTTTGTCACACTCAGAGCACACATGTGGTTTCTCTCCTGTGAGGTTCATCATGTACGAGATAAAAAAAATTAATTGTTGAATGTTTCTTCTATCCGCAAAATAAAGTCACTTTAATCGTCCAGGTGTAAGAAGAAATGATGACTTTAGTTGGCTGGATCAGAGAACAATGTCCCCTTGAGCAGGATTTGGACCCAAAATATAAGATGTTGTACAATCGTCCTGTAAGACAGGTAAAATGTAAAAGGTTAACATACTGTAGTACAAGTGTGATGTCAGGGTTATATTGTGTAAGGAACATTTCTATATAGAACACATATCAGTCGTGGACCATTGTTTTATATTTCTGTATGCTGCCAAATGGCTGGGACTATTTGCTGTCAGATGCACAGCACAGATCTCGCTACCTTACTACAGCAGATGCCAGTTAGGAGTGTGCACCCGGACATTTTATGGGTTTAGTGCTTTGGCTCTGGATTGGTTTTGCCAAAACCACCCTCCCAGGTTTTGTGTTTTGGATCTCTATTTCTTTTTTAAATAATAGAAACATAAAAAAATATATAAATAATTACATAACAATAAAGCATGGATCGCTCAGCACACATGGCGGCACACAAGCGATGCACATGTGATGTGTGCTGAGCAATCTGTGCATCTAATGTAGGATAAGCAGGATGGACAGTGCATGTATCACCATCGCTATATGGTGTACACACAAAGCAATCACATACGGGGCTAGCCCTGTACATCAGGAGGGAGAGAGACTGTATCTGTGAGGAGTGACAGGGGCTGCAGCACTAGTGTCTTACCTCAGATGAGGGCTGACTGCTGCAGGACATGTGTAACTAGCAGGGAGCCATGAGTCTGGAGCAGGACACATACTGGGCTAGCCCTGTACTTCAGGAGAGAGACTGTATCTGTGAGGAGTGACAGGGGCTGCAGCGCTAGTGTCTTACCTCAGATGAGGGCTGACTGCTGCAGGACATGTGTAACTAGCAGGGAGCCATGAGTCTAGAGCAGGACACATACTGGGCTAGCCCTGTACTTCAGGAGAGAGACTGTATCTGTGAGGAGTGACAGGGGCTGCAGCGCTAGTGTCTTACCTCAGATGAGGGCTGACTGCTGCAGGACATGTGTAACTAGCAGGGAGCCATGAGTCTGGTGCAGGACATATACTGGGCTAGCCCTGTACATCAGGAGAGAGAGAGAGACTGTATCTGGGAGTCTTTCCTCTCATTCACTCACCATCAAGTCTGATTCTACCACATCTGAGCAACAGAATCCGGCTGATGGAGGCCAGAGCTAATATCACAGACGCTCCCTGAAAACTTTTGGGCATGCCTGCATTATTCATGACACTACAAGAAACCGGACAGTTACCACTGACAAATGGTGGCGGTCTGTCAATCAAATTAGACCCATTCGCTATTTTCCTCACTTTGTTGCCTTGCGTGTCCGCGGTCGTTTGGTAAATAATAGGATTGAGAATTTGCACAAAAGTCATCAACTCTGAATACCCATCATGAGACAAAATGGCTGCTGCATGAGACACACACCTGCCTATGTTAGAGGCAAAGGGAAGGTCTTATACTCTGTATGATAAGTCATTCAGCAAGTGTAGCATTCTGCAGTTTGCACAGCTATATAATATATTAATAACTTTTCAATGATTAATGATATGTCCTGAATGACATTGCAGAGAATAAGGTAACATAAGCATGGATATAGTTAAGAGTTGCTGAATGAACACATATGTCCACATATTTATATTTTAACAACCTTCTCGGCAAACAATGCTCTCTTACACTACTTCCTAGCACACATTGCTCTACTACACTACTCGTCATGCACACACTGCTCTCCTACACTACTCACCATGCACATACTGCTCTCCTACACTACATGCCATGCACACACTGCTCTATTACACTACTCGCCATGCACACACTGCTCTCCTACTATACTCCTCCTGCACACACTGCTCTTCTACACTACTCGCCCTGCACTCACTGCTCTCCTACACTACTCCAAAGCACTCACTGCTCTCCTATACAACTAGCCCTGCACTCACTGCTCTCCTACACTACTCACCATGTACGCACTGCTCTCCTACACAACTCGCCATGCTAACACTGTTCTCCTACACTACTCTCTCTGCACACACTGCTCTCCTTCTCTACTCCCCCTGCACTCACTGCTCTCCTTCACTACTCCCCCTGCACTCACTGCTCTCTTACACTAATCGCCCTGCACTCACTGCTCTCCTACACTACTCACCATGCACAAAGAGCTCCCCTACACTACTCCCCCTGCACAAACTGTTCTCCTACGCTACTCTCTCTGTACACACTGCTCTCCTATACCACTCACCGTGCACACACTGTTCTCCAACACTGCTCTCCTATACTACATGCCATGCACAAACTGCTCTCCTACACTACTTCCCCTGCACACACTGCTCTCCTACACTACTCACCATGCACATATTGCTCTTCTACACTACTCACCATGCACATACTGCTCTCTTACACTACTTGCCTTGAACTCACTGCTGTCCTACACTACTCCTAAGGGCACACTACGCTACTCTCTCTGTACACACTGCTCTCCTATACCACTCACCGTGCACACACTGGTCTCCAACACTGCTCTCCTATACTACATGCCATGCAAAAACTGCTCTCCTACACTACTCCTCCTGCACACACTGCTCTGCTACACTACTCGCCCTGCACTCACTGCTCTCCTACACTACTCCAAAGCACTCACTGCTCTCCTATACAACTAGCCCTGCACTCACTGCTCTCCTACACTACTCGCAAGTAAACACTGCTCTTACACTACTCGCCATGCACACACTGCTCTCCTACACTACTCACCATGTACACACTGCTCTCCTACACAACTCGCCATGCAAACACTGTTCTCCTACACTACTCTCTCTGCACACACTGCTCTCCTTCACTACTCTCCCTTAACTCACTGCTCTCCTTCACTACTCCCCCTGCACTCACTGCTCTCTTACACTACTTGCCTTGAACTCACTGCTGTCCTACACTACTCCTAAGGGCACACTGCTCTCCTACACTAATCGCCCTGCACTCACTGCTCTCCTACACTACTCCCAAGCACACACTGCTCCTCTACACTACTCCCCCTGCACAAACTGTTCTACTATACTGCTCTCTCTGCACACACTGCTCTTTTACACTTCTCCCAAGCACACACTGCTCTCCTAAACTACTCCCAAGTACACACCGCTCTCACTGCTCTCCTACACTACTTGCAATGCACATACTGCTCTCCTACACTACTCACCAGGCACAAACTGTTCTCTTAAACTACATGGCCTGCACACACTGCTCTCCTACACTACTCATCCTGCTATCCTACACTTCTCATCCAGGACACACTGCTCCCTTAGGCTAGTTTCACACACTACGGTTTTGACCGGACGGCAAAAAGCCGTACACACTGGGTGACATTCTATGCTCTGCGATTAGCGCGATTTTGCGGTAATTAGACCACAAAATGGCGCTATCGCATTTTCCCATTAAATCACAGATTTAATGGGATGCGCACAGGGGCTGAAATCGCATATTTTGTGCGTAAAGGTCTGGTGAATAAAAATGCGAGATTAATTCGCATTTTTATCGCATCCAGATGTTTGCGCACAGAAAAGTATACAAGTCGCTTATTTAATGCTATGCGCATTTGCACATCGCATTATTTAAGTGACTAATTATCGCACTTATTTTAGACCTGGGTCTGTTAGGCGAATTAGGCAGAACCCTGCACAGATCGCAATGTTCCGTGCAGGGTTCTGCTGTAAAAAATAAAATAAATGGTTAAATAAAAAAAAAAAAGAGCGCGGGGTCCCCCGCCCGAGTGTAACCAGCCCCGGGCTCACTGAGCCGGTGCTGGTGACATAAAATCAGGGTCCCCGACAAATAGGGGTCCCCTTGATTTTATGAAACGAGCACCAGACTCAAGGTCCGGCGCTGGTTCCCAATATACGGGGGACAAAGTGACTAGGGGTCCCCCGTATTTTAAGAACCAGCACCGGACACAACCAGCCAGCAGGGTAATGCCACAGCCGGGGGGAGACTTTTTATACAAGTCCCCCCGGCCAAAGCATTAACCCCCTGGCTGGTCAGCATGGGCAGGGGTCCTGGGGAAGTGGGGACCCCCCCAATGAAGGGGTCCCCCCCCTCCAGGACTTACCAGCCCATGCTGATAGTCCGGGGCTGTCCTCCATGCCCCTGGGCTGTGGGCATGGAGCTGATGCTTTGTGTAAAAAAAAGAATGTAAACTATTGTTTTACACTGGCGAACTATCAGTCCCAGCAAGCCTACCCCGCATGCTGGGACTTGGGGAACCACAAGTCCCAGCATGCAGGGCATTAAAGTGCCCGCTGGCACTTGTAGTTCTGCAGTGTAAAAAATAGTGCACAAAATCACACTGACACCCTGTGAAATAAAACTTTAATACACCACACAAAACACACTGATACTTACCTACCTTGAGCCCGTAGGTCGGTCCCTGGATCCTGGATTCGTCCTCCGGGGCTCCAGGGCAGAAGAGTCCGGTTCCGGGGCCTTGGTCCTGGTTCCGGGGCTGGTCCTGGGGTTCCGGGGCTCCTGGCGTGAAGAATCCGGGGTCCGGGATCCGTGGTAGTCCAGAGGGGTACCTAAGGAGGAAAATCCAACTCACCTGCTCCCCGGCGGCGACCTCCGGTGACAGCGCTGCTCCCGACTGGTACCCGGCTTCAAGGACTTGGTCCGGCGCTGAGATGTTACTCCCTCGGCGTCTCTGCACAGTATGATTTCTCGGCCAATCAGGAGCCGAGAAAGTCGGCTCCTGATTGGCCAGAAATCATTCTGAATATAGACGCCGACGGAGTAACATCTCTGCTCTGGATGCGCTGAGATGTTACTCCGTCGGCGTCTATATTCAGAATGATTTCTGGCCAATCAGGAGCCGACTTTCTCGGCTCCTGATTGGCCGAGAAATCATTCTGTGCAGAGACGCCGAGGGAGTAACATCTCAGCGCCGGACCAAGTCCTTGAAGCCGGGTACCAGTCGGGAGCAGCGCTGTCACCGGAGGTCGCCGCCGGGGAGCAGGTGAGTTGGATTTTCCTCCTTAGGTACCCCTCTGGACTACCACGGATCCCGGATTCTTCACGCCAGGAGCCCCAGAGCCCCAGGACCAGCCCCGGAACCAGGACCAAGGCCCCGGAACCAGACTCTTCTGCCCTTGAGCCCCGGAGGACGAATCCAGGATCCAGGGACCGACCTACGGGCTCAAGGTAGGTAAGTATCAGTGTGTTTTGTGTGTATTAAAGTTTTATTTCACAGGGTGTCAGTGTGATTTTGTGCACTATTTTTTACACTGCAGAACTACAAGTGCCAGCGGGCACTTTAATGCCCCGCATGCTGGGACTTGTGGTTCCCCAAGTCCCAGCATGCGGGGTAGGCTTGCTGGGACTGATAGTTCGCCAGTGTAAAACAATAGTTTACATTCTTTTTTTTACACAAAGCATCAGCTCCATGCCCACAGCCCAGGGGCATGGAGGACAGCCCCGGACTATCAGCATGGGCTGGTAAGTCCTGGAGGGGGGGGACCCCTTCATTGGGGGGGTCCCCACTTCCCCAGGACCCCTGCCCATGCTGACCAGCCAGGGGGGACTTGTATAAAAAGTCTCCCCCCGGCTGTGGCATTACCCTGCTGGCTGGTTGTGTCCGGTGCTGGTTCTTAAAATACGGGGGACCCCTAGTCACTTTGTCCCCCGTATTTTGGGAACCAGCGCCGGACCTTGAGTCTGGTGCTGGTTTCATAAAATCAAGGGGACCCCTATTTGTCGGGGACCCTGATTTTATGTCACCAGCACCGGCTCAGTGAGCCCGGGGCTGGTTACACTCGGGCGGGGGACCCCGCGCTCGGTTCTTTTTTTACTACCTTGCGCTGTCCTGCAAATGTGCGATTTTCACACATGAAAATCGCACATTTTCAGGACTAAAAACAGCGCACCACATCGCCGCAAATCGCCCCTATTCGCACTTTTCAGCCTCCAATGCGCATCACATTAAATATGCGCATTTAGGCTGAAAAATGCGATTTGAAAATAGGCGATTTGCGGCGATATGGTGTGCGAATTAAACATGCGCATTTAGCGCATAGCATAGAAATGTCACCCACTTTGTCCGGCTTTTTGCCTGACAGTTGTCTATTTCACATGCACCGGCTCTGTGAGCCAGTGCTGTGTAAATTTGAGGGTAGAAATTGAAGTGACGTCAGTTTGGTGTGGTTGAGAGCTAAAACCGGACACCAAATGACCAGTGTGTGTGAAAGGCCCCCATCGCCCTCAGCACACACTGACCTGTGAGGACGGGATGGCCATGGCATGGCAGCCGGACACAGCAGTGGTAAGATCCGGCTGCTACCCGGCAGCCGTGCCGTGACCGTCCCGTGTGAATGGACACATAGCTGTCCATTACATACTGCAGGGACGGCACGGCTGTTAAGCCGTGCGGGATTTCACCGTCCGGCAGGTGCCGGACAGTGTGAACTAGCCCTTAAACTACTTGTCCTGCACACACTGCTCTCCTACAATACTCACCATGCACACACTGCTCCTCTACACTACTCACCCTGCTCTCCTACACTACACCCAAGCACACACTGCTCCCCTACACTACTTGCCATGCACACACTGCTCCCCTACACTTCTCACCATGCACACACTGCTCCCCTACACTACTCACCCTGCACACACTGCTCTCCTACACTACTCCCAACTATACACTGCTCTCCTACACTACTCACCATGCACACACTGCTCTCCTACACTACACCTAAGCACACTGCTCCCCTACACTACTGGCTTTGCACACATTGCTCCCCTACACTACTAGCTTTGCACACACTGCTCTCCTACACTACTGGCTTTGCACACACTGCTCTCCTACACTACTCCCCCTGCACACACTGCTCTCCTACACTACTCACCATGCACACACTGCTCTCCTACACTACTCCAAAGCACACACTGCTCTCCTACACTACTCACCATGCACACACTGCTCTCCTACACTACTCCCCCTGCACACACTGCTCTCCTACACTACTCACCATGCACACACTGCTCTCCTACACTACTCACCATGCACACACTGCTCTCCTACATTACTCACCATGCACACACTGCTCTCCTACACTACTCCCCCTGCACACACTGCTCTCCTACACTACTCACCATGCACACACTGCTCTCCTATACAACTCTGAAAAAAAATTAAGACTAAATGAAAGTGCAGCAAAGATCTTCTGTAATCAAAAGAGTAAACATCCAATTATACTCACAATATGAACATATACAAAAATATAGTGACAATATAGACACAAAGCGTTCATTAATAATAAAAAAGTGTAGGTACTTGTTTCCTAGCACGGCCACCCCGATCTTGATCGGGGTTGATTGTGTCGGAAAAATCGCGTCGGTCGCATCGCATGCGACCAAATTGCATGCGATGCGACCAACGCGATTTTTCCGATTTTTACATTGATTCAAATGTGAATAGGGTCCCTATTTTACATTGGATTCAATGTAAAATAGTCCCCAGACCCCAATTTTTTCCCCCTCAACGGCACCCCACGATTGACACCAACCAGAAGCATGGCAAGCACAGCAAGCCCGCGAGGGGCGGCGGTACGCGTCCTCCGATCTTTTCATACCCTTACTATCCACGTCGGCATGGAGTTGAGAATATAAAGTGTGGCGAGCGCAGCGAGCCCCGCGAGGGGACGCGTATAACTTCACAGGTATACGCGTGCGCTCGCCACACTTCGGGCTCGGTGGCTCGCTGCGCTCGCCACACTTTATATTCTCAAATCCACGCCGACGTGGATAGTAAGGGTATGAAAAGATCGGAGGACGCGCACCGCCGCCCCTCGCAGGCACGCTACGCTCGCCACACTTTGGGTTGGCGTCAATCGTGGGCTGACGCTCACAATGGGGGGGCATTAATTTTTACACATTATGGGCCCATATACAATGAGAAATGGGCCATATTGGCAGGCACCATGGCCACAGCAAGGCCTGGGCCAGGCCGGACCCCGGAGGAGGTGGAGGACCCTCTTGCATCCCAATCCCATCCACTAACACAGGACCTGTTCACCACACAGTCAGAGGAGGAGCTGCAGGGCCACATCTGAGGTCGACTGGCCTGAGGTGGAGGAAGATGGAGGTGAGGAGGAGGGTGAGACTGCCCTGGAGGAGGAGGGGGACATGGCCACAGAGGAGCTGGAGGAGGAGGCAGAAAGTGAAAGCACCCAAAGTGGCCAGAAGGTGCGGTTCTCCAATTAGGAAAATGCCACACTAGTCAGGGCTATTATCCCTGTATATGACCAGCTGCTGGGCAAACATAATAACCGACCCACTGCACAGCGGAAGAGGGCCATGTGGGACTCCATTACAGGGGCCGTGAACGCAGTCAGCAGCCACAAACGCACAGTGAGAAATGTGAAGAAAAGATTTAATGATATTAAAAGGCAACTAAAGACCAAAATGGACACTGAGGTGAAAGAGGCTGCCCGGACTGGAGGAGGAAGCCCCAAACCTGTGTCCCACACTTCGTATCATCCCACCAGAGGTCCTTCCTGGGCTCCATGTGGCAGACACAGATAGGCCACCAACGCCACCCCGAGTTGGTAAGTGTGCCCACATTTCATGTACATCAGACATTTCAATGTTTTATAACTGTAATGCTCTCTTGTAATGTTAGCATACCAATAGTGCTGCTGTGGAACTACATATACCAGCAAGGGTAACCTAGGTAAATGTCATGGTCACAGATTGAAATGGTTGGTGATGCTGGGCCATGTAGTTCCACACCTGCTGGTTTAGGACAAATGTATATCATATTTTGCTACAGGTTTACATGGCTGTGGGACAAACATAGGTGCCATGTTGTCATAGCTGAAGCGCCTCCATACAGCAGAATTCCTGGCTGTTTTCAGTCATAAACAATGTTTATTATATTTGTAAATAATATAAAATTAAATATAGCAAATTAATGTTCAAAAATGATTGGTCACCATCACCCATGTGTGTCTCAGGGGTTATTTTAATCAAAAACATTCATGCCGGTAATAAATGCTGTCCATGCAAGGTCTCTAACGGCTGTCCATCATTTCCTTTGCAGATCATCCATCCCGAAGTGCTACCACACCAAAGCGATCCAGGCAAATGGGTCCTGATGCAGAGGCTGCAGGTAATCAAAAAGAATGTAACAACATTACACATACAGTACACACACACCCATGTTACATGCACAATAGCCTACATTACATTCATCTCCTGCTGTTACATACCAACAGAAATGAATGTAATGAGAACCAGCCATCACTCTTATTATCAATGTTATCATTACATAAAGTCACGGGGTACATGTGTAAGTACACAATACCCATTGTTATGTGACATAACCAACAATACACCTTAGTAACATATAAGGACACATATACTGCACTGTTCTGGTTGAATACTTACCAATTTCTCCATTTCCACAGGATCATCACAACTAGGGCAGCAACCCACACAATCATTGGAAATGATGGAAGAAGATATGGAGATAATACTCCAGCCCGTCGAGTCGTTTTCACCCGATGAAGAAGCCAGCGCAACATCACGGACTGAAAAGGCAACAACTGTGGTGACACCCAACCACCCAATCACCCCACACACCATCTACCCCTGAACAGATTGCTCATTCACTGCACACATTTAAAAGTAAGCAAACTGAATTTATGTCCATGCAAAGCCATCAAATTGGCAATAATCAAGGCTACATTAGAAACTTATTTCAACAAGTTCAAAAATTGACCAGCAGTGTCAGTGTTGCTGTGGGCACACAAGTCAGGATGGCTACCACCCTGGACACACGTATCAGGCCCTACGTGAACATAATAGTAAAATTGGCAGCATAAGTGAAAGTGTCCAAGGGCAAACACAAGCTATAGCTGCACAGACCAATGCATTAATTGCAATGTGGGGACAGATCAATAATATGGAGCTGAATTTATTAGGGGCAGCTACATCTACTGTTAGTAGTGTCTCCAGGACACCAGTGAGTGGCTCACCCACATCTACTGTTAGTAGTGTCTCCAGGACACCAGTGAGTGGCTCACCCACATCTACTGTTAGTAGTGTCTCCAGGACACCAGTGAGTGGCTCACCCACATCTACTGTTAGTAGTGTCTCCAGGACACCAGTGAGTGGCTCACCCACATCTACTGTTAGTAGTGTCTCCAGGACACCAGTGAGTGGCTCACCCACATCTACTGTTAGTAGTGTCTCCAGGACACCAGTGAGTGGCTCACCCACATCTACTGTTAGTAGTGTCTCCAGGACACCAGTGAGTGGCTCACCCACATCTACTGTTAGTAGTGTCTCCAGTCCACCAGTGAGTGGCTCACCCGCATCTACTGTTAGTAGTGTCTCCAGTCCACCAGTGAGTGGCTCACCCGCATCTACTGTTAGTAGTGTCTCCAGGACACCAGTGAGTGGCTCACCCGCATCTACTGTTAGTAGTGTCTCCAGGACACCAGTGAGTGGCTCACCCGCATCTACTGTTAGTAGTGTCTCCAGGACACCAGTGAGTGGCTCACCCGCATCTACTGTTAGTAGTGTCTCCAGGACACCAGTGAGTGGCTCACCCGCATCTACTGTTAGTAGTGTCTCCAGGACACCAGTGAGTGGCTCACCCGCATCTACTGTTAGTAGTGTCTCCAGGACACCAGTGAGTGGCTCACCCGCATCTACTGTTAGTAGTGTCTCCAGGACACCAGTGAGTGGCTCACCCACATCTACTGTTAGTAGTGTCTCCAGGACACCAGTGAGTGGCTCACCCACATCTACTGTTAGTAGTGTCTCCAGGACACCAGTGAGCGGCTCACCCACATCTACTGTTAGTAGTGTCTCCAGGACACCAGTGAGCGGCTCACCCACATCTACTGTTAGTAGTGTCTCCAGGACACCAGTGAGCGGCTCACCCACTTCACCCCCACGTAGGAGTGTGCGAACCAGGGGTGGTCAGGGGCAAAGGGGGGTTGTGCACGTGCTCAGGCATCCAAAACATCAGTGATTATGTTCAAGATGTATACTGTTGTTATTGAGCACTTGTATCTTTAATCATCTTTGCCATGCAAAATGTTTGGCCCAGTAAAAGGAGCCTATTTTTTAAATTACATTAGTAAAGATTTTATTTACTATAGTTACAAATGTGTCTGTGGTTTCTTATATCCTAATGTACATTTGATTACACTTAAATGCTGTAATGCAATATGATACTGTGCAGGTATGGGTGTAAATTGATGTTGTGGGTTTGGTAATAACTTCATTTGGTATACAACATTGTAATAATGTACTTGCCATGTATTCAGCAAGGGATCCCTCAGGTTAAGCAGCTTCTGCCATAGGCCTCTGACTACTCCCCTAAATATTGGTGATAATGTATGGGAAATGGTTTATGGTATGTGAGCACACTTACACCAAAGGTACATGGTAGGATAGTGTACACATGTAATTACCTGAGAAGTAGCGCCTGATGATCTCCCTACGCATCAGATCCCCCCTCTGCGTACCCCGCACTACCATAGGTGTGGTAGTTTCAGCTTCCTGCATGACTGCTGCATTGTCATCCTCCACATAAGTTGGGTGGGAGAGGGCAATGTTGTGTAACATGCAGCAAGCCTGGACGATCATCACTACTTTTGCAGGGTGGTAAAGCAGTATTCCTGATGATCTGTCCAAACACCTGAAACGACTTTTCAGCACCCCGAAGGTGCGTTCCACAACATTGAGAGTGGCAACGTGTGCTTCATTATAGCGGTGCTGTGCAGGGCCTTCCGGGGAATGCAGAGGTGTCATGGGCCATGGAAGACACCCATATCCTGCATCACCTTTACAGAAAAGATGAGGTCAGTGCAGTATATGGTAACATATGTGCATTGGTGTTACATGAGGAAGTGGGACAACAGCAATATGCATAAAAAACTGGTAAAGGAGAGGGACAGCTTCCACCTATATATTGCACATATCAGAGGGGAGTACACACTACAGTGCCACTTCAGATGTAAAACAACAGGCACATTAGTCCAGGGAACACTTACTGCTGGTAATTAGTGGTTGTAACAACAGGCGTAGGCAGATTTTAGCCAGACTGACTGCATATTGTAATGGTAATGAGGATTTAATGTAGTTGTGGGTATAGTTTACACACTATTGGGACACTCCACAGGAGTGAAGTCATTTCTTAGTACCTTAATTTACACATTATAACACTATACATAAAGAACAAACATTTGTATATAGCAAAATGTACTTACCAAGTAGACAGCCCTCCGGCATTTGTTGTTCCTGGAATCGGTCCCAGAGGGCTGAGTGCCCGCAGAATATAGGCGTCATTTCAGTTCCCTGGGTATCCTGCAACCACACTGAGAATTTTCAGGGTAGCATCACATACCACCTGCACGTTCAGAGAGTGCCACCCACGCCTAGTGACGTAGATGTGTCCCCTCACGTGCGGTGCCCGAAGCCCAATGTGGGTGCAATCTATGGCTCCCAGCACGTTTGGAAATAAGGAGAGCCGATAGTGATGGAGATTATCTTAGTAAAGATTATATTAGATATATAAGAAGAAGATTCCTGCCATTTACAAGGTATCACAAGAACTATAAGTTACAAGGAATTAAACAATATGTTGGTCCCATCTTCCAAGACCTGAAACACTTAACAAGAACCAATGTATATTCTAAGTTTCAGATTTTGCTAGAAATCTCAATTAACATAAATAAAAACCAGATGTTGAGAGACCCTAGACACGAGAAAACTGCTGAAGGGACATTGCATGGCAATGAGCGATCATATACACATCTGGAAGTAGAATATACATTTCCGTATAAGGGAATAGATTTTAATGGAACCCATGTTATTGGGCAGTTACTGAAAAGAATATAACGTAATTTAGATTCCTGGAAGAATTACTCCCATTCTTAGAAGTTCACTCCTATTATGACGAAAGAGACGGGACACACGAGCACGATGAACCAATATTTGGATTTTAAACCCTCCTAAAGGGTTTATTATATTTAAATATGTATGTTTTTTTCTAATATCCCCTCCTCTGAAGGGAGGGGATGCCTGTATCGTATGGTATAAATATGAAAAATGCCAATAAAAAGTTAGAACACTTCCAATGTTCTCCTGACATGTCAGCATTTGGTCCTGTGGTGTCTGAATACAGTTGAAGGTCGTTATCACTCTTTCAATAGAAAGCCACCTTAAGGTCCTGCCACTCGGACTCACAACGTGGGAATCTGATGTATGTGCACCACAACTTTTTGAAAGCAATTAACACTTGAGTGAAATCCTTAGAGAAAGTGGCTTGTGAGACCCCCAATGACCATGAGGTCACAGACTGATTGGAGCCTGTGACCAAGAAGTAGAGGGCACACATTAATTTCTGCAGCCCAGACACTGCATAGTTGGCACCCCCGTAAGGGTCCAAATCATCTCTCACCTGCTCATATAAATCCAACAGGTTATTGCGGTTCAGCCGAAACATCCCCACAACCTGTTGATCAGAGAGGGAGTCCAGGTACAGCCTAGCACGATACTTACGTGAAGCACACAGTACTCGGGGTACCTGGATCTGGCGCGCAGCTTCCTCCCTCCTCCTGCGCAGCTCATCCAAATGGTCAAAATCACAAAGAGCCAACTCCACATCACTCTGCACAATCTCCATCTCTCAAACCCTCACAGGTGTCCTTAATGATGTTGGGGTATATGTAGGGTCAGTTTATGAATAGAAATGAGGACACCTGTGAGAAAATTAACCATTTCTGCACTTGACCAAAGTTGCTTCTGGGCCAATTCACCCATCAGAACCTGGTCTGAAAAAAGAACGATTTTTAAACACCTCAAAAATGTAATTTCCGTTTGCGCATGCCATTAAATAAGCGATTTGTATACTTTAGAATGGGAAAACATCTGGGTGCGATAAAAATGTGACTTTTTACCGGCAAGTGAGAAAGTGCGAGATATCGCACAAAGGCCCTTATTCTGATCGGTGCGGCCGGAGCCGAATATGCGGCCAGGACCGTGCGTGCGAAACCCCGCCTTCCATACGGATCGCCAACTCCGTCCGTACGCGGTAAGAAGCTGGCCGAACGGCAAACAGCTGCTGATGAAGCCAAATCTGGAAATATAAAAATCTCCCTTTTCCCACGGATTTAATCCATATATGTAGAGGGAGACAGCGAGAAGAGAATGTAGTGCAGATAACCTTATAATAAAGGACATTTTAATTAATCATTTGCACTTACAAATCGATGACATAAAACATGAATTTCTTAATATTGCCAATCCATCAATTCCATGTATATACTGTATGTTTTCCCGAAAATACACAAGGACCCCAAACACCCCCCAGGACACCCGATATTTTCGGGTTGCAATATGATCACACACACACACAAATGACCACTTATGCGTTTCGCAGCTGCTTGCTACTATTCTAAAGGTGACTTGATCTGGTCAGTGGTGGTGTTTATATACCTTTGTAATTAGCATTATGTCGCACACGTGGTACAGAAATTAATCTGTGGTAACTTTACATTTCTATTTAAACAATTAGACAAGCCTCATAGTTCGTGGAACGCACTAACGTCATAATTGTTATTTTCTGGTACAGGTCGAGTATCCCGTATCCGAATATCCGTTATCCGAATTATTCCGAAATACGGACATTCCAGAAAGTGAAATTTTTTTTTATTTTTTTTTGCTAAAAACTCACTGGGGACATTTGTAACAGCATCACTGGGGACATGATATGTAACTGGCACTATATATGTGCAAGACAATGATTGCTTGGCATTCAAATTCAGTGCTGAGATAGTACACACATTTTGTTTCACGTTTTGAAACCTTGTTTTTTGAACAATTAAAATATATTTGTGTGTATTTTATGTGGTAATAAAATATATTTGTGTGTATATTATGTGTTTATACAGCATAAATGCAAGATACTTCAAAATACATAATTGAAATATTAAAATATTCCGAAATACGGAATAATCCGTTATCCAAAATTCTCCTGGTCCCGAGCATTTTGGATAAGGGATACTCAACCTGTATATGAAACTCATGTATAGTTTTACATAGTCCGACATATTTTTTGCCACATAATTATAAATATTCATTACATGTAAACAAAAGAACAACCAAGACACCATTATATATATATATATCGGTACTTATGTAGTAACTGGGCTGCCGATTTTGAAATCGGGTCCATCGCATCGCATCGCACCCGACCATATCGCATGCGATGCGATGCGATGGACCCGATTTTTCCATAGGATTCAATGTTAAAATGGACTCTGTCCATTTTAACATAGAATTCAATGGGAAAAGGGGTCCTTTTCATACCCCTACTATCCAAGTGGGCATGGAGTTGGATATAAACCTGTGGCGAGCGTAGCGAGCCACCGAGCCCGAAGCGTGGCGAGCGTAGCGAGCCCCGCGAGGGGACACAGAATACCGTCCGCTCGCTACGCTCGCCACAGGTTTATATCCAACTCCATGCCCACTTGGATAGTAGGGGTATGAAAAGGACCCCTTTTTCCCATTGAATTCCATGTTAAAATGGACTCAGTCCATTTTAACATTGAATCCTATGGAAAAATCGGGTCATCGCATCGCATCGCATGGTCGTATGCGATGCGATGCGATATCGCATCGCATCGCATCTGATTGTATGCCTTAACTTAAGGCATACAATCAAAAAATCGGCAGCCCAGATACTACATAAGTACCTATATATCTTCATCTTTAGTATATTGATTTGATCTTTTCATGTAAATGATGCATTTTATGGTATGGAGTATGCTAAAGATGTATAGATCACTATAACCACTAGCTTTATATATAACATCTATTGCTGTAGAAGGGTAAGAAACAAAATTATTTGTGATGTAGGGGATATAAAAAAAAAAGGAAAAGAGAAAAAAAGAGGAGGAGGAGGAACAGGAGGAGAAGGAAAGGATTGGTCTTATCTCATTATCTATTTATATAATAATGTTTAATTCAGTCCATCAGGATGTAATGATTGCATTAGAAACATCCTTAGTACTTCTTGTTTGTACAACTTTTTTAAACCGTCCCGGCCCCTGGCTGTTTTTGGTATATGTTCTAATCCTATAACAGTTAGATCTTTTGGATTCCCTGCGTGTTTCTCCGAACAGTGTCTAGAGACACTATGGGTAAACATCTGTTTCAGGATTTTACTGCGATGTTCTAAAAATCTAATTTTTGTTTTCTGGAAGTTCTGCCAATGTATCTCAGCCCACAAGGGCAAGTAAGCCTGCAAATAGTGATTTCCGTCTTACATGTTATACGGCTGTTATTTGGTGTGTTGCGTTTTCTTTGTCGGTTATTTTGTGTATTAGACTTATGGGTAATGTGAGTACATGTTATGCATCTTGTACCCTCACATTTGTGAAATACTTCTGGGGTGCGTTTTCACCCATGTCTCTTTTTTGGTAATTTCAGTTTTGAGGGGCTAGTCTGTCTCTAAGTGTTCGGTTCCTCCAAAAAATGAAAGCAGGTTTCTCGGGTAGGATATTGACTAATAGGGGATCTTGTTTTAGGATACTGTCATAGGGGATTGGCCATATACCACTACCAGGTCAGGTACCTGCCCCTTCTGTTCTATATATAACTATGTATATATAATGTATCTCTATAGCTGTCATAGGGGATTGGCCGTATACCGCTACCAGGTCAGGTACCTGCCCCTTCTGTTCTATATATAAATATGTATATATAATGTATCTCTCTATAGCTGTCATAGGGGATTGGCCGTATACCACTACCAGGTCAGGTACCTGCCCCTTCTGTTCTATATATAAATATGTATATATAATGTATCTCTCTCTATAGCTGTCATAGGGGATTGGCCGTATACCACTACCAGGTCAGGTACCTGTTCCTTCTGTTCTATATATAAATATGTATATATAATGTATCTCTATAGCTGGCATAGGGGACTGGCCGTATACCACTACCAGGTCAGGTACCTGCCCCTTCTGTTCTATATATAACTATGTATATATAATGTATCTCTATAGCTGTCATAGGGGTTTGGCCGTATACCACTACCAGGTCAGGTACCTGCCCCTTTTGTTCAATATATAAATATGTATATATAATGTATCTCTATAGCTGTCATAGGAGATTGGCCGTATACCACTACCAGGTCAGGTACCCGTTCCTTCTGTTCTATATATAAATATGTATATATAATGTATCTCTATAGCTGTCATAGGGGATTGGTCGTATACCACTACCAGGTAAGGTACCCGCCCCTTCTGTTCTATATATAAATATCTATATATAATGTATCTCTATAGCTGTCATAGGGGACTGGCCGTATACCACTACCAGGTCAGGCACCTGCCCCTTCTGTACTATATATAAATATGTATATATAACGTATCTCTATAGCTGTCATAGGGGATTGGTCGTATACCACTACCAGGTCAGGTACCTGCCCCTTCTGTACTATATATAAATATGTATATATAATGTATCTCTATAGCTGCCATAGGGGACTGGCCGTATACCACTACCAGGTCAGGTACCTGCCCCTTCTGTTCTATATATAAATATGTATATATAATGTATCTCTATAGCTGTCATAGGGGGTTGGCCGTATAACACTACCAGGTCAGGTACATGCCTCTTCTGTTCTATATATAAATATGTATATATAATGTATCTCTATAGCTGTCATAGGGGATTGGCCGTATACCACTACCAGGTCAGGTACCTGCCCCTTCTGTTCTATATATAAATATGTATATATAATGTATCTCTCTATAGCTGGCATAGGGGACTGGCCGTATACCACTACCAGGTCAGGTATCTGCCCCTTCTGTTCTATATATAACTATGTATATATAATGTATCTCTATAGCTGTCATAGGGGGTTGGCCGTATAACACTACCAGGTCAGGTACCTGCCCCTTCTGTTCTATATATAAATATGTATATATAATGTATCTCACTATAGCTGTCATAGGGGATTGGCCGTATACCACTACCAGGTCAGGTACCTGCCCCTTCTGTACTATATATAAATATGTATATATAATGTATCTCTCTATAGCTGTCATAGGGGATTGGCCGTATACCACTACCAGGTCAGGTACCTGCCCCTTCTGTTCTATATATAAATATGTATATATAATGTATCTCTATAGCAGTCATAGGGGATTGGCCGTATACCACAACCAGGTCAAGTACCTGCCTCTTCTGTTCTATATATAAATATGTATATATAATGTATCTCTATAGCGTCATAGGGGACTGGCCGTATACCGCTACCAGGTCAGGTACCTGCCCCTTCTGTTCTATATATAAATATGTATATATAATGTATCTCTCTATAGCTGGCATAGGGGACTGGCCGTATACCACTACCAGGTCAGGTATCTGCCCCTTCTGTTCTATATATAAATATGTATATATAATGTATCTCTATAGCGTCATAGGGGACTGGCCGTATACCGCTACCAGGTCAGGTACCTGCCCCTTCTGTTCTATATATAAATATGTATATATAATGTATCTCTATAGCTGTCATAGGGGATTGGCCGTATACCGCTACCAGGTCAGGTACCTGCCCCTTCTGTTCTATATATAAATATGTATATATAATGTATCTCTCTATAGCTGTCATAGAGGATTGGCCGTATACCACTACCAGGTCAGGTACCTGCCCCTTCTGTTCTATATATAAATATCTATATATAATGTATCTCTATAGCTGTCATAGGGGACTGGCCGTATACCACTACCAGGTCAGGTATATGCCTCTTCTGTTCTATATATAAATATGTATATATAATGTATCTCTATAGCTGTCATAGGGGATTGGCCGTATACCGCTACCAGGTCAGGTACCTGCCCCTTCTGTTCTATATATAAATATGTATATATAATGTATCTCTATAGCTGTCATAGGGGACTGGCCGTATACCACTACCAGGTCAGGTACCTGCCCCTTCTGTTCTATATATAAATATGTATATATAATGTATCTCTATAGCTGTCATAGGGGATTGGCCGTATACCACTACCAGGTCAGGTATCTGCCCCTTCTGTTCTATATATAAATATGTATATATAATGTATCTCTATAGCGTCATAGGGGACTGGCCGTATACCGCTACCAGGTCAGGTACCTGCCCCTTCTGTTCTATATATAAATATGTATATATAATGTATCTCTCTATAGCTGTCATAGGGGATTGGCTGTATACCACTACCAGGTCAGGCACCTGCCCCTTCTGTTCTATATATAAATATGTATATATAATGTATCTCTATAGCTGTCATAGGGGATTGGCCGTATACCACTACCAGGTCAGGCATCTGCCCCTTCTGTTCTATATATAATGTATCTCTATAGCTGTCATAGGGGATTGGCCGTATACCACTACCAGGTCAGGTACCTGCCCCTTCTGTTCTATATATAAATATGTATATATAATGTATCTCTATAGCTGTCATAGGGGATTGGCCGTATACCGCTACCAGGTCAGGTACCTGCCCCTTCTGTTCTATATATAAATATGTATATATAATGTATCTCTATAGCTGTCATAGGGGACTGGCCGTATACCGCTACCAGGTCAGGTACCTGCCCCTTCTGTTCTATATATAAATATGTACATATAATGTATCTCTATAGCTGTCATAGAGGATTGGCCGTATACCACTACCAGGTCAGGTACCTGCCCCTTCTGTTCTATATATAAATATATATACTGCAACAAATAAGTGGCACTCGGAGGCTTGTTTAAATGGTGAAAAAACAGGAATATTTATTCCTAGTGCAGGGAAATAAATATTCCTGTTTTTTCACCATTTAAACAAGCCTCCGAGTGCCACTTATTTGTTGCAGCATATTTCCTAAGGACACCCCTTTTGAAAGAGGGCACCGGAGCAAGCAACAGGCATCCACCTGCAGACCTGAGTGCCGGCCTCATCGTTGTGTATATATATATATATATATATATATATATATATATATATATATCTCTATAGCTGCCATAGGGGACTGGCACTCTGTACAAATGACCCAGCCGCCGGGGCTGCCTTCCTACACTGTATACACCACAGACCTGGCACCCAGAGACCTGAATACAGGAAGAGGCCGCACTGCACGGACCTGTGTAACCAGCAAGTGTAGTCATCAGGGCAATAACAATGTTACACCATGAGGGGTCAGCGTCACTTACCAGGGCAGCAGCCATTTCCCTCAGGACCTAAGACAGTTCCCATACAGTGCAATGTGCTTGGTGAGTGCAGGGTGCAGAGGTCACACAGGAAATACAATAATACACAGATTATATACCTCAGCCTGTGATGTGTGTATTCGGAATGGAGTCCGGCCAGCTCCGTGTGCACTGCAGACACCCGGGGGACTTCCTGCCAGGTCACGTGACACCGCTCTCTCTGACGTCATCCTGTAGTTCTGGAGTCCTCTCTGTACTACAACTACGGGTGCCCAGATGTTCCAAACCTGTAATAACATTACAAAGCGCAGCAAGCCATAAACCAGTGTAGCAGCATTACAGATAGGACAAAAGCTAAAGTATTCTAACTAGTGCAGTGTGACAAATAATACTTCTACAGACACAAGGAGATTTAAAAAAAGAAAAATGTATATATATATATATAGATAGATAGATAGATAGATATAGATATATATATAGCTAGCGAAGTCTGCCTGGCACTCGTCCCTCTAAAAGCATCTGCCGTTGGTGCCTTCCTGGAGGGATGGATAGATGTCGACTGGAGACAGAGGCGGCACTCAGCGGGCTTTGTGAAAAACTTTATATAGAAAACTCCAACGTTTCGGAGCAAACGTGCTCCTTTTTCAAGGTGTATAATTTAAAAGTGAAAACTTCTTACCTTAAATACCCCACCGCCAGTGTGTTGATGAGGTTCCGTGTACGGGGCTGGAGACGGCGTCTGACGTAGCTTCCGGCCATACGCGCTGTACAGGCGCGCGGCGGCTGTTCAGTTGCTAGGATACCAGTGTAGCGGTCGGGTGAGTGTGACGTAAGAGCGTCCCTGTTGCCCGGATACCGCTGTCAGGAGCCTCTCCGTTCCCGTAGACGGGACCATGCTGTGAATACAGAAAACCACATTGTAAGTGCTGTAATAAGAGCGTGCACTAATCCGCCAGGCTGTAAATATTTGCTGTGACATAGTGAATATTAAACAATAAAGAAAAGTTTAAAAACAGTTGTATGGACTACCATGAGTGGACGTACATATTCTTTCGTTCTATGAACAAACTGAGAGTGCCGGAGGGGCAGGATGGGCAGAATGCCACGGAACCGGGAGTTGTCCCTAAAATAGCAGACATAATACATACGCAATATGGAAGGGGAAAGAGGACGGGGGGAAGGAGGAGGGGAGAGAAGAGAGAGAGGGGGAGGGAAGAAGGAGGAAGAGGGAAGGGAAAAGCTGGGCAAAGCTGAGAATTGGGGCATCACGGATCAGGGTTCGGGAAGGAGCTATTCTTTGCACCAACCCCGGTGTGGGTACAGGAAAGGAGCATCTCGGTGTCCCTGGTAGGGGCTGTTATGGGGGATAGGGTCCAGATGGGGGTCCGACCTGACCCGCTAAAGGGCTCTTCTGCCCTTAGGTTCCACTGTGTTATTTGACCCCCCCCGAACGACAGTCTGTCATTGAGGCCCTTGGGCTTGCAGCAATCCAGTAGGTGGATCCATTTGGACTCACAGCGCAGAAGTGCGCCTTCTCTGTCCCCTCCTCTCTTAGAAGCTGGTACATGATCTATTACTATAAACTTCATGTCCTTCAGGGTGTGTTTTGACTCGAAGAAGTGTCTAGCCACCGGTTGGTCTGATGCTTTGGATTGGAGAGCATTCTTGATCGCAGACCGATGTAGTGCCATGCGCTCCCTCACCGTCCTCACCGTTTTTCCCACGTATTGTAAATGGCACGGACATGTTATGAGATAAACGATGAAGGAGGATCTGCAATGCAGCACATGCCTGATGGAGTAGGTTTTGCTGCCGTCCCTATTCGAGAACGTGCTCCCAATTGTCATCTTTTCACATGTCGTGCATTTAATGCATCGGTAGCAACCTGGTTGGCGGGTCATGAAGTTGCGTGGTACCTCGGCTTTGTTAAAGTCGGAGATGTCTGAATGTACCAGGTGGTCTTTCAAGTTCTTCCCTCTGCTGTAACAGACCATCGGTCGTGTGTTCCTATAGCACGGGAGCTCTTTATCTGTGGCTATGATGGGCCAAAGGGCTCTTGTCGCCCGTGGTATAACTGGGCTGCTGGTGTTGTACCTGGAGACCCATGGGATGACTGCCTTTTTTGCTTTGGTCTTACATGTCATCAATTCTTCTCTTGGAATCTGCAGCACTTCTTGTTTTTGTTGCTCCAGATCTCTGATGCTGTATCCCCTGGCTACAAACTTGTCCACCATACGGTCTAATTCGGCTGGAAGTAATGATGGATTACTGGTTATCCTAGCTGCCCGGATCATTTGTGATCTCGGGAGGCCTCTAATGAGGGACCTTGGATGGTGGCTGTTAGCTTTAAGCAGGGTGTTCTTATCTGTAGGTTTGTTGAAGATGATGGTTTCTAGCTTCCCATTGTTGATGGAGACTTGCACATCCAGGTAATTAATTGTATGGGTGGAATACTGATGTGTAATTCTAATGGGTGATTCTCTGGCGTTGATCAAGGCAAGCAAGGATTTGAGAGCCTCCTCCCCCCCTGTCCACAGGAGGAAGAGGTCGTCAATGTACCGCGTATACAGTAGGATGTTCGCCGCTGTGCTAGGATCTTCGTAAAACATGAAGATGTTGGCGAAGGAGGGCGACACGTTACTCCCCATTGAGCAGCCGTTCAGTTGCTGGTAATGCTTGTTGTCGAAAAGAAAGTAGTTCCTCTTTAGAGTTAAAGACAGTAGTTGTAAGAATAGGTCTATGTCGAACCCTCTGTAGTTTTCTTAAGTGAGGAACTCCCGCATCACCTGAAGGCCGCTGTCTTGGGGGATGCTTGTATATAGACTGCAAATATCTATGACACATCGAATCGTGTCTTGAGGTATTGCGTCTACTTCTCTCCATTTTAAGAGGAAACAGGTTGTGTCCTTAATGTAACCCTTTTGCTTAAGGATAAGTGGTTGTAGGATGGAATCCAGGAACTGGGAGATGGGCTGGTAAATGCTGTCTTGGGCCGAAATTATGGGTCTCCCTGGGGGCGATGTTAAACTTTTATGTATTTGTGGTACTGTAAAGAATAGCGGGACCCTTGGGTGTTGTTGAGAAAGGGCTTTCCTCAGCTGGTCAGTGATGGTACCCTCATTCACTGCCATCTCCAAGATCTCGTCCAGTTCTTTCTTATACGGAACTGTTGGGTCACAGTCTAGTTTGGCATACGTGTTACTGTCGGCCAATTGCTGCCCGATCTCGGCCCTATAGTATTCTAGATCGGGTACCACGATGCCCCTGCCCTTATCGGTGGGGCGTATAACGATATCCTGGTACCCACCAAGTTTCTTTAGTGCTGCCCACTCTGATCTGGACATGTTGTAATGTTTAGATGTGGCCGCCTTGGAATATTTCTCCATGGACTCATCCATTAGACGCACAAAGGATTTTATGGAAGAATTTTGAGAGGGGGGGTCGAATTGAGAGGTAGATTTTTTATTTATAAAATCTTGATGCTCCAGTGGTGTGCGGAGATCGGGTTTATCCTGGAAGTATTCTCCAAGCCGAAGCTTTCTGGAGAACCGGTGCAGTTCGATCTTCCAATTAAGTTCGTCGTGGCTGGTGGTAGGCACGAAGGACAGCCCTTTTCCAGGACGCTGGATTCTGTGTCCGTTAGGTGCCTTTGGGATAAATTATATCTTGTGGGGGATTCCTTTTTGTGAATCCTCTGGTTCTGGCCTCCCCTACGGGTGGCCGACCTGCGTTTTTTGACTTTTTGGACTGTGTATTGGGGTTCCCCAAAGGGATGTCTCTCATAATGGCCGCTCCTTCTAAATCCAGATTGGCTGGATCTGTGTCACTATTGGACGATGCGTGTGCCCCCACTCGTGCCTCCCTGCGTCTCCGCCACCCTTGTGCTGGTTTGGAGCATTGTGGATGTTGTTTCTCTCCCCCGTTTAACCATCGATACACTTGATTGTGCTCGTAGTCTTCCTTTACAGTTTGTAATTTATTGCGTTTAAACTTTATGAGGTCATTGCGGTAGCTGTCACATTGTTGTTTAAGCTTGGATAGCCAGTCCTGGGAGGTATCAGAGGATAGTGAGACGAGGTGTTCTGCCTCATACTGTATGATACTGTGCCTGTTTTTTTTAAGTTCTTTCCCGGACTCCTCTATAAAAAGTACTAGCAGACAGGGTTACTCCGTGTAGGAGAAAGTCTGTTTCCCTGCGCTTGAGTTTCTAAAGCTGTTTGTAGATGTCCTCAGGGCCCAGATGCCCTTCCATGAGCGATATGTTGTCCTTAAAGAGCACTCTCTCCACCTCTTCATCAGTGTAGGTGAAGATGCTACCTCTCTGTAATTGCATAGAGCTGCACCCTGGTTGGTCCTCTGGCACTGGTGTGCTGGATGGGATCCCTGGGCTGTCCATGCTGTACATACCTCTCAACATTGGCAGTTCGGCAGGCGGGACTCTACCGCGAGGCCACGCCCCCATTTTGCCGCTATGGGGGCATGACCCAGAGGCTCTGTGAGCCTCTAGCCATGCCCCCAGCCATGCCCACAGTGTTTTTCCCCGCTGCTTAGCAGCTGACAGGGGGGACTCCCAACAGCCCCCCCACACCGCGTGACACTGCCGCCCGCGGGTGGGACAGCGGGACAGGCCCTGACAATCGGGACTGTCCCAATAAAATCAGGACTGTTGGGAGGTATGTATATATATATATATCTCATACATGCCTACTATTGAAAACTAGTTTCAGGGAGATTGTAGTAGGGATGGACTTTGCATTTCGATGTTTCACTACCATCAATGATCAATGTTTTTGTTTCGATGGTTGTATTTTTACCATTCGAGGGCAGCAGTCATATTGTATGTAAATCACCCCCATCTGTATACACATATATGTCTATCACCCCCCCCCCCCCACATCCATTATACGTATAATCCTATCACCCCCCTACAACATCCATTATACACACATATATGATTATCACCCCCATCCATTATATATATAAATCCAGTATACTGTGTGTGTGTGTGTATATGGGCAGGGAGTGGGGCTGGCCAGACAGATAAACAAGTCGAGGATGGTGGGGGCGGAGCATTCTCCTCTTCCATGTGCAGTCACGGACTCCCGGAGCTGCAAGGCGTGTGCAGAGGTTCCCCGGGCTACTTGTGAAGGGAATAGGGAAAGCAGCATGATGCCTTGCAATTGGCTGCCCGCTCTAAGCTGAAAGCAGATAGGTCCAGGGGCAGCTGTCACCCTGCCATGTCATACACTGGCCGGGCGGCAGCAGCAGGCTGTGACGTGGGATAGAGTTCCGCTGTCTGTAAATGTGCTAGGGCGCATGCACAGTCCTGGTTTTCGCGCTGGGACCCGCAAAAAACGGGAGAAAGCTAAAGGTTTGCGGGCCACCGGGAGGCTCTGCTAAAAATTGGGAGACTCCCGCAGAATGCGGGAGAGTAGGCAACTCTGATATATATATACATACTCTCAACAGGTGTGGGGGTGTAGATTGAAGGATACCCCAATGCACAGCACTCCAGAATTTCAGATAAACAAGTGAGATTTATTACAACGTTTTGGGGAGATAACCGCCCCGTCGTCAGGTGTACAGCAGTGACATCCTGCATACTATGTACTCTCGCGAGATCCCTCTGTGAAAACTGACAAACCCGGAAGTGCAGCGTTACAGCAGGGCCGAGCGGCGGCTAGCAGCTTCCAGGCTACCGCTACACCACCAACGAGTGGGGACAGGTGGCCTTTTGAATCCCAGCCACCGCTGCACAACCAACTGAATTCAGACCCAGAAGTGCGGAGCCACAGCAGGAACTAGCTGCGGCTGCCAGCATCCCGGACCCGGCTACACCACCAATGAGCGGGGACAGGAGGCCGTGTATTTCCTGACACCACTGCATCACCAATGGACTTAATTCCATCTATAGTCCCAGGGAGGCAACAAAGAACCATGGCCTGCATCACAAAAGAAGAGTAAACTTATGCAAACGGGCCGCCGCAGATCATAGACACACTTTGATTAATTGTTTACTCATGAACTTGAATAGACCCTGTCAACTTTTTATGGTACTTGTTTTGTTCTTTTATGGCACTTGTTTCCTAGAACGGCGCATAGCTTAGTGGGCTATTCTGCGTAGGAAAATCGCATCGCGTACCGTATACGTAGTGTTGTGCGATGCGTGCGATGCGATGTCCATGTTAAGTGCACAGGACTGCTTATACAATTAAATATCGCATAGGATCGCATGGCACCAAACGTGATGCGATATTTGATTGTATAAGCACCCATGCCATGAGATGTGATAGGTGCTTACTATGCCATGTAATGCACCTCTGGCATTTTTTTGCGTTACACCCACTATCCACGCCACCCCGAAGCGTGGCGAGCGGCAGCGGAACGCGTCCTCTGACCTTTTCATACCCCCACTAACCACGTCGGCACTTTCCCTGCAATGCCTAATGGTAACAGGGTCTGAATCCTTCCAGTGGAAAGCAGAAGTGACACCGGACCTCATCAACCAGTCTGTTCTCTCTCATATTTCAGGTTATACTGCCATACATCACTGTGCCGCCTGATCCCTTTCCGCACTCAGCAGCTAAGCAGTGAAGGGCCGGATCAGTACCAGTTGGGAGACCGTCTGGGAATATTCTGTGCCGTATTCATACCAAGACAGCAGAAGCACAGGGTGCCTTATGAGGGGTCTTCCCATGCTCTACCCTTTATTTCTAGAACTATCTATATCTTAAACAAGTGGAATTATTATTAAGTCATAATTAAGACTCATGAGTGGATACAAGAACAACGCTTAAACAAATCCTGTCGAATCACATGGGATTTGTCCCTGTTGATCTATAAGACACAGGGTAGTCAAAGCCAAATTGGTGTAAATATATTTCGCCTGTGATTTAATGAATAGACTATTTAAATTGTCCAGATAATTTACCTATGCACATATGTACTTAATTTGAGTGACGTCTCTCTATTTTAGAATTGTGTAATAAAAGTTAGATTTTAAATTCTCTCAATATACCCATCTCTTATATATTTGGCTACATCTGTCACTCAAAGTGTGCCTGAAGCTGTAACGCTGGGTGGAGCCTCTGACTCACATGACAGAGAACCAGCCCAGTGAGCCCACAGACAGTGCCAGACACCCTCTGTCTCTCCATGTTACACAGCAAAGACACAGCTACTCACCAGACACACCAGGTGAGCGCCCCACACCTCCATACCTCCCAACATGACCCTCTCCAGGAGGGACAGAATGCTTTGTTTGTGAACTCCCTTCTTAATTTATGATTGTCATCACCTGTTTTAAACAGGGTAATTGATAAGAAAGGTGTTTAAGCACAGGTGATGGTAATCCATAAATTAAGAAGAAAGTCCAGAAACAGAGCAATGTGTCCCTCCCCCCCATTCACGGCAACCCCACGATTAAATGGCACATGCAAAACACTGACATGGCTATGGTCGACAATGAAAAAGGTTGACATGAGTTTTTGAAGATTTATTTTTCACTTTTTCAATGTTTTCATATTCATTCTCATGTGTCGACATGGACACCAATGAAGTGCCACACTTATGTCAACATTTACATGTGTTGACCTTTCTGTGTTGATTTTTTCTTGTGGCGATTCGCGGCACCCCCGGCGACACCCCTCCCGCGATTCACAGCACACACACCCCCCCCCCCAATTCATGGCGGCTCCCACGATTTGTGGCCCCACCCCGTGACACACCCCCTCCTGCGATTCGTGGCACCCCGCGACCCCCCCTCCCACGATTTGTGCCAACCCCCCAGGCCCCCCCTTCCTCGCGGTACCCCCCACCCCTGCGAACCCCCCTACCGTGATTCCCCCCGTCATTGCGGCAACCCCCCGCCCCTGCGACCCACCCTCCCACGATTCACTGCAACCCCCCGCGTCCCCCCCTACCACGATTCGCGGCACCCACACCCCCCACCCGCGACCCCCCCTCCCGCAATTCACGGCATCCCCCCACGACCCCTCCTCCCGTGATTCGCGGACACACCTCACCTCCCCCCCCCCCACCCCCGTTCGCGATTCACGGCAACCCCAGGATTAAATGGCACATGCAAAACACTGACACGGCTATGGTCGACAATGAAAAAGGTTGACATGAGTTTTTGAAGATTTATTTTTCTTTTTTGAATGTTTTCATATTCATTCTCATGTGTCGACATGGACACCAATGAAGTGCCACACTTATGTCAACATTTACATGTGTTGACCTTTCTGTGTTGATTTTTTCTTGTAGCAATTTTTTTACAGTGACAATTATGTGCACGTCAACCTACACATCATCAACCAATTCTTTGTATAATATATAACACCTGTTCTGTTTTACTGTAGGTGTTTTAAGTCAGACCTTTTACTGCTACTATTACTGTTTATGTAAATGCATTCTGAATGACAGCAACATCCTACCATCCTTCTACAAGAATATATAACCAACTAGGTGATTTATCGCGCCCCGTGCCCCCCCCCTCCCGCAATTCACGGACCCCCCGCGCACCCACCCCCCATGATTCACGTCACCCCCCGCACACACACCCCTCCCGCAATTCGCAACCCCCTCCCGCAATTCACGCCCCCTCCCACGCTTTGCGGACCCCCGCCCTCTCCCGCGATCCGCGGACACCTACGCCCCCTCCCTCCCTTGATTCACGGCACCCCCCACGCCCCTCCCACAATTCACGGCACCCCTAAGCCCCTCTTTAGTCCCCCGTATACTTACACACCCCTATCACTACCCAGCTTCCTGCTCTCCTGAACCGTAACTTCCACCACTGGGGAGTCGCTGACGCTGTTTTGCCCACATGCCCCTATCATGCCTCATAGACCAGCCTCCTGCTCTCATGTACCCTAACTCCCACCCAGTAGGAGGAGACACTGACTCAGGGCCACCATCCTGTACTCCTGTACTGCCACACTGGACCCTCACCCACTGGCAGAAGCTGCACAGTATCCCCCACCCTCCTCTTTAGTCCCCCTTATGTCCACACACCCCTATCACTACCCAGCCTCCTGTTTTCCTGTGTCGTGACCTCCGCCAGTGGGGAGCCGCTGACTCAAAAACACCCTACTATACTATTGCACACACACACACCTAAACAACATGCACACACAGCCCCCCCCCCACACCCACAAATGTCACTGTACCATCCACACTATCAATGTACATCTTACTCTGTAACCGCTTTTTAATTAAACAAAACAATACACACCCCCCTTCCAAATCATATGCTCTCTATTTAACACATTTCACCTATAACTCAAGTTGCAATACAGGCATCTGTCATACAATTCTAACCATCTTTCTCATATACAAATGTTCACAAATTAAGGGGGCGCAGCCCCTTACGACGGTGTGAAGAGCGCCCGTAGGGCGCGATGAATCACCTAGTATAGCTATATTTGTCCTCTTCTTACTTCCTCATGTTTTTATGGCCCTTATTCTGATCGATGCGGATATTCCCGCTTGCCTACGGGCCGCCGATGTTTATCTTCTGCGCATGTGCAGAGGTCACTTTGCGCATGTGCAGGCGATTTCGCCGCAAGGATTCTCTATACGCCGCACAGGGGGCGTAGAGGGGCGTGAGGGGCTACTTATCCTCATTACCCTATGCATACGCCCCGCGTTTCATGGGCGTTCCCATGCAAACGCGGGGCGTATGCATGGTAATGAGGCCGTGACGCGTGGGTACGGGGCGGGCATCTGACATCGCCGGATGTCAGCTGCCCGCCCCCATACAAGATTTCACACGGACAAGTGTCCGTGTGGTCTTGTGTTGCGGGACCTGGTGGAGCGTGCGGCCCTGCATTCGATGTTCGGCGACCATCGAATGCAGGGGCTGCTCCCACCATGGAGGAGGCGTATCCCCGTCCAATTTCATGCGGATCGCCACATATCCGCGTACGGACGGCCGTGGCGATCCGTATGGAAGGCGGGGATTCGCCTGCACGGTCGGAGCCGCATATGCGGCTCCGGCCGCACCAACCAGAATAAGGGCCTATGTCTTTTTGAAAAAATTTTTTTTTAAATAACTCTTTTCACAACTATTGTACTAAATAAATGTATCCCCTTTTTATAACTATTTACTTGTATATATCTTAAGCAAATAATATTGTACATATCCAGTCTATTATCAATACTTTATCAATTACACAATTAGTCGCCGTATCCATATCCATTGTTCACATTTCTCTATTTAAAGTACCTTACCACTACTTTGCACTTAAGGATTGGCTGACACCATCAGTGGCGTAACTACCTACTGTGCGCCCCCCTGACGCCTCCTCTAGCATCCTCAAAAACTGTCTGCAGTATGGGGGCAGCCATTTTCTAAGTGTCACTTTTCTTTATAGCAGCAGGAGCCGGCGCCGGGAGAGACGGGACCGTGACGGCAGGCCAGGTACCGGCAGACAGCAGCGGGTAACTATAGCCCCGCAGACCCCCCGGTACCCACACTTTCTCTGCGCCTCCCCGCAACCGTGGGGGCTGCAGAGCTATAGGTATGCCACTGCACCCTATATAAGATGAGGGAATATTGGTATTGGGGATATTTACTAAGGACAAACAAGTGGCGCCACCCATCTATTCTCCATCTATTCCGTGAATTCGGTCATGGTTTGGCCACATTTCGGTATAAAGGACTCAGAGGGGGCGATAGATCAAAGATCTTGCTGCAACATGAAGCGCCATGGATTTATAGATTGCGCACAGTATCCCCAGATGGTCTTAATGAGTATCTGCCCAGGACATGTTTTCTGTAAAACAATTGATCTTCTTTCTTTACAGTGTCTGATTCACGTTCATGTATTTTTATTGATCTAGACAGCATGGCATCCGGGAGACACACATTTCCCCCATCGCATGTTGTAACCCTGTTGCGCATATGCACTTACCGTTATTAAGCATGCGTATGTGACTGAGCATGTTTCATATCACATCCTTAGGATTTATTGCTTTGATTTATTATATTCATACAGTGCTGATGCTTTTTTGGACATGTGCTGCTTTTCGATTTACACTGTGGGTGTTTTTATTTTTGTTTTCAGCGGTCAGCTACGGTTACCCGGGCAACCCACCGCTCGTCCAATGGAGCGGTGAAGCCGCAGGTCACAGGTCAGATGACCTCATCACCATGCGGCTGGAATGCAGAGAGGAAGCGGGCGGCGCAGATGATGGTGGACGGCGGAGGTGCGCCCGGGACGCCCAGCCAGCAGCCAGGGGATATAAGGTATGTTTATTGTGTATTACAGTTGATCTTGAAAAAGGTTTTGATGAAACCGAAACGTTGATCTACATTCCTGTAGTTGTGACCTTCATTTGAGTATCAAGTCCTGCTGAGTGCCGTTCTCCCCCCTCCCCACCATGGGATCCTTGTGTGTGTGTGTGTGTGTGTGTGTGTGTGTGTGTGTGTGTGTGTGTGTATATATATATATATATATATATATATATATATATATGGTAAGTCCTCATCTTTGTGGCCACTGCTTACTTACTTACGCTGCATACGGTGAGCCGCGAGGGGACAATCACGATTCACGTAGCGACTAACCTACCTAGCGTAACCTGTAGCTGCAAAGATGAGGAAGTACCATGTATATATATTAGGGTGGCCCTAATTTTTTGAGTTTCTAAAATGTTAGCACCCACCCCCGATTTTGTTTTAATTTCCCCAAAAACATCCACGCCAAATTTTAGCTCAATCGGACAACTGTAATCTCATTGACCCTAAAATTTTGACATTTTCATCTGAGAAAGTCGGCTCCAGATTGGCCACTAGGCGGCCAATAGAATCAGTCTGAGGAGAGGCACGGAAGATGAAAATCTCTGCGTCTCTCCAGTCAGTGAGCGGGTACCACCCTGGAGCAGCGTGTCTGGAGCTGAAGATGCCGGGGTCGTCGCCGGGGACCAGGTGAGTAGGATTTCCTTCCTCAGGTACCCCTTTGGATTACTACAGATCCAGGACCCCGGAATCTTCAGCCCAGGAGCCCCGGACCCGCCCCGGAACCAGGACCAAGGCCCCGGAACCGGACTCTTCAGGCCTGGAGCCCCGGACTAGCCCCGGAACCAGGACCAAGGCCCCGGAACCGGACTCTTCAACCCTGGAGCCCCGGAACCAGGACCAAGGCCCCAGAACCAGACTCTTCAGCCCAGGAGCCCCGGACCACTGACCAGCCCCGGAACCAGGACCAAGGCCCCGGAACCGGACTCTTCAGCCCTGGAGCCAGGGCCGGTGCAAGGCTTCTTGACACCCTAGGCAAAACGTCGGTCAACCGCCCTCATGTGCATACTGCCTCTCTCCTACATACATCCATACAATGCATCCATATCAATCCCCTTCTCCTCTCCAACCACCGCACCTCTCGCCCTGGAGGATTTAGGAGGGTAGACAACTGTACCCTCTGGACTCTTTTTATTGGGCTGTGACAGAAGACACAATAGATGGAACTGGTGGTGCAGCATGTTGCAGTGAAGGTAATAGATGCAGTCACAGGTGTGCAGCTTACATTTTTGGGTTTTAGTTTGGACCCCGTGGCAATTGCATTGTGTATCTGTTAACAGACCTCTCTATGGTGCATGTTCTATAGAGAAGCTTATATTAAGTGTTTGAAAGGTATTACAGATTAATACTTTTTAACCAGTACTAATTATAAACATGTTAGGAAGTCAGCATGGTCTCTGGCTGTAAACTACATTCCTCAGGGGGGGCACGCTAGAAGCCCAGCTGCACTAAATCTTAACCCCTTCACGACATTTGACGTATATATACGTCATGGCCGGGAAGTACTTCCCGACCGTTGACGTATATATACGTCATGGCTTAAAACTGTCACTGCGTCTAGAGACGCAGTGACAGAGGGACGATGTCTGCTGTCCCTGACAGCAGACATGTCCGTGCATGCCCAGGGGGGGCGGCGATGCCGCCCCCCCGTCGGCGATCGCTGTGATTGGCTGTTCATTGTGAACAGCCATTCACAGCGTTTTCTGTGTCACCGGCGAATAACGTTCGCCGGTGACACGGGATCGGAGGTGATTGGTGCTGTAAAGTACAGCACCAATCACCGCGGGGTGTAAGGGTGACACTGGTGTCACCCCACCTCACCCCTCCCGCCCCCAAAGGCCGTGATTGGTTCGTCGGACCGACGGACCAATCACAGCCATGGAGGGGGGTTTAAACTAACGGTGACTGCACTGCAGACGCCATTCCGGTCTGGAATAGCGTGCAGTGCGGTCACCGTGCCCAGCTGCCGCCTATACTGACCAGAACCCATCCAAAATACTTACCTGATCATTGATATTGCTTATGATTGTGACATCTTGTGACATCCTGTGACATCTTGTGCTGCTGCGATTTATTAGATAGAGAGAGAGTTAGAGAGAGAGAGATAGAGAGAGATAGAGAGAGATAGAGAGGCCTAGTGCTATATTTTGTGCTGCTGCAGTGTGATAGAGCTATAGATAGAGAGATAGAGAGAGATAGAGAGAGATAGAGAGAGAGATAGAGAGAGAGATAGTGACAGATTGTGCTATATATTTTTTATATAACTGAAAGAGATAGAGAGAGATAGAGAGAGATAGAGAGGCCTAGTGCTATATTTTGTGCTGCTGCAGTGTGATAGAGCTATAGATAGATAGAGAGAGATAGAGAGAGATAGAGAGAGAGAGAGAGAGAGAGAGAGAGATAGTGACAGATTGTGCTATATATTTTTATATAACTGACTGCTGCCCCCCCTTTTGTGCTGATCAGTATAAATTAACTGATCAGCAACTTTTTGGGGGCGCAGGTTTTTTTTTATATATAGATATACCTGTCAGTGCTGCTGCTGCAGTGTCATAGAGTGATAGATAGTGAGAGATAGAGAGATAGAGAGAGATAGTGACAGAGAGTGATAGAGAGTGCTAAATTTTGTGTCTGCTGCCCCCGCCTTTTGTGCTGATCACTATATCTGAGGTGATCAGCAACTTTTTGGGGGTACAGAGGTTTTTTTTTTTTATATATACCTGTCAGTACCACCAAAGGTTGTGCACCTGCTGCCCCTCACTGGTAATCAGTGTCGCATCACTGATCACCTTTTTTTATTTTTTTGTGAGTGCTGTGGGGTCTTTTTTACATTTTTTTTTTTACACACACTGTGATTTTGTGTGTGTCCTGTGGCCACTGTGCGCTGATCAGTGACGTACATCACTGATCAGCTTTTTCGGCACAGGGTTGATCTATTTTTTTTTTTTTTGGATCAAATTCCTGTTGCCTTTGAGCGCTGTTCAGTGACGGACGTTACTGACCAACATCTGTGCTCAATTTTTGGCGCAGGACCTTTTTTTTTTTTAACCCCTTCCATTTATTTTTTTTTGAACCCCTTCCATTTTTTTTTTTTAACCCCTTCCATTTTTTTTTTAACCCCTTCCATTTTTTTTTTTTTTAACCCCTTCCATTTTTTTTTTTTTTGAACCCTTCCATTTTTTTTTTTTTGTATTTTTTTTTTTCTGCACTACACACTACATACCCCCCGGGTTGAAATAAAGTTTGTACCCCCCCCTACACTATACACGTGTTGAAACATTTCACTACCAGTAACACAAAAATATAAATGGCATCCCAAATGTCATCCCAAATGTCGTCCCAGTCATCCAGGAGAATGTATTCGGTGGAGGAGGCATATGCCATGCTTGCCTCTGACTCTGACACAGCCAGTGAGGCAAGCGGGGAATTTGAAGGATTTGTCTTAAGCTCCTCTTCCTCCTCTGATGATGAGGGACCCCCTCAAAGACGCCCCCGTAGAGCAGCTGAGACCCCCCCCCCCCCAATAATTGATCTCGTATGGACCCCACCACCAGACAATTTTGAGCCCCAGGTTCCTGAGTTTTTGGCCATCCCAGGAATCCAATTTGATTCAACAGGTCTCAGAGAAATTGACTTTTTCAAATTATTTTTCTCTGATTATTTTATAAATTTAATGGTGGACCAAACTAATTTATATGCCCAGCAGTTTATTGCTCAAAACCCCACGTCATCATTTGCTAGGTGGACCCCTGTAGATGCAGTAGAGATGATGACGTTTTGGGGTCTGGTGTTACATATGGGCATAGTAAAAAAGCCACAAATTAGGCAATATTGGAGTACAGATGTTCTGTACAGCACCCCATTTCACCGTATGGCCATGCCCCGGGCTCGTTTTGAGGCAATCCATAAATTTATACATTACACCGATAATGCACAGTGCCCACCCAGAGATGATCCCACCTTTGACAGGCTATTCAAAGTCAGGCCGGTCATTGATCATTTCAGTGCCAAATTTGCAGAGCTATACATCCCTGATAAATGTATTAGTATCGACGAGTCCCTTATACATTTTAAAGGAAGGGTTAAATTCCGCCAGTACCTTCCCAGTAAGAGGGCAAGGTATGGCATAAAAATGTATAAGCTGTGTGAAAGCACCACAGGGTACACCCACAAGTTTAGGGTATATGAAGGGAAGGATTCAAGAATTGAACCACCAGAATGCCCCCCCTCCCTCGTAGGTGTTAGTGGAAAAATTGTCTGGGATTTAATGCACCCCTTCCTGGATAAGGGTTATCACCTCTATGTGGATAACTTTTACACCAGCATCCCCCTGTTTAAGGCCCTTGGTTCAAGAGGTACAGCAGCTTGCGGTACTGTGCGCAAGAACCAAAGAGGCCTCCCCAAAACGCACATTGCCCAAGTAATGAGAAGGGGTGAAAGCAGGGGAATATGCACCGAAAATATGTTGTTGGTCAAATATAAGGACAAGAGGGATGTCCTTATACTGACAACAATTCATGGAGACAGTACCACCTCCATCCCTGTACGAGGTACCAGTACCCACACCTCAAAACCAAATTGTATCCTAGATTACAATAAGTACATGGGCGGAGTGGATCTTTCAGATCAGGTACTGAAGCCGTACAGTGCCCTGCGGAAAACAAATATCTGGTACAAGAAGCTGGCCGTGTATATCATCCAGATGGCACTGTATAACGCTTACGTGCTATTCCGTTCTACCGGCCAGAGGGGGACATTTATGCACTTTCAAGAGGAAGTCATAAAGAGCCTAACATTTGGGAATCAGCAGGCAGAGGTCCCCAGTACTTCTAGTACTGGCCCCCGTATTGTACCAGGGCAGCATTTTCCCAACGAAATCCCCTCCACTGCAAGAAAGGGCAGGACACAAAAAAGGTGCAAAGTTTGCTATAAAAAGGGAATAAGAAAGGAAACTATTTTCCACTGTGAAACTTGCCCCGACAAACCCGGCCTATGTATAAAGGAGTGTTTCAAAATATACCACACATCTATGGATTATTAGGTTCATCATTTCACCGTGCTTCGGGGGTCTTGCTAATGCCACATAGCACCCACCATTCATTCCACCAGAATCTGAGCTGCAAAAACCAAAAATCACTCCTTCCCTTCTGAGTCCTGCCATGCACCCAACTGGTATTTTTTGGTCACATGTGAGGCATTGCCGTACTCTGGAGAAATTGGGGCACAGATTTTGGGGTGCTTTGTCTCCTTCATTCCTTGTGAAAATGAAAAATTTTGAGCCAGAAGTACATTTTTGTGTAAAAAAATGTATTTTTTTCATTTTCACTGCCCAGTTGTACCAAAATTGATGAAACCCCTGGGGGTTTGAAATGTACACTATACCCCTAGATGAATTCCCTGAGGGGTGTAGTTTGCAAAATGGGGTCACTTGTGGGGGGGTTCCACTGTATTGGTAATGCAACATAGCACCCACCATTCATTCCACCAAAATCTGTGCTGCAAAATCCAAAAATCACTCCTTCCCTTCTGAGTCCTGCCATGCACCCAACTGGTATTTTTTGGTCACATGTGAGGCATTGCCGTACTCTGGAGAAATGGGGGCACAGATTTTGGGGTGCTTTGTCTCCTTCATTCCTTGTGAAAATGAAAAATTTTGAGCCAGAAGTACATTTTAGTGTAAAAAAATGTATTTTTTTCATTTTCACTGCCCAGTTGTACCAAAATTGATGAAACCCCTGGGGGTTTGAAATGTACACTATACCCCTAGATGAATTCCCTGAGGGGTGTAGTTTGCAAAATGGGGTCACTTGTGGGGGGGTTCCACTGTATTGGTAATGCAACATAGCACCCACCATTCATTCCACCAAAATCTGTGCTGCAAAATCCAAAAATCACTCCTTCCCTTCTGAGTCCTGCCATGCACCCAACTGGTATTTTTTGGTCACATGTGAGGCATTGCCGTACTCTGGAGAAATGGGGGCACAGATTTTGGGGTGCTTTGTCTCCTTCATTCCTTGTGAAAATGAAAAATTTTGAGCCAGAAGTACATTTTAGTGTAAAAAAATGTATTTTTTTCATTTTCACTGCCCAGTTGTACCAAAATTGATGAAACCCCTGGGGGTTTGAAATGTACACTATACCCCTAGATGAATTCCCTGAGGGGTGTAGTTTGCAAAATTGGGTCACTTGTGGGGGGGTTCCACTGTATTGGTAATGCAACATAGCACCCACCATTCATTCCACCAAAATCTGTGCTGCAAAATCCAAAAATCACTCCTTCCCTTCTGAGTCCTGCCATGCACCCAACTGGTATTTTTTGGTCACATGTGAGGCATTGCCGTACTCGGGAGAAATTGGGGCACAGATTTTGGGGTGCTTTGTCTCCTTCATTCCTTGTGAAAATGAAAAATTTTGAGCCAGAACTGCATGTTTGTGTAAAAAAATGTAATTTTCCATTTTCACATCCCAGTTGTACCAAAATTGGTGAAACCCCTGGGGGTTTGAAATGTACACTATACCCCTAGATGAATTCCCTGAGGGGTGTAGTTTGCAAAATGGGGTCACTTGTGGGGGGGTTCCACTGTATTGGTGCTTGGGGGGTCTTGCTAATGCGACATAGCACCCACCAAAATTCCACCAGAATCTGAGCTGCAAAATCCAAAAATCACTCCTTCCCTTCTAAGTCCTGCCATGCACCCAACTGGTATTTTTTGGTCACATGTGAGGCATTGCCGTACTCGGGAGAAATTGGGGCACAGATTTTGGGGTGCTTTGTCTCCTTCATTCCTTGTGAAAATGAAAAATTTTGAGCCAGAACTGCATGTTTGTGTAAAAAAATGTAATTTTCCATTTTCACATCCCAGTTGTACCAAAATTGGTGAAACCCCTGGGGGTTTGAAATGTACACTATACCCCTAGATGAATTCCCTGAGGGGTGTACTTTGCAAAATGGGGTGACTTGTGGGGGGGTTCCACTGTATTGGTGCTTTGGGAGTCTTGCTAATGCAACATAGCACCCACCATTCATTCCACCAAAATCTTTGCTGCAAAATCCAAAAATCACTCCTTCCCTTCTGAGTCCTGCCATGCACCCAACTGGTATTTTTTGGTCACATGTGAGGCATTGCCGTACTCGGGAGAAATTGGGGCACAGATTTTGGGGTGCTTTGTCTCCTTCATTCCTTGTGAAAATGAAAAATTTTGAGCCAGAACTGCATGTTTGTGTAAAAAAATGTAATTTTCCATTTTCACATCCCAGTTGTACCAAAATTGGTGAAACCCCTGGGGGTTTGAAATGTACACTATACCCCTAGATGAATTCCCTGAGGGGTGTACTTTGCAAAATGGGGTGACTTGTGGGGGGGTTCCACTGTATTGGTGCAACATAGCACCCACCATTCATTCCACCAGAATCTGTGCTGCAAAATCCAAAAATCACTCCTTCCCTTCTGAGTCCTGCCATGCACCCAACTGGTATTTTTTGGTCACATGTGAGGCATTGCCGTACTCGGGAGAAATTGGGGCACAGATTTTGGGGTGCTTTGTCTCCTTCATTCCTTGTGAAAATGAAAAATTTTGAGCCAGAACTGCATGTTTGTGTAAAAAATGTAATTTTCCATTTTCACATCCCAGTTGTACCAAAATTGGTGAAACCCCTGGGGGTTTGAAATGTACACTATACCCCTAGATGAATTCCCTGAGGGGTGTACTTTGCAAAATGGGGTGACTTGTGGGGGGGTTCCACTGTATTGGTGCTTTGGGAGTCTTGCTAATGCAACATAGCACCCACCATTCATTCCACCAAAATCTTTGCTGCAAAATCCAAAAATCACTCCTTCCCTTCTGAGTCCTGCCATGCACCCAACTGGTATTTTTTGGTCACATGTGAGGCATTGCCGTACTCGGGAGAAATTGGGGCACAGATTTTGGGGTGCTTTGTCTCCTTCATTCCTTGTGAAAATGAAAAATTTTGAGCCAGAACTGCATGTTTGTGTAAAAAAATGTAATTTTCCATTTTCACATCCCAGTTGTACCAAAATTGGTGAAACCCCTGGGGGTTTGAAATGTACACTATACCCCTAGATGAATTCCCTGAGGGGTGTACTTTGCAAAATGGGGTGACTTGTGGGGGGGTTCCACTGTATTGGTGCTTTGGGAGTCTTGCTAATGCAACATAGCACCCACCATTCATTCCACCAAAATCTTTGCTGCAAAATCCAAAAATCACTCCTTCCCTTCTGAGTCCTGCCATGCACCCAACTGGTATTTTTTGGTCACATGTGAGGCATTGCCGTACTCGGGAGAAATTGGGGCACAGATTTTGGGGTGCTTTGTCTCCTTCATTCCTTGTGAAAATGAAAAATGTTGAGCCAGAACTGCATGTTTGTGTAAAAAAATGTAATTTTCCATTTTCACATCCCAGTTGTACCAAAATTGGTGAAACCCCTGGGGGTTTGAAATGTACACTATACCCCTAGATGAATTCCCTGAGGGGTGTACTTTGCAAAATGGGGTGACTTGTGGGGGGGTTCCACTGTATTGGTGCAACATAGCACCCACCATTCATTCCACCAGAATCTGTGCTGCAAAATCCAAAAATCACTCCTTCCCTTCTGAGTCCTGCCATGCACCCAACTGGTATTTTTTGGTCACATGTGAGGCATTGCCGTACTCGGGAGAAATTGGGGCACAGATTTTGGGGTGCTTTGTCTCCTTCATTCCTTGTGAAAATGAAAAATTTTGAGCCAGAACTGCATGTTTGTGTAAAAAAATGTAATTTTCCATTTTCACATCCCAGTTGTACCAAAATTGGTGAAACCCCTGGGGGTTTGAAATGTACACTATACCCCTAGATGAATTCCCTGAGGGGTGTACTTTGCAAAATGGGGTGACTTGTGGGGGGGTTCCACTGTATTGGTGCTTTGGGAGTCTTGCTAATGCAACATAGCACCCACCATTCATTCCACCAAAATCTTTGCTGCAAAATCCAAAAATCACTCCTTCCCTTCTGAGTCCTGCCATGCACCCAACTGGTATTTTTTGGTCACATGTGAGGCATTGCCGTACTCGGGAGAAATTGGGGCACAGATTTTGGGGTGCTTTGTCTCCTTCATTCCTTGTGAAAATGAAAAATTTTGAGCCAGAACTGCATGTTTGTGTAAAAAAATGTAATTTTCCATTTTCACATCCCAGTTGTACCAAAATTGGTGAAACCCCTGGGGGTTTGAAATGTACACTATACCCCTAGATGAATTCCCTGAGGGGTGTACTTTGCAAAATGGGGTGACTTGTGGGGGGGTTCCACTGTATTGGTGCTTTGCGAGTCTTGCTAATGCAACATAGCACCCACCATTCATTCCACCAAAATCTTTGCTGCAAAATCCAAAAATCACTCCTTCCCTTCTGAGTCCTGCCATGCACCCAACTGGTATTTTTTGGTCACATGTGAGGCATTGCCGTACTCGGGAGAAATTGGGGCACAGATTTTGGGGTGCTTTGTCTCCTTCATTCCTTGTGAAAATGAAAAATTTTGAGCCAGAACTGCATGTTTGTGTAAAAAAATGTAATTTTCCATTTTCACATCCCAGTTGTACCAAAATTGGTGAAACCCCTGGGGGTTTGAAATGTACACTATACCCCTAGATGAATTCCCTGAGGGGTGTAGATTGCAAAATGGGGTGACTTGTGGGGGAGGTTCCTAACTTTTAGCACTTATGGTGCCTAGAAACCTACATGGTGCCTAAAAAAAATCTCATAAAAAGGAGGCTCCAAAATCAAGTAGGTGCTCCTTCTATTATGAAGCCTGTGGTTTGGTCAACGTGCACACTAGGGCCACATATAGGATATTTTTGAAAACAAAAGAATTGGGGGAATCAATTTTTAGTCACATTTCTCTAGTAAAATCTACTGTATTCGTTAAAAAAATGTATTAAAATTGAAACTCTGCAAAAAAAAAGAAATTTTGAAATTTCACCTACACTTTGTTTTAATTCCTGTGAAACACCTAAAGGGTTAACAAACTTCCAAAATGCTGTTTTGAATACTGTGAGGGGTGCAGTTTTTGAAATGGCATCATTTATGGGGGTGTCTCACATACAAGTCCCTCAAAGTCACATCAGAACTGAACTGGTCCCTAAAAAAATCAGTGTTTGAAATTTTCATGAAAATTTGAGAATTTGCTATTCATATTGTAAGCCTCCTAGTGTCCAAAAAAATTAAAAGGAAGTTGAAATAATGATGGAAACATAAAGTAGACATATGGTCTATGTTAGTTATTAACTATTTTGAGTGATATGATTATTTGTCTCACAAGCAGAAAATTTAACATTTTGCAAATTGCTAAATTTTCCATTTTTTCACGATATTTTGGTATTTTTCACAAAAAAACACAGACTGTATCGACGAAAATTTACCACTAACTTGAAGTACAATGTGTCACGAGAAAACAATCTCAAAATCACTGGGATAAGTAAAAGCAAAAAAAAGTTATCCCCACTTAAGTGAGACATGTCAGATTTGAAAAAAAGGGCTCTGTCATGAAGGCACAAACTGGCTCTGTCATGAAGGGGTTAATGACACTCTGCTAGGTTATAAGGACAAAAGGGTCAAGGTGAGGGTGCTTGGGCTGACTGGGACACGTCTGTGAGTGAAGCTAAAGGGAGAGAAGGAGGATGAGGGGGGGCGCCGACAATAACGGGATATCTACAACAAGCTCAGCTGTGACAATCTCAATGCTGGTGCAGGCTGTGTCAGTCTCCAGCAGTGTGAAACGGAGTATGTACCTGCAGAACTCAGGAGGATGCAGCCAGTATGCACTGCACACATTCTTCTGGTGGGCGGGTGACACAGTAGTCACTCAGCACCGTGCTGCTTCTGCTCTGCTCTTCCAGCTTCTCTCCCACGCGGGTGCTCTCCCTGAGTTGTGCAGGATGATTTCGTTGCACATTCAGTGGTATTCTGGGAAGGTGGGAGGGACTGGGCAGCTCATCAGTCACCACCACTCATCACCAGTAGCTGCACTGTGCGGACGCAGCGTATAAATGAGTTTTAATAGACAGTGGACACAGAAAGGTAATCCTGCTTTGTGCTAGTAACGGGCATGAGGTCGGGCAGGTGGGCGTCAGCTGCTGTTGAGGGGCAGGAGGTCGGACGTCTGCTTATAGTTAAGGCCCAGTGGAAACTGCAAAAATCGGACCTACTTGGGTTAAACAAAGTGCGCCCTCTAGTGGCCGCCGCCCTAGGCAGCTGTCTGAAGCTGCCTAATGGTAACGCCGGCCCTGCCTGGAGCCCCAGAACCAGGACCAAGGCGCCGGAACCGGACTCTTCAGCCCATGAGCCCCGGACCAGGACCAAGGCCCCGGAACCAGACTCTTCAGCCCAGGAGCCCCGGACCAGCCCCGGAACCAGGACCAAGGCCCCGGAACCGGACTCTTTATCCCTGGAGCCAGGACCCCGGATCCAGGGACCGACCCACGGGCTCAAGGTAGGTAAGTATCAGTATGTGTGGGCTGTGGATGTATTAAACGTTTATTTTTCTGGGTGTCAGTGTGTGTTTTATTTAACTATTTCTTGTACTGTGGAACTACAAGTGCCAGCGGGCCCTTTAATGCCCCGCATGCTGGGACTTGTGGTTCTCCAAGTCCCAGCATGCGGGGTAGGCTTGCTGGGACTCATAGTTCTACAGTATAAGACAATAGTTTTTATTCTTTTTTACACTTTTCATCAGCCCAATGCCCACCGCCCAGGGGCATCGGGGACAGCCCCGGACTTTCAGCATGGGCTGGTAAGTCCTGGAGGGGGGGACCCCTTCTTTGGGGGGGTCCTCACTTCCCCAGGACCCCTGCCCATGCTGACCAGCCAGGGGATAATGCTTTGGCCGCGGAACCTTATATAATAAGTGTCCCCCGGCTGTGGCATTACCCTGCTGGCTGGTTGGGTCTGGTGCTGGTTCTTGAAATGCGGGGGACCCCTAGTCATTTTGTCCCCCGTATTTTGGGAACCAGCGCCAGATCTTGAGCTGGTGTTGGTTTCATTAAATCAAGGGGACCCCTATTTGTCGGGGACCATGATTTTATGTCACCAGCACCGGCTCAATGAGCCCGGGGCTGGTTATGCTCTGGCGGGGGACCCCGCGCAGTTTTTTCTTTTTTTTAATTGCGATCTCCAGCAAATGTGCGATTTTCAGACCTGAAAATCGCACATTTTCAGGACTAAAGAAATCACATCAAATCGCACCTATTCGGGCAGTTTTTCGCATCTCATTAAATATGCGAAAAACGGCCCAATCTTGCGATTTTCAAAAGTGCGATTAGGTGCGGTAAAAATCATGTGGTTTTTACCGCTACACATAGAATGTCACCCTTGGTCTTGCAGGAAAAGACCTTATAGGGGATTGATAAGAAATCCCGGGGGTCAGAATCCTGATGCCGGAATCCTGAAATCCCTTGCGGGCTCGCCACGCAGCAGGCCCGGTGCCTTGCTACGCTCGGCACACTAATTTATTCTCCCTCTATAGGTGTCATGGACACCCACAAAGGAACAAAGTGCCGGGATTTCGGCGGTCGGGATTTCAACTGCATCCCCTGTGTAGCCCAGCTTATACACATAATGCCCCCTGTAGTTCCACTTATACTGTACATACAATGCCCCTATGTTGCCTCTTATACATATAAAGCCTTATGGTGCTTCTTATACATATAATGCCCCCATGGTGCCTATTATACACAATGCCCCATGGTGCTACCTATGTATTAATATCCCTGTGGTGCCGCATATATACATATAATGCCCCAGTTTAGCCGCATATACATAATGCACCCATGGTGCCACTTATACATATAATATCCCTGTGGTGCCGCATATATGCATATAATGCCCCAGTTTAGCCGCATATACATAATGCACCCATGGTGCCACTTATACATATAATACCCCTGTGGTGCCGCTTATATATTAAGGTCCCCAGTAGGACTCACTGCTTGGGCTGATTCCACACATGAGCTGGTAGTCTCAGATGGTAGACGAGCGGGGCGACTAATACCTGGCAGCGGTGCGCAGAAGCGCTGGGCGGCTGCAGAGGTGGGGGTGTGCTGGAGCAGATGGCTGCATGGAGATAGGGGTGTGCAGGTGTAGACATTGGCAGGGGGTAGGGAGTGTGTGGATGAGGGGTTATGGGGGAGTGGACAGCAAGGGAGGGTGCAGACATGGCCGGACGAGGTGAGCGGACACTGTTGGCAGGATTGTGTGAATGCAGTCGGTGGGAGTGAGTGGATGCTGCCGGCAGGGATATGCGAATTGAAGTGGGCAATCTGGGTGCGGGGGAAACCCACAACTAAAGTCACTGCCCTTGCCCCTATATTACACACAGTAAGTATCCCCTGCCCACGTAGTACCTGCAGCAGTCTGAGGGTCCCAGCCTAGAAGAGCTTGTCCAAACCATCTCCTGGTCCTCCCCATATGTGGCGATGGGTCCATCTCCTCCTCCTGTTGGCAGAGTGAGTATGTGTGCGTGAATGGCGGCAGGGGGAGGGGGCGAGTGTGGACATTGGCAGTTGGAGGAGGGGTTTAAACATTGGTGGGTGTAAGGGGTGAGCGGGAGTGGACAATGCCGGGGAGAGGATGCAGATGTGGGTAGCGGCAGTCAGTGGTCACTGCCTGCAGGAGTGTGTGAACACTGTAGGTGGGTGTGTGGTGCAGCTCTTTTTAATGTCAACCCACGGAAGGGTGCTGCACCGCCTGCACCCTCCTATTGATGCCACTGTGCAGGAATAGGGCAAAAACCTATTTTTCACTTTCATCCATATTTGGAGATAAAAGTTATTGTATTTGTAATAAATTGAGCTTACTCGTTCATTTTGTTGTGGCATTATGATCTAGATCTTTCACTGTTGTGTTGGTAGCCCTGACAATGTTGGAAAACCATTTTTATAACCTCTCCATTTTAATAATATTATGTGCTTTGTATACTTATTTTGTTACCAAATATGGGGTGAAATGTATTGGGGTGTGATTTTTTGAACAGGTTCAAAATCACATCACATCACGCATGTAATTTTCCACAGCTCAGGGACAATTTTTATACAAAGTCCCCCAGCCAAAACATGATGACCGTGGCTGATCAGCCCTGGATGGGGTACCTGAGGAGTGGGAGCCACCCAATAAAGGGTTCCCCCAGGCTTCACCTGTCCAGAGCTGAAGCCCAGGGCTGTCCCCGGCCCCCTTGGGCTGTCGGGACTGGGCTGAAAATTAAAGTGTGATAATTAGAAATAAAAAAATTTGCTTTTAACAGGAGAACTAATAAACATAGAATATGACGGCAGATAAGAACCACTTGGCCCATCTAGTCTGCCCCTTTTTTAAACATGTTACCTCAAACCATATTAAATCCTTATTTTTGTTATAAGGATATCACTATGCCTATCCCAATCATGTTTAAATTGTACTACTGTATTTGCCTCTACCACCTCTGATGGGAGGCTATTTCACTTATCTACTACTCTTTCTGTGAAGTCATTCTTCCTCAAATTTCCCCTGAATCTTCCTCCCTATAGTTTCAGTGGGCATCCCCTTCTGCGGAGCATGCATAGCATTAATAGGCCCCCTTAGACTTGTAGTTCACCTGTACAAAAAAGTTGCAATAAATAGACACACATAGAATAGTACAGTTTTTTTACACCACACCCATTTTACACCACACATTCACAAAATTCACATTCTTACATTGTTCATGTTATTTCAGTACTTTTTCAAATTAACTTGATTCAGAACACTTTTAACCAATTGCTGGGGTAACCTAGATGTGTCCATATAATTTTCTAAGTAGAAAAAGCAAAATGGTTGAGATAGGGAAGAGTATACCGCTTTTGAACGGAATTAAACGTTGAGTATATTATCTTCCAACTTCAAGATGTTCGAGGGTCGCCTAGTAGTTGTCAGCAAAATTTGAACTTTCGGAAAATGACCTATTGCTAAGGGCCACCTTAATACAGTGGGGCGAAAAAGTATTTGGACAGCCACCGATTGTGCAAGTTGACCTATTTAAAAAGATAAGAGAGGTCTGTCATTTCCATCATAGGTACATTTCAACTATGAGGGACAGAATATGGGGAAAAAAAAACACATTGTATGATTTTTAAACAATTTATTTGTATATTCTTGCAGGAAAAAAATATTTGGACAATCAAAAAAGTTAAACTCAATACTTTGTAATATAAATTCAGTTGGCAATTAAAGAAGTCAAATGATTCCTGCAGTTTTAAGTTTGCACACACTGTAGCAGGTATTTTGGCCCACTCTTCCATGCAGATCTTCTCTAGATCTTTCATGTTTTGGGGCTGTCTCTGGGCAACATGGACTTTAATCTCCCTACACAGATTTTCTATTGGGTTGAGGTCTGGAGACTAGCTAGGCCACTCCAGGACCTTGCAATGCTTCTAACAGAGCCACTCCTTAGTTCCTTAGAATCAGTTGTCCTGTCTTCTTTGCAGAAAAGCAGCCCCAAAGTGTGATGTTTCCACCCCCATGCTTTACAGTGGGCCTGGTGTTTTTGGGATGCCACTCATCATTCTTCTCCCTCCAAACATGGCGAGTGGAATTTATACCAAAAAGTTCTACTTTGCTCTCATCTGACCACATGACATTCTCCCAATCCTCCTCGGGATTATCCAGATGGTCACTGACAAACTTTAGATGGGCCTGGACAAGTGCTGTCTTAAGCAGGAGGACCTTTGGTCACTCAAGGATCTGAATCCATGACAAAGTAGTGTGTTACTAATGGTAACCTTTGTGACGATGGTCCCAGCTCTCTTGAGATCATTGACCAGTTCCCCCCATGTAGTTCTGAGCTACAACTAGATTTTTTTTTAAAGTGCTCAGGATGCATGAAATGTGTTGGTCATTAGAGGAGACCCAGCACTCTGAAACACCTGCCCGCTCCACAGTCTATCCGGTGGCCGCTGACAACTTCTACCCACTTCTGGTTTGCATTCCTTCCGGTGTCCTGCAATCAGAGTTTTTACCAACGAGACAGATGAAGGCATCAATAGAAGTATAGACCGAATCCCAGCTCTCCACAAACAAAGCAATATAGGGAGATATAGGGTAAGAAGTACCGGTCCCCTTCACACTCCAAAAAGGGTGTAAACATTATTTTTAACCACTATTTTCTTTACAGGTACCACTTTTCATCTTATTCATATATAACTTCATATAGCGCTCTTTTATATTCTACAAATTGCCTAAGTTGACAAGAGCTGCTTTTTTCTAGCGCCGGACCACTCAAATACTCTGAGAGGATAAATGTGAGTATCTGAGGAGACAGAAATGTAGAACATCGATGGTGGTTGGTATCAGCGATGACACTCAGAAAGATGTCTGAGATAGAAGCTGGAACTTGATGAGAAACTGGTGTAGACTGCTGCAATGATGAATACAGTAAGATGATGCAATCAATAATAAACAAATTGATGTAATCGATGCTGTCAATCTATGTTGGGGATCAAAATTAATGATTGATGATAGATATCTATAGTACTGATGTGCAGTAGTGGATGTTTGGAGATCGATGTTTGTAGATCAATGTTTGCCAATCGATGTTGTGAGAGTGGACAGACGACTTAGCAGATATCAATAGGACTCAGTTGGAACTGAGTGTAACCTGTCACGCCCGAGGGCTTTGTGGACCCATTTGTGACCGTAGTGGACAGTGGAGGTTACTGGAAAGTCCTGTAATTATGCAGTGAGGTGGTAACATAAATTATTACAGACTGTTTGCAGGCTCTGGACAAACAGCCACGGAAGCTGGATACCTGGAGCCTGGATGACCAGGACCGGATGCTGGAATATACAGCCGGTGGCAGAATCCAGGAAAGCCAAAATAAATATATCTTGAACAACCAAGGAACGCCTTCTGGGCAAAGCTCAACTGGTACTTATATGTGCCAGGAGAGAATCAATCCACTAAATAATAATAGTCCTTGGACCTAGTAATAGAAACTGGAATTGCCTTCTTGGCAAATAACTAAATAATAGCTGCTTAGCAGGCAGGTACTGTGACAAGATGGTGGCAGATCAGCGGAGACTCTGGGAGCTGAATAGCGGCTGGTTAACTGGAAATGACTGGTTGGCAAGGTCACTGGGAGCTGATCAATGGAGAAGTAGCCGTCTGCTACAGGATAGCTGATTGCGACCTACTCAGGGCTTGTGGTAATGTATAGTGACTGAATGTCCGGATCTGACAGAGACACTGTGCAGCAGCAGATGAGGTTGAGGAGCTGGGCAGTGTCCGGTGAGCAGCCAGGAAGCTGAGCAGGATCTGTCTAGGTAGCCGAACAGCTGCAGATTAGCAGCCAAGAAGCCGGGCAGGATTCGGTGAGCTGCTGGGACACTGAGCAGGGTCTGATGAGCAGCTGGGAAGTTAGGCAAGATCAGATCAGCAGATAGCCGGTTACTAAATGTGGCTTAGGTGTTGGGCAGTGGCAGATGATGGATACCAGCTGGAAGCTAACACAGGAGCCAAGAACTAGGTAAACAGGAGCATCAGGTAACAGGCGCCCGGATTGGACATTGCTAGGATATGTATTCCTCCTGCCTTGCAAGGATTGGATGGCAGGAATGAGGATGATTAGCAATCCAAGGTATGGATTCAGATGTTCGCAGGCTTGACAAGTGGATGACAGGTTAATACCAGCAGCACTGGTAGCTGGATGTAATTAAACAGAGTCTATGCAAGCAAGCTTTTCCACATCAGATGCACTGGTAGCAGCTGGGCTGTAGACATTATAGAACTGGCAATTTCCCAGGTCTCAACATGGGATGCAGTTAATATCCCGGCGGTCGGGATCCCGGCGTTCAGAATCCCAGAGCCGGAATCCCGACCGCCGAAATGCCGACACATTCTCCCTCCTGGGGTGTCCACGACACCCCTGGGGGGAGAATAAATTAGTGTGCCGAGCGTAGCGAGGCACCGGGCCCGATGCGTGGCGAGCACAGCGAGCCCGCAAGGGGGGGCGATCCACGTCCCCCCCTTGTCGGCATTTCGGCTGTCGGGATTCCGGCGTCGGGATTCTGTACGCCGGGATCCCGACCGCCGGGATTCAATACTGAATCCCTCAACATAGTATACTTATAGAACCTTCTGCAAAGTGATAGGCTAGAGTCTGTGATGTCAGTAACAGTGGTAACAGGATTGGCTGAAACAAACAGGTGACAGGAATGGACATGCTCCCATGTCCAAGGAAGGCGGGAAACAGTGTTTGTACAGTACATGGTTGTAGCTTATGATAATGGTGGTGACGTGGAAGCCACAGTAGACTGGAGCTGACAGGCAGACATGACAGGCAGGGATTGCTGCAGCGTCATCCTCCATGCTGGATCAGAATGGGGACGTGCACACGTGGAGACACTCACGTGAGCCTGTGAGACGCTTGTACGTCTATGTCCTGTGGCGGTTTGGTGGAAACAATGAGTCTGGCCCATTTGTAGGTCTATACAGAAAAAGGGGGATTATTACTGTGCACAAGCAATCGAAAACAATTACAATTGACCAGAATTCTTAAGAGACAGAGGGTGTGTCCATGTTGCTATGGAAACCCTATCCATGCTATATATATTTATCATAAGTGATATAACATATCTGGTGGTGCTCCCATAGAGTTTAGGTTAAATATGAAGAAGTAGAAGAAAAGAAACTCTTTTTTTTGCTGGGGCACTGCTTTCTAAATCAATTATGAATTTAAAATATTTTATTCAAATTGGATAAAAATACATACATCACATATAACATAGAAAGACATACAGTGTTTAGACTATTGCACTACCATTTCATACGCTCTACTGAAATGTGTGGTGCATAAATCTGGTAAAATAATCGTGTTGGCGAAAAAAATTTTATTTTAAATTTGAACAATATGGGTTCAGACAAGTGGAGATGTCCATGCAGTCTGGTATGCTAGGTGTAAAGCCCTATACACACACTTAGATTTGCTTTAGATTCGATGTTAGATTCGATTTTCTATTAGATCTGGCATTAGATCATCCTATTCGAATTGGCATTAGATCTGTACTTTTGCATTCGATTCGATTTCGATTTCACAATGTAGGCACAATGTAGGCACAATGTACTCATTTGATTTACTGGATCGAATTCGAGATTTTCTTGGCTGCACAGTAAATTTTTCTATTCGATTGTGAGAAAATGGGAGCGCGCATCGAATCGAATGCAGATCGAAAGTGTCCTAAAAACCATTCGATGTGGATTTGATTTTGCTTCTATAAGCAAAATCGAATCGAAAACAGGGAAAAATCTAAGCATGTGTACACAGCTTTAGATACACTATATCAATTGTTCTTCTGCTGACCAAAAAGATCTATATTGTTTAGTAAAAGAAAAAGATAGAGTGTACAAGACGAGCCACTAACACTTACTGGTTCCTCACATGTATAAATACAGCGGAGAGGGAGGTTCAGTGTCTAAGCTCCGTGTCTCAGAATCCTGACAGCTCTTAGTGAGTTACTACTGTCGGCACTTTTGCCCTTTGATTACCACCGATGAGTGGACTCTGAATAAGTAACAGATAAGGAGAGATAACAGTAGTTTTCATAACATAATAACCTGTTTATGAGTGTGTAGACCAACCAAAAGATTTATAGGTTGGATAGTGTGTGCACACCGAGGTGTTGGTACAATATAAATCTAGTTTTATTATGTTAGTGTTTGTTGATTTATAAGTATATATGCGCAGTGGCACAGGGTGCCCAGGTTTATAACAGTGAGATTGAATAAAACACAGAGTGTTATTTCTGAATATATGTAGGTGACAATTATCCACCGTTTGTAGGTCTACCAGCGGGTGCAACGGGCCTTTATGTATTTTAGGTATACAATAAAAGACAGGTATTAGGCACAGATACAGGGGGGAGGGGAAGGGGGCAATCCCCTCTAGCCTATAAAACACATCTGACATCTGGCAGAAGCTGCCCCCAGATGGACTACGTGAAGCCGCCAGCCGCCCAGCCCGTTCAGCCAATGTAAGCCGCCAGCTGCCCGGCACTTCCTGCTCTAGTACTGGGAACAGACATCAGCGGGTGTGACTCTCCATCTAGTCGCTTGGCTGTTAGCACCTAACTGCTTTAGTCTGTGTTTTTTGTTTTTACTTCTATCTGCATGACTTCTATGCAGTATGCTCACCTCTCTGCTCATTTATGTTTGTATGTGGTTCCCCTGATGATCCTCATATGTCTTGTTTTTTTCCCCATTAACTATAGTGATGGCACACATCTGAAGGTTCCACCCTCTGTACACTCCGGGTGGTTCGATGCACCGGCGGGAGCAGGACGGGTGTCAGATGCACGGGGTGTTCACCTTGATTACAGATATATATAAAAGGGACAGACACTATATTATAGTGTCAAAAATTGGGCGCTGAATACAAATATATCAAAATTATATATAAATTATAAAAAGAGTTTTTTTATATTAATATTAAATAAAACTCAGCTGCAGCTCTGAAAGTGCACAAGTGTATGTACACAACAACTGGCCTGTATCTGGGCATACATATTACATGCCCAGGTGACAGGACAGAAAAGATTGCAAAACCACAAAGAATTGGAAAGCTGCGCTAATTTTGTTTGTTTAAAAAAATCGAGGCACCGCGGATAAACACACTTACACAAATGCTTATTTATAATGATTAATATTGTCAATGCCTAATTTTTCCCAGCATATAATTTCCATAATTATAATTTTAACCATGCCCATAACATTAATATAGTCAGAGATACTTAATCTTTTATCCCATAGGCCAGGAAATATTGCATATCAAGTTACACATTTTATCCCATATATGCCAAGTTTGGTCTCTAAATGATCAGAATTATATTAGCTGTCAGATGACAGTTATTAGAATTCTATATCATGTTACACTCATATGTTATAACAAATTATAAGTTCACACTAGATTAAGGTACAGTAACAGAGGGGCGTGTCTATAGGCTATTGATAGAGTGTGATGAATGGTCTCTGGAAAGACAAAGGGATTCACCTGAGCCAGTCACAGGATACCGTAAACAAATGTGAATGAAAGGATCAACCCCTCCCCCTAGATAGTTTTCTTGGGAAGTAAAGTATTCACATACACTTACTTGCTTTTGGAACCTGGCCCAGATAAGATGCAGTGCAACAGTCCTGGAGAAGATTGGATAAGATTGGACACATGGCTTTGAGTAATGTATACTTGTAGGACTGATATGAATAGTGTAAAAGGACCAACGGTTATGGAACATGGATTATGTTAGAGAGTTTAGGAGCAGTTAACTTCCATTCTTAGTTATCTTCGGATATTTTTTTTTTTTTTTTTTAATTGTGTAAATTTTTATTGAAACACATGAAAATGAGTGTACAGCATTCCAAGTCATTGAATAAGTATACAGAGGTAGTTTTGATGAGATAAATGCATGGCATATTAATAAAACATTTGAAATCACAATTGGTTTTGTCCGTTATTGAGTAATGTCCAGATCAAAAAGGATGGTCCAAGTGGATAGACTTGTTCTGCAGATACCGTAAGTACACATATAAACATTCGGGTATGATATTTTACTTAACAAACAGTTAAACATTTATACTTAACCCGATACTCACTTAATTGAGTATCATCCTCCCGCCCCCCAACCAAAAAAAAGAAGAAGAGGAAAGAGAAAAAAAAAAAAAAAAAAAAAGGTAAAGCAATACACAATGATATATTATTGTGACTTAGATGTACATGTATACATTCAAATAAATCGAATTCCAGGTGTCTCAGTAAGGTGGGCCGTCTGTCCGAAGGGAGAGCATCGGGCATCTCTTGCTTGGAAAACTTGTATTTGACAAAGGGATATGGAGATACCAAATTAATAGACCACCACACATTGTAGGAGGGAGAGGGGGGGTAGCGAGTAGCCGTGAGGCCCCACCGGTTCGTGTTTATTGGGCGTGTAGCCCTTCTAGTGGGTCGGTGGCCAGGGCAAGTCTAGAGGCATTCCAATTGCCCCATTTAGCAACGTATGATCCAAGCGCACCGCGTGATCTATAGGTGAACCTCTCATGTCCTACCACCTCGTTTACAAGTGCTCTCCAGTTGTGTATATTTGGATATGTCACATCGAACCACTTCCTGGCTATAAGTACCTTAGCCATGGCCGTAAGACACAGTACATATTTATACACCGGAGGGGAACGAGACTCTTGTAAGCCCAGAGCGAACATACAATATTTAGGGTCAAAGGGAGGAAGAGAGGGGTCTGTGGTAAGTATATCCGTCCAGACCATTTCCCAGAAGTGGTATATCGGTGGACAGGACCACATCATATGCCAGAAGTCCGCTCCAGGTGATGCGCACCTAGGGCACCTGTCGTCTGGCCTCAGTCCCGCTCGCATCAGTGTGACTGGGGATTTATAAGCCCTGTGCAGTTATCTTCGGATATTAACATATTAGGCCTAGAGTATGTTTACATATGGTTACAAAAAGAAAGCTTCTGTCTGTAGTTGAGAGTGACCTGTGTGAATGATGTTTAGCTAGGATCATTGAGATAAGGCATTGTAACAGAGGATCTGTTTGGCTTGTTAGATTGAGATACTATCCTGTATCATACCAGAGGGATAAGCAGAATGAGGCCTGGAATCAATTGTAGACATGTGCTCAGGCCCCGGCCTGCAGTGTGGCCTTTGTGTAGGTAAACGGTTAACATTGGTGTTTGGACTGGCCCATGTGTGTCCTAGTGTGGTTGTAGAGGAGTTTTGTAGTATATTGTATGGATTCTTTGTATTCAGGTTTAGTGTGTGTTTGCTCAAAGGGACGCATGTATTTGAACGCATGTATTAGGCTAAAGTGACATGTATGGATTCCAGCATTTCCGCTTAATCAAGTGTGTGTCTCTACGTCCCAGAATGGATTAGCCCTGAGCTGTTTCTATTGAAGAGTGTGAATGCTTTGTGTAATATCCAGTTAGAATATCTAGACAAACTGGCGGATAAAACCAACTTATATGTATTATATGTAACAAGTGTTGTTAGCATGATGCTCGGATGGTGTGTGTGTAATGGCATGTGATGTGATTATGGTATAATTAGTCCTTAGATTGTATAGGGCCATTTAACTGCTCTGTTCAGAGAAGTACATTGTAGCTTAATGATATTCAAATTGTGTATGCTGCAGGTTTAGTGTGTTTGATGAATGTGCAAGTTATATTCAGGATTGTGAGTATCGCATGATGCAGGTTAGAGGTAATTTGGAGTAAATGTTGTGGATAGAAATTATGAAAGTACAGTCAGTTTATGTTTGAATGCCATGCAGCAGTTATTAGTCCTTAGGTTGTTAAGGTTCCTTTGTGTGCCATGTGGAGGAATCTAAGATGGCGGAATGCCATGCGGCAGACCAACATGGGCTCTGGCCAAAATGGCCGACAATCAGGCTCGTTCATGCTACTGTATAGCCACGCCTCCCGCACTGTATTCACATACACATGTATATATATCACTGAGGTTAACTATGTTTAAGGATGCTGGAGTAATAATCGTTATTAATTATAATACCTGTATTGTTATATTTATAATCCATGATACAGTTTCATCTGCTTACACTTATAAATAATATTCATTGATTATAAATCTGGACATTCTCTTATTGATTGCGTGCGACATGAATAAATTAGATAGACTTTGCATATTTTAAATAAATGGACTTCCTTAGATGGGGGCTCAGTCCTCGGGATTAAGCATTTGACGATGTGCGGATATGCGCAGGTTTGCGAATATCGGCAGGTGTGGGATCATCTGCCAGAAAAGAAGAAAAAGTTTTTTTTTATTTTTTTCTGGTGCGTTTTGTGTGTTTCCATATTACTGCCGGTTAGGGGCCTGTGTTGGATCTGTAGTATTACAAAGCTCTAATTTGAACTTTGGGACAAAAGGAAAAACATTTATTTATATTTAAATACCAAGATGCAATTCAATAAGTACATATGTTATAATAATTTGTTTTCTCTCATGTGATGGTATCTCCTTTTGATGTTTATCTTTTAAATAATAGTCAGATATGATTGGCAAGGGCTGATTCAGGTTGAATTGTTCTAGCAAAATTTGAATTGTTTTATAAGCAGTGCAAATTTTAAATAAATGCACATCTTTTATAGTTGCCGCAGAAGCGGATTATAAGGGAATAATGTATAGCCATAAATTGCAGGTATTTTACTGCAGACCATCTCAACCTGAGAAAGCCATTGTATAGTTGTATGTTGCAAAGAACTCTGGGTAAAAATGCTAATTCTACTAAATAAATTTATTTTATTTTAGTATACCTTTCAACATATGGTAATGAGAATAGTAGGCAAGGTGGAAAGCATTGCCAGTGTTAAAGTGTACAGTGCTAAGAGTGTTTAATGGTAAACTTTCATTCCCATAATTGATAGGATTGAGTCATAAGTATTTTAACTTTAGAAAGATAAAAGTAGAGAGAGATAAAATACCAGTCGAGGGAAAATCAGGTAAATGTACAGTTAAGCTAACAAATTCCAAGCAGTATGAAAGTTGAATGTTACTCTAAAGTATTAAATCTGAAACTGAAATTAATTGTTACCAAATATGATAAATAACATTTTCTCTTTTTATTCCAGGCTAAAAGACAGATTTCCCCTAAACATATAACAACATGCAAAGAAAAATTTGTTAACTTTAAAAGTGCCAGCCAGAGGGTATTTAGATGTAAATTAAGGTGTTGAGACAATAGATTTACAACCATAGCCAAAGGCAAAGATTGAATAGGGATGGTTCATTTATACTCTCCCAGCAGCAACTGTAGTTTTGAATAGGCACAATAGAGACAGAATATTTTTTTTTTCTCTCCTGTTGTGATCTGTTACCCCAAATGCATAGGTGGATGAAAACTGGTAAGAGGTATTGTACTGTGTGGAGTTTGTACCTGTTAAGAGTAAAATTGCATTTGTTTTCCCCTGTGAATGTGAGATATCTACAGTATTGTAAGAGGTGTTAAATTCATAGTGCCATATCCTTGCTAACCACAAATGTTATAGAAAGAGTGTGCTGTTTGGATTTCTTGAATAGTTAAGTTAAATAGAAGTGCAAAAATGTTTGCGAAGTATGCAAAAGAAGGCGGGACTCGGACACATGGGTGTCAACGTCTGCCGCTCATTGAGACACTGTTTGCGTGATGGACACATGTGCTGGCGCGTGTGATTGCCTAGGTACGCTGTACAGGTAAATGCCCAATGATGGGCAGTGATAATTAATTGAGTGATAATTACAATTCATATATTGAGTAAGACTCCTGTTGAGTTACAAACAGGATTCTTTTATTATTGTTCAAAATTCAAGAAATTCAAATAGTATTGGACTTCCGGTAGGCGGGGCATCTAGCATGGCCGCATTTTAACAGCTCTCCCCACAGTGACATCTGGAATCTATCACCATCTATCTTATAGCTGCCTGTTTTGGTACTGAATCCAGCATCATTACACTGCTGATGCATTTTGGATCCAATTGATACCTGTGATGTCCCGGGGAACCGAATTTCTGCCGGAGTCTGGCCACCAACAGAGGTGGTCTCTATGACCGCCAATTTGTCGGCGCGAAATCTGGCTTGGGCGAGGCGGCAGCTGCCACTGACTAAAGCCCGACTGCCGAGATCCTACTCTCTGCAGTGATCCTCACAGTGAGCAAAGGAACAGTAAGCTCCGGAGACACAGAGAGAGAAAGAAGACCCTGCAACAGTGTGCTGAAGTGTGTGCAAAGCCCTGTGCTGCCGTTCCATCGTGGACGCTGGGGGAGCGGTTAAGGTATGCTCAGATCACTGTCAGTGAGCCCATGCGGAGACGGAGAGGAGGCTTTCCTCTGACTCACTTCTTGCCAGGTTCAGAGGTCGCATGTGCTAGGAGGAGAAGCCACGAGTGACAGTGCTTCAGGAAACGCTGCTTGGGAATGCAGGGACGGCTGTAGGGGAGATACGTTTTGTATTACTGCACCCCTGCTGTGTACTGACATTTAAGGTCAACAAGGATGATGGATCACTTTAGCTGATTCTTGAATTGCTGCTGTCCACACACTCTGCAGCCTCCCTGTGGAACAGCAGGGGACTCATACCAACACTAATGCTGTAAGTAACAAGTAAGGGGAACAAGAACAGTATCCTGCAGTAGCCTGTGGAACTCCCATACCATTAACATCTTGGGGGACTTATACAACAGAAAGAACTGTGAGCTTTTTTTATTTCTCTACTTGATACACACCTCTGACTTTGTGTTTTTTTTTTTTTTGTTAATCCGGATCCCAGCAATTTTATGATCCCCTTTTGGATCTGATAAGGAACCTGATGTACTCAATAGGGTATACCTCACTGGCCTGAAACAGAGACACAGTAACTTACACTTGCTTCTGGTAAATGTTTATGTAATGGACGTGCCAGGAGAGAGCGCTATGTATGTAAAGGTGGATGCTACTGCTCTAGCTACTCAGCTGGCAGTTGAGTTATCGCAAATTATGTTACCTTACTTTGAGAGAAAGTTTGACCATTTAATGCTCATCTTTGACAGAGCACAGGCTCCCTTGGCTAACCATTCTCCAAATTTGGATGCACTTACTTTGCCACAGAATGATCCTGAGATTGATAATTCCCTTAATTCCACAGTTATTTCTGATGTTAACATTTCTGTTTCTTCCACTACTCCTTCCCACAAGGGTAATTTTTCTGACTTAGCCTTGGATTCTTCCATGGTGCACGCAGTAAAGGGTAACTTGGCGGCGTTTTTGGTAACATCCCCAAACTGGTCACCCCGGAAGTTACTGCTCAACATATGTAGCAACGGTTTCACTTTTTATAGCTTTCACCCAAATCTGCCAGGTCTTGAAATGTCATTATTGCATCTGTGGCAACTCACTTCACCCTGCACTATGTGTATTTTATGTATATTTCTATGCCTCCTGGGGGCTGTTACATAGATGGGTAATTTATTTAATACATTTTTGTAGTTCTTCCACTAGACACACTCTTGCAATTTTGACTATACCTCTTGATATCTCCTTTGATATTTAGTATTAATACTTTGAAGCTTAAACTTGTTTATAATGCTAAAATTGAATTGTATGGGTATCTCTTTGAATTGTCGGAGTTTGTTAACACTACTCTCGTACACTTTATTTCAGTTTTAATCAGACCCAAAGGTTATACTGTACGTTTGTTGCTTTCCTGGAAACCCTATTACAATGATACTTATTTGTTTACCCCATTCCTCCACCCCCTACCCACAGTCTTATTGATTCTCTATAATAATTATTGCTGGTTTAGATTTGTTCGCTCATGCATGCATACATACGCATACACCGCTACCACCACCACTACACTTCTTTATATATGTGTGTGTGTGTATATGTATATATTTTTATTTTTTTGCTTTCCCAGAGTCACATTGTATCTGTTATCTGTTTTATTTATGTACTGACATATATATTTGAATTTCCTGACCTATGCATAACACTTTATAATATTTCATAATAGTCAATGGAGCTATCTTCTTGTGATACTGGAGGATACTTGCAATATTGGAGGACCTATAACTCACACACATTTCGGCCTTAATAGGTAACTGAGTTTGTGGACCTTTATAACAAGTTCCAATATCATAGCAAAAAGCCTTCCTGTGCCATTCTTTGATGCATTTCAATATTTTACTTAGTGTTTCTGGGAAAATGTTGGTTCTTTATATTATTTATGTTCATAGTAGTTCGGACAGTTTATTCTTTGGACATGGACTGCGGACGCAGTTCTTGTCCTTCTCCTCTGGTTTGGAAAATTAGAAAATAAGATAGCTGGAAGCATAGCATCTGTTTGCGCTGCAAACTTTAGCAAATATTTGTTCCATTTTGTATCTACTATTCAACAAATTGTCATTTTATTTAGCCTGCTTCTTTTAAGTGTGGCAAATTCTATGTGCAGCTCAACTGTATTGTAAAGCCTTTCTTGATTCTGACTAGCTATGTTTACTCTGTATTGTAGTCACCAATTGTATAATGTGATATGATGCATATGCTTCAATAAAAAGAGTTGAAAAAAAAAAAAACAAATTCAAATAGTATTGATTAAATTCCCATTGATAGTCAAGGGAACACTCGTGTGACATCCAGTAGAAGAGCTACCAACCTAGGAAGATTTTCTGTACAGAAATATTTCAAGTTTAAGCATAAGACCAAGGTGTATAGCACCCAGTGTGAAACAAAACTGAGGTGAACGGGTGTGTGACGGCACGACTCAAGCGCAGTGTAGTCCAGTGTAGGACAGTCCAGTGTAGGACCAGGGTGCACGTGACGACGTGCCCATAGGAACTGCCCCTTCAGTGGAACTACCTATTTTGATCCACTAGGAGGGTACAAGAAGCTACATCGGAACCCCAGGATCCGATTAGCTGATTTAGAAAAAACAGTTTTTGGGGGTACAGGAAAACAAGTTTGTTGTGCCCTGGAAAAATTAGGCCGCACCTTGCAAGTTGACTAGAAGTTCGTTGCTAGTTGAAAGACTTGGTGATTGAGTAACATTACCTCGCATAGTGGGCTTCACGCTTGATTGCGGAATAGTGCCATTTTGTGGAGAAGTGAGTGGTTGGGGGCTCTCAGACAAGTAATTACCCACCGGTATCTACTAGCTGTGAACGTTTATTCCTGTAATTATGGGTAATAACGGATCACGCTGTGATAACGTGTCAGTTAGGGAGGAAGCGAGTCGACCCAAAGGATCGGCGGCTTTCATTATGTGCTGTGAGCACGGTGAACGAGCAGTTGTTTACCAAAAGAAATGGAAAAGAATACACAAGGCAGCAAGTTAGAATTTCCCAGTGTTGATAGCTTCGAACCGGATGAATTACACAATAAGAATTGAAAATGTGTCTGCTCTCATCAACGCGAGGTAAGAAGAGGCATAGTGATTGTTTAAAACTGTGGTATGGGAAGAGGCAATAGGAAAAGTGATGGTACAAGTGCAATTAGACTGTTAATGCAGAATAGCAATACCCCCCCATTCGTATATAATGGGACCAGTTATTCTAAGGTGTCTGATGAAATTGTGAAACTGACTAACCTATACCCTGTGTCAACTCCTTGTTAAGGATTAGTAAGTGTTGACGTAATATTCCAGACCGCTGTCATCTCCGAGACGAGATAAGTCAAATGTAAGGCGGAGTCAAACAGCCAGAGAGGATGCTGTTTTGTTTTTCCCAAGTGGTAAGAGACGGTACGGTGGATGACAAATTGACACAGCTAGAGAAGTAGGTATACGGGTTTCACACTGACTCAGGTAATAAGTATTAAGGTAACAAGATAAATTGAGAATGCCAAATTGTATTTGAAGTTAATTACATCCCCAGGTTAATAACTGCTGTAGGTATAGAGAAGCAGAGATGTCGCACAAATGAAGAACGGTAGCTAGCAAGACTCCTAAACTTTCTTTCTCCCCTCTTAGCAAGTAGATTAAAGATTTAATAGTAGAACATAAGATTACAGCGAACACATGAAGGTTTAGACTATGGTAAGACATACAGGTATAGAACACGAGGAAAGGTAGAGAACAAGATAACATGTTCTATTCAAAGGAGTACTGCATACGATCCGCCCTTGGTACCAGGGATGACGTATTGGGAAATTTGTTTTTGAAACATGCTTGTTCATCACATGACATATAGTTCCCATGACACATATGTATGTAAACACATAGATATCGGGAAGTGGTTAAAAGTTAATAGCCACCTAGTGGTGACTTGTATGTGATGTAATTGTCAGTCCAGGTTCTTAGGAATCAAGTAAGGAGAAATGGAAGGTAGTCCATGTTTTACTCTCTTTTGTTTGTTCGATTGTCATTGTTTGTTTTGATGGTTCGCAGAATCAGACATATGTCTTGTAAGGTGTCTAAAGATTTGTTTTTCTGTTTGTTGTTTAGTTAAGCCGGAAAGAGCTGTGATTGGACCCGGTCAAATGTGACGCATTGGATTTGGAAACCCCTATGGCTCCTAATTGCATGGAGAGCGTATGGACCTAACATTGAAAAAGTTTCATCCCCTAGACAACGAGATATATAACAGTGTTTTTAAATGAGATTTATAAATCTCAAGATATTGATAGTGTTAGGTCCAGATGTCAAGTAACAGGTAGTCCCTAGTGATTAGACAGAGAAGAGGAAAATGAGAAATTTAATATTGAAACGGAAGCTGAATATCTCAGATTTCCTCTAGTCACATTTTTCCGAAGAAGAACGCAGATTATTTGGCTCAGACAACTGTATTTGTAATATATGGAGTGGTATAGAGGTTAAATTGAAAGAGGTTTGGTAGTACAGGGTAGAAATATCCTTAAATAAATTAGAGCGCCACCTAGTGTCAAAAGACAGTAAGGCGAGGGTTAAACTATAGCACTCTAGAGTGTAGAAGCTTCACAGATGTGGGAGGCGGGATACTTTTTAACGCTTGGGAAGGTCTTTCTGTTTATGTCTCTGCAGGGAAACAAGTCGACGACAGAACTATCGGAAGTCTACAAGTGGATCGGATGGAATACAAGAAGCCAAGAATGGTAGGGAAAATAGGTGGAAATGCAAAAATATTGATACTTCTTTTTCCTACAGATGCAATGGAGAAGGAGAGACGAGCCCAGCCGTAGACAGATGATGGTCCTCGAGATGATGACTTGGATACCGACAAATGACTGGACAGGAACCCAGCTAGAAAGTCCCAAGAGCCGACGAAATACACAAGCCGACCGAGAGAATGATGACCCTTAGACGACCCCACGTCGTGATGCGCAGAAGACCCACTAGAGACTTTTTAGCCCTTAGTTTTAATGTCAAGAGACACTAGGAATGACCCAAAAGTGCTTAGACAGTTTTTATCCTGGGAGGTCTAGCCAGGTTTTTAATCCACTAACTGCACTAGGAGAAATTACTGTTCTCCACTCTTTCAGGAAATCTTTATTTTTTTTAATTCAGTCTTTCTTTATTTCATTTTTTTACAAACAAACATCACATTATTATTCATAGTGCAATCACCTGTCATATAAACCAACATTTAAAATTTATCAGAGCTTGCATATAATTCTTACATATAAAACATTTACTCTCTTAAGTTCAGAATTATGTCGGGGTCCCGGTTTTTCGCGTTGCGTGTTTATCAATTTGTTCTTCTGACCCTTCTCTTTCTTATATTTAAAGCAATTCATCCATTCATTCCAACCCACCCTCCCTCCCTTACCCTAGTTCTGTACCCCCTAGCCCCCCCCCCCGATTTAAACTAGTTCTGTAAATTTTTGTGATTCTGCCTATATATTATTTATCCTAGTCATTTTCGCGTGTCTATCTATGTGTATTTAAATTACCCCCTTTATTGTGTACCAGTGTCAATCCTATTTTATCTTTTTATGTTCGGCATTTTACCCAACCATATAGTGTTTTGATAGTATCCATGGTGCCCACGTTCTTTCAAACTCTCGTAAGTGCCCACTTCTCCTAATGTGCATATGTTTTTCGTGTTCTACCGTGTTATTCACTACTCTAATCCATGCTTTTATATCTAGTCCTTCTTGCCCCAACCAATTTTTTGCTATTTGTGCTTTAGCTAGTGCCCACAACTTCTCCCACAACCGATTATTGGAAGCCCCTATCCCGCTGGAGTTTTGAATCCCCAATATACACTCTCTTACTTCAGGGTTTTGATGAGTTCCTCTGATGTCCCCTATGGTACGGCCGACTTGCGTCCAGAACTCTTGGACCACCCTACATTCCCAGATCATATGTATGTAAGTCCCTAATTGCTGTTTACATTTAGGGCATGTTTCATTACAGTTTGGGTCATACTTTTTTTTCTTTACTGGGGTGACATATGTGCGGTGAAGTATGTATAACTATATTTGCTGGCATCTTATGGATTCAGTTGCCCTCAGGGGCGATGATAGCGCTCTCTTCCATTCCCTATCGTTTAAATTACCCACATCCATCTCCCAGTCTTGTCTGAGCTTAGCTATTTAGGGGTTCTTCAGCTCTTGTATTAATACTTTATATATTTCTGAGACCTTCAACTTTTTTACTCTATCCAACATTACCTTTGCTGGGGAGCTGTCCAATTTTATTCTCTCCTTCCCGAAACTCACCTCGAGGCTACCCCTTAGTTGTAGGTATCGGAAGTAGTAACCTCTGGGTAACCCATATTCCAATTCTAGCTGATTGTAGATTTTAAACTTCCCATCCTGAACTAATTGGCCCAGCTTCTCTATTCCCACTTTGGACCAGGATAGTCTAGCCTCTTCCTCCCCAATATCATCTCTCTCCTTTCTATTTTCCCTCGTTTGTGTTTTTACCCATACTGCAGTTTCTGGGTCTACGCCCCTATGATCCATAATTTTATTTGTGTAGCACCATACATTTACCGCTTGTTTAATTATGGGATTTTTTTTGTTCTCTTTATGCAACTAGTGATTATTGCTTGTCTAGCTGTTATTTTCCCGAAGCACTGGGTTACCATTTCTTTAACCTGATCATTTTCCCTACCTGTTATCCAATCTTGTATGTGTGTAAGCTGTGCTGTTATATAATATAGATAGAAATGGGGAAGTCCCAATCCACCTGATCCTTTCGGTCTGATTAGGGTATCCTTTTTTATTCTAACTCTTTTTCCTGCCCATATTATAGAAGAAGTGATACTATCAATTTTTTTTAAAATATTTTTTCGGTATGGTTATTGGTGAATTCAAAAACATCATTTTTATCAGATTAGTTCTCCCTGTCACGGTCAATGGTAATCTGGCCCAGGATTTACTTTTATCTTGGTACATTTTTATAAGTGGTTCCAGATTTAATTCAAGGAATTGTCCTGGGTTATTTGAGATTACTATTCCGAGGTACTTCATTTCATCTACCCATCTCAAGGGGCATTCAATATTTAAGCTAGCCCTGCCCTTATTGGGTATAATGTGGGACTTTCCCCAATTAATTTTCAGCCCAGAGTATGTCCCAAATTCCTCTACTATCTTGAGAACCATTGGTAGCTCTTTTTCCCAGTCATTTAAGAATATTACCATATCATCTGCATATAGCGAGATAATCTCCTTTCTATCTCCCCCCTTTTGAACTCCCACTAGTCCCTGGGTCGTTCTTAGTATACATGCTAGCGGCTCGATTGCCAGGTTGAACAGGGCAGGGGATAACGGGCACCCCTGCCGTGTTCCCCTGGCCAGCCGAAATTGGGCTGTCGTATATCCGTTGATTTGGACTCGGGCTTTAGGGTCTCTATATAATAGTTTGATCCACTTAACATATTGTGGTCCGAACCCATAGGTCTCCAGCACCGACCAAATATTTCCATTCGATACAGTCATATGCCTTGGCTGCATCGAGGGACATGACTGCTTTTATTTTTTTACCAGACCCATCTGAATCTATTCCCTGTAAATTAGTATATAGTCTCCTGATATTTTCCTTGGTACCCATTCTTTTCCGAAAGCCGGTTTGATCAGATTGAACTACATCGTCCAAAACTCCCTCCAATCTCTGCGCTAATATCTTTGCCAAGACCTTTGCATCTCCATTTATCAGAGATATTGGTCTGTATGCGTCTGTTTTTTGGGGGTCCTTCCCCTCTTTCAGGATTACCGTTATCAGAACTTCATCCATTGATATTGGCAACTTATCTTATTCCAAACTTTTATTAAACAAATCAGTTAGTCTGGGTGCAATTGTATCCCTGCATTTTTTATATAATTCTGCTGGTATACCGTCGCACCCAGGGGCTTTGTTACGTGGCATTTGATTTATGGCATTAATAGTTTCCATGACCGTTATAGGGGCCTCCAGACTCTCCCTCTGTTCTTTACTTATTTGTGGTAACGGTATTGCTCCTAGATACTGCTTAATATCCACCTCCTCATGGGTTAATGCGCTAGAATATAGTTTTTTATAATATTCTACAAAGGTTTGTGCTATATCAGGGGTGGCTTCAATTACCTGCCCATCTTCGTCTTCTAATTTACTCACATATTGTTTTTGTCTCGAGCTCAGAACCAGTTGGGCCAGATAGCTCCCGGGACGATCCTGGTTTATATATCTTCTGTGGGCAAGGAATGTCTGATACCTTGCTGTAGCTACATTTAATTCTCTAGCCCACTCCCTCTTTGCTTCCTCCCATTTTTCCTTTGTACTTGCTGCCTTATCTTGGGAGTACTGCAGTTCTAACTCTGTGTTAAGTTTCTCTAACCGTTGTTTTTTTTCCCTTGTCTGTCTCTTAATATGTGCAATCTGTTTGATTAGGGAGCCTCTTATTACTGCCTTACTAGTATCCCACAGTACGCTCGGGTGTGCAGAGCCCTCATTGTTAGCCCAGTATTCCCCCCATTCCTTTTCCACCCCGGATCCCACCTCCATTTGTTCCAGCCATGCAGGATGGCATTTCCACATATTCTGACCCTTATCCTGACTCAAGCGGATCTGGGCCAATACAGGGGAATGGTCAGAAATCCCATGGGGCAAGTATGCAACACTTTCAATTCTTGACAGCATTTCATTATTTACAAAAATCATATCGATACGAGACAGAGCCTCTTCAGGAAATCTTTATAATACTCTGTTAAATTGTTTGTTATGATTGTTCATCCATGTTTTCCCAGCATCCTTTGTAGGACATATGAAGGTTGTTCAACCCTGTACACCCTGAGGTAGGTAACACAACACCTATGCAGGAACACTACACCCACATAGACTACACATACATTCCCCAAATGTATCATTCAGTCGTGTGTGTCTGGGCTGTGGCCCTACAACTATTGTGAGGTCATGGTCTGGACATGCCGGCGTTAAGTAAATGCACTCCCCCATTTATTATTAATCTCGGATTAAGCCATTGCACAAAAATGATACATCCCCTTCTTTCTACATATACACATAAGTTCCACCCTTTAAAAATCTTTTTTTTATTAATGAAAAATAATTTTTATGAAAAATATTGAAATTTTATGAATTATGAAAATTAATGCGGAAATGATGCATTATTAATTTTAATGTGACAGTTTTATATACTGTCAAAGGGACGACTGTCAATGCCTAATTTTTCCCAGCATATAATTTCCATAATTATAATTTTAACCATGCCCATAACATTAATATAGTCAGAGATACATAATCTTTTATCCCATAGGCCAGGAAATATTGCATATCAAGTTACACATTTTATCCCATATATGCCAAGTTTGGTCTCTAAATGATCAGAATTATATTAGCTGTCAGATGACAGTTATTAGAATTCTATATCATGTTACACTCATATGTTATAACAAATTATAAGTTCACACTAGATTAAGGTACAGTAACAGAGGGGCGTGTCTATAGGCTATTGATAGAGTGTGATGAATGGTCTCTGGAAAGACAAAGGGATTCACCTGAGCCAGTCACAGGATACCGTAAACAAATGTGAATGAAAGGATCAACCCCTCCCCCTAGATAGTTTTCTTGGGAAGTAAAGTATTCACATACACTTACTTGCTTTTGGAACCTGGCCCAGATAAGATGCAGTGCAACAGTCCTGGAGAAGATTGGATAAGATTGGACACATGGCTTTGAGTAATGTATACTTGTAGGACTGATATGAATAGTGTAAAAGGACCAACAGTTATGGAACATGGATTATGTTAGAGAGTTTAGGAGCAGTTAACTTCCATTCTTAGTTATCTTCGGATATTAACATATTAGGCCTAGAGTATGTTTACATATGGTTACAAAAAGAAAGCTTCTGTCTGTAGTTGAGAGTGACCTGTGTGATTGATGTTTAGCTAGGATCATTGAGATAAGGCATTGTAACAGAGGATCTGTTTGGCTTGTTAGATTGAGATACTATCCTGTATCATACCAGAGGGATAAGCAGAATGAGGCCTGGAATCAATTGTAGACATGTGCTCAGGCCCCGGCCTGCAGTGTGGCCTTTGTGTAGGTAAACGGTTAACATTGGTGTTTGGACTGGCCCATGTGTGTCCTAGTGTGGTTGTAGAGGAGTTTTGTAGTATATTGTATGGATTCTATGTATTCAGGTTTAGTGTGTGTTTGCTCAAAGGGACGCATGTATTTGAACGCATGTATTAGGCTAAAGTGACATGTATGGATTCCAGCATTTGCGCTTAATCAAGTGTGTGTGTCTACGTCCCAGAATGGATTAGCCCTGAGCTGTTTCTATTGAAGAATATAAATGCTTTGTGTAATATCCAGTGAGAATATCTAGACAAACTGGCGGATAAAACCAACTTATATGTAACAAGTGTTGTTAGCATGATGCTCGGATGGTGTGTGTGTAATGGCATGTGATGTGATTATGGTATAATTAGTCCTTAGATTGTATAGGGCCATTTAACTGCTCTGTTCAGAGAAGTACATTGTAGCTTAATGATATTCAAATTGTGTATGCTGCAGGTTTAGTGTGTTTGATGAATGTGCAAGTTATATTCAGGATTGTGAGTATCGCATGATGCAGGTTAGAGGTAATTTGGAGTAAATGTTGTGGATAGAAATTATGAAAGTACAGTCAGTTTATGTTTGAATGCCATGCAGCAGTTATTAGTCCTTAGGTTGTTAAGGTTCCTTTGTGTGCCATGTGGAGGAATCTAAGATGGCGGAATGCCATGCGGCAGACCAACATGGGCTCTGGCCAAAATGGCCGACAATCAGGCTCATTCATGCTACTGTATAGCCACGCCTCCCGCACTGTATTCACATACACATGTATATATATCACTGAGGTTAACTATGTTTAAGGATGCTGGAGTAATAATCGTTATTAATTATAATACCTGTATTGTTATATTTATAATCCATGATACAGTTTCATCTGCTTACACTTATAAATAATATTCATTGATTATAAATCTGGACATTCTCTTATTGATTGCGTTGCGACATGAATAAATTAGATAGACTTTGCATATTTTAAATAAATGGACTTCCTTAATATGTATCATCATATTTAATGTAACAAATAAAATTTTATAAAAACATTCTAGGCGGCCACCTAAAAAACAAGTAACAACAATACAATAGATCAATATATTATAAGCAAAGAATAATTCATTAAGAATACATGTGGAATATAACGTAGTGTGTCCACTTTAAAAGATTTTTGTTCCCCTTGTCCATTGCTCAGAAACTCATGTGTTTTATAAAAAGTTCACTATAGCTGTCAGCAGTATAAATGATTGCAGTCTTGTGTTTGCTGACAATAAAAGACAATCCCCACCTTAGGAAAACATATATATGCTGTGTCACTGTTTAATACAATGTAGATTGTGGATGTGTTTATAGACGTGTGATCTCACCTGCAGTCACTGAGGACTTGGCAGGGCCCTGTAGGGTGATACAGGGCAGTGTGCAGGGTGACTATAGAAATATCCAGAACTCATACATCAGCCAGTCACAGAAGGAAACCCCGTACTCAGAGGAGCTGCAGGAATTCTGTACTGGATACACGGCTCTTTTTTGTACGATCATGTTTCCCCAACAAGAAGACCAACCCCGATAATAATCCCCACCCTTATTTCTGCACAACGGTCCAAAATAATCCCTACCCTGGAAATAAACCCTAGCTAAATCCCCATTTTGTTCAGTCCCTGTGCTAAACTACAATGCTTCCATCTCCGCCCCCCCCCCCCCCTGCATGAAATGGATGCTGCTGTTAAAGATTTAGCCCTGGCCCCTAGCAGCCCTGGTACCGCTGAAGCCTCTGCTGGTATCAGCAGTCCCAGGGATGCATTGCGCATGTGACATCACCACGTACCTCAAGCATTGAGCGGCAGGAAAAGCGCGGAAGGAAAGCGGCAGTTGTGCTTAAAATAGAAGGTGAATGAGGGGCATGACGGGGATAAAAGCAGGACTGAGGGGCATGATGGGGATAAAAGCAGGACTGAGGGGCATGATGGTGATAAAAGCAGGACTGAGGGGCATGATGGTGATAAAAGCAGGACTGAGGGGCATGATGGTGATAAAATCAGGACTGAGGGGCATGATGGTGATAAAAGCAGGACTGATGGGCATGATGGGGATAAAAGCAGGACTGATGGGCATGATAGGGATAAAAGCAGGACTGAGGGGCATGATGGTGATACTGATGGGCATGATGGGGATAAAAGCAGGACTGAGGGGCATGATGAGGATAAAAGCAGGACTGAGGGGCATGATGGTGATACTGATGGGGATAAAAGCAGGACTGAGGGGCCTGATAGGGATAAAAGCAGGACTGAGGGGCATGATGGGGATAAAAGCAGGACTGGGGGAGCGTTGATGGATGGTAATTTAAGCCCAAGCAGTTTTCAGTACTCAGACATCACCAGACCAGAAGTTACGCTGACCGTCGAGAAGAAGTTAAAAATGTGTTCTTTATTGTGCTTACAGTCCTCATATTTATGCTATAAAATACTGTTCCCCCACTCCCATAAAGGAGGGCTTATTACAAAAAACATACATATTCATATACAACACACCCCTAAGGTGGGGTTAACAATTAAAACTTTGGTTCAACGTAGGGAAACATAGAAAAACGTGGTATCTCTTACATCATAATAGGAGTGAACCTCTATAGACTGGGAGTAGTTTCTATATTACGCTAACTATTGCAGTCAACTCCCATAGAATGTATGGATCCTTCTAGAAACCTTGCCTTATAAGGGAATGTATATTCTTCTCCCCCAATGTATCTATTGGAATGTGATTCTGTAGTCGTGGCTTGTCCTCCACATCTGGTTTGAATCTATATTAATTGGTGTTCTTAGCAAATATAGAGACTTATAGAGAATATTCATATTAACTGTTTCAACTCCTTGAGGATAGAACCATACATTTGTTCTAATTCTTATAACACATAATCCTTAATACTTTGTACTTAAAGGAATCTTCAGCTTATATAGACAATATAGTATTTAGTAAGATTCACTCTATCAATGTTAATTAAAATAAGCCCTATGTTGTTTTTTGGAACAAAAACAAATTACTACATTGCCTTATTATCGGGGAAACACGGTGTAGCCACAGCATCAGCAGAACAGGAGCTGCCGAGTGGGACCAGTGGGCAGCAGCAGCTCAGGGTCACTGTCCGCATACAGAGGCCCTGCACCCCTCCAAAGATGGCTGCCATTTGGTTGGAGACAGATGCTAGAGGTGCTCCAGACCCTCTAACATCTGACAGGGGAGCGACCAGTGCTACTTGGAAATGCAGATTACTCGAGCGCTGTCACACAGTGCACATCCCCAGACAACGAGCCTGTGACAGCCCCTGGGCAACGAGCTCCCCCTGGCATGCATGTATTCTCCCTGGGCAACAAGCATGTAACTCCACCTGCCAACCAGCCTGTAACGTCCCCTGTGGCAATGAGCATGTAATGGTATATGGTCACTAGGTCGACAAGAGGAAGGTAGACAGTCATTAGTTCAACCACTGAATGTCAACATGCATGAAGGTTGACATGACTGAAGTTCAGCATAGGATTAGGTCGACACTATTAGGTCGACATGGGGTTTTTCACTTTTTTTGAGCTGACAGGCGGTATTTCATGTCCTACCATCCACTAGGGCGTGGTGGGAAAATAAAATATTGTGCCGAGCAAAGCGAGTCATGCGAGGGGACGTGATGCAATGTCCATGTCGACTGTGTCAACTTACGGGACAAAATAGTGAAAAACCCCATGTCAACCTTTTGACTGTGGACCTTGTGCATGTCAACCTAATGCATGTGTCGATCTAACCATGTCGACCTTGGTGCATGTCAACCTTCAGTGGTCGACCTAATGACTGTTGACCTTCCTCTTGTCGAACCTATGACCCATACCCCATGTAACCATTGGCAATGAGCATGTAACCCCTGGCATCTAGAAAGAAACCCCCAATAAGCATGCAATGTCTGGCAACGAGCCTGTAACTCCTGTCAAAGAGCATGTAGGAAAGCAGCAGTTATGTGGCATAAAATGTAAAGGTATTATGATGTGTGGTATAATGTGTAATAAGCATTTTGGTGTAATAGGCATTACAGTGTGGGGCATAATGTGTGATCCTGGTGTAGTGTGTCTAAGGGGCTTTCCTTGGCATAGTGTGTTGTAATGTGAATTGGTACTAATACGTGGCAATGTCACTTCCCCCGAAGCCACACCCTACTTTTTTGCCTACATATGGACCCTTATTCAGATCTGCTCGCAGTACAAATTTGTTCTCTAAATGGGCAAAGACATGTACACTGCAGGTGGGGCAGATGTAACAGGTGCAGAGAGAGTTAGATATGAGAGTTATTTTGTTTCTGTGCAGGGTAAATACTGGCTGCATTATTTTTACACTGCAATTTATATTTCAGTTTCAACACACCCCACCCAAATGTAACTCTCTCTGCACCTGTTACATCTGCCCCACCTGCAGTGCACATGGTTTTGCCCATTTTGAGAACAAATTTGTACTGCGATCTGATCTGAATAAGGGCCATAGTGAAAATGGTAAGGAAGGTTAGCCAAAATCGCCCAGTGTTACGAGGGCTTGCGATACCGATGTGCGTTCGGTATTCCAACTAAAAAATAGAGGCCTCATTCTGATCTGCTCGGTAATATACGAAGCTCGCCGCTTACCGAGCAGTTGTTGTGCCGCACCGCCGTATCCCCTCACAACTATACAAGGGGAAGTGTTATGAACACACCTCACCTCACATGTGCCCACTGCTGGAGAAATCATTTGATGGACCTGACCATTGAATGATTTCTCCAGGACTCGCAAATATGTCAGTGGGAATGCCCAGCATTTGTAAGGGAACACTGGGCCTTCTCATGTCGGAGTGCTGCCACCACACCCGTCCTCCCCCCGCCCCTGTGTGAGCATCACGGCACAGAAGCCCTGCACAGAGCACAACCATCTGTCCCCCGTGTGAATGCATGGGGGACCGAAAGTATCAGAATGAGGACCAGAGAGTCCAGCACAGTCTATTTCTATTATATCCCAGGAGCCCAGGAGGGCCATGCTGCACCTTCCCTCCACCACCGGTGTTTGTCACCGGTTGGCTGATGCTTTAGCCTTGTCTGTGACCGCTGTCTCTAGATCTAGTAATGTAGTAATTTTGACACACACCCATTGACAGCGCCCTCGGACTACCTTAGGGCAGTCCCTTTCTTGTCTCAATGTAGTAATCCCGCCTACTGGTATGCTGGCCTCGCCCATTGTTGATTTGGTGCCGCCCAGAGGCAACTACCAGACATTTTCCAAGGCCACTTTTAGTTCCCAATCCACCACAGGCTGTATGTCAGGGCTGCCACTAGGAATTTTGGGGCCTGGGACTGATTTCCAGTCTGGAACCCTCCAGCCCCCCTTCCCCATTCCCCCCTCCCTTCACTTACCCAAGGACTCCTGCCGCAGTTCCCGAAGCACAGGCTTCTTCAATGCGGTCAATTAAAATGCAGCACCGGCTGGTGAGCCAATCAGAGCTTGTGAGCCGGCAATAGGGAACCTTCAGCCCTCTAGATATTGTTGAACTACACATCCCAGCATGCCCTGGAACAGTTTTAGCATCACCACATAGCAAAAATGTAGAAGGGCATGCTGGGATGTGTGGTTCAACAACAGCTGGAGGGCCAAAGGTTCCCCATCCTTGGGCTAACTGTAAACAAGCTCTTTAACTGGACAGCTGTACCCACAGCACCCCCCTGTTGGCAAACCTGCAGTATGTTAGAACTCAGTACCAGCAACAGCAGAACAGCTGTATGTTACAGAGCTCAGTACCGGCATCAGCAGAACAGCTGTATAATACAGAGCTCAGTACTGGCACCAGCAGTACAGCTGTATAATATAGAGCTCAGTACCGGCACCAGTAGTACAGCTGAATATTACACAGCTCAGTACCGGCACTAGCAGAACAGCTGTATGTTACAGAGCTCAGTACCGGTACCAGCATCAGCAGAACAGCTGTATATTACAGAGCTCAGTACCGGTACCAGCAGCAGCAGAAGAGCTGTATATTACAGAGCTCAGTACCAGCATCAGCAGTACAGCTGTATATTACAGAGCTCAGTACTGGTACCAGCAGAACAGCTGCATATTACAGAGCTCAGTACCAGCATCAGCAGAACAGCTGTATATTACAGAGCTCAGTACCAGCATCAGCAGAACAGCTGTATATTACAGAGCTCAGTACCAGCATCAGCAGTACAGCTGTATATTACAGAGCTCAGTACTGGTACCAGCAGAACAGCTGCATATTACAGAGCTCAGTACCAGCATCAGCAGAACAGCTGTATATTACAGAGCTCAGTAGCAGCATCAGCAGAACAGCTGTATATTACAGAGCTCAGTACCAGCATCAGCAAAACAGCTGTATATTACAGAGCTCAGTACCTGTACCAGCAGAACAGCTGTATATTACAGAGCTCAGTACTGGTACCAACAGAACAGCTGTATATTACAGAGCTCAGTACCAGCATCAGCAGTACAGCTGTATATTAGAGCTCAGTACCTGCACCAACAGAACAGCTGTATATTACAGAGCTCAGTACCAGCATCAGCAGAACAGCTGTATATTACAGAGCTCAGTACCGGCAGCAGCAGAACAGCTGTATATTACAGAGCTCAGTACCGGCACCAGCAGAACACCTGTATATTACAGAGCTCAGTACCAGCACCAGCAGAGCAGCTGTATATTACAGAGCCCAGTACTGGCACTAGCAGAACAGCTGTATATTACAGAGCTCAGTAGCAGCATCAGCAGTGCAGCTGTATATTACAGAGTTCGGTACCAGTAGCACAGCTGTATATTACAGAGCTCAGTACTGGCAGCAGAACAGCTGTATATTACAGAGCTCAGAACCGGCAGCAGCAGAACAGCTGTATATTACAGAGCTCAGTACCAGCAGCAGCAGCAGAACAGCTGTATATTACAGAGCTCAGTACCAGCAGAACAGCTGTATATTACAGAGTTCAGTACCAGCACCAGCAGAACAGTGGTATATTACAGAGCTCAGTACTGGTACCAACAGAACAGCTGCATATTACAGAGCTCAGTACCAGCATCAGCAGTACAGCTGTATATTACAGAGCTCAGTGCCTGCACCAACAGAACAGCTGTATATTACAGAGCTCAGTACCGTCATCAGCAGAACATCTGTATATTACAGAGTGCAGTACATGCACCAGCAGAACAGCTGTATATTACAGAGCTCAGTCCCGGCACCAACAGAGCAGCTGTATATTAAAGAGCTCAATACCGGAACCAATACCAGCAGAACAGCTGTATATTACAGCGTTCAGTACCAGCACCAGCAGAACAATGGTATATTACAGAGTTCAGTACCAGCAGAACAGCTGTATATTACAAAGCTCAATACCGGTGCCAGTACCAGCAGAACAGTTGTATATTACAGAGCTCAGTACCAGCAGAACAGCTGTATATTACAGAGCTCAGTACCAGCATCAGCAGTACAGCTGTATATTACAGAGCTCAGTACCAGCATCAGCAGTACAGCTGTATATTAGAGCTCAGTACCTGCACCAACAGAACAGCTGTATATTACAGAGCTCAGTACCAGCATCAGCAGAACAGCTGTATATTACAGAGCTCAGTACCGGCAGCAGCAGAACAGCTGTATATTACAGAGCTCAGTACCGGCACCAGCAGAACACCTGTATATTACAGAGCTCAGTACCAGCACCAGCAGAGCAGCTGTATATTACAGAGCCCAGTACTGGCACTAGCAGAACAGCTGTATATTACAGAGCTCAGTAGCAGCATCAGCAGTGCAGCTGTAGATTACAGAGCTCGGTACCAGTAGCACAGCTGTATATTACAGAGCTCAGTACTGGCAGCAGAACAGCTGTATATTACAGAGCTCAGTACCGGCAGCAGCAGAACAGCTGTATATTACAGAGCTCAGTACCAGCAGCAGCAGCAGAACAGCTGTATATTACAGAGTTCAGTACCAGCACCAGCAGAACAGCTGTATATTACAGAGCTCAATACCGGTGCCAGTACCAGCAGAACAGTTGTATATTACAGAGCTCAGTACCAGCAGAACAGCTGTATATTACAGAGTTCAGTACCAGCACCAGCAGAACAGTGGTATATTACAGAGCTCAGTACTGGTACCAACAGAACAGCTGCATATTACAGAGCTCAGTACCAGCATCAGCAGTACAGCTGTATATTACAGAGCTCAGTGCCTGCACCAACAGAACAGCTGTATATTACAGAGCTCAGTACCGTCATCAGCAGAACATCTGTATATTACAGAGTGCAGTACATGCACCAGCAGAACAGCTGTATATTACAGAGCTCAGTCCCGGCACCAACAGAGCAGCTGTATATTACAGAGCTCAATACCGGAACCAATACCAGCAGAACAGCTGTATATTACAGAGTTCAGTACCAGCACCAGCAGAACAATGGTATATTACAGAGTTCAGTACCAGCACCAGCAAAACAGCTGTATATTACAGAGCTCAATACCGGTGCCAGTACCAGCAGAACAGTTGTATATTACAGAGCTCAGTACCAGCAGAACAGCTGTATATTACAGAGCTCAGTACCAGCATCAGCAGTACAGCTGTATATTACAGAGCTCAGTACCGGTACCAACAGAACAGCTGCATATTACAGAGCTCAGTACCAGCATCAGCAGTACAGCTGTATATTACAGAGCTCAGTGCCTGCATCAACAGAACAGCTGTATATTACAGAGCTCAGTACCAGCATAAGCAGAACAGCTGTATATTACAGAGCTCAGTAGCAGCATCAGCAGAACAGCTGTATATTACAGAACTCAGTACCAGCATCAGCAAAACCGCTGTATATTACAGAGCTCAGTACAAGTACCAGCAGAACAGCTGTATATTACAGAGCTCAGTACTGGTACCAACAGAACAGCTGTATATTACAGAGCTCAGTACCAGCATCAGCAGAACAGCTGTATATTACAGAGCTCAGTACCGGCAGCAGCAGAACAGCTGTATATTACAGAGCTCAGTACCGGCAGAGCAGCTGTATATTACAGAGCCCAGTACTGGCACTAGCAGAACAGCTGTATATTACAGAGCTCAGTAGCAGCATCAGCAGTGCAGCTGTATATTACAGAGCTCGGTACCAGTAGCACAGCTGTATATTACAGAGCTCAGTACTGGCAGCAGAACAGCTGTATATTACAGAGCTCAGTACCGGCAGCAGCAGAACAGCTGTATATTACAGAGCTCAGTACCAGCAGCAGCAGCAGAACAGCTGTATATTACAGAGTTCAGTACCAGCACCAGCAGAACAGCTGTATATTACAGAGCTCAATACCGGTGCCAGTACCAGCAGAACAGTTGTATATTACAGAGCTCAGTACCAGCAGAACAGCTGTATATTACAGAGTTCAGTACCAGCACCAGCAGAACAGTGGTATATTACAGAGCTCAGTACTGGTACCAACAGAACAGCTGCATATTACAGAGCTCAGTACCAGCATCAGCAGTACAGCTGTATATTACAGAGCTCAGTGCCTGCACCAACAGAACAGCTGTATATTACAGAGCTCAGTACCGTCATCAGCAGAACATCTGTATATTACAGAGTGCAGTACATGCACCAGCAGAACAGCTGTATATTACAGAGCTCAGTCCCGGCACCAACAGAGCAGCTGTATATTAAAGAGCTCAATACCGGAACCAATACCAGCAGAACAGCTGTATATTACAGAGTTCAGTACCAGCACCAGCAGAACAATGGTATATTACAGAGTTCAGTACCAGCAGAACAGCTGTATATTACAAAGCTCAATACCGGTGCCAGTACCAGCAGAACAGTTGTATATTACAGAGCTCAGTACCAGCAGAACAGCTGTATATTACAGAGCTCAGTACCAGCATCAGCAGTACAGCTGTATATTACAGAGCTCAGTACCAGCATCAGCAGTACAGCTGTATATTAGAGCTCAGTACCTGCACCAACAGAACAGCTGTATATTACAGAGCTCAGTACCAGCATCAGCAGAACAGCTGTATATTACAGAGCTCAGTACCGGCAGCAGCAGAACAGCTGTATATTACAGAGCTCAGTACCGGCACCAGCAGAACACCTGTATATTACAGAGCTCAGTACCAGCACCAGCAGAGCAGCTGTATATTACAGAGCCCAGTACTGGCACTAGCAGAACAGCTGTATATTACAGAGCTCAGTAGCAGCATCAGCAGTGCAGCTGTAGATTACAGAGCTCGGTACCAGTAGCACAGCTGTATATTACAGAGCTCAGTACTGGCAGCAGAACAGCTGTATATTACAGAGCTCAGTACCGGCAGCAGCAGAACAGCTGTATATTACAGAGCTCAGTACCGGCAGCAGCAGAACAGCTGTATATTACAGAGCTCAGTACCAGCAGCAGCAGCAGAACAGCTGTATATTACAGAGTTCAGTACCAGCACCAGCAGAACAGCTGTATATTACAGAGCTCAATACCGGTGCCAGTACCAGCAGAACAGTTGTATATTACAGAGCTCAGTACCAGCAGAACAGCTGTATATTACAGAGTTCAGTACCAGCACCAGCAGAACAGTGGTATATTACAGAGCTCAGTACTGGTACCAACAGAACAGCTGCATATTACAGAGCTCAGTACCAGCATCAGCAGTACAGCTGTATATTACAGAGCTCAGTGCCTGCACCAACAGAACAGCTGTATATTACAGAGCTCAGTACCGTCATCAGCAGAACATCTGTATATTACAGAGTGCAGTACATGCACCAGCAGAACAGCTGTATATTACAGAGCTCAGTCCCGGCACCAACAGAGCAGCTGTATATTACAGAGCTCAATACCGGAACCAATACCAGCAGAACAGCTGTATATTACAGAGTTCAGTACCAGCACCAGCAGAACAATGGTATATTACAGAGTTCAGTACCAGCACCAGCAAAACAGCTGTATATTACAGAGCTCAATACCGGTGCCAGTACCAGCAGAACAGTTGTATATTACAGAGCTCAGTACCAGCAGAACAGCTGTATATTACAGAGCTCAGTACCAGCATCAGCAGTACAGCTGTATATTACAGAGCTCAGTACCGGTACCAACAGAACAGCTGCATATTACAGAGCTCAGTACCAGCATCAGCAGTACAGCTGTATATTACAGAGCTCAGTGCCTGCATCAACAGAACAGCTGTATATTACAGAGCTCAGTACCAGCATAAGCAGAACAGCTGTATATTACAGAGCTCAGTAGCAGCATCAGCAGAATAGCTGTATATTACAGAACTCAGTACCAGCATCAGCAAAACCGCTGTATATTACAGAGCTCAGTACAAGTACCAGCAGAACAGCTGTATATTACAGAGCTCAGTACTGGTACCAACAGAACAGCTGTATATTACAGAGCTCAGTACCAGCATCAGCAGAACAGCTGTATATTACAGAGCTCAGTACCGGCAGCAGCAGAACAGCTGTATATTACAGAGCTCAGTACCGGCAGAGCAGCTGTATATTACAGAGCCCAGTACTGGCACTAGCAGAACAGCTGTATATTACAGAGCTCAGTAGCAGCATCAGCAGTGCAGCTGTATATTACAGAGCTCGGTACCAGTAGCACAGCTGTATATTACAGAGCTCAGTACTGGCAGCAGAACAGCTGTATATTACAGAGCTCAGTACCGGCAGCAGCAGAACAGCTGTATATTACAGAGCTCAGTACCAGCAGCAGCAGCAGAACAGCTGTATATTACAGAGTTCAGTACCAGCACCAGCAGAACAGCTGTATATTACAGAGCTCAATACCGGTGCCAGTACCAGCAGAACAGTTGTATATTACAGAGCTCAGTACCAGCAGAACAGCTGTATATTACAGAGTTCAGTACCAGCACCAGCAGAACAGTGGTATATTACAGAGCTCAGTACTGGTACCAACAGAACAGCTGCATATTACAGAGCTCAGTACCAGCATCAGCAGTACAGCTGTATATTACAGAGCTCAGTGCCTGCACCAACAGAACAGCTGTATATTACAGAGCTCAGTACCGTCATCAGCAGAACATCTGTATATTACAGAGTGCAGTACATGCACCAGCAGAACAGCTGTATATTACAGAGCTCAGTCCCGGCACCAACAGAGCAGCTGTATATTACAGAGCTCAGTCCCGGCACCAACAGAGCAGCTGTATATTACAGAGCTCAATACCGGAACCAATACCAGCAGAACAGCTGTATATTACAGAGTTCAGTACCAGCACCAGCAGAACAATGGTATATTACAGAGTTCAGTACCAGCACCAGCAGAACAGCTGTATATTACAGAGCTCAATACCGGTGCCAGTACCAGCAGAACAGTTGTATATTACAGAGCTCAGTACCAGCAGAACAGCTGTATATTACAGAGCTCAGTACCAGCATCAGCAGTACAGCTGTATATTACAGAGCTCAGTACTGGTACCAACAGAACAGCTGCATATTACAGAGCTCAGTACCAGCATCAGCAGTACAGCTGTATATTACAGAGCTCAGTGCCTGCACCAACAGAACAGCTGTATATTACAGAGCTCAGTACCAGCATCAGCAGAACAGCTGTATATTACAGAGCTCAGTAGCAGCATCAGCAGAACAGCTGTATATTACAGAACTCAGTACCAGCATCAGCAAAACCGCTGTATATTACAGAGCTCAGTACAGGTACCAGCAGAACAGCTGTATATTACAGAGCTCAGTACTGGTACCAACAGAACAGCTGTATATTACAGAGCTCAGTACCAGCATCAGCAGAACAGCTGTATATTACAGAGCTCAGTACCGGCAGCAGCAGAACAGCTGTATATTACAGAGCTCAGTACCGGCAGAGCAGCTGTATATTACAGAGCCCAGTACTGGCACTAGCATAACAGCTGTATAGTACAGAGCTCAGTACCAGCATCAGCAGTACAGCTGTATATTACAGAGCTCGGTACCAGTAGCACAGCTGTATATTATAGAGCTCAGTACTGGCAGCAGAACAGCTGTATATTACAGAGCTCAGTACCGGCAGCAGCAGAACAGCTGTATATTACAGAGCTCAGTACCGGCACAAGGAGAACAATTGTATATTACAGAGCTCTGTACCGTCATCAGCAGAACATCTGTATATTACAGAGTGCAGTACATGCACCAGCAGAACAGCTGTATATTACAGAGCTCAGTCCCGGCACCAGCAGAGCAGCTGTATATTACAGAGCTCAATACCGGTGCCAGTACCAGCAGAACAGTTGTATATTACAGAGCTCAGTACCAGCAGAACAGTTGTATATTACAGAGTTCAGTACCAGCACCAGCAGAACAGTGGTATATTACAGAGCTCAGTACTGGTACCAACAGAACAGCTGCATATTACAGAGCTCAGTACCAGCATCAGCAGTACAGCTGTATATTACAGAGCTCAGTGCCTGCACCAACAGAACAGCTGTATATTACAGAGCTCAGTACCGTCATCAGCAGAACATCTGTATATTACAGAGTGCAGTACATGCACCAGCAGAACAGCTGTATATTACAGAGCTCAGTCCCGGCACCAACAGAGGATCCGATATGATATCCCGGCGGTCGGGATCCCGGCGGTCGGAATCCCGACACTGGAATCCCGACCGCCGAAATCCCGACAAGGGGGGGACATGGATCGCCCCCCCCTTGCGGGCTCGCTGCGCTCGCCACGCAGCGGGCCCGGTGCCTCGCTACGCTCGGCACGCTATTTTATTCTCCCTCTATGGGTGTCGTGGACACCCACGGAGGGAGAAAGTTTCGGGATTTCGGCGGTCGGGATTCCAGTGTCGGGATCCCGACCGCCGGGAAATTAACCGCATCCCCCAACAGAGCAGCTGTATATTACAGAGCTCAATACCGGAACCAATACCAGCAGAACAGCTGTATATTACAGAGTTCAGTACCAGCACCAGCAGAACAATGGTATATTACAGAGTTCAGTACCAGCACCAGCAGAACAGTTGTATATTACAGAGCTCAGTACCAGCAGAACAGCTGTATATTACAGAGCTCAGTACCAGCATCAGCAGTACAGCTGTATATTACAGAGCTCAGTACTGGTACCAACAGAACAGCTGCATATTACAGAGCTCAGTACCAGCATCAGCAGTACAGCTGTATATTACAGAGCTCAGTACCAGCATCAGCAGAACAGCTGTATATTACAGAGCTCAGTAGCAGCATCAGCAGAACAGCTGTATATTACAGAGCTCAGTAGCAGCATCAGCAGAACAGCTGTATATTACAGAACTCAGTACCAGCATCAGCAAAACCGCTGTATATTACAGAGCTCAGTACAGGTACCAGCAGAACAGCTGTATATTACAGAGCTCAGTACTGGTACCAACAGAACAGCTGTATATTACAGAGCTCAGTACCAGCATCAGCAGAACAGCTGTATATTACAGAGCTCAGTACCGGCAGAAGCAGAACAGCTGTATATTACAGAGCTCAGTACCGGCAGAGCAGCTGTATATTACAGAGCTCACTATCAGCATCAGCAGTACAGCTGTATATTACAGAGCTCGGCAACAGTAGCACAGCTGTATATAACAGAGCTCAGTACTGGCAGCAGAACAGCTGTATATTACAGAGCTCAGTACCGGCAGCAGCAGAACAGCTGTATATTACAGAGCTCAGTACCGGCACAAGGAGAACAATTGTATATTACAGAGCTCTGTACCGTCATCAGCAGAACATCTGTATATTACAGAGTGCAGTACATGCACCAGCAGAACAGCTGTATATTACAGAGCTCAGTCCCGGCACCAGCAGAGCAGCTGTATATTACAGAGCTCAATACCGGAACCAGTACCAGCAGAACAGCTGTATATTACAGAGTTCAGCACCAGCAGAACAGTGGTATATTACAGAGTTCAGTACCAGCACCAGCAGAACAGCTGTATATTACAGAGCTCAATACCGGTGCCAGTACCAGCAGAACAGTTGTATATTACAGAGCTCAGTACCAGCAGAACAGCTGTATATTACAGAGTTCAGTACCAGCAGAACAGTGGTATATTACAGAGTTCAGTACCAGCACCAGCAGAACAGCTGTATATTACAGAGCTCAATACCGGTGCCAGTACCAGCAGTACAGCTGTATATTACAGAGCTCAGTACCAGAATCAGCAGTACAGCTGTATATTACAGAGCTCAGTACCAGCATCAGCAGTACAGCTGTATATTACAGAGCTCAGTACTGGTACCAACAGAACAGCTGCATATTACAGAGCTCAGTACCAGCATCAGCAGTACAGCTGTATATTACAGAGCTCAGTACCAGCATCAGCAGAACAGCTGTATATTACAGAGCTCAGTAGCAGCATCAGCAGAACAGCTGTATATTACAGAGCTCAGTACCAGCATCAGCAAAACAGCTGTATATTACAGAGCTCAGTACCAGCATCAGCAGAACAGCTTTATATTACAGAGCTCAGTACCAGCATCAGCAAAACAGCTGTATATTACAGAGCTCAGTAGCAGCATCGGCAGAACAGCTGTATATTACAGAGCTCAGTACCAGCATCAGCAAAACAGCTGTATATTACAGAGCTCAGTACCAGCATCAGCAGAACAGCTTTATATTACAGAGCTCAGTACCAGCATCAGCAAAACAGCTGTATATTACAGAGCTCAGTACAGGTACCAGCAGAACAGCTGTATTTTACAGAGCTCAGTACTGGTACCAACAGAACAGCTGTATATTACAGAGCTCAGTACCAACATCAGAAGTACAGCTGTATATTAGAGCTCCGTACCTGCACCAACAGAACAGCTGTATATTACAGAGCTCAGTACCAGCATCAGCAGAACAGCAGTATATTACAGAGCTCAGTACCGGCAGCAGCAGAACAGCTGTATATTACAGAGCTCAGTACCGGCACCAGCAGAACAGCTGTATATTACAGAGATTAGTACCAGCAGAGCAGCTGTATATTACAGAGCCCAGTACTGGCACTAGCAGAACAGCTGTATATTACAGAGCTCAGTGCCAGCATCAGCAGTACAGCTGTATATTACAGAGCTCAGTACTGGCAGCAGAACAGCTGTATATTACAGAGCTCAGTACCGGCAGCAGCAGAACAGCTGTATATTAAAGAGCTCAGTACCAGCATCAGCAGAACAGCTGTATATTACAGAGCTCAGTACTGGCAGCAGAACAGCTGTATATTACAGAGCTCAGTACCGGCAGCAGCAGAACAGCTGTATATTACAGAGCTCAGTACCAGCAGAACAGCTGTATATTATAGAGCTCAGTACTGGCACAAGGAGAACAGTTGTATATTACAGAGCTCAGTACCGTCATCAGCAGAACATCTGTATATTACAGAGTGCAGTACATGCACCAGCAGAACAGCTGTATATTACAGAGCTCAGTCCCGGCACCAGCAGAGCAGCTGTATATTACAGAGTTCAGTACCAGCACCAGCAGAACAGTGGTATATTACAGAGTTCAGTACCAGCACCAGCAGAACAGCTGTATATTACAGAGCTCAATACCGGTGCCAGTACCAGCAGAACAGCTGTATATTACAGAGCTCAGTACTGGTACCTTTAGAACAGATGTATATTAAAGACCTCAATACCGGCACCAGCAGAACAGTGGTATATTACAGAGCTCAGTACTGGTACCAACAGAACAGCTGCATATTACAGAGCTCAGTACCAGCATCAGCAGTACAGCTGTATATTACAGAGCTCAGTGCCTGCACCAACAGAACAGCTGTATATTACAGAGCTCAGTACCGTCATCAGCAGAACATCTGTATATTACAGAGTGCAGTACATGCACCAGCAGAACAGCTGTATATTACAGAGCTCAGTCCCGGCACCAACAGAGCAGCTGTATATTACAGAGCTCAGTCCCGGCACCAACAGAGCAGCTGTATATTACAGAGCTCAATACCGGAACCAATACCAGCAGAACAGCTGTATATTACAGAGTTCAGTACCAGCACCAGCAGAACAATGGTATATTACAGAGTTCAGTACCAGCACCAGCAGAACAGCTGTATATTACAGAGCTCAATACCGGTGCCAGTACCAGCAGAACAGTTGTATATTACAGAGCTCAGTACCAGCAGAACAGCTGTATATTACAGAGCTCAGTACCAGCATCAGCAGTACAGCTGTATATTACAGAGCTCAGTACTGGTACCAACAGAACAGCTGCATATTACAGAGCTCAGTACCAGCATCAGCAGTACAGCTGTATATTACAGAGCTCAGTGCCTGCACCAACAGAACAGCTGTATATTACAGAGCTCAGTACCAGCATCAGCAGAACAGCTGTATATTACAGAGCTCAGTAGCAGCATCAGCAGAACAGCTGTATATTACAGAACTCAGTACCAGCATCAGCAAAACCGCTGTATATTACAGAGCTCAGTACAGGTACCAGCAGAACAGCTGTATATTACAGAGCTCAGTACTGGTACCAACAGAACAGCTGTATATTACAGAGCTCAGTACCAGCATCAGCAGAACAGCTGTATATTACAGAGCTCAGTACCGGCAGCAGCAGAACAGCTGTATATTACAGAGCTCAGTACCGGCAGAGCAGCTGTATATTACAGAGCCCAGTACTGGCACTAGCATAACAGCTGTATAGTACAGAGCTCAGTACCAGCATCAGCAGTACAGCTGTATATTACAGAGCTCGGTACCAGTAGCACAGCTGTATATTATAGAGCTCAGTACTGGCAGCAGAACAGCTGTATATTACAGAGCTCAGTACCGGCAGCAGCAGAACAGCTGTATATTACAGAGCTCAGTACCGGCACAAGGAGAACAATTGTATATTACAGAGCTCTGTACCGTCATCAGCAGAACATCTGTATATTACAGAGTGCAGTACATGCACCAGCAGAACAGCTGTATATTACAGAGCTCAGTCCCGGCACCAGCAGAGCAGCTGTATATTACAGAGCTCAATACCGGTGCCAGTACCAGCAGAACAGTTGTATATTACAGAGCTCAGTACCAGCAGAACAGTTGTATATTACAGAGTTCAGTACCAGCACCAGCAGAACAGTGGTATATTACAGAGCTCAGTACTGGTACCAACAGAACAGCTGCATATTACAGAGCTCAGTACCAGCATCAGCAGTACAGCTGTATATTACAGAGCTCAGTGCCTGCACCAACAGAACAGCTGTATATTACAGAGCTCAGTACCGTCATCAGCAGAACATCTGTATATTACAGAGTGCAGTACATGCACCAGCAGAACAGCTGTATATTACAGAGCTCAGTCCCGGCACCAACAGAGGATCCGATATGATATCCCGGCGGTCGGGATCCCGGCGGTCGGAATCCCGACACTGGAATCCCGACCGCCGAAATCCCGACAAGGGGGGGACATGGATCGCCCCCCCCTTGCGGGCTCGCTGCGCTCGCCACGCAGCGGGCCCGGTGCCTCGCTACGCTCGGCACGCTATTTTATTCTCCCTCTATGGGTGTCGTGGACACCCACGGAGGGAGAAAGTTTCGGGATTTCGGCGGTCGGGATTCCAGTGTCGGGATTCCGACCGCCGGGATCCCGACCGCCGGGAAATTAACCGCATCCCCCAACAGAGCAGCTGTATATTACAGAGCTCAATACCGGAACCAATACCAGCAGAACAGCTGTATATTACAGAGTTCAGTACCAGCACCAGCAGAACAATGGTATATTACAGAGTTCAGTACCAGCACCAGCAGAACAGTTGTATATTACAGAGCTCAGTACCAGCAGAACAGCTGTATATTACAGAGCTCAGTACCAGCATCAGCAGTACAGCTGTATATTACAGAGCTCAGTACTGGTACCAACAGAACAGCTGCATATTACAGAGCTCAGTACCAGCATCAGCAGTACAGCTGTATATTACAGAGCTCAGTACCAGCATCAGCAGAACAGCTGTATATTACAGAGCTCAGTAGCAGCATCAGCAGAACAGCTGTATATTACAGAGCTCAGTAGCAGCATCAGCAGAACAGCTGTATATTACAGAACTCAGTACCAGCATCAGCAAAACCGCTGTATATTACAGAGCTCAGTACAGGTACCAGCAGAACAGCTGTATATTACAGAGCTCAGTACTGGTACCAACAGAACAGCTGTATATTACAGAGCTCAGTACCAGCATCAGCAGAACAGCTGTATATTACAGAGCTCAGTACCGGCAGAAGCAGAACAGCTGTATATTACAGAGCTCAGTACCGGCAGAGCAGCTGTATATTACAGAGCTCACTATCAGCATCAGCAGTACAGCTGTATATTACAGAGCTCGGCAACAGTAGCACAGCTGTATATAACAGAGCTCAGTACTGGCAGCAGAACAGCTGTATATTACAGAGCTCAGTACCGGCAGCAGCAGAACAGCTGTATATTACAGAGCTCAGTACCGGCACAAGGAGAACAATTGTATATTACAGAGCTCTGTACCGTCATCAGCAGAACATCTGTATATTACAGAGTGCAGTACATGCACCAGCAGAACAGCTGTATATTACAGAGCTCAGTCCCGGCACCAGCAGAGCAGCTGTATATTACAGAGCTCAATACCGGAACCAGTACCAGCAGAACAGCTGTATATTACAGAGTTCAGCACCAGCAGAACAGTGGTATATTACAGAGTTCAGTACCAGCACCAGCAGAACAGCTGTATATTACAGAGCTCAATACCGGTGCCAGTACCAGCAGAACAGTTGTATATTACAGAGCTCAGTACCAGCAGAACAGCTGTATATTACAGAGTTCAGTACCAGCAGAACAGTGGTATATTACAGAGTTCAGTACCAGCACCAGCAGAACAGCTGTATATTACAGAGCTCAATACCGGTGCCAGTACCAGCAGTACAGCTGTATATTACAGAGCTCAGTACCAGAATCAGCAGTACAGCTGTATATTACAGAGCTCAGTACCAGCATCAGCAGTACAGCTGTATATTACAGAGCTCAGTACTGGTACCAACAGAACAGCTGCATATTACAGAGCTCAGTACCAGCATCAGCAGTACAGCTGTATATTACAGAGCTCAGTACCAGCATCAGCAGAACAGCTGTATATTACAGAGCTCAGTAGCAGCATCAGCAGAACAGCTGTATATTACAGAGCTCAGTACCAGCATCAGCAAAACAGCTGTATATTACAGAGCTCAGTACCAGCATCAGCAGAACAGCTTTATATTACAGAGCTCAGTACCAGCATCAGCAAAACAGCTGTATATTACAGAGCTCAGTAGCAGCATCGGCAGAACAGCTGTATATTACAGAGCTCAGTACCAGCATCAGCAAAACAGCTGTATATTACAGAGCTCAGTACCAGCATCAGCAGAACAGCTTTATATTACAGAGCTCAGTACCAGCATCAGCAAAACAGCTGTATATTACAGAGCTCAGTACAGGTACCAGCAGAACAGCTGTATTTTACAGAGCTCAGTACTGGTACCAACAGAACAGCTGTATATTACAGAGCTCAGTACCAACATCAGAAGTACAGCTGTATATTAGAGCTCCGTACCTGCACCAACAGAACAGCTGTATATTACAGAGCTCAGTACCAGCATCAGCAGAACAGCAGTATATTACAGAGCTCAGTACCGGCAGCAGCAGAACAGCTGTATATTACAGAGCTCAGTACCGGCACCAGCAGAACAGCTGTATATTACAGAGATTAGTACCAGCAGAGCAGCTGTATATTACAGAGCCCAGTACTGGCACTAGCAGAACAGCTGTATATTACAGAGCTCAGTGCCAGCATCAGCAGTACAGCTGTATATTACAGAGCTCAGTACTGGCAGCAGAACAGCTGTATATTACAGAGCTCAGTACCGGCAGCAGCAGAACAGCTGTATATTAAAGAGCTCAGTACCAGCATCAGCAGAACAGCTGTATATTACAGAGCTCAGTACTGGCAGCAGAACAGCTGTATATTACAGAGCTCAGTACCGGCAGCAGCAGAACAGCTGTATATTACAGAGCTCAGTACCAGCAGAACAGCTGTATATTATAGAGCTCAGTACTGGCACAAGGAGAACAGTTGTATATTACAGAGCTCAGTACCGTCATCAGCAGAACATCTGTATATTACAGAGTGCAGTACATGCACCAGCAGAACAGCTGTATATTACAGAGCTCAGTCCCGGCACCAGCAGAGCAGCTGTATATTACAGAGTTCAGTACCAGCACCAGCAGAACAGTGGTATATTACAGAGTTCAGTACCAGCACCAGCAGAACAGCTGTATATTACAGAGCTCAATACCGGTGCCAGTACCAGCAGAACAGCTGTATATTACAGAGCTCAGTACTGGTACCTTTAGAACAGATGTATATTAAAGACCTCAATACCGGCACCAGCAGAACAGCTCTATATTACCAAGCTAAGTACCGGCACCAGCAGAACAGCTGTATATTACAGAGCTCAGTACCAGCAGAACAGCTCTATATTACCAAGCTAAGTACCGGCACCAGCAGAACAGCTGTATATTACAGAGCTCAGTACAGCAGAACAGCTGTATATTATAGAGCTCAGTACCGGCACCAGCAGAACAGCTGTATATTACAGAGCTGAGTACCAGCATCAGAACAGCTGTATATTACAGAGCTCAGTACCAGCAGAACAGCTGTATATTACAGAGCTCAGTACCAGCATCAGCAGAACAGCTGTATATTACAGAGCTCAGTACCAGCAGCAGCAGAACAGCTGTATATTACAGAGCTCAGTACCAGCAGCAGCAGCAGAACAGCTGTATATTACACAGCTCAGTACCAGCAGAACAGCTGTATATTACAGAGCTCAGTACCGGCACCAGCAGAACAGCTGTATATTACAGAGCTCAGTACCAGCAGAACAGCTGTATATTTCAGGGCTCACTACCAGCAGCCCCGTCTCCACTGTTTGTAGTTTTACTGCAGCTCTAGTTCCTAATAGAGAGACTGTCCAAGGAAGAAAGTGCCCCTAAGACCACTCCTGTATCTAGCAGGACTGATTTATACAAACCCAGTCCTTAAAGTGGTCCTGCAGAGGTGGTGGAACTCTCTTCCCCCACCTCTATCCCCCCCATATGTCACAGCCAGGGTGGGTGCTAAGGTGTTTGGTGTCTCCCTGAAAGCTTTAAATTTATGGCCTATCCCACACACCCATAAAAAGAATAATGTGGGCCATCCCTAATTCAACTTATGCTCCACATTGCACGCCAAAGACACGCAGCAAACATTTAGGGCATGGATTTTTGGGACAGGGGATTATGCAGACTGTAATGCCCATTACATATTATGCCACATAAGTGCCACTTACCTACTTGCTCATTGGTAGGGTTTACTTGCTCAATGCCAGGGGTTTCTTGCTTGATCCAATTTCTAGTCTTGAGCCGGCGCATCATTTGAAATAGCCGCAGCGCGGATGGATGTAACTGCTCTGACTCTGGCCCTTATTCAGATCTGGGCGGTACGGCCCGCGTGCGGCCGTACCGCCGATGTTTTCACTCTGCACATGCGCAGAGGTCACTCTGCGCATGTGCAGGCGAAATCGCCGCACCAAAATTTTCAACGCCGCAAAGGGGGCGTATAGGGGCGTGAGGGGCTTAATAGCCTCATTTCCCTATGCATACGCCCCGCGTTTCATGGGCGTTCCCATGCAAACGCGGGGCGTATGCATGGTAATGAGGCTATGACGCCAGTGCTGGGGGCGGAAAGCTGACATCGCCGGATGTCAGCTCTCCGCCCCCATACAAGCTTTCACACGGACGATTGTCCGTGTGGTCTCAGCTTGCGGGAGCTGGTGGGGCGTGCGGCCCTGCCTTCGATGGTCGCCGACCATCGAATGCAGGGGGCAGCTCCCACCATGGTGGAGGTGTACGCCCCACCATTTTCATGCGGATCGCCAGCCGTCCGTGTACGGACGGCCGTGGCGATCCGTATTGTGGGCGGGGATTGGTTTGTGCGGCCGGAGCAACGTATGCGGCTCCGGCCGCACAGATCAGAATAAGGGCCTCTGTCAGGTTTCCCAATGCTCTGCCCGACTGTCTCTTTTAGTGATGCAGGCAGGGACAGACATCGGGTCAAGGTGAGTGGGCGGAGGCAGAAATCATGACTGACCATAGAAGGCAACGCTTTCCCAATAAGCGGAGGTCTAATTCTAATACTGCTGAGCAAATGCCGACCGCCGAAATCCTGAAACTTTCTCCCTCCGTGGGTGTCCACGACACCCATAGAGGGAGAATAAATTAGCGTGCCGAGCGTAGCGAGCCCGCAAGGGGGCGCTCCAAGTTTCCCCCTTGTCGGGATTTCGGCGGTCGGGATTCCAGCGTCGGGATTTTGAACCCCGGGATTCCATACCGAATCCAGCAAATAAAACATTTATTTTTTTAACAAAGCATCTTTTCTTACATAGGTGCAGGGACCATCTATTTGGCATCTATTTGCTTCAGAGCCCGAAATGCAGAAGTGTTCACTAAATTATCATTTTACATCTGGTAGCCCCATGGCTCATTTTGCGGGTGAGCTGCTCCACTGTAGCGCGTCTGTTGGCCCTGAAGCACATTCGTAACCAATATTCACCTCATACATCAATGGCACATGGGCCCTTCTTCTAGTTGACTCGGACGGACGCAAATTTTCAGACAGCCACCGAGTGTTCTTAGCCCCGCCTACCGTACGGATCTCTCACACCATCCGAATGCGGTAAGACGCAGAGCGAACAGACAGCCAGTGGATTTAACATGTGAACAACTCCCCCATCTGTGGGAACCTCTTCTATTCTCCGATGGTCGCCGACCATTGAATGAAGGACCACGCTGTCAAACATCTCCGAGTGCTGTAGACCACTTGGACATTTCTCCGTGTGAATGCAGGGATATGGGTGGGCAGCTGGCATCCGGCTAGGTCAGCTGTCCTCCCCCAACATGTGCGTCACGGCCAGATTACCATACGTACGCCCAGCGTTTTCATGGGAACGCCCATGAAACACGGGGCGTATGCATATGGTAATGAGCCCAAACAGCCCCTCACCACCACCTGCCTCGGATTGTTCTGACCGATTGTTTTCTGTACAAAATTCAAGTCATATTTGGACGTGCGTGGCATTTGCACATGCGCAGAAATACCTCTGCATATGCGCAAACACCAACCATCGACACCAGCCGTCCGACTCAATCAGAAAAAGGGCCATGGTGATTATCAGTTTCCACATCAGTTAAGCACAGAGATCCCATTTGTCCAGTAATTATAATCAGTCACCACAGCAGCACGTGATCAGGTCACAATCTGCTCTGATCACAAATACTGACACCCTTGGCCTGAATGTTGATAAACATAACATTTTGCACATCATACAATGAGTGATGTCTGCAAGTGGCCTTTCACACACCTTATATACCCACCAAGCCAGTGCATGCTATGTAGTATACTTCATGGTGTACACGGTGCTGTCATATGTAGGAGGTGGCCATAATTATGTGACTCAGCCTTGTCATTTCTCTCATTTGATGTACAACAAGCTGTAGCCTATGGGAAAATATTTGCTGCATTAAGTACATTTATATGGTTTCTCTTCTGTGTGACTCATCTGATGTCTGACAAACTGTGACATCTGGGAAAAACATTTACTGCATTGAGTACATTTATATGGCTTCTCTGATGTTGGACAAGATGTGACTTCTGGGAAAAACATTTGCTGCATTCAGAACATTTATATGGCTTCTCTCCTGTGTGACTCCTCTGATGTACGACAAGATGGGACGTATCGGAAAAACATTTGCTGCATTCAGAGTATTTATATGGTTTCTCCTCTGATGTTGGACAAGATGTGACTCCTGTGAAAAAAATTTACTGCATTCAGAACATTTATATGGTTTCTCTCCTGTGTGACTCCTCTGATGTACGACAAGCTGTGACTTCTCTGAAAAACATTTGCTGCATTCAGAACATTTATATGGCTTCTCTCCTGTGTGAATCCTCTGATGTCGGACAAGATGTGACTTCTGGGAAAAACATTTGCTGCATTCAGAACATTTATATGGTTTCTCTCCTGTGTGACTCCTCTGATGTCGGACAAGCTTTGACTTACGGGGAAAACATTTGCTGCATTCAGAACATTTATATGGCTTCTCTCCTGTGTGACTCCTCTGATGTAGGACAAGAACTGACTTATGGGAAAAACATTTGCTGCATTCAGAACATTGATATGGTTTCTCTCCTGTGTGACTCCTCTGATGTATGACAAGATCTGACTTTTGGGAAAAACATTTGCTGCATTCAGAACATTTATATTGTTTCTCACCTGTGTGTCTCCTCTGATGTATAACAAGATTTGACTTATGGGAAAAACATTTGCTGCATTCCGAACATTTATATGGCTTTTCTCCTGTGTGACTTCTCTGATGTATAACAAGATTTGACTTATGGGGAAAACATTTGCTGCATTCAGAACATTTATATTGTTTCTCACCTGTGTGACTCCTCTGATGTTTGAGAAGCTGTGATTTATATGTAAAGCCTTTGTCACACTCAGAGCACACATGTGGTTTCTCTCCTGTGAGGCTCATCATGTACGAGATAAGAAAAATTAATTGTTGAATGTTTCTTCTATCCGCAAAATAAAGTCACTTTAATCCTCCAGGTGTAAGAAGAAATGATGACTTTAGTTGGCTGGATCAGAGAACAACGTCCCCTTGAGCAGGATTTGGACTCAAAATATAAGAAGATGTTGTACAATCGTCCTGTAAGACAGGTAAAATGTAAAAGGTTAACATACTGTAGTTCAAGTGTGATGTCAGGGTTATATTGTGTAAGGAACATTTCTATATAGAACGTATATCACTCCTGGACCATTGTTTTATATTTCTATATGCTGCCAAATGGCTGGGACTATTTGCTGTCAGATGCACAGCACAGATCTCGCTACCTTACTATAGCAGATGCCAGTTAGGAGTGTGCACCCGGACATGTTAAGGGTTTAGTGCTTTGGCTCTGGATTGGTTTTGCCAAAACCACTCTCCCAGGTTTTGTGTTTTGGTTCTTTTTTTTTTTTTTATAATGGAAACCATAAAAAATTACAGAATGTTTTTTGTTCCTACAGTATTATTACAACAATGACATTTATTTCCACTCATTTCCCATCTAGTCTGATCACCTCACAACTCATACAATTGCTTTTTAAGCCAAAATGTTGTATCAAAGTAGCTGGATGACCAACAAAAGCCCAGGACACACAGGGCGACGCTGCCTCCATGCTGAGTGAGGTGCTAAAGCACAGATCGCTCAGCACACATGGTAGCACACAAGCGATGCACCCGTGATGTGTGCTGAGCAATCTGTGCATCTAATGTAGGATAAGCAGGATAGACAGTGCATGCATCACCATCGCTATAGGGTGTACACACAGGGCGACGCTGCCTCCATGCTGAGTGAGGTGCTAAAGCACAGATCGCTCAGCACACATGGTGGCACACATGGGATGCACCTGTGATGTGTGCTGAGCAATCTGTGCATCTAATGTAGGATAAGCAGGATAGACAGTGCATGCATCACCATCACTATAGGGTGTACACACGGGGCGACGCTGCCTCCATGCTGAGTGAGGTGCTAAAGCACAGATCGCTCAGCACACATGGTGGCACACATGGGATGCACCTGTGATGTGTGCTGAGCAATCTGTGCATCTAATGTAGGATAAGCAGGATAGACAGTGCATGCATCACCATCACTATAGGGTGTACACACGGGGCGACGCTGCCTCCATGCTGAGTGAGGTGCTAAAGCACAGATCGCTCAGCACACATGGTGGCACACATGGGATGCACCTGTGATGTATGCTGAGCAATCTGTGCATCTAATATAGGATAAGCAGGATAGACAGTGCATGCATCACCATCGCTATACGGTGTACACACGGGGCGATGCTGCCTCCATGCTGAGTGAGGTGCTAAAGCACAGATCGCTCAGCACACATGGCGGAACACAAGCGATGCACCTGTGATGTGTGCTGAGCAATCTGTGCATCTAATGTAGGATAAGCAGGATAGACAGTGCATGCATCACCATCGCTATAGGGTGTATACATGGGGCGACGCTGCCTCCATGCTGAGTGAGGTGCTAAAGAATAGATCACTCAGCACACATGGCGGCACACAAGCGATGCACCCGTGATGTGTGCTGAGCAATCTGTGCATCAAATGTAGGATAAGCAGGATAGACAGTGCATGCATCACCATCGCTATAGGGTGTACACACGGGGCGACGCTGCCTCCATGCTGAGTGAGGAGCTAAAGCACAGATCACTCAGCACACATGGCGGCACACAAGCGATGCACCCATGATGTGTGCTGAGCAATCTGTGCATCTAATGTAGGATAAGCAGGATAGACAGTGCATGCATCACCATCGCTATAGGGTGTATACATGGGGCGACGCTGCCTCCATGCTGAGTGAGGTGCTAAAGCACAGATCGCTCAGCACACATGGCGGCACACAAGCGATGCACCCGTGATGTGTGCTGAGCAATCTGTATATCTAATGTAGGATAAGCAGGATAGACAGTGCATGCATCACCATCGCTATAGGGTGTACACACGTGGCGCTGCTGCCTCCATGCTGAGTGAGGTGCTAAAGCACAGATCGCTCAGCACACATGGCGACACACAAGCGATGCACCTGTGATGTGTGCTGAGCAATCTGTGCATCTAATGTAGGGTAAGCAGGAGAGACAGTGCATGCATCACCATCGCTATACGGTGTACACACAAAGCAATCACATATGGGAGAGTGCTACTTCCACCAAATACCTACCGCGGGACTGTATGGACATATTGGATAATACACTACCATTGGTAACTAGGAGATGCTATAGGAACGGAGCCACTAATTAGTGGACTCTACAAATACGGTACCCTATGAACTGGACACAATTGAACTATTCCTCAATTTTTTTACCAAATGCCCCCTTTTTATAATATGGAATGTTATATGTTTTTTAATAAATAATCTGTTATATTTTTACCCAATTGGCACTTCTAATATTAGTAATTTGTTGATACATGTATTGTTTAGCACAGTGTACCCCCCTCCATTTTCTTTGTCTAGAAGGGGGCTGACTACCCCCTATTTGTCACCGCAGCACAGTAGGATCCGGAGTGTCTTCCACGGTGTCCAGTAAGTGGGTGTTTGGGCCTATGGGGGTCCTTCCTCAGAAGTTCACTGTGCTGTGTAATCCATCTGCTGTCTTGGAGGAGCCGGCACCCCTGAGATTAAGCTTGCAGCAAGTATTATCCTTGGCTGATATTCACCTATCCAATATTACACCAGCTGTGGTGTTACATGCTTGTTTTTAATTTCTTAATGTGAGTGTAAACCTGTAACTAACCTGTTATTTTACCTATACAGTGTTGCACTATATATACTTCCTGTTTTAGGTACCTTTTGAACCTTCACATCACTATCGGGTCAGAGTGATCTATGCAGGACCGTAGTGTCCCTATTCTGCCTATATAAAATTATCTATTATGTGAGTGGGATATCAAAATTATAATTCTTCATGGGGATCCTACTATCTGCACTATGTCTCTTTTTTTCTGAGTTATTTCAGAATTACCTCCAGGACTTTCAACGAACCCCTCCTAATACAGAAAACATTGATGTAAGGAGTAGTGAAAGTATTTGTGTGGGATCGCTCAGTGTGATGCTATTTTGTTTTCTCCTACACTACTCCCAAGCACACACTGCTCTCCTACACTACTCGTCATGCACACACTGCTCTCCTACATTACTCCCAAGTACACACTGCTCTCCTACACTGTTCTCCTACACTACTCCCAAGCACACACTGCTCTCACTGCTCTCCTACACTACTCCCAAGCACACACTGCTCTCCTACACTACTCCCAAGTACACACTGCTCTCCTACACTACTCGCCATGCACACACTGCTCTCCTACACTACTCGCCATGCACACACTGCTCTCGTACATTACTCTCAACTACACAAGGCTCTCACTGCTCTCCTACACTACTCCCAAGTACACACTGCTCTCCTACACTACTCGCCATGCCCACACTGTTCTCCTGCACTACTCCCAAGTACACACTGCTCTCCCTGCTCTTTGGGTGGGTAATTATTTTCAAGATTGGATCTTCCGATATTTGTAGGTCCAATTCTTTAATAGAGAGTCCTCATATTCACGAATCCCGTGTTAAATATGGGGAAAAAAATATACATAAAACAATGTTTTTAGAAAAAGTTCCAAAACACATGTGTTAAGAATCTTGAGCTGTTTTTTTCACCCATGTGATTGGGCCTATGGAACTTGTGTTGACAGACCTGTCACCAATATATGAGGGTTTTCGTACCCAACTCACATGGATGATGAGCAACAAACACCTATCAAGGTATCTTTATGTATGGAATGATTCCCAAATGATATATATTCAGATTAGACAGTGCAAAATGAGGTGCATACCCCAACTCACTCAGCAAGGTGTTAGTATGTTCCCATCAAGGTATCTTTTAAGGAGACCAGGGCAATGGAATTTCCACAAGACACTTTATTAACATCGGTCTTCCAACAACAGGATACACCGTAAAACAAACAATAAAAAGTGGTGAGGACCACAAATGGTTCCAGATTTTTTTAGATCAGGCAGATGTTTGAAAAACAAAGTCTACAACCTGGGGTGGTATCCAGACTCGCTTCCCAGGCCGCCTTGACTTTGAGCCGTGTTCTCCAATCTGGATCCAAATGGTGTCCTTCTTCGCTGCTCCCCTACGCGTTTCGACCCTACCTGGGTCTTTATCAAGGTGTGCAGAGTGTTCTCAATAAAGGGTTTATATACCCACTAGACAGGAAGTACAATTCCTTCCTGTTTCCTGTCATGCATTCTAATTAAGCAATACAAACAGTACAAGTAATGCAAACGTTACATGGTGTCTTCATTTATATATATTGTTGCATTTGGGAACCACTCATATAATAATGTCAATCACATAATGTTTAAATCAGTATATGATGTATGAATGCAGGAATCGCGGCGTGCGTTCCATTGCACTTCCGCGTTCCATTAACCGGATATCCGGTCTGTATTGTATAACTGAGATGAATGTTCTGTGGAGCGCAAAACAGGAAGTTCTTGCGCTCCACGTGTCATCTCACTATAGGAGCCGGAAGCGGTAAACATGCGCCGCGCGGCCCTAAGTGGTGGACCGCAAAACGCGGAAGTACCTGCGTCTCATCCTCCCTTCCGCGATCCCCGGAAGTTCCTATAACTCGACTGAGTGTCCATGGTAACATAGCACACACTAACGGAACGCAAATATGCATTCCACGATATCGATAAAGTGCATGATGCTTAAATTGCTAAAAAAAGTGCATGGTGCTTAGTTATTCCCAAGTGCAACATTATCTATGTACATATACAATTCATATCTTAAAAACCTTTTTAAGGGATCATAAAAGACATTTCATATTAAAATCGTATAAAAATACAAAAATAGTATAAAAATACAGGAATTGATTAAAACTGCATAACAAACTATAAAAAAACGTGAGGTAGTTGAACTGACACTAGGTAGATCCACAAGAAGCTGAAACAAAGAGAGAGAAGTGGAAATGATCACATCATATAACAATTATAAGAACCATTTCAATTCAAAATCGCTATTGTGCCCATTAGGGGACAAGGTTTTAAAATCAAAAATACACTGCATCTCCAGTTTTGCTAGCCTGCTTGCAGTATCCTTATCTCTAAGATCTGCACTCACTGTTTTAAGCCCAAAAAAACCTCTTAAATGAGAGGGTGAACAATTATGTTTCTCTTTAAAATGGGCTGACAGGGCATGGGTTTCTACCCCTTTCTTGATGTTTCGTATGTGTTCTGCGATACGCGTTTTCAACGGCCTTGAGGTACGCCCAATATAAAATTTCTCACAAGAGCACTTCACAGTATAAATAACATTCTGACTGTTACAAGTGATAAAATTAGTAATTTTTGCAATTTTTCCATTAATGTTTACTTCAGTGGTTTTATTCCTTTCACCTTGGATCTGTCTACAAGGTAGACACAGGCCACATCTGTAAAAACCAATGGATCGTATGCTTCCTGGGCGACTCTCCGGTTTCAACCTACTAGAGGTGAGCTTGGATTTTAAATTTGGTGCTTTTTTATATATACAGACCGGTTTGTCTGGAATTATATTTTTGAGTACCGGATCTTTTTTTAGAATCGACCAGTGTCTATTAATGGACTTCTCTATTTCCCTGGCCTGAGGGTGCCCTGGATAGGCTCCAGGACAAGTTGGAGTTTACCGATTGGAATCTGTTTATTGAAGAGTCTGTTGACATGAATAGTTTAGTTGATGTCGATAACCTAACATCTATGGTGTTAGGATATTTAAACTGTTGTATTGATAGCGTGACTGTTAAGAAGCAGGTGCGCTCTTTTCCAAACGATAAACCTTGGATAAATGGTGAGGTTCACTCCCTGCTGGCAGTGAGGGACAAGGCCTTTAAATCAGGTGATTTACCTGCTTTTAGGGCTGCCCGGCTGAATTTGAAAAAGGGGATCGTGGAAGCTAAAAAGTTGTACTCAACTAAATTAGAGCACATGGTGTCTCAGAGCAACGATGCAAAGTGTCTTTGGAGGGGGGTTCAGAATATTGTGGATTACAAGGCGAATAAAAAACCCAGCGTGGACACGTCACTGGTAGAAGATCTGAATACTTTTTACGCCCGCTTTGATAAATCGACTCTATCTCCCCCCCCTTCTATGAGTCAGTGGGATACAGGGGCCTACCTTGAGGTAGATGAGGAGTCAGTAAGGAAGTGTTTTCTCCGCACTAAGGTTGGGAAGGCTGCCGGTGCAGATGGTATACAAGGCAAGGTTTTGAAAAAGTGCGCTGCCCAGCTTGCAGGAATTTTTACATTTATTTTTAACCTATCCCTCAGAGCTTGTTATGTGCCTAAATGTTTTAAATTTACGACCATTGTACCTGTCCCTAAGAAAGGAAAAACCGAAAGTCTTAATGACTTTCGACCAATTGCCTTGACGTCATTAATTATGAAGAGTTTTGAGAGATTGGTTCTTGCTCACGTTAAGGAGTGCATTCCTCCGGGCTTCGACTCTTTTCAGTTTGCTTACAAAGCAAAAAGATCTACGGATGATGCAATACTCATGTTAGTTCATGAGCTTTCTGCCCACCTAGAATCCAAGGGTTCATCTGCCCGGATTTTGTTTGTCGACTATAGTTCGGCGTTTAACACCGTGCCGCCACTATTGCTAGTAAAAAAACTTTTTAGCATAGGTCTAAGTGGGTCTATCTGTGGTTGGATCCTGGATTTCCTGTCTGATAGGCCTCAGGCCGTCAAGATAGGTGACCAGGTTTCCACTACACTTGTAGTTAATACTGGAGTCCCTCAGGGGTGCGTTTTAAGCCCTTTATTGTATTCACTATTTACGTTTGATTGTTTCTCCAGCTCAGATTCTGTCCGTCTTATTAAATTTGCAGACGACATCGCCATTGTGGGTCTTATCACCAACAATGATGAGTCAGCTTATAGATCGGAAGTTTTGAAATTAGAGTCCTGGAGCAGTGGGAATTGTTTGATCCTTAACGTGAGCAAGACAAAAGAAATGATCTTAGATTTTAGGAGGTATAAAAAGACTGTGTGTTGTCCGTTGGTCTTAAATGGTCAACCGGTGGAGATTGTTGATACTTTTAAGTTTCTAGGTATCAATATTGTTAATGATCTTTCTTGGAATACCCATATTAATATCATTATTAAGAAGGCCAACCAGCGCATGTATTTCCTGAGGAAACTGCGACTGGCTGGTCTGAGTGAGAAGACCCTGACCAATTTTTATTCTTGTGTCATTGAGAGCATCCTCACTTATGGGTTATTGGCCTGGTTTGGTCCCTGCTCGGCTGCGAATCGAAAGTCCCTTCAGAGGGTTGTGTCAACTGCGGGTAAGGCAGTGGGTGTTGTTCTGCCAAACCTGCACGACATCTTCCTGAGTCGACTTTCTTTGAAGACAAAATGTATTCTGAATGATTTTACCCACCCATATAATGACTTTTTCTCCTTATTACCATCTCATAGGCGTTATCGATCAGTTTTATGTAAGACAAAGCGATTTAGAGAGAGTTTTTTTCCAATAGCTGTTCGGATTTTAAATAATTGTAAATCTTAGGGGTTAATAATGTAGGCATGTACGATTAGTTGTCTGTTAACACTGTCTTTTTATGCCTTTGCTGTATTTATGTGCTGTATGTTCTTTTATTTTCGTTTAATGTACACTGCATGTGGCCATTTTATGACAATAAAGATTCTGATTCTGATTCTGATTCTACTTATAGTTATAACCAGTAACAAAAGCAAATTCGAACTTTTTTCCTTCTTTGTTGTTAATCTTGGGATTTGGTTGAAATAGAGTCCTGCGGTCCATTTCTGCAATATTTTGTCTAGCCATATCTAGCTGGTCTTTATCATAACCACATGCTTGAAATTTCTCCTGCATTTCATTGGCTTGAGTCTCAAAGATCTCGAGTTCTGTACAGTTTCTCTTTAACCTCTTTAGTTGTCCGCTTGGTATTGACTTCAACCAGTTTTTATGATGGCAACTGCTGGCCTGGATATATGAGCCAGAGTCCGTTGGTTTGGTGAAGTTTTTTGTGTGCAACATATTCTCTTTGACATAGACAGTAATATCTAGAAAGTTAATAGATGTTTTACTCTTCTCATAGTTTAAAACAATATTCCTGTCATTATCATTTAAAAAAGTACAGAAACTGGCGAGTTCAGTTTCCTCACCCCGCCAAATGAAAAAAATGTCGTCAATATACCTGACGTAGGACACAAGGTTCACCCCATGCTGCGCGTTGGACCAGATGGCATTGGTCTCCCACTCTCCCATAAAGAGATTCGCGTAGCTAGGGGCGAACCTTGTGCCCATTGCAGTCCCTGTATTCTGCACATAAAATTCATCTTTAAATAAAAAGAAATTATTTTTAAGAATAAACATGATCCCTTCTAAAATAAAATCCTGTAGCAGGGAATCCATGGACGAGCCTTGTAATGCTATTTTAACCGCCTGGAGGCCATGGTCATGATTGATGATCGTGTATAGGGAGGAGACATCAGCAGTCACTAGAATGTCTCCCTCCTGCCACACGACTGTCTCCAGAGATTTTAGGAACTCACTCGTGTCCTTTAGATGAGATCGATTACGGATCACCAAGGGTTGTAGATGGTAATCTATAAACTGCGATAGATTAGCCGTCAGGGAGCCCACCCCAGAAATGATGGGTCTCCCTGGCGGATTCTCCAAGCTCTTGTGTACTTTTGGCAGTACATAGATGACAGGTGTGATCGGGTTTTCTGGAACTAAAAATTTTGCCTCAGATTCAGTAATCACCTGATTTTGACAGAAGTTGTTTATCAGTGTTTTCAATCTTTCTACCGTAGATTCTGTAGGATCTTTTTTGAGTTTACTATAAACAGTAGCATCTTTCAACTGTCTATATACTTCTCTTTCATATGAATCTAGATCCATTATGACCACACCCCCCCCCTTTATCCGCAGGTTTAATAATAAGGTTTTTATCACTTTTCAGTTCTTTCATCGCCTTCCTTTCTTTAAAGGTCAGATTGTTCTTATATTTAGATTTTGATGCCTGCGTTAGGTTATTGATATCATCCAGTAACAATGTACTGAAGGTTTCAATATAAGGGCCTTTTAGGTGTTTGGGGAAAAAAATTGATTTAGGTCTAAATTTTGACTTTTCAATAACTTAATTATCCTCTATTTGATCTTGATTGGCAAAAAATTTCTTTAGTGTCAATTTTCTTACAAACCTTTGTATATCCACAAATGTCTCAAAAGGAGATATATCTTGGGTTGGGGCAAATTTCAAACCCTTGCCCAAGAGTGACGTTTCTTCATTGGTAAGGATATGTCTACTAAGATTAAAGATCTTAGTGGTTTTTAAAGGTTGGATTTGGGGATCAAAACTGGCTTTACTTGTTTTGTTTTTCTTAGTTCTCACTCTTTTTTTTCCTCTACATTTGGCCTTTTTGTAGAGGAAAAAAAAGAGTGAGAACTAAGAAAAACAAAACAAGTAAAGCCAGTTTTGATCCCCAAATCCAACCTTTAAAAACCACTAAGATCTTTAATCTTAGTAGACATATCCTTACCAATGAAGAAACGTCACTCTTGGGCAAGGGTTTGAAATTTGCCCCAACCCAAGATATATCTCCTTTTGAGACATTTGTGGATATACAAAGGTTTGTAAGAAAATTGACACTAAAGAAATTTTTTGCCAATCAAGATCAAATAGAGGATAATGAAGTTATTGAAAAGTCAAAATTTAGACCTAAATCAATTTTTTTCCCCAAACACCTAAAAGGCCCTTATATTGAAACCTTCAGTACATTGTTACTGGATGATATCAATAACCTAACGCAGGCATCAAAATCTAAATATAAGAACAATCTGACCTTTAAAGAAAGGAAGGCGATGAAAGAACTGAAAAGTGATAAAAACCTTATTATTAAACCTGCGGATAAAGGGGGGGGGGGGGTGTGGTCATAATGGATCTAGATTCATATGAAAGAGAAGTATATAGACAGTTGAAAGATGCTACTGTTTATAGTAAACTCAAAAAAGATCCTACAGAATCTACGGTAGAAAGATTGAAAACACTGATAAACAACTTCTGTCAAAATCAGGTGATTACTGAATCTGAGGCAAAATTTTTAGTTCCAGAAAACCCGATCACACCGGTCATCTATGTACTGCCAAAAGTACACAAGAGCTTGGAGAATCCGCCAGGGAGACCCATCATTTCTGGGGTGGGCTCCCTGACGGCTAATCTATCGCAGTTTATAGATTACCATCTACAACCCTTGGTGATCCGTAATCGATCTCATCTAAAGGACACGAGTGAGTTCCTAAAATCTCTGGAGACAGTCGTGTGGCAGGAGGGAGACATTCTAGTGACTGCTGATGTCTCCTCCCTATACACGATCATCAATCATGACCATGGCCTCCAGGCGGTTAAAATAGCATTACAAGGCTCGTCCATGGATTCCCTGCTACAGGATTTTATTTTAGAAGGGATCATGTTTATTCTTAAAAATAATTTCTTTTTATTTAAAGATGAATTTTATGTGCAGAATACAGGGACTGCAATGGGCACAAGGTTCGCCCCTAGCTACGCGAATCTCTTTATGGGAGAGTGGGAGACCAATGCCATCTGGTCCAACGCGCAGCATGGGGCGAACCTTGTGTCCTACGTCAGGTATATTGACGACATTTTTTTCATTTGGCGGGGTGAGGAAACTGAACTCGCCAGTTTCTGTACTTTTTTAAATGATAATGACAGGAATATTGTTTTAAACTATGAGAAGAGTAAAACATCTATTAACTTTCTAGATATTACTGTCTATGTCAAAGAGAATATGTTGCACACAAAAAACTTCACCAAACCAACGGACTCTGGCTCATATATCCAGGCCAGCAGTTGCCATCATAAAAACTGGTTGAAGTCAATACCAAGCGGACAACTAAAGAGGTTAAAGAGAAACTGTACAGAACTCGAGATCTTTGAGACTCAAGCCAATGAAATGCAGGAGAAATTTCAAGCATGTGGTTATGATAAAGACCAGCTAGATATGGCTAGACAAAATATTGCAGAAATGGACCGCAGGACTCTATTTCAACCAAATCCCAAGATTAACAACAAAGAAGGAAAAAAGTTCGAATTTGCTTTTGTTATTGGTTATAACTATAAGTATAGGGAAATAGAGAAGTCCATTAATAGACACTGGTCGATTCTAAAAAAAGATCCGGTACTCAAAAATATAATTCCAGACAAACCGGTCTGTATATATAAAAAAGCACCAAATTTAAAATCCAAGCTCACCTCTAGTAGGTTGAAACCGGAGAGTCGCCCAGGAAGCATACGATCCATTGGTTTTTACAGATGTGGCCTGTGTCTACCTTGTAGACAGATCCAAGGTGAAAGGAATAAAACCACTGAAGTAAACATTAATGGAAAAATTGCAAAAATTACTAATTTTATCACTTGTAACAGTCAGAATGTTATTTATACTGTGAAGTGCTCTTGTGAGAAATTTTATATTGGGCGTACCTCAAGGCCGTTGAAAACACGTATCGCAGAACACATACGAAACATCAAGAAAGGGGTAGAAACCCATGCCCTGTCACCCCATTTTAAAGAGAAACATAATTGTTCACCCTCTCATTTAAGAGGTTTTTTTGGGCTTAAAACAGTGAGTGCAGATCTTAGAGATAAGGATACTGCAAGCAGGCTAGCAAAACTGGAGATGCAGTGTATTTTTGATTTTAAAACCTTGTCCCCTAATGGGCACAATAGCGATTTTGAATTGAAATGGTTCTTATAATTGTTATATGATGTGATCATTTCCACTTCTCTCTCTTTGTTTCAGCTTCTTGTGGATCTACCTAGTGTCAGTTCAACTACCTCACGTTTTTTTTATAGTTTGTTATGCAGTTTTAATCAATTCCTGTATTTTTGTATTTTTATACTATTTTTGTATTTTTATACGATTTTAATATGAAATGTCTTTTATGATCCCTTAAAAAGGTTTTTAAGATATGAATTGTATATGTACATAGATAATGTTGCACTTGGGAATAACTAAGCACCATGCACTTTTTTTAGCAATTTAAGCATCATGCACTTTATCGATATCGTGGAACGCATATTTGCGTTCCATTAGTGTGTGCTATGTTACCATGGACACTTAGTCGAGTTATAGGAACTTCCGGGGATCGCGGAAGGGAGGATGAGACGCAGGTACTTCCGCGTTTTGCGGTCCACCACTTAGGGCCGCGTGGCGCATGTTTACCGCTTCCGGCTCCTATAGTGAGATGACACGTGGAGCGCAAGAACTTCCTGTTTTGCGCTCCACAGAACATTCATCTCAGTTATACAAAACAGACCGGATATTCGGTTAATGGAACGCGGAAGTGCAATGGAACGCACGCCGCGATTCCTGCATTCATACATCATATACTGATTTAAACATTATGTGATTGACATTATTATATGAGTGGTTCCCAAATGCAACAATATATATAAATGAAGACACCATGTAACGTTTGCATTACTTGTACTGTTTGTATTGCTTAATTAGAATGCATGACAGGAAACAGGAAGGAATTGTACTTCCTGTCTAGTGGGTATATAAACCCTTTATTGAGAACACTCTGCACACCTTGATAAAGACCCAGGTAGGGTCGAAACGTGTAGGGGAGCAGAGAAGAAGGACACCATTTGGATCCAGATTGGAGAACACGGCTCAAAGTCAAGGCGGCCTGGGAAGCGAGTCCGGATACCAGGTTGTAGACTTTGTTTTTCAAACATCTGCCTGATCTAAAAAAATCTGGAACCATTTGTGGTCCTCACCACTTTTTATTGTTTGTTTTACGGTGTATCCTGTTGTTGGAAGACTGATGTTAATAAAGTGTCTTGTGGAAATTCCATTGCCCTGGTCTCCTTAAAAGATACCTTGATGGGAACATACTAACACCTTGCTGAGTGAGTTGGGGTATGCACCTCATTTTGCACTGTCTAATCTGAATATATATCATTTGGGAATCATTCCATACATAAAGATACCTTGATAGGTGTTTGTTGCTCATCATCCATGTGAGTTGGGTACGAAAACCCTCATATATTGGTGACGGGTCTGTCAACACAAGTTCCATAGGCCCAATCACATGGGTGAAAAAAACAGCTCAAGATTCTTAACACATGTGTTTTGGAACTTTTTCTAAAAACATTGTTTTATGTATATTTTTTTCCCCATATTTAACACGGGATTCGTGAATATGAGGACTCTCTATTAAAGAATTGGACCTACAAATATCGGAAGATCCAATCTTGAAAATAATTACCCACCCAAAGGGAAGTACTAACCTGTATAAGCGCTAAGATATCTCTGTTTGAAATTCTTGTTTTGCATATGTTGTTGGGGGAGGGGTGTCTCCTCACCAAACATTGAGATTGTCTTTGGCTGCTGCGCCGGAAGGAGTGTCTCATTCATTTCCCTCTTTCTGTACTCTCACTGCTCTCCTACACTACTCCCAAGTACACACTGCTCTCCTACACTACTCCCAAGTACACACTGCTCTCCTACACTACTCGCCATGCACACACTACTTTCCTACACTACTCGCCATGTACACACTGCTCTCCTACACTACTGCCAAGCACACACTGCTCTCCTACACTACTCCCAAGTACACACTGCTCTCCTACACTACTCGCCATGCACACACTGCTCTCCTACACTACTCGCCATGCACACACTGCTCTCCTACATTACTCCCAACTACACACGGCTCTCACTGCTCTCCTACACTACTCCCAAGTACACACTGCTCTCCTACACTACTCGCCATGCACACACTGTTCTCCTACACTACTCCCAAGTACACACTGCTCTCCCACACTACTCTCACTGCTCTCCTACACTACTCCCAAGTACACACTGCTCTCCTACACTACTCGCCATGCACACACTGTTCTCCTACACTACTCCCAAGTACACACTGCTCTCCTACACTACTCCCAAGTACACACTGGTCCCCTACACTACTCCCCCTGCACACACTACTCTCCTACACTACTCACCATGCACACACTGCTCTCACTGCTCTCCCACACTACTCCCTAGTACACACTGCTCTCCTACACTACTCGCCATGCACACACCGCTCTCCTACATTACTCCCAACTACACACGGCTCTCACTGCTCTCCTACACTACTCGCCATGCACACACTGCTCTCCTACACTACTCGCCATGCACACACAGCTCTCCTACACTACTCCCAAGTACACACTGCTCTCCTACACTACTCGCCCTGCACTCACTACTTTCCTACACTACTCGCCATGCACACACTGCTCTCCTACACTACTCGCCATGCACACACAGCTCTCCTACACTACTCGCCATGCACACACAGCTCTCCTACACTACTCGCCATGCACACACTGCTCTCCTACACTACTCGCCATGCACACACTGCTCTCCAACTCTACTCGCCATGCACACACTGCTCTCCTACACTACTCGCCCTGCACTCACTACTTTCCTACACTATTCGCCATGCACACACTGCTCTCCTACACTACTCGCCATGCACACACTGCTCTCCTACACTACTCGCCCTGCACTCACTGCTCTCCTACACTACTCGCCCTGCACACACTGCTCTCCTACACTACTCTGAAAAAAAAAATCAGACTAAATGAAAGTGCAGCAAAGTTCTTGTGTAATCAAAAGAGTAAACATCCAATTATACTCATAACATGAACATATATAAAACAGTGAAAACAGACACAAAGCGCTCATTAATAATAAAAAAGTGTAATCCCAGTGACAATAAATTAAATGGATATCACCAAATAAAAGTCCTTCAATACTTCAATCCTGATGATTGGGCATTAATCTTGAAAAAAGAAAATACACTCCCTTCTCCCATGGAATTAACCATGTGTATGGAGGGAGACGGAAAAGACAGTGGGTGACATTTAATGGAATGTGATTTTTTTTGCACTTTTTAAAAATCGCACCATATCGCATCACATCGCACTTTTTTAAATCACATTTTTCCCTAGTAAACGGCATATTTAATGGGATGCGAAAATGCGGGCAAAAGTGTGAAGAGATGCGATGTGGTTTTATGACACATAAATGTGCATTTTAACCCGACAGTCATGTGCAAGTTTAGGGTCAACCGGAGTGGGAATTAGAACACTGCCTCCGCATGCCAAATAACCCCTAACCTATTGGCTCACCTAAGTCCATTACATTATGCATCACACCCCCTATACACAGGGCACAGGCGCCATTTTGACCTTTGAAAGGGAGTAAGGAGTATGGAGAGGAGAGATGTCTGGGAGAGGAGAGTCAGTGAGTGCAGGTGGCAGAGGGAGCAGTGGGCCACTCACAGGCAGCAGCAGCAGTGCCAGGGGGAGAGGCAGCGGAGGCATGCTGAGAGCCAGCACATTGAGAGGGAGAGGCAGCAGTGTGGCAGGCACCATGGCCACAGCAAGGCCTGGGCCAGGCCGGACACCGGAGGAGATGCCAAAGCAGGAGGAGGTGGAGGACTCTCTTGCATGCCAATCCCATCCACTAACACAGGACCTGTTCACCAAACAGTCAGAGGTGGACCTGCAGGGCCACATCTCAGAGGTCAAGTGGGCTGAAGTGGAGGTGAGGTGGAGGAAGGTGGAGGTGAGGTGGAGGAAGGTGGAGGTGAGGAGGAGGAAGGTGAGACTGCCCTGGAGGAGGAGGGGGACATGGCCACAGAGGAGCTGGAGGAGGAGGCAGAAAGTGAACGCACCCAAAGTGGCCAGAAGGTGCAGTTCTCATATGAGGAAAATGTCACACTAGTCCGGGCTATGATCCCTGTATATGACCGGCTGCTGGGCAAACATAACCACCAAACCACTGCACAGCGGAAGAGGGCCATGTGGGACTCCATTGCAGGGGCCTTGAATGCAGTCAGCAGCCACAAACGCACAGTGAGAAATGTGAAGAAAAGATGTAATCATATTAAAAGGCAACTAAAGACCAAAATGGACACTGAGGTGAAAGAGGTTGCCCGGACTGGAGGAGGAAGCCCCAAACCTGTGTCCCACACTTCGTATCATCCCACCAGAGGTCCTTCCTGGGCTCCATGTGGCAGACACACATAGGCCACCAACGCCACCCCGGGCTGGTAAGTGTGCCCACATTGAATGTACATCATCCATTGCAATTAGGGATGCCAATCCCGGGGCATTTTTTCAATCCCGGGAATCGGGATTGAAAAATGCTCAATCCCGGGATTCCCGGGATCCCGGGATTGGCATCTCTAATCAGTTCAGGCAAAACAAATGCTCCAAATAAGCCCAGTCCCCCCCGCTACAGCCGCCGCGCACATTCATTTACTCACAACGGAGCAGGGCAGACAGGGCAGGAGGCGTCAGCGGCGGTAGGCGGCCGGGAGCAGGGCAGACCGGGCAGGAGGCATCAGCGGCGGTAGGCGGCCGGGAGCAGGGCAGACCGGGCAGGAGGCATCAGCGGCGGTAGGCGGCCGGGAGCAGGGCAGACAGGGCAGGAGGCGTCAGCGGCGGCCGGGAGCAGGAGGCATCAGCGGCGGTAGCAGCAGCAGCAGAGCCGCCGGAGGGCAGGCGGCCGACGCTGCCAGGTCCGGTCCAGGTCAGAGATGATTCTGGAGCGGGTATGGGCAGTCCGGCCTGCGCAGCGTGATGGTCAGAGGTCACGCTGCGCAGGTCGGACTGCCCATACCAGCTCCAGACTGCAGTCTGGGGATCAGGACCTCCTGGGTAGCGTCTGAGCACTCGCTCAGACGCTGCCCGGCATTAGATATGCGCATGCGCATATAATCCCGAAATCCCGGGATTGGAAGATCCAATCCCGGGATTCAAATCCCGGCGTTTTTTAGGCCAAATCCCGGGATCCCGCCGATCCCGATCCCGGGATTGGCCACCCTAATTGCAATGTTTTATAACTGTAATGCTCTCTTGTAATGTTAGCATGACAATAGTGCTGCTGTGGAACTACATATCCCAGCAAGGGTAACCTAGGTAAAAGTCATGGTCACAGATTGAAATGGTTGGTGATGCTGGGCCATGTAGTTCCACACCTGCTGGTTTAGGACAAATGTATATCATTTTTTGCTACAGGTTTAAATGGCTGTGGGCCCAAACATAGGTGCCATGTTGTCATAGCTGAAGCGCCTCCATACAGCAGAATTCCTGGCATTTTTTTTCAGTCATAAACAATGTTTATTATATTTGAAAATAATATGAAATAAAATAAGGGGATTTTTGGAAGAACTTACAGTTCAAACCCCTTTCTCTGAGTCCAGTCTGGTGACACAGCTAACCTTGGGATGTAGGAGGGTCCGCAGGAGCCACGGCACCTATAGCTGAAGCTTTTCCTCAGGCTGCAGGCTCCTCCCCTTCTGCATCCCCAGCATGCTCCAGTTCAATCTTAAAAAGCACACTAGGATACACAACTCAGTACAATGCCCAACATCTTATATGCACAATCATCTTACCATAACATGACACACATGCACGGCATGATTTACTGAGCGTAGGGGAGGGATCGCTGTGTCACCGGTCTGGACTCAGAGAAAAGTTCTTACAAAAATCCCCTTTTCTTTTTCGTCCAGTCTGGTGACACAGCTAACCTTGGGACGTTCACGAGCCGGTACTATGGGAGGGTACGCTCAGACTGCCAGTTCCCATTACTGCCCGTCCGAATGAAGCTCTCCTCCGACGCGAACTAAAATTTGGTAAAGGTGTGAACAGAGGACCAAGTGCCAGCCCTGCACAACTGCTCCGCTGTAGCCCCATGACGCACCGCCCAAACGGGAAGCTACTGACCTGGTGGTATGTGAATTAATCCGAGAAGGAACAGGTCTACCCACCTTGGTATAAACAAAGGCAAACACTGACCTAAGCCACCTGGCAATGGTCTGCTTAGAAGCAGGCCAACCTCTCTTATGCACATCATAAAGAACCAACAAAAGATCCGTTTTGCGGGAAATCCTTCACCCGGTCCACGTAAATTTGCAAGGCGCGAACTACGTCCAACTTTCTTAATTTGTCCCTTTGTTTGGCCCCTTCAGGAGGGGAAAATACCGGGAGCACAATCTCCTGGTTCAAATGAAATGAGGAAACACTTAGGTACTGTTCGAAGCACAGCCCTATCCTCATGAAAAACTAAATGCAGAGATTTACAGGACAATGCTCCTAACTCCGAAACACGCCTTGCCGAAGCAATGGCTAACAAAAACGCCAGTTTCTAAGACACATACTTAAGGTCAGCTGACCTTAAAGGTTCAAAAGGAGGACTCTGAAGTACAGACAGAACTAAAGATAAGTCCCATGGGGCCACCGGTTGTCTTTACAGTGGTTTTAGCCTGGTAACACCCTGTAAAAAGGTCTGACCCTCGGGCAGAAAAGCTATCCTTTTCTGGAAAAAGATAGATAAAGCAGAAAGCTGTACTTTCAAAACTGTTAACTCAGTCCCGATGAAAAGCCATCCTGTAAGAACTCCAATAACCTGGTTACCTTGAATCTGGAGGTGTGTACTTTCTGGCGCTCACACCACCTGATGTAAATCTTCCAAACTCTGTGATAATTTGCAGCGGAGACTGGCTTCCCAGCCCTAAGCATAGTCTGAATCACCACATCAGAGAGACCTTTCTTTTTTAATAAGGCGGTCTCATAAGCCAGGCCGTCAAACTGAGCCGAGCAAGGTCCTGGTGAAGAAACGGTCCTTGTCTTAGCAGGTCTTAGAGGCAGAGGCCAAGACTCTGCTGAAAACCTCAGAATGTCCGAGAACCACGACCTCTTGGGCCAGTTCGGTGCTATCAGAATGATTTTCACCTGCTGAGAACTCACTCGTTTCAACACCCTCGGTATCATTGGAAACGAAAGGAAGATATATAGCAGATGAACCTGCCACTGAACCGTCATAGCATCCATGGCATAATGTGTCCGGGAGCCACTTCTATGATGACTGCGGTAAATAAGGCAGCTATGACCGCAGCAAATATGGCAGCGATGATCCTATAAAGTATTTAAGAGGGGACCGGAAACAGTTTAGCCGGGAACTACATGGCCGCAGGGAGTCGGGTGCCGGGGACCGGAAATGACACTATACATGGACCGGAAGTGATGTCAGACGCCGGACCGCGTGTTCCGGTGCCGGTGCCTGGAGCATATTGAGGACAACACAAGAGGAGACCGGAACCCATCTACCTCGGGAACCACATTGTCGCTGAAGTTTTGAAGCCGCGGACAGGAAGTGATGCAAGCCGCGGACCGGAAGTGACGTCAGACGACGGACTGCAGGTTCCAGGGCTGATGCCTGGCGCAGAATGTGGATACCACCTGCTAAAGGCCCATATTAGAAATTAGGAGGCCCAACCTACTGTTTATTTGTATGATTGGCACACCCGTGTATTTATACCCATTAGGAGAGGACTTAGTTATATCCTTCTTGAAAAAGACCTCAGTGGAGGTCGAAAGCGCTCGAAGTCTGGACATTCTATGTTGGACTGTGCACTGTGGACTCGTTTTGGACATGTACCTGATCATCTTTGGTGCCAGGTGGTGAGATCCGGATCCACCATCTGTCTCTATGTGTGTCTAAGGACTGGATTGACTCAATATTCCTCCACCATTATGGGTAACAGGACATCTCATCCATTTTTGCTCACTGTCTGTTTTATGTTTGTTTGATTGCATTAAAACTGTATTACACTATATTCTTCTTTTGGGAACCGGTAACCACCACCATACTCTTTGAGTGAGATTACAGAGAGGAGGGACTACTCGTTTATGTGGTGGACACTGAATCTTGTCATTGAGGCAGAGAAGAGGACCGTGACCCCACTAAGAGGGGCGTACGGTATTTAATACATGTGTATGCTGACATATCCCCCTATTCGGAGAAGAGGATCATAATCCTAATAGGAGGGATGTACCTTTCTTATTTAGGCGCCAGTGGAGGGGACTTTCATAGACCTCCCCAAGGCTGCAGCCCACGCTGGCTCTTGCTCAGCCCCATGGGCCTGTGTAGTGCCCGGCACAGACTTACAAGCAGGGCAAGGTTCCACTTGGACCATCTGTTCACATGAAAATTTCACCCCGCAAAAATTGCAGTTAAAAGACATGTCCTGCGCCCCCCCCCCCCCTTACAGCAACAGCCTCATCACCCGTGTCAGTCATGATTAACCCCTTGAGTGGTGGGTTTTGCTGGGGCAGGACAAACCTACCAGGGCAGGTTTGTCCTGCCCCAGCAAAACCCACCACAGGAATTTGGAAGCCCCCCTCCCTCACCTTTGCTCTGGCGTTAGTATGCTGCTGCTGCCCCCGCTGCCTTAGCCGGCTGCCTGTCACATTCAGCAGTGACGTTGGCGGCAGGCTGGGGGATGTTCGCGGCGGCTCGGGAGGACTCCGGTGCCTGAGCGCTCCCGAGTCCCCCCCGAGCCTGCCGCCAACTTCAGTGTAATATGAGTGACGGGCAGCTGGCGGGCGGGTCAGGGGATCACCGGAGCAAAGGTGATGTGGGGGACTGCAGGTTTGTTGCGGGGGGTGGGCTCTAGAGGTGCTGCGCCAGTGGTGCACACTTGGACACCACTGGCACGCACATATTGTATATTAGTGGTATGCCCGGAGATTTTCCGGGTCAGCCCGCTGCGGCAGCGCAGCTGAGCCCGGAAGATCTCCGGGCGTACCACTCAAGGGGTTAACTCACGGTGCAAAATGTCAGGCAATGTACAAAAACAGTATATCCTGTTGCACTTAGCTGTCTGTGCTGTCAGCAACTTCTCAGCGTCAGCGGGGGGTAGCGCTTCCAGGAGACTTCAACTTCTTGTGCAGCAACAGGATAAGCCAGCTTCACTCACTCTGCGGAGAGAGAAAATGGCGCCCGCACAGAAGTTGGAAGGGACCAAGTCCCTGCTTCAGCAGGGTGGGAAGCCTGAATTGGCGCCCAAACCCCCTTTAGCCACTCCCCCAATAAAGTCTCCTCACCTCCTCGTGCCTCCCCTCTGCCGGGATCACTTGGAGTTGTCCGGCACCGCCAGACACCTGTGACAGCCTTCACCTCCCCGGAGGGATTTCAGGCTGTAAGCCCTTCCAATATGGCGGCAGCCATCGCAGGAGGTCCTTCCCCCACGATCCCCTTCTGCAAGGAGCCGGATCCGGAGCGCTCCCGGGGCCCAGGCAAACCCCAGAAATGTTGGGGTTAAGTGCTGTGCAGCAGGTGCAGACAGACACCCCTGCACACAGTGCGCTGACAGGACGCGCTTCGGTCAGCCTCTGCTGCGCTCTAAGTGTGTTTTGCCTCTAATAGAAGCAACACACAGGTAAAAAACCTGCACTAACACTATTATTAATAAAATAATAAAATCCTAACTATCTAGTGCAGGGGTCCTCAAACTATTTCACTCTGGGACCCCATCAGACGATGAAAATAATAACAGGACCCCAGCAAGTTACTGCAGAAGGTCATCACATCAAACGTGTAGTCAGCAGACAGCACATGCATGGCAGTATTGGGGAGCCACAAAATGAGGTGAGGAGTCTGAAGTAACAGGCCATTCAACAGACTTTTCCGACTCCTTGAACCACTGACTGAGATTAGAAAAGTCATCAGCCTGATGGTCAGCAATATGGAGTCGCGACCCCATGCTGAGAAGGTCGGGACCCACTTTGGGGTCAGGACCCACAGTTTGAGAACCGCTGATCTAGTGCAAAAAAAAAAACAGAATAAAAAAGCCGGCTGCAGCAGCAGCCTGTCAGCCAAGCATCCACTCCTATGGGCACCTAAAACGAACTGGCGCATGCTGGGGATGCAGAAGGGGAGGAGCCTGCAGCCAGAGGAAAAGCTTCAGCTATAGGTGCCTTGGCTCCTGCGGACCCTCCTATATCCCAAGGTTAGCGGTGTCACCAAACTGGACCAAAGAGAAATAGCAAATTAATGTTCAAAAATTATTGGTCACCATCACCCATGTGTGTCTCAGGGGTTATTTTAATCAAAAACATTCATGCCGGTAATAAATGCTGACCATGCAAGGTCTCTAACGGCTGTCCATCATTTCCTTTGCAGATCATCCATCCCGAAGTGCTACCACACCAAAGCGATCCAGGCAAATGGGTCCTGATGCAGAGACTGCAGGTAATCAAAAAGAATGTAACAACATTACACATACAGTACACACACACCCATGTTACATGCACAATAGCCTACATTACATTCATCTCCTGCTGCTACATACCCACAGAAATGAATGTAATGAGAACCAGCCATCACTCTTATTATCAATGTTATCATTATATAAAGAGACGGGGTACATGTGTAAGTACACAATACCCATTGTTATGTGACATAACCAACAATACACCTTAGTAACATATAAGGACACATATACTGCACTGTTCTGGTTGAATACTTTTTCCATTTCCACAGGATCAACACAACTAGGGCAGCAACCCACACAATCATTGGAAATGATGGAAGAAGATTTGGAGATAATACTCCAGCCTGTCGAGTCATTTTCACCCGATGAAGAAGCCAGCGCAACATCACGGACTGAAAAGGCAACAACTGTGGTGACACCCAACCACCCAATCACCCCACACACCATCTACCCCTGAACAGATTGCTCATTCACTGCACACATTTAAAAGTAAGCAAACTGAATTTATGTCCATGCAAAGCCATCAAATTGGCAATAATCAAGGCTACATTAGAAACTTATTTCAACAAGTTCAAAAATTGACCAGCAGTGTCGGTGTTGCTGTGGGCACACAAGTCAGGATGGCTACCACCCTGGACACACGTATCAGGCCCTACGTGAACATAATAGTAAAATTGGCAGCATAAGTGAAAGTGTCCAAGGGCAAACACAAGCTATAGCTGCACAGACCAATGCATTAATTGCAATGTGGGGACAGATCAATAATATGGAGCTGAATTTATTAGGGGCAGCTACATCTACTGTTAGTAGTGTCTCCAGGACACCAGTGAGTGGCTCACCCGCATCTACTATTAGTAGTGTCTCCAGTCCACCAGTGAGTGGCTCACCCGCATCTACTGTTAGTAGTGTCTCCAGGACACCAGTGAGTGGCTCACCCACATCTACTGTTAGTAGTGTCTCCAGGACACCAGTGAGTGGCTCACCCACATCTACTGTTAGTAGTGTCTCCAGGACACCAGTGAGTGGCTCATCCACATCTACTGTTAGTAGTGTCTCCAGGACACCAGTGAGTGGCTCACCCACATCTACTGTTAGTAGTGTCTCCAGGACACCAGTGAGTTGCTCACCCACATCTACTGTTAGTAGTGTCTCCAGTCCACCCGTGAGTGGCTCACCCGCATCTACTGGTAGTAGTGTCTCCAGGACACCAGTGAGTGGCTTACCCACATCTACTGTTAGTAGTGATTCCAGTCCACCAGTGAGTGGCTCACCCGCATCTACTGTTAGTAGTGTCTCCAGTCCACCAGTAAGTGGCTCACCCGCATCTACTGTTAGTAGTGTCTCCAGTCCACCAGTGAGTGGCTCACCCACATCTACTGTTAGTAGTGTCTCCAGTCCACCAGTGAGTGGCTCACCCACATCTACTGTTAGTAGTGTCTCCAGGACACCAGTGAGCGGCTCACCCACTTCACCCCAACGTAGGAGTGTGCGAACCAGGGGTGGTCAGGGGCAAAGGGGGGTTGTGCACGTGCTCAGGCATCCAAAACATCAGTGATTATGTTCAAGACGTATATTGTTGTAATTGAGCACTTGTATCTTTAATCATTTTTGCCATGCAAAATGTTTGGCCCAGTAAAAGGAGCCTATTTTTTCAATTACATTAGTAAAGATTTTATTTACTATAGTTACAAATGTGTCTGTGGTTTCTTATATCCTAATGTACATTTGATTACACTTAAATGCTGTAATGCAATATGATACTGTGCAGGTATGGGTGTAAATTGATGTTGTGGGTTTGGTAATAACTTCATTTGGTATACAACACTGTAATAATGTACTTACCATGTATTCAGCAAGGGATCCCTCAGGTTAAGCAGCTTCTGCCATAGGCCTCTGACTACTCCTCTGAATATTGGTGATAATGTATGGGAAATGGTTTATTTATTTACAGTTTCTTATATAGCGCAGCAGATTCCGTTACAGTTTCTTATATAGCGCAGCAGATTCCGTTGCGCTTTACAATAGTAGACAGTGATAAGACAAACTGGGTAACAACAGACAGACTCGGAGGTAGGAGGGCCCTGCTGCAAGCTTACAATCTATAGGGATATAGGGGGAAACATAAGGACAGGCACCAGTAATAGCATAGCAGTTACAAGTCCAGAAGGGAAGCTATATAATACATAAGTGCCTCAGAGGGTTATGTGTGTAGAACTTAAATATGATAGGCTTGCCTGAAGAGGTGAGTTTTCAGGGAACACTTGAAAGTTTGGAGACTGGTGGAGAGTCTTAATGTGCGTGGAAGGGCATTCCATAGGATGGGAGCAGCCAGATGAAAGTCCTGTAATAGTGAATGGGAGCTGGTGATCCGTGCAGAAGAGAGACGCAGATCTTGTGTAGAGCGTAGTGGTCGAGATGGGAGATATTTTGTGATAAGTGCAGAGATATAAGCTGGTGCAGTATGGTTAATAGCTTTATATGCAAGTAGAAGTGTTTTATATTGAATACGGTAATATACAGGCAACCAATGGAGGGACTGGCAGAGCGGATCAGCAGACGATGAGCGTCTTGCAAGGAAGATCAGCCTAGCAGCAGCATTTAAAATGGATTGCAGTGGTGAGAGTCTGTTCTTGGGAAGACCAGTTAGGAGACTATTGCAATAATCAATGCGGGATATAATGAGTGCATGGATAAGAGATTTGGTAGTGTCTTGTGTGAGATAGGGTCGTATTTTGGATTTGTTTTTTAGATGCATGTAACATGATTTGGAGACAGATTGAATGTGGGGAAGAAAGGACAGTTCAGAGTCGAGGATGACCCCTAAGCAACGAGCTTGTGGGGTAGGGTAGATTATCGAGTTGTCAACAGCGATGGAGATGTCAGGATGGTAACTGTTCTCAGTTGGCGGGAATATAAGTAATTCCGTTTTGGAAATATTAAGTTTGAGTTGGCGACAAGACATCCAAGATGAGATGGCAGAGAGACAATCGGAAACTCGACCCAAAACCACTGGTGACAACTCTGGGGTTGATAGATAGATTTGAGTATCATCAGCATACAAGTGATACTGAAATCCGAAAGAGCTGATTAGTTTGCCAAGAGAGGAGGTATAGATTGAGAAGAGCAGAGGACCTAAGACTGAACCTTGCGGAACTCCGACTAACAGAGGTAATGAAGAGGAAGTAGAGTTAGAGAAGCGAACACTGAAAGAGCGATCAGATAGGTAAGATGTGAACCAGGAAAGGGCTGTATCATTAAGACCTAGGGAGTGTAGTGTTTGTAAGAGAAGAGAGTGATCGACGGTGTCAAAGGCAGCAGAAAGATCAAGAAGAATAAGTAGTGAGTAATGGCCTTTAGACTTAGCCGTTACCAGATCATTCACCACTTTAGTCAGTGCTGTCTCAGTGGAGTGTTGAGAGCGAAAACCTGACTGAAGTGGGTCTAATAGGGTGTTAGAGTTAAGAAGGTTTGTGAGGCGAGAGTAGACAAGTCTCTCCAGTAGCTTGGAGAGGCATGGGAGCTGAGATATAGGACGATAGTTAGAGAGAGAGTTAGGGTCAGAATTCTGTTTTTTTAGAATAGGAGTTATCACTGCATGTTTGAGCAGAGAAGGAAAAGTACCAGTAGTAAGAGAGAGATTGCAGATTTTAGTTAAGGTTGGAATAATCACAGGAGATATATTTTTAATGACTTGCGCAGGTATAGGATCGAGAGGAGAGGTAGTAGAGTAAGAGGATAAGAAGAGTGCGGATACTTCCTTTTCATTTGTGGGCTCAAATGAAGAGAAAGTGCCAGAGGGTTCAGGTGGGAAAGAAAGAGGGTTAGAGGTTGTGAAAGAGCATACCATTTCATCTCGGATGTTATCAATCTTGTCCTTAAAGTAGGAGGCAAGTCCTTGTGCACTGATGGTAGCCGGTGGGGGAGGAGGGGGAGGGTACAGAAGAGACTTAAAGGTGTTAAAAAGTCACTTAGGGTTGGTGGCATGAGAAGAGATGAGAGATTGGTAGTATGTTTGTTTGGCAGTGTCCAAAGCATTGCTGTAGTAGTAGTAGCTAGTTTTATATGCGAGGAAATCAGTCGTACTACGAGATTTGCGCCATTGGCGTTCTACTTTACGTGACTGATTTCGTAGTTGTCTTGTTGTTTTGGTGTGCCACGGTTGGCATCTAAGCCTACGTGGGGTGTAATGGGTAGCTGGAGCCACGTCATCAAGGGCTGTTTCAAGAGTCTGGTAGAGGTGGGAAACAGCAGAGTCAGGAGAGGTAAATGTAGAAATTAGTGAGAGCTGTTGTTGCAGGGAGGTGGTAAGTTGTGGAAAATTAATTGCATTAGTATTTCTGCGGGTTAAAGTAGGCTTTAAATGGTTTATGGTATGTGAGCACACTTACACCAAAGGTACATGGTAGGATAGTGTACACATGTAATTACCTGAGAAGTAGCGCCTGATGATCTCCCTACGCATCAGATCCCCCCTCTGCGTACCCCGCACTACCGTAGGTGTGATAGTTTCAGCTTCCTGCATGACTGCTGCATTGTCATCCTCCACATAAGTTGGGTGGGAGAGGGCAATGTTGTGTAACATGCAGCAAGCCTGGACGATCATCACTACTTTTGCAGGGTGGTAAAGCAGTATTCCTGATGATCTGTCCAAACACCTGAAACGAATTTTCAGCACCCCGAAGGTGCGTTCCACAACATTGAGAGTGGCAACGTGTGCTTCATTATAGCGGTGCTGTGCAGGGCCTTCCGGGGAATGCAGAGGTGTCATGGGCCATGGAAGACACCCATATCCTGCATCACCTTTACAGAAAAGATGAGGTCAGTGCAGTATATGGTAACATATGTGCATTGGTGTTACATGAGGAAGTGGGACAACAGCAATATGCATAAAAAACTGGTAAAGGAGAGGGACAGCTTCCGCCTATATATTGCACATATCAGGGGGGAGTACACACTACAGTGCCACTTCAGATGTAAAACAACAGGCACATTAGTCCAGGGAACACTTACTGCTGGTAATTAGTGGTTGTAACAACAGGCGTAGGCAGATTTTAGCCAGACTGACTGCATATTGTAATGGTAATGAGGATTTAATGTAGTTGTGGGTATAGTTTACACACTATTGGGACACTCCACAGGAGTGAAGTCATTTCTTAGTACCTTAATTTACACATTATAACACTATACATAAAGAACAAACATTTGTATATAGCAAAATGTACTTACCAAGTAGACAGCCCTCCGGCATTTGTTGTTCCTGGAATCGGTCCCAGAGGGCTGAGTGCCCGCAGAATATAGGTGTCATTTCAGTTCCCTGGGTATCCTGCAACCACACTGAGAATTTTCAGGGTAGCATCACATACCACCTGCACGTTCAGAGAGTGCCACCCACGCCTAGTGACGTAGATGTGTCCCCTCACATGCGGTGCCCGAAGCCCAATGTGGGTGCAATCTATGGCTCCGAGCACGTTTGGAAATAAGGAGAGCCGATGGAGATGGAGATTATCTTAGTAAAGATTATATTAGTTATATAAGAAGATTCCTGCCATTTACAAGGTATCACAAGAACTATAAGTTACAAGGCATTAAACAATATGTTGGTCCCATCTTCCAAGACCTGAAACACTTAACAAGAACCAATGTATATTCTAAGTTTCAGATTTTGCTAGAAATCTCAATTAACATAAATAAAAACCAGATGTTGATGTAGTCTCGTGACTAGGGCCAGACACGAGAAAACTGCTAAAGGACATTCCATGGCAATGAGCGATCATATATACATCTGGAAGTAGAATATACATTTCCGTATAAGGGAATAGATTTTAATGGAACCCATGTTATTGGGCAGTTACTGAAGAGAATATAACATAATTTAGACTCCTGGAAGAATTACTCCCATTCTTAGAAGTTCACTCCTATTATGACGAAAGAGACGGGACACACGAGCACGATAAACCAATATTTGGATTTTAAACCCTCCTAAAGGGTTTATTATATTTAAATATGTATGTTTTTTTCTAATATCCCCTCCTCTGAAGGGAGGGGATGCCTGTATCGCATGGTATAAATATGAAAAATGCCAATAAAAAGTTAGAACACTTCCAATGTTCTCCTGACATGTCAGCATTTGGTCCTGTGGTGTCTGAATACAGTTGAAGGTCGTTATCACTCTTTCAATAGAAAGCCCCCTTAAGGTCCTGCCACTCCGACTCACAACGTGGGAATCTGATGTATGTGCACCACAACTTTTTGAAAGCAATTAACACTTGAGTGAAATGCTTAGAGAAAGTGGCTTGTGAGACCCCCAATGAGGTCACAGACTGTTTGGAGCCTGTGGCCAAGAAGTAGAGGGCACACATTCTGTGCAGCCCAGACACATAGTTGGCACCCCCGTAAGGGTCCAAATCATCTCTCACCTGCTCATATAAGTCCAACAGGTTATTGCGGTTCAGCCGAAACATCCCCACAACCTGTTGATCAGAGAGGGAGTCCAGGTACAGCCTAGCACGATACTTACGTGAAGCACAAAGTACTCGGGGTACCTGGATCTGGTGCGCAGCTTCCTCCCTCCTCCTGCACAGCTCATCCAAATGGTCAAAATCACAAAGAGCCAACTCCACATCACTCTGCACAATCTCCATCTCTCAAACCCTCACAGGTGTCCTTAATGATGTTGGGGTATATGTAGGGTCAGTTTATGAATAGAAATGAGGACACCTGTGAGAAAATTAACCATTTCTGCACTTGACCAAAGTTGCTTCTGGGCCAATTCACCCATCAGAACCTGGTCTGAAAAAAGTATGATTTTTAAACCCCTCAAAAATGTGAATTCCGTTTGCGCATGCCATTAAATAAGCGATTTGTATACTTTAGAATGGGAAAACATCTGGATAAAAATGTGACTTTTTACCGGCAAGTGAGAAAGTGCGAGATATCGCACAAAATGTGTGATTTCCGGGACTTAGAGCACCCTATTAAATTGGCGATTTAGAAAAAAATGCGATAACGCCATTTTGTTGCCTAATTATCGCCAAAAACCCGAAAACGCACCTATTAAATGTCACCCATAGTGAAAATGGTCTTTTTTTTTTTAAAAGAGATGAGTTTTATTTAAAGATTGCACTTACAATATGTAGACATATAATGAAGCATGAATGTAAATTCCAACTGGCAAACAGCAGCTGATGAAGCCAAATCTGGAAATATAAAAATCTCCCTTTTCCCACGGATTTAATCCATATATGTAGAGGGAGACAGCGAGAAGAGAATGTAGTGCAGATAACCTTATAATAAAGGACATTTTAATTAATCATTTGCATTTACAAATCGATGACATAAAACATGAATTTCTTAATATTGCCAATCCATCAATTCCATGTATATACTGTATGTTTTCCTGAAAATACACAAGGACCCCAAACACCCCCCAGGACGCCCGATATTTTCGGGTTGCAATATGATCACACACACAAATGACATCTTATGCGTTTCGCAGCTGCTTGCTACTATTCTAAAGGTGATTTGATCTGGTCAGTTGTGGTGTTTATATACCTTTGTAATTCGCATTATCTTGCACACGTGGTACGGAAATTAATCTGTGGTAACTTTACATTTCTATTTAAACATTTAGACAAGCCTCATAGTTCATTAAACGCACCAACGTCATAATTGTTATTTTCTGGTACAGGTTGAGTATCCCGTATCCGAGTATCCGTTATCAGAATTATTCCGAAAACCATACATTCCAGAAAGTGGAAAAAAAAATATTTTTTTTGCTAAAAACTCACTGGGGACATTTGTAACAGCATCACTGGGGACATGATATGTAACTGGCACTATATATGTTCAAGAAAATGATTGCTTGGCATTAAAATTCAATATCTGAGATAGTACACACATTTTGTTTCATGTTTTGAAACCTTGTTTTTTGTACAAATAAAATATATTTGTGTGTATTTTATGTGGTAATAAAATATATTTGTGTGTATTTTATATGTTTATACTGCATACATGCAAGATACTTCAAAATACATAATTGAAATATTAAAATATTCAGAAATACAGAATAATCCGTTATCCAAAATTCTCCTGGTCCCGAGCATTTTGGATACGGGATACTCAACCTGTATATGAAACCCATTTATAGTTTTACATAGTACGACATATTTTTTGCCACATAATTATAAATATTCATCATTATATATATACATATATATATATATTATATATACACACACAGTATATATATATATATATATATATATATATATATATATATATATCTTGTATATTGATTTGATCTTGTAAATGATGCATTTTATGGTATGGAGTATGCTAAAGATGTATAGATCACTATAACCACTAGCTTTAAATATAACATCTATTGCTGTAGAAGGGTAAGAAACAAAATTATTTGAAATGAAGGGGATATAAAAAAAAAAGTAAAAGAGAAAAAAAGAGAGGAGGAGGAAGAGGAGGAGAAGGAAAGGATTGGTCTTATCTCATTATCTATTTATATAATAATGTTTAATTCAGTCCATCAGGATGTAATGATTGCATTAGAAACATCCTTAGTACTTCTTGTTTGTACAACTTTTTGAAACCGTCCCAGCCCCTGGCTGTTTTTGGTATATGTTCTAATCCTATAACAGTTAGATCTTTTGGATTCCCTGCGTGTTTCTCCGAACAGTGTCTAGAGACACTATGGGTAAACATCTGTTTCAGGATTTTACTGCGATGTTCTAAAAATCTAATTTTTGTTTTCTGGAAGTTCTGCCAATGTATCTCAGCCCACAAGGGCAAGTAAGCCTGCAAATAGTATTTCCGTCTTACATGTTATACGGCTGTTATTTGGTGTGTTGCGTTTTCTTTGTCAGTTATTTTGTGTATTAGACTTATGGGTAATGTGAGAACATGTTATGCATCTTGTACCCCCACATTTGTGAAATACTTCTGGGGTGCGTTTTCACCCATGTCTCTTTTTTGGTAATTTCAGTTTTGAGGGGCTAGTCTGTCTCTAAGTGTTCGGTTCCTCCAAAAAATGAAAGCAGGTTTCTCGGGTAGGATATTGACTAATAGGGGATCTTGTTTTAGGATACTGTCATAGGGGATTGGCCATATACCACTACCAGGTCAGGTACCTGCCCCTTCTGTTCTATATATAAATATGTATATATAATGTATCTCTATATAGATGTCATAGGGGATTGGCCGTATACCACTACCAGGTCAGGTACCTGCCCCTTCTGTTCTATATATATATATATGTATATATAATGTATCTCTATAGCTGGCATAGGGGATTGGCCGTATACCACTACCAGGTCAGGCACCTGCCCCTTCTGTTCTATATATAAATATGTATATATAATGTATCTCTATATAGATGTCATAGGAGACTGGCCGTATACCACTACCAGGTCAGGTACCTGCCCCTTCTGTACTATATATAAATATGTATATATAATGTATCTCTATAGCTGTCATAGGGGATTGGCCGTATACCACTACCAGGTCAGGTACCTGCCCCTTCTGTTCTATATATAAATATGTATATATAATGTATCTCTCTATAGCTGTCATAGGGGACTGGCAGTATACCACTACCAGGTCAGGTACCTGCCCCTTCTGTTCTATATATAAATATGTATATATAATGTATCTCTATAGCTGTCATAGAGGATTGGCCGTATACCACTACCAGGTCAGGTACCTGCCCCTTCTGTTCTATATATAACTATGTATATATAATGTATCTCTCTATAGCGGTCATAGGGGATTGGCTGTATACCACTACCAGGTCAGGTACCTGCCCCTTCTGTTCTATATATAAATATGTATATATAATGTATCTCTATAGCTGTCATAGGGGATTGGCCGTATACCACTACCAGGTCAGGTACCTGCCCCTTCTGTTCTATATATAACTATGTATATATAATGTATCTCTATAGCTGTCATAGGGGATTGGCCGTATACCACTACCAGGTCAGGTACCTGCTCCTTCTGTACTATATATAAATATGTATATATAATGTATCTCTCTATAGCTGTCATAGGGGATTGGCCGTATACCACTACCAGGTCAGGTACCTGCCCCTTCTGTTCTATATATAAATATGTATATATAATGTATCTCTATAGCTGGCATAGGGGATTGGCCGTATACCACTACCAGGTCAGGTACCTGCCCCTTCTGTTCTATATATAAATATGTATATATAATGTATCTCTATAGCTGCCATAGGGGATTGGCCGTATACCACTACCAGGTCAGGTACCTGCCCCTTCTGTTCTATATATAAATATGTATATATAATGTATCTCTATAGCTGCCATAGGGGACTGGCACTCTGTACAAATGACCCAGCCGCCGGGGCTGCCTTCCTACAGTGTATACACCACAGACCTGGCACCCAGAGACCTGAATACAGGAAGAGGCCGCACTGCACGGACCTGTGTAACCAGCAAGTGTAGTCATCAGGGCAATAACAATGTTACACCATGAGGGGTCAGCGTCACGTTACCAGGGCAGCAGCCATTTCCCTCAGGACCTAAGGCAGTTCCCATACAGGGCAATGTGCTTGGTGAGTGCAGGGTGCATAGATCACACAGGAAATACAGTAATACACAGATTATATACCTCAGCCTGTGATGTGTGTATTCGGAATGGAGTCCGGCCAGCTCCGTCTGCAGATACCAGGGGGACTTCCTGTCTGGTCACGTGACACCGCCTCTCTGACGTCATCCTGTAGTTCTGGAGTCCTCTCTGTACTACAACTACGGGTGCCCAGATGTTCCAAACCTGTAATAACATGACAAAGCACAGCAAGCCATAAACCAGTGTAGCAGCATTACAGATAGGACAAAAGCTAAAGTATTCTAACTAGTGCAATGTGACACATAATACTTCTACAGACACAAGGAGATTTTAATAAAGAACAATGTGTATATATATATATATATATATATATATATATATATATATATATATATATATATATATATATCTCATACATGCCTACTTTTGAAAACTAGTTTCAGGGAGATTGTAGTAGGGATGGACTTTGCATTTCGATGTTTCACTACCATCAATGATCAATGTTTTTGTTTCGATGGTAGTATTTTTACCATTCGAGCGCAGCATTCATATTGTATGTAAATCACCCCCATCTGTATACACATATATGCCTATCACCCCCCACATCCATTATATGTATAATCCTATCACCCCCCTACAACATCCATTATACACACATATATGATTATCACCCCCATTCATTATATATATATACATACCTCCCAACCGTCCCGGATTCGGCGGGACATTCCCGATTTACGGCCGATGTCCCTCCGTCCGGGTACTGCTTACCGCAGTCCCGGATTCCCGAGACGGTTGGGAGATATAAACTACGACCCCACGCTCTCTAGGACGTCACTGTGCCTCTAGCGTATGTGCGCAAGCTGCTGGGCAGTCACAGTGACGTCCTCTTCCTATCCAGCAGCTGCCATCTCTGCGCGTCTGAGTGGAGCCTGAAGTCCTGCAGAGCCAGCGAGCGGTAAGTACGGACAGACGGGCGGGCGGGCGGGGGGGGGGGGGGGGGTTGGTTGGTGTGTGTGTGGGGGGGGGGAATTGCCAGTGCCTCCTAAGAAGCGACGAGGCTGAAGTTGGCTTCTTATTCGGCCTGCTTCTTATTCACTTCTTATTCGGCTCCAGCTTCTTAATCACTTCTTATTTGGCTCTGTGTAATTGTCCCGCGGTGGGGGGACAGTTGGGAGCCCCCCCAGCTTGCCGAGAATAGACGCTGTGCGCATGCGCGCAGCGTCTATTCAGCGCCGCCGAGTGGCGAAAACGGGGGCGTGGCCGGAGCCCGTGTCACCCCGTGAGGTCACGCCCCCTTTTCTTGAGGCCACGCCCCCTTTTCGGGACTTCAAAAGTTGGGAGGTATGATATATATATAAATCCAGTATACTGTGGGTGTGTGTATATGGGCAGGGAGTGGGGCTGGCCAGACAGATAAACAAGCCGAGGATGGTGGGGGCTGAGCATTCTCCTCTTCCATGTGCAGTCACGGACTCCCGGAGCTGCAGGGCGTGTGCAGAGGTTCCCCGGGCTACTTGTGAAGGGAATAGGGAAAGCAGCATGATGCCTTGCAATTGGCTGCCCGCTCTAAGCTGAAAGCAGATAGGTCCAGGGGCAGCTGTCACCCTGCCATGTCATACACTGGCCGGGCGGCAGCAGCAGGCTGTGACATGGGATAGAGTTCCGCTGTCTGTAAATGTGCTAGGGCCAGCCCGACATCACAATTTCCGGCACTCGCGCATGCGCAGTCCTGGTTTTCGCGCTGGGACCCGCAAAAAACGGGAGAAAGCTAAAAGTTTGCGGGGCACCGGGAGGCTCTGCTAAAAATCGGGAGACTCCCGCAGAATGCGGGAGAGTAGGCAACTCTGATATATATATATACATACTCTCAACAGGTGTGGGGGTGTAGATTGAAGGATACCCCAATGCACAGCACTCCAGAATTTCAGATAAACAAGTGAGATTTATTACAAGGTTTGGGGAGATAACCGCCCCATCGTCAGGTGTACAGCAGTGACATCCTGCATACTATGTACTCTCGCGAGATCCCTCTGTGAAAACTCACAAACCCGGAAGTGCAGCGTTACAGCAGGGCCGAGCGGCAGCTTGCAGCGTCCAGGCTACCGCTACACCACCAACGAGTGGGGACAGGTGGCCTTTTGAATCCCAGCCACTGCTGCACAACCTAATGTGGCAAGCGCGAAGCGTGGCGAGCGGCAGCGGAACGCGTCCTCTGTCCTTTTCATACCCCCACTAACCACGTCGGCGTGGAGTTGACTTTATATAATGTGGCAAGCGCGAAGCGTGGCGAGCGCAGTGAGCCCCGCGAGGGCACGCGGAATACATGTAAAGTAATCCACGTCCCCTCGCTGCACTCACCACGCTTCGGGCTATATAAAATCAACTCCACGCCGACGTGGATAGTGGGGTCGGAGGACGCATTCCACTTCCGCTTGCCACGCTTGGGGCTGGCGTGGATAGTGGCGGTGTTTTAGGAACACATTCACACCAGCCATATCATACATCTGAGAGAGTTATGACGACATGTGTTAACAAGAACTGTAATTTTTACTGAAAAATAAAGATAATAATAATAATAATAATGATTCAATAACAATAAAGGACCTCATCAGGCTGGCCAGGCAGCTCCCGCAACCTCACACCACACGGGCATTTCTCCGTGCAAAAGCAGGGATCTGGGTGGGCAGCAGACATCCGGCAATGTCATATGTCCGCCCCCTACACGTGCGTCACGACCGCATTACCATACGTATGCCCAGCGTTTGCATGGGAACGCCCATGAAACGCGGGGTGTAAACATATGGTAATGAGCCCAAACAGCCCTTCACACCCCTCTCCACCCCCTGTTCGTAGTGTTCACATTTCATGCGGAATGTGGCCGTGCATTCCGATCGTACATGCGCAGAGACGCCTCTGCACATGCGCAGACACAAAACATCGGCGGCACGAACGCACGCGGATATTACCGCACCAACCAGAATAAGGACCTAAGACTCATTAGTGGATACAAGAACAACGCTTGAACATATCCTGTCGAATCACATGGGATTTGTCCCTATTGATCTATAAGACACAGGGTAGTCAAAGCCAAATTGGTGTAAATATATATCATTGAAGGTGGATTCCGTGTATAAATCATTTTCGCCTGTGATTTAATGAATAGACTATTTAAATTGTCCAGAGAATTTACCTATGCGCATATGTACTTAATTTGAGTGACGTCTCTCTATTTTAGAATTGTGTAATAAAAGTTAGATTTTAAATTCTCTCAATATAACCATTACTTATATCTTTACAAGTGTGCCCCAAAAACCCTTACTGTTTTGCCCTTTTGTCCTCTCCGGACATCCCCTTGTTTATCTGTTAGCTTCATTGCTGAACTATTTTGGGAGCACCACCAACCAAGCACTCTAGCGGTATTAGTGCCTAATTAGGTCCTATGTTGGTTTCTTTGAAAAAAAACGATACATTACTTTCATTAAAGAGCCTGTGACAATCCTTCCCCTCCTTAACCCAGGATAAAAATAGGGGCAGACTAGATGGGCCAAATGGTTCTCCCCTACAGCACCCACCGGAGTCAGTCAGCACATATGGATCCTGATGCGGTCCTGCTGTGGGGTGGGGGGGCAGCATGTCAGGGGCCCTGGTTAAAGCCATGTTTGGAGGGAGAGCCAGTGTGCGGGGGGTGGAGAGTGAGGGCGGGATGTATTAAAATACATCGCCGCCCTTCGCGCCCCCCCCGCCGCGATGCCGCCGCATATGTACTAACATATGCGGCTGGCATCGCGATGCGGTGACGGAGGCCCCCCGCGATACCTGTACTGTGGTCTGCGGGGGGTCTCCGTCACCTCCCAGCCGGCTTCTGCAGTTTTCACGCCGGGGACAGCTAAGCAAGCTGTCCCCGGCGCTTCCTCCTCCCCCTGCAGCCGGAAGGACGTCCGGCTGCGTTGCTAGGGGGAGGAAGGGCTTACCTTCTGGGGTCCAGGAGGACCTGCAAGAAGGTAAGCCCAAGGGAGGGGGGAAAGGGGGGATCGGCGAGGCGGCGGGGTTGCGGCGACGCGGCGGGCGGCGAAAAGAAGCCCATAGGCTTCTATAGGGTATCACCACCCAAAGGTGGCGATACCCTGCCCTGCGGTGACGTGGCGAACGGGTTTTAGTACATAGGAAAATGCGGTAAAACGGGGGTTTTACCGCATTTTCCCTTTAGTACATCTCGCCCTCAGTGAGGCCTACGGCCGTAGTTAGGCCGTCTATGGGTCAAGGTCCACCTCTGTTGTTCCCCAGTACTGCAGCCATACCTACTGCTTGAGGCTTCTCTGGGGGGGGGGAGGGGAGGTGCTGTTAGGTTCACCCTGGTGCTGGGGGCAACTGGGCTCTTCCACCACTGGAGGTCATTTTTGGCCAGGCCCACAGGTCAGGAGCCCTCTGCTGTGCGGGCCGAGGTTCTGGGGTCTGAGTATAGTAGTAGCGGCCGGGGTTTTAGTGGGCCAGGGTTTTTGCTGGCTGGGATGGTGTCACAGCGGCATTGGATGAGCAGCTGTGGTGGCGCCTGGGACACTAGGCGCTCTGCGTTGCCATACCGGGGGCCACATCCCTGATGAACCTGGTGCTCTGGCGCCCTCCGTCTCCTCCTCCCTCATCTTCATCGCATCTCCCATCATCTTAATGATGTACCCACGGCTGTCCATTCATATGAGTTCTGACTGACTTTTGTCTACATGCAAGGACGCTGAAGCTGTTATACTGTATGTTGAATTTTAACAAATACATTTTTTAAAAGAATGTAACTTTTTAAATGATTTCTTTTTAGATGTTATTTGGTTGTCAATTTGAGGACATATGACATCAGCGCCCTCGCTGATCCCCCCTTGCTCTGAACTCTATCTCTCTGGGTCCTGCCTAACAGAGGATACTCACCTAAGGTGCTGCTCTCACTACATGATAGTGTGATAGTGCGGTTTGGGGTTTTCTTTCTCTTTATATACACACTGCCTCCTGCCTACCACAAAAGATAAGCATATAGCAGGAATGTCCAAACTATGGACCTCCAGCTGTTGTGAAACTACAAGTCCCATCATGCCTTGCCCTTTTTTGCTATTATAGAATGCTAAAACTATTGCAAAGCATGCTGGGATGTGTAGTTTCACAACAGCTGGAGGGCCATAGTTTGGACATGCCTTGCATATAGCTATATTTGTCCTCTTCTTACTTCCTCATGTTTTTATGTCTTTTTGAAAAACTGTTTTTTTAAATAACTCTTTTCACAACTTTTAATATTGTACTAAATAAATGTATCCCCTTTTTATAACTATTTACTTGTATATATCTTAAGCAAATAATATTGTACATATCCAGTCTATTATCAATACTTTATCAATTACACAATTAGTCGCCGTATCCATATCCATTGTTCACATTTCTCTATTTAAAGTACCTTACCACTACTTTGCACTTAAGGATTGGCTGACACCATCAGTGGCATAACTACCTACTGTGCGCCCCCCTGCCGCCTCCTCTAGCATCCTCAAAAACTGTCTGCAGTATGGGGGCAGCCATTTTCTAAGTGCCACTTTTCTTTATAGCAGCAGGAGCCGGTGCCGGGAGAGACGGGACCATGACGGCAGGCCAGGTACTGTCAGACAGCAGCGGGTAACTATAGCCCCGCAGACCCCCCGGTGCCCACACTTTCTCTGCGCCTCCCCGCGACCGTGGGGGCTGCAGAGCTATAGTTATGCCACTGCACCCTATATAAGATGAGGGAATATTGGTAATTTGGGGATATTTACTAAGGACAAACAAGTGGCGCCACCCATCTATTCTCCATCTATTCCGTGAATTTGGTCATGGTTTGGCCACACTTCGGTATAAAGGACTCAGAGGGGGTGATAGATCAAAGATCTTGCTGCAACATGAAGCGCCATGGATTTATAGATAGCCCACAGTATCCCCAGATGGTCTTAATGAGTATCTGCCCAGGACATGTTTTCTGTAAAACAATTGATCTTCTTTCTTTACAGTGTCTGATTCACGTTCATGTATTTTTATTGATCTAGACAGCATGGCATCCGGGAGACACACATTTCCCCCATCGCATGTTGTAACCCTGTTGCGCATATGCACTTACTGTTATTAAGCATGCGAATGTGACTGAGCATGTTTCATATCACATCCTTAGGATTTATTGCTTTGATTTATTATATTCATACAGTGCTGATGCTTTTTTGGACATGTGCTGCTTTTCGATTTACACTGTGGGTGTTTTTATTTTTGTTTTCAGCGGTCAGCTACGGTTACCCGGGCAACCCACCGCTCGTCCAATGGAGCGGTGAAGCCGCAGGTCACAGGTCAGATGACCTCATCACCATGCGGCTGGAATGCAAAGAGGAAGCGGGCGGCGCAGATGATGGTGGAAGGCGGAGGTGCGCCCGGGACGCCCAGCCAGCAGCCAGGGGATATAAGGTATGTTTATTGTGTATTACAGTTGATCTTGAAAAAGGTTTTGATGAAACCGAAACGTTGATCTACATTCCTGTAGTTGTGACCTTCATTTGAGTATCAAGTCCTGCCGAGTGCCGTTCTCCCCCCTCCCCACCATGGGATCCTTGTGTGTGTGTGTGTATATATATATATATATATATATATATATATATATATATATATATATATATATATATATATATATATATATATATATATAGTGATTCATCGCGCCCTACGGGCGCTCTTCACACCGTCGTAAGGGGCTGCGCCCCCTTAATTTGTGAACATTTGTATATGAGAAAGATGGTTAGAATTGTATGACAGATGCCTGTATTGCAACTTGAGTTATAGGTGAAATGTGTTAAATAGAGAGTATATGATGTGGAAGGGGGTGTGTATTGTTTTGTTTAATTAAAAAGCGGTTACAGAGTAAGATGTACATTGATAGTGTGGATGGTACAGTGACATTTGTGGGTGGGGGGGGGCTGTGTGTGCATGTTGTTTAGGTGTGTGTGTGTGCAATAGTATAGTAGGGTGTTTTTGAGTCAGCGGCTCCCCACTGGCGGAGGTCACGACACAGGAAAACAGGAAGCTGGGTAGTGATAGGGGTGTGTGGACATAAGGGGGACTAAAGAGGAGGGTGGGAGAAACTGTGCAGCTTCTGCCAGTGGGTTAGGGTCCAGTGTGGCAGTACAGGAGTACAGGATGGTGGCTCTGAGTCAGTGTCTCCTCCTACTGGGTGGGAGTTAGGGTACATGAGAGCAGGAGGCTGGTCTATGAGGCATGATAGGGCATGTGGGCAAAACAGCGTCAGCGACTCCCCAGTGGTGGAAGTTACGGTTCAGGAGAGCAGGAAGCTGGGTAGTGATAGGGGTGTGTAAGTATACGGGGGACTAAAGAGGGGCTTAGGGGTGCCGTGAATTGTGGGAGGGGCGTGGGGAGTGCCGTGAATCAAGGGAGGGAGGGGGCGCAGGTGTCCGCGGATCGCGGGAGAGGGCGGGGGTCCGCAAAGCGTGGGAGGGGGCGTGAATTGCGGGAGGGGGTTGCGAATTGCGGGAGGGGTGTGTGTGCGGGGGGTGACGTGAATCGTGGGAGGGGGCGTGAATCGTGGGGGGGGAGGTGCGCGGGGGGTCCGTGAATTGCGGGAGGGGGGGCACGGGGCGCGATAAATCACCTAGTTGGTTATATATTCTTGTAGAAGGATGGTAGGATGTTGCTGTCATTCAGAATGCATTTACATAAACAGTAATAGTAGCCGTAAAAGGTCTGACTTAAAACACCTACAGTAAAACAGAACAGGTGTTATATATTATACAAAGAATTGGTTGATGATGTGTAGGTTGACGTGCACATAATTGTCACTGTAATTGAAAAAGTGAAAAATAAATCTTCAAAAACTCATGTCAACCTTTTTCATTGTCGACCATAGCCGTGTCAGTGTTTTGCATGTGCCATTTAATCCTGGGGTTGCCGTGAATCGCGAGCGGGGGTGGTGGGGGGGGAGGAGGTGAGGTGTGTCCGCGAATCACGGGAGGAGGGGTCGTGGGTGGATGCCGTGAATTGCGGGAGGGGGGGTCGCGGAGGGGGTGTGGGTGCCGCGAATCGTGGTAGGGGGGGACGCGGGGGGTTGCAGTGAATCGTGGGAGGGTGGGTCGCAGGGGCGGGGGGTTGCCGCAATGACAGGGGGGGAATCACGGTAGGGGGGGTCGCAGGGGTGGGGGGTACCGCGAGGAAGGGGGGGCCTGGGAGGTTGGCACAAATCGTGGGAGGGGGGGTCGCGGGGTGCCACGAATCGCAGGAGGGGGTGTGTCACGGGGTGGGGCCGCAAATCGTGGGAGTCGCCATGAATTGGGGGGGGGGGGTGTGCTGTGAATCACGGGAGGGGTGTCGCCGGGGGTGCCGCGAATTGCTACAAGAAAAAATCAACACAGAAAGGTCAACACATGTAAATGTTGACATAAGTGTGGCACTTCATTGGTGTCCATGTCGACACATGAGAATGAATATGAAAACATTCAAAAAAGAAAAATAAAATCTTCAAAAACTCATGTCAACCTTTTTCATTGTCGACCATAGCCGTGTCAGTGTTTTGCATGTGCCATTTAATCCTGGGGTTGCCGTGAATCGCGAGCGGGGGGGGGAGGAGGTGAGGTGTGTCCGCGAATCACGGGAGGAGGGGTCGTGGGTGGATGCCGTGAATTGCGGGAGGGGGGGTCGCGTGGGTGGTGTGGGTGCCGCGAATCGTGGTAGGGGGGGGCGCGGGGGGTTGCAGTGAATCGTGGGAGGGTGGGTCGCAGGGGAGGGGGGTTGCCGCAATGACAGGGGGGGAATCACGGTAGGGGGGGTCGCAGGGGTGGGGGGTACCGCGAGGAAGGGGGGGCCTGGGGTGTTGGCACAAATCGTGGGAGGGGGGGTCGCGGGGTGCCACGAATCGCAGGAGGGCGTGTGTCACGGGGTGGGGCCGCAAATCGTGGGAGTCGCCATGAATTGGGGGGGGGGGTGTGTGCTGTGAATCGTGGGAGGGGTGTCGCCGGGGGTGCCGCGAATCGTCACAAGAAAAAATCAACACAGAAAGGTCAACACATGTAAATGTTGACATAAGTGTGGCACTTCATTCATGAGAATGAATATGAAAACATTGAAAAAGTGAAAAATAAATCTTCAAAAACTCATGTCAACCTTTTTCATTGTCGACCATAGCCATGTCAGTGTTTTGCATGTGCCATTTAATCGTGGGGTTGCCGTGAATGGGGGGGGGGGGGAGGGACACATTGCTCTGTTTCTGGACTTTCTTCTTAATTTATGGATTACCCTCACCTGTGCTTAAACACCTTTCTTATCAATTACCCTGTTTAAAACAGGTGATGACAATCATAAATTAAGACGGGAGTTCACAAACAAAGCATTCTGTCCCTCCTGGAGAGGGTCATGTTGGGAGGTATGGAGGTGTGGGGCGCTCACCTGGTGTGTCTGGTGAGTAGCTGTGTCTTTGCTGTGTAACATGGAGAGACAGAGGGTGTCTGGCACTGTCTGTGGGCTCACTGGGCTGGTTCTCTGTCATGTGAGTCAGAGGCTCCACCCAGCATTACAGCTTCAGGCACACTTTGAGTGACAGATGTAGCCAAATATATGAGATATATATATATATATATATATATATGGTAAGTCCTCATCTTTGTGGCCACTGCTTACTTACGCTGCATACGGTGAGCCGCGAGGGGACAATCACGATTCACGTAGCGACTAACCTACCTAGCGTAACCTGTAGCCGCAAAGATGAGGAAGTACCATGTATATATATTAGGGTGGCCCTTATTTTTTTAGTTTCTAAAATGTTAGCACCCACCCCCGATTTTGTTTTAATTTCCCCAAAAACATCCACGCCAAATTTTAGCTCAATCGGACAACTGTAATCTCATTGACCCTAAAATTTTGACATTTTCATCCGAGAAAGTCGGCTCCTGATTGGCCACTAGGCGGCCAATAGAATCAGTCTGAGGAGAGGCACGGAAGATGAAAATCTCTGCGTCTCTCCAGTCAGTGAGCGGGTACCAGCCGGGAGCAGCGTGTCTGGAGCTGAAGATGCCGGGGTCGTCGCCGGGGACCAGGTGAGTAGGATTTCCTTCCTCAGGTACCCCTTTGGATTACTACGGATCCAGGACCCCGGAATCTTCAGCCCAGGAGCCCTCGACCCGCCCCGGAACCAGGACCATGGCCCCGGAACCAGACTCTTCAGGCCTGGAGCCCCGGACTAGCCCCGGAACCAGGACCAAGGCCCCGGAACCGGACTCTTCAGCCCAGGAGCCCCGGACCCCGAACCAGCCCCGGAACCAGGACCAAGGCCCCGGAACCGAACTCTTCAGCCCAGGAGCCCCGGACCACAGACCAGCCCCGGAACTAGGACCAAGGCCCCGGAACCGGACTCTTCAGCCCTGGAGCTCCGGAACCAGGACCGAGGCGCCGGAACCGGACTCTTCAGCCCAGGAGCCCCGGACCAGCCCCGGACCCAGACTCTTCAGCCCAGGAGCCCGGACCAGCCCCGGAACCAGTACCAAGGCCCCGGAACCGGACTCTTCAGCCCTGGAGCCAGGACCCCGGATCCAGGGACCGACCCACGGGCTCAAGGTAGGTAAGTATCAGTATGTGTGGGCTGTGGATGTATTAAACGTTTATTTTTCTGGGTGTCAATGTGTATTTTATTTAACTATTTCTTGTACTGTGGAACTACAAGTGCCAGCGGGCCCTTTAATGCCCCGCATGCTGGGACTTGTGGTTCTCCAAGTCCCAGCATGCGGGGAAGGCTTGCTGGGACTCATAGTTCTACAGTATAAGACAATAGTTTTTATTCTTTTTTTACACTTTTCATCAGCCCAATGCCCACCGCCCAGGGGCATCGGGGACAGCCCAGATTTTCAGCATGGGCTGGTAAGTCCTGGAGGGGGGACCCCTTCTTTGGGGGGGTCCCCACTTCCCCAGGACCCCTGCCCATGCTGACCAGCCAGGGGGATAATGCTTTGGCCGCGGGACCTTATATAATAAGTGTCCCCCGGCTGTGGCATTACCCTGCTGGCTGGTTGGGTCTGGTGCTGGTTCTTGAAATGCGGGGGACCCCTAGTCATTTTGTCCCCCGTATTTTGGGAACCAGCGCCGGATCTTGAGCCTGGTGTTGGTTTCATTAAATCAAGGGGACCCCTATTTGTCGTGGACCGTGATTTTATGTCACCAGCACCAGCTCAATGAGCCCGGGGCTGGTTATGCTCTGGCGGGGGACCCCGCGCATTTGTTTTTTTTGTTTTTTAATTGCGATTTCCTGCAAATGTGCGATTTTCAGATTTGAAAATCGCACATTTTCAGGACTAAAGAAATCGCATCAAATCGCACCTATTCGCACTATTTGGGCCGTTTTTCGCATCTTATTAAATATGCGAAAAACGTCCCAATCTTGCGATTTTCAAAAGTGCGATTAGGTGCGAATCATGTGGTTTTTACCGCTACATAGAATGTCACCCTTGGTCTTGCAGGAAAAGACCTTATAGGGGATTGATATGAAATCCCCGGGGTCAGAATCCTGAAACCCCTTGCGGGCTCGCCATGCAGCGGGCCCGGTGCCTTGCTACGCTCGGCACACTAATTTATTCTCCCTCTATAGGTGTCATGGACACCCACAAAGGAACAAAGTGCCGGGATTTCGGCGGTCGGGATTTCGGCGGTCGGGATTTCAACTGCATCCCCTGTGTAGCCCAGCTTATACACATAATGCCCCCTGTAGTTCCACTTATACTGTACATACAATGCCCCTATGTTTCCTCTTATACATATAAAGCCTTATGGTGCTTCTTATACATATAATGCCCCCATGGTGCTTCTTATACATATAATGCCCCCATGGTGCTTCTTATACATATAATGCCCCCATGGTGCCTATTATACACAATGCCCCATGGTGCTACCTATGTATTAATATCCCTGTGGTGCCGCATATATACATATAATGCCCCAGTTTAGCCACATATACATAATGCACCCATGGTGCCACTTATACATATAATACCCCTGTGGTACCGCTTATACATTAAGGTCCCCAGTAGGACTCACTGCTTGGGCTGATTCCACATGAGCTGGTAGTCTCAGAGAAGAGCGGGGCGACTAATACCTGGCAGCGGTGCGCAGAAGCACTGGGCGACTGCGGAGGTGGGGGTGTGCAGGAGCAGATGGCTGCAGGGGGTTACGGGTGTGCAGGTGTAGACATTGGCAGGGAGTGTGTGGATGAGGGGGCATGGGGGATTGGACAGCAAGGGAGGGTGCAGACACGGCAGGCCGAGGTGAGCGGACACTGTTGGCAGGATTGTGTGAATGCAGTCGGTGGGAGTGAGTGGATGCTGCCGGCAGGGATATGCGAATCGAAGTGGGACATCCGGGTGCGGGGGAAACCCACAACTGAAGTCACTGCCCTTGCCCCTGTATTACACACAGTAAGTGTCCCCTGCCCACGTAGTACCTGCAGCAGTCTGAGGGTCCCAGCCTAGAAGAGCTTGTCCTCACCATCTCCTGGTCCTCCCCATATGTGGCGATGGGTCCATCTCCTCCTCCTGTTGGCAGAGTGAGTATGTGTGCGTGAATGGCGGCAGGGGGAGGGGGCGAGTGTGGACATTGGCAGTTGGAGGAGGGGTTTAAACATTGGTGGGTGTAAGGGGTGAGTGGGAGTGGACAATGCCGGGGAGAGGATGCAGATGTGGGTAGCGGCAGTGAGTGGTCACTGCCTGCAGGAGTGTGTGAACACTGTAGGTGGGTGTGTGGTGCAGCTCTTTTTAATGTCAACCCACGGAAGGGTGCTGCACCGCCTGCACCCTCCTATTGATGCCACTGTGCAGGAATAGGACCAAAACCTTTTTCACCTTCATTCATATTTGGAGATAAAAGTTATTGTATTTGTAATAAATTGAGCTTACTCGTTCATTTTGTTGTGGCATTATGATATAGATCTTTCACTGTTGTGTTGGTAGCCCTGACAATTTTGGAAAACCATTTTTATAACCTCTCCATTTTAATAATAATATGTGCTTTGTATACTTATTTTGTTACCAAATATGGGGTGAAATGTATTGGGGTGTGATTTTTTGAACAGGTTCAAAATCACATCAAATCACGCATGTAATTTTCCACAGCCCAGGGACAATTTTTATACAAAGTCCCCCAGCCAAAACATGATGACCGTGGCTGATCAGCCCTGGATGGGGTACCTGAGGAGTGGGGGCCACCCATTAAAGGGTTCCCCCAGGCTTCACACATCCAGACGTGAAGCCCAGGGCTGTCCCCGGCCCCCTTGGGCTGTTGGGTCTTTGCTGAAAATTAAAGTGTGAAAATTAGAAATAAAAAATATTGCTTTTAACAGGAGAACTAATAAACATAGAATTTGACTACAGATAAGAACCACTTGGCCCATCTAGTCTGCCCCTTTTTTAAACATGTTACCTCAAACCATATTAAATCCTTATTTTTTTTATAAGGATATCACTATGCCTATCCCAATCATGTTTAAATTGTACTACTGTATTTGCCTCTACCACCTCTGATGGGAGGCTATTCCACTTATCTACTACTCTTTCTGTGAAGTCATTCTTCCTCAAATTTCCCCTGAATCTTCATCCCTGTAGTTTCAGTGGGCATCCCCTTCTGCGGAGCATGCATAGCATTAATAGGCCCCCTTAGACTTGTAGTTCACCTGTACAAAAAAGTTGCAATAAATAGACACACATAGAATAGTACAGCTTTTTTACACCACACCCATTTTACACCACACATTCACAAAATTCACATTCTTACATTGTTCATGTTATTTCAGTACTTTTTCAAATTAACTTGATTCAGAACACTTTTAAACAATTGCTGGGGTAACCTAGATGTGTCCATATAATTTTCTAAGTAGAAAAAAGGAAAATGGTTGAGATAGGGAAGAGTATACCGCTTTTGAACGGAATTAAACGTTGAGTATATTATCTTCCAACTTCAAGGTGTTCGAGGGTCGCCTAGTAGTTGTCAGCAAAATTTGAACTTTCGGAAAATGACCTATTGCTAAGGGCCACCTTAATACAGTGGGGCGAAAAAGTATTTGGACAGCCACCGATTGTGCAAGTTGACCTACAGTATTTAAAAAGATAAGAGAGGTCTGTCATTTCCATCATAGTTCCACTTCAACTATGAGAGACAGAATATGGGAAAAAAACACATTGTATGATTTTTAAACAATTTATTTGTATTTTCTTGCAGAAAAAAATATTTGGACAATCAAAAAATGTAAACTCAATACTTTGTAAAATAACCTCGGTTGGCAATTACAGAGGTCAAATGTTTCCTGTAGTTTCTAGGTTTGCACACACTGTAGCAGGTATTTTGGCCCACTCTTTCATGCATCTTCTCTAGATCTGTCATGTTTTGGGGCTGTCTCTGGGCAACATGGACTTTCAACTCCCTCCACAGATTTTCTATTGGGTTGAGGCCTGGAGACTAGCTAGGCCACTTCAGGACCTTGAAATGCTTCTTACAGAGCCACTGCTAAGTTACCCGGATGTTCCATCTTCAATGCGCTTACCGAGAGGTTTGCCCAAAATCTCACGATACATGGCCCCATTCATCCTCTCCTTAATATGAATCAGTTGTCCTGTCTTCTTTGCAGAAAAGCAGCTACAAAGTGTGATGTTTCCACCCCCATGCTTCACAGTGGGCATGGTGTTTTTGGGATGCCACACATCATTCTTCTCCCTCCAAACATGGCAAGTGGCGTTTATACCAAAAAGTTCTACTTTTCTCTCATCTGACCACATGACATTCTCCCAATCCTCCTCTGGATCATCCAGATTGTCACTGGCAAACTTTAGATGGGCCTGGACATGTGCTGTCTTAAGCAGGAGGACCTTTGGGCGCTGCAGGATCTGAATCCATGACGAAGTAGTGTGTTACTAATGGTATCCTTTGTGACTAGTCCCAGCTCTCTTGAGATCATTGTCCTCCCATGTAGTTCTGAGCTACAACTAGATTTATTTTAAAAGTGCTCAGGACGCATGAAATGTGTTGGTCATTAGAGGAGACCCGGCACCTCCACAGTCTATCCGGTGGCCGCTGACAACTTCTGCCCACTTCTGGTTTGCATTCCTTCCGGTGTCCTGCAATCAGAGTTTTTACTAATGAGACAGATGAAGGCATCACTAGAAGAATAGACCTAATCCCAGCTCTCCACAAACAAAGCAACATAGGGAGATATAGGGTAAGAAGTACCGGGCCCCTACACACTCCAAAAAGGGTGTAAACGTTATTTTTAACCACTATTTTAATTACAGGTACCACTGTTCATCTTATTCATATATAACTTCATATAGCGCTCTTTTATATTCTACAAATTGCCTAAATTGACAAAAGCTGCTTTTTTCTAGCTCCGGACCACTCAAATACTCTGAGAGGATAAATGTGAGTATCTTAGGAGACAGAAATGTAGGACACCGATGGTGGTTGGTATCAGCGATGACACGCAGAAAGATGTCTGGGAAAGAAGATGGTACTTGATTAGAAACTGGTGTAGACTGCTCCAATGATGAATACAGTAAGATTATGAAATCAATAATAAACAAATTGATGTAATCTATGCTGTCAATCGATGCTGGGGATCAACATTAGTGATTAATGATAGATATCAATGGTACTGATGTGCAGCAGTGGATGTTTGGTGATCGATGTTTGTAGAGCAATGTTTGGCAACCGATGTTGCGAGAGTGGACAGACGACTTAGCAGATATCAATAGGACTCAGTTGGAACTGAGTGTAACCTGTCACGCCCGAGAGCTTAGTGGGCCCATTAGTGGACAGTGGAGGTTACTGGAAAGTCCTGTAGGTATGCAGTAAGGTGGTAACGTAAATAATTACAGACTGCTTGCAGGCTCTCGACTTGTGCAAACAGCCATGGAAGCTGGATACCTGGATGACTAGGACCGGATGCAGGAATATCCAGCTGGTGGCAGAATCCAGGAAAGCCAAAATAAATATATCTTGAACAACCAAAGAACGCCTTCTGGGCGAAGCTCAACTGGTACTTATTTGTGCCAGGAGAGAATCAATCAACTAAATAATAATAGTCCTTGGACCGGGTAATAGAAACTGGACTTGCCTTCTTGGCAAATAACTAAATAATAGCTGCTTAGCAGGCAGGGTACTGTGACAAGATGGTGGCAGATCAGCAGAGACTCTGGGAGCTGAATAGCGGCTGGTTAACTGGAAATGACTGGTTGGCAAGGTCACTGGGAGCTGATCAACAGAGAAGTGACCGTCTGCGACAGGATAGCTGATTGCGACCTACTCAGGGCTTGTGGTAATGTATAGTGACTAAATGTCCAGATTCGACAGAGACACTGTGCAGCAGCAGGTGAGTGGTTGAGGAGCTGGGCAGTGTCCGGTGAGCAGCCAGGAAGCTGAGCAGGATCTGTCTAGTGGGTGTGGCTAGGAAGCCGAACAGCTGCAGATTAGCAGCCAAGAAGCGGGGCAGGATTTGGTGAGCTGCTGGGACACTGGGCAGGGTCTGATGAGCAGCTGGGAAGTTAGGCAGGATCAGATCAGCAGATGCAGCCAGAAAGCTAAACAAAGCCGGTTACTAAATGCGGCTTAGGTTTCGGGCAGCGGCAGATTATGGATACCAGCTGGAAGCTAACACAGGAGCCAGGTAAACAGGAGCATCAGGTAACAGGCACCTGGATTCGACGTTGCTAAAAAAAAGCAATGTCTGGTCTTGAATGCAGGATATGTATTCCTCCTGCCTTGCAAGGATTGGATGGCAGGAATGAGGGTGATTAGCAATCCAAGGTATGGATTCAGATGTTCTCAGACTTGACTTGACAAGTGGATGACAGGTTAATACCAGCAGCACTGGTAGCTGGATGTAATTAAACAGAGTCTATGCAAGCAAGCTTTTCCACATCAGATGCACTGGTAGCAGCTGGGCTGTAGACATCATTGAACTGGCAATTTCCCAGGTCTCAACATAGTATACTTATAGAACCGTCCGCAAAGTGATAGGCTAGAGTCTGTGATGTCAGTAACAGTGGTAACCGGATTGGCTAAAAAAAAAAAACAGGTGACAGGAATGGACATGGCTGCTCCCATGTCCAAGGAAGGCGGGAAACAGTGTTTGTACAGTACATGGTTGAAGCCTATGATGGTGGTGACGTGGAAGCCACAGGAGACTGGAGCTGACAGGCAGACATGACAGGCAGGGATTGCTGCAGCGTCAGGTGACATCTGGAGAGACTGTGGGGAAACTGTGCTGTAGACTGCATGCAAGAAGCACTGAAGATATCCAGACCTGGAGCACACTGACATTCTGGAGAGACACTTTAGTGGTAAGAACAGATGTATTGTTACCTGGATCTGACAGGATGTTGGGTGAAATAAAGTATTTTGTGCGGCAAAGATACAGATGGGACGGCTCCCATCGCATCATCCTCCATAAGAATGGGGGGTGTGCACACGTGGAGGCACTCACGAGCCCCATTCTTGGTAATGGACACGTGAGCCTGTGACACGCTTGCACGTCCATGTCCTGTGGCGGTTTGGTGGAAACAATGAGTCTGGCCCATCTGTAGATCTACCAGCGGGTGCAATGGGCCTTTATGTATTTTAGGTATACAATAAAAGACAGGTACTAGGCACAGATACAGGGGGGAGGCAAAGGGGACAATCCCCTCTAGCCTATAAAACACTTCTGCCATCAATGCAGAAGCTGCCCCCAGACGGACTACGTGAAGCCGCCAGCCGTCCAGCCCTGTACAGCCGATATGAGCCGCCAGCTGCCCAGCACTTCCTGCTCTAGCACTGGGAACGGACATCAGCGGGTGTGACTCTCCATCTAGTCGCTTGGCTGTCAGCACCTCACTGCTTTAGTCTGTGTTTTTTGTTTTTACTTCTATCTGCATGACCTCTGTGTAGTATGCTCACCTCTCTGCTCATTTATGTTTGTATGTGGTTCCCCTGATGATCCTCATATGTCTTTTGTTTTTCCCATTAACTATAGTGATGGCACACATCTGAAGGTTCCACCCTCTGTACACTCAGGGTGCCTCGATGCACCGGCGGGAGCAGGACAGGTGTCAGATGCACGGGGTGTTCACCTTGATTACAGATATATATAAAAGGGAGACACTAGATTATAGTGTCAAAAATTGGGCGCTGAATACAAATATATCAAAATTATATATAAATGATAAAAATAGTTTTTTTATATTAATATTAAATAAAACTCAGCTGCAGCTCTGTAAGTGCACAAGTGTATGTACACAACAACTGGCCTGTATCTGGACATACATATTACATGCCCAGGTGACAGAGGACAGAAAAGATTGCAAAACCAAAAAGAATTGGAAAGCTGCGCTAATTTTGTTTGTTTAAAAAAATCGAGGCACCGCGGATAAACACACTTACACAAATGCTTATTTATAATGATCAATATGTATCATCATATTTAATGTAACAAATAAAATTTTATAAAAACATTCTAGGCGGCCACCTAAAAAACAAGTAACAACAATACAATAAATCAATATATTATAAGCAAAGAATAGGCGGGAGCGAAGTGACTGAGCGGCAGCGGCGGGAAGGCTGATTGGCTGAAAAATGCGGAAGGAAATGCGGAAGGAAAGGAAAGCGGCAGTTGTGCTTAAAATGTAAGGTAATTGACGGGCATGACAGTGATAAAAGCAGGACTGAGGGGCATGATGGAGATAAAAGCAGGACTGAGGGGCATGATGGGGATGAAAGCAGGACTGAGGGGCATGATGGGGATAGAAGCAGGACTGAGGGGCATGATGGGGATAAAAGCAGGTCTGATGAGCATGATGGGGATAAAAGCAGGAATGATGGGCATGATGGGGATAAAAGCAGGACTGATGGGGATGATGGGGATAAAAGCAGGACTGATGGGCATGATAGGGATAAAAGCAGGACTGAGTGGCATAATAGCGATAAAAGAAGGACTGATGGGCATGATAGGGATAAAAGCAGGACTGAGGGGCATGATGGGGATAAAAGCAGGACTGATGGGCATGATGGGGATAAAAGCAGGAATGATGGGCATGATGGTGATAAAAGCAGGACTGATGGGCATGATAGGGAAAAGCAGGACTGATGGGCATGATAGGGATAAAAGCAGGACTGAGGGGCATGATAGGGATAAAAGCAGGACTGATGGGCCTGATAGGGATAAAAGCAGGACTGATGGGCATGATGGGGATAAAAGCAGGACTGAGGGGCATGATAGGGATAAAAGCAGGGCTGAAGGGCATGATGGGGATAAAAGCAGGACTGATGAGCATGATGGGGATAAAAGCAGGACTGATGGGCATGATGATAATAAAAGCAGGACTGAGGGGCATGATGAAGATAAAAGCAGGACTGAGGGGCATGATGAAGATAAAAGCAGGACTGATGGGCATGATGGGGATAAAAGCAGGACTGAGGGGCATGATGGGGATAAAAGCAGGGCTGAAGGGCATGATGGGGATAAAAGCAGGACTGATGAGCATGATGGGGATAAAAGCAGGACTGATGGGCATGATGATAATAAAAGCAGGACTGAGGGGCATGATGGGGATAAAAGCAGGACTGATGGGCATGATGGCGATAAAAGCAGGACTGATGGGCATGATGGGGATAAAAGCAGGACTGGTGGGCATGATGGGGATAAAAGCAGGACTGATCGGCATGATTGGGATAAAAGCAGGACTGATGGGCATGATGGGGTTAAAAGCTGGACTGATGGGGATAAAATCTGGACTGAAGGGCATGATGGGGATAAAAGCAGGACTGAGGGGCCTGATAGGGATAAAAGCAGGACTGAGGGGCATGATGAGGATAAAAGCAGGACTGAGGGGCATGATGAGGATAAAAGCAGGACTGAGGGGCATGATAAGGATAAAAGCAGGACTGAGGGGCATGATAAGGATAAAAGCAGGACTGGGGGGCATGATGGGGATAAAAGCAGGACTGGGACCGGCGATTGTAGCTGCTCAGAGTGTCCCCTCCCCTTCTCCCCATTCCCCTAATTTGTCTCACTCCCCCTTTATGTTTTTACAAAATATCTACTGTTTACTGTTATCGATGCATTTGTACTGTGTTGAAATAATCAATAAAAATTTAATATAAAAAAAAAAAAAAAAAGCAGGACTGGGGGAGCATAATGGTAATCAATGTTGATGGATGGTAATTTGAGCCCCAGCAGTTTTCAGTACTCAGACATCACCAGACCAGAAGTTACGCTGACCGTCGAGAAGAAGTTAAAAATGTGTTCTTTATTGTGCTTACAGTCCTCATATTTATGCTATAAAATACTGTTCCCCCACTCCCATAAAGGAGGGCTTATTACAAAAAACATACATATTCATATACAACACACCCCTAAGTTGGGGTTAACAATTTAAACTTTGGTTCAACGTAGGGAAACGTGGTATCTCTTACATCATAATAGGAGTGAACCTCTATAGACTGGGAGTAGTTTCTATATTACGCTAACTATTGCAGTTAACTCCCATAGAATGTATGGATCCTTCTAGAAACCTTGCCTTATAAGGGAATGTATATTCTTCTCCCCCAATGTATCTATTGGAATGTGATTCTGTAGTCGTGGCTTGTACTCCACATCTGGTTTGAATCTATATTAATTAATTCTTAGCAAATATAGAGACTTATAGAGAACATACATTCATATTAACTGTTTCAACTCCTTGAGGATAGAACCATACATTTGTTCTAATTCTTATAACACATAATCCTTAATACTTTGTACTTAAAGGAAACTTCAGCTTATATAGACAATATAGTATTTAGTAAGATTCACTCTATCAATGTTAATTAAAATAAGCCCTATGTTGTTTTTTGGAACAAAAAAAAATTACTACATTGTCTTATTATCGGGGAAACACGGTGTAGCCACAGCATTAGCAGAACAGGAGCTGCCGAGTGGGACCAGTGGGCAGCAGCAGCTCAGGGTCACTGTCCTCATACAGAGGCCCTGCACCCCTCCAAAGATGGCTGCCATCTGGTTGGAGACAGATGCTAGAGGTGCTCCAGAACCTCTAACTTCTGACAGGGGAGTGACCAGTGGTACTTGGAAATGCAGATTCCTCGAGCTCTTTCACACAGTACACACCCCCAGACAACGAGCATGTGACAATCCCTGGGCAACGAGCTCCCCTGGCAATATGCATGTATTCTCCCTGGGCAATGAGCATGTAACCACCTGCCAACCAGCCTGTAACTTTCCCTGTGGCAATGAGCATGTAATGGTATACGGTCACTAGGTTGACAAGAGGAAGGTAGACAGTCATTAGTTCAACCACTGCATGTCAACATGCATGAAGGTTGACATGAGTGAAGGTCAGCATAGGATTAGGTCAACAAGGTCATTAGGTCGACAAGGTCATTAGGTCGACATGGGGTTTTTCACTTTTTTTGAGCCGACAGGTGGTATTTCATGTCCAACCATCCACTAGGGCATGGTGGGAAAATAAAATATTGTGCCGAGCAAAGCGAGTCATGCGAGGCAATGTGATGCACTTTTTAATGTCCATGTCCACTGTCAACTTACGGGACAAAATAGTGAAAAACCCCATGTCAACCTTTTGACTGTGGACCTTGTGCATGTCGACCTAATGCCTGTGTCGATCTAACCCATGTCGACCTTGATGCATGTCAACCTTCAGTGGTCGAACTTCCTCTTGTGAAACCTATGACCCATACCCCATGTAACCCTTGGCAATGAGCATGGCATCTAGAAAGAAATCCCTGGCAATAAGCATGCAATGTCTGGCAACGAGCCTGTAACTCCCGTCAAAGAGCATGTAGGAAAGCAGCAGTTATGTGGCATAAAATGTAAGTGCAATAAGCATTTTGGTGTAATAGGCATTACAGTGTGTGGCATAATGTGTAATCCTGGTGTAGTGTGTCTAAGGAGCTTTACCTGGTGTAGTGTGTGTGTTGTAATGTGACTTGGTACTAATAAGTGGCAATGCCACTTCCCCTGAAGCCACACCCTACGTTTTTGCCTACATATGGGCCCTTATTCAGATCTGATCGCAGTACAAATTTGTTCTCAAAATGGGCAAAGACATGTGCACTGCAGGTGGGGCAGATGTAACATGGCAGATTTATGTGAGTTATTTTGTATCTGTGCAGGGTAAATACTGGCTACATTATTTTTACACTGCAATTTAGATTTCAGTTTTAACACACCCTAGACAAATTGAACTGTCTCTGCACATGTTACATCTGCCCCACCAGCAGTGCACATGGTTTTGCCCATTTTGAGAATAAATTTGTACTGCGATCAGATCTAAATAAGGGCAATAGTCAAAATGGTAAGGAAGGTTAGCCAAAATCGCCCAGTGTTACGAGGGCTTGCGATACCGATGTGCGTTCGGTATTGCAACTAAAAAATAAGGAATTTGGTACTCACCGATAATTACCTTTCTCCAAGGCAGCAGGGGACACTGCAGTCTTCACGTATGGGATAGAGTTGGTGTACTGGAGGAGTCGGCACTTTAAGAAAGTTTAATTGTGGCTGGCTCCTCCCCCCTCTATCCCCACCAGACCTCAGTCTTAGAAAAACTGTGACCGTGAGGACGAGGTAATAGGGCAGAAAGACCGATAGGAGGAGGAGAATGCTAAAAGCTATAGACAGGTAACACAAGTTAGCCATCAAACAGACAAAGAAACAAAAACAATATTAATATAGATATACAATTCAAACACACTATTATTGTGTATAACTGACATGACCCAAAACCTTACATGCCTTAATATGATAACGTTCAGTCAAACTAACGTAAAGTGTAACATGGCAGGAAGACTAGCGCTGGGAGGGCGTGCAGTGTCCCCTGCTGCCTTGGAGAAAGGGAATTATCGGTGAGTACCAAATTCCTTATTTCTCCCTCGGCCAGCAGGGGACACTGCAGTCTTCACGTATGGGAATAATACCAAAGCACTACTCCTGGGTGGGAGAGCGCTGGGATTCCTGCAGAACTGCTCTGCCAAAGGACGCCTCTGACCTGGCAAAGGTGTCAGAACCCGACCAGGTGACCGCCCTGCATACTTGAGATAGGGAGGCCCCTCTTGCTAAGGCCCAAGAAGTGCTTACTGATCTGGTAGAGTGTGTGGTAATTCCCGCTGGAACACCTCGATTTGAATTAAGGTAGGCTGCTTTAATGGTCAGACAATTCCAGCGCGCCAAAGTCTGCTTGGACGCAGGCCACCCCTTGCGATCAGCAGCATAGAGGATGAAAAGACTGTCTGTTTTCCTAAAAGGTGCAGTCTTGGCTAGGTAAATACGCAGAGCCCTCACTGCATCCAAAGATGCAGAGTCTTCTTTGAAAACCGGGATAACAATAGGCTGGTTTAGATGAAAGGCGGAAACCACCTTGGGGAGAAAAGACCGATTGGTCCTCAATTCAGCTCTGTCGTTATGAATGATAAGAAAAGGGGAACGACAGGATAAGGCCCCTAATTCTGAAACCCTTCGAGCAGAGGCCAATGCTAGAAGCATAAGTGTTTTCCATGTGATGTGTTTTAGATCTACTAAATCCAGAGGTTCAAAAATGTCTGACTGCAGAAAACTGAGAACCAAAGACAAGTCCCAAGGTTCAGTGGGCGATACAAAAGGAGGTTGAAGTCTCAACGCCCCTTTTAGGAAGGTTTGTACTTCCGGTATGACAGCTAACCGGCGGTGGAAGAAAACCGATAGTGCTGATAATTGTACCTTTAGCGAGGCCAAACGCAATCCTTTCTCCAGACCTACTTGGAGGAATTCTAACAATCTGGACAACTTAAAAACTGCTTTAGGAAAACCATATGTAACTCTTCCAAATTCTGTGATAATGGGCTGCAGTTACACTTTTCCGAGCATGGAGCATCGTTGGTATAACCTTTGAAGGAATGCCCCTCCTTTTTAGCAATTCGGCTTCAACAGCCAAGCCGTTAAATGTAGATGACGTAAGCTTGGGTAGACGAATGGTCCCTGCTGGAGTAGGTCTGGTCGTTGTGGTAGTGGCCAAGGTGGTTCTACCAGCAGGCGCCTGAGGTCGGAGTACCACGACCTCCTTGGCCAGTCCGGGGCTATTAAGATTACAGATGTGTTTTCCCTCTTTATCTTTTTTAGAACTCATGGAAGAAGCGGGAATGGTGGAAATACGTACACCAGGCTGTAGTTCCACGGTATCGACATGGCGTCTACTGCCACTGCTGCTGGGTCCAGGGACCTGGCACAGTAAACCGGAATCTGATGATTCAGTCTGGAGGCCATTAAGTCTATTTGGGGACTCCCCCATCGCAGGGTCAGCTGGTGGAAGACCTCCGGATGGAGAGCCCACTCCTCCGGGTGAAAGTCTTGGCGACTGAGGTAGTTTGCTTGCCAATTCTCTACCCCCGGTATGAAGATTGCCGAGAAGTTTGAGGCATGAGCTTCCGCCCATTCCAGAATTGGGCGGACCTCCCGCATGGCAGCTCTGCTCCTGGTGCCTCCCTGGCGATTTATATAAGCGACTGCCGTCGCATTGTCCGACTGAATCCTGATTTGACGCCCCCGCAGAATGCTGTGGGCCTGTAACAGAGCCAGTCTGATGGCTCTCAATTCTAAGATGTTGATGGGGAGTCTCGCCTCTTGCGGCGACCACCTTCCCTGGAAGGTGTGGTCTAAAGTTACCACCCCCCAGCCCCAGAGACTGGCATCTGTTGTAACTATGGTCCATGCACAAGGACTGAAGCTGCGCCCTTGAAGCAGATGAGGTGTGTGGAGCCACCACAGAAGAGACGAGCGAGCCTTCTGCGAGAGAGTAATTCTCTTGTGAATCTGAAGGTGTGATCCCGACCATTGTAATAACAGATTCTCTTGAAAAGTTCGAGAGTGGAATCGGCCGTAGGGCAGAGCTTCGAACGAAGCCACCATTAGTCCTAACAGCCGGGTACACAGGTGGGCCGAGACCCTCCAGGCCTGTAAGACCTGTCTCACTCTTGTTTGTAACGTCCTTATTTTGTCCATTGGTAAAAAGACTCTTTCCTCGACTGTGTCTAGGATAAGACCGAGAAATTGCAGCCTCTGCGACGGATTGAGTTGTGATTTTTTGAAGTTCACTATCCACCCATTTTTTACCAGAAAACTGCAAGTTTGGATAGCATCCGCTACCAACTGTTCTTGACTTTGCGATTTCAGGAGAAGATCGTCCAGGTATGGGATGATGGTTATACCCTGGAGACGAAGAGCTGTTATTGTGTGTGATTTGTGCGATGTAGTATTTACACTGTATATCTTTATATATTTTTATTTTTGTTTATATATATTTTTTTATTTTTATGTGGATGTATTTTATATCCTAAGTTTTTACAGGTTGTGGCCACATACCATATGTACATTTAATATTGTATAATAAATTTATTTGATTATTAACTATTAGTGTTTCCCCTTGCGCAGTTTTTTTCCATTTTCTGTTATCATGCATGCCATTACTTTTGTAAACACCCGAGGGGCGGAAGAAAGGCCGAAGGGGATTCCTCTGAATTGGAAATGGCGGTCTTGTATCGCAAATCTGAGGAACCTCTGATGTGGTTCCCAAATTGGGATATGAAGGTACGCGTCCTTTATGTCTAAGGAAAGGAGAAATTCTCCTTTTTCCAAAGACGCCACTACAGAACGGATTGACTCCATTTTGAATTTGTGGTAATACACAAATTTGTTTAAAGTGTTTTAAATTTAGGATTGGGCGGACAGAACCGTCCGGTTTTGGCACTACAAAAATGCTTGAGTAATACCCCGTGCCTTGCTGTTGAGGTGGAACAGGGATTATTACTCCTGACGAGAGAAGGGTCTGGATGGCTCCACATAGAGCCAATCTTGCCTCTGCGGAAGATGGGAGTCCTATTGGGAAGAACGTTTTTGGAGGCGGAGTGGTAAACTCCAGCTTGTAACCCTGCGAGACTATCTGAAGTACCCATGCATCCTTGCAATGTGTTTTCCACGTCTCTGCAAAAAGTAACAGTCTGGCGCCCACCTTGGGGTCCCCCAAGTGAGTGGGAAGCCAGTCATGCCACTGACTTGTCAGTGGGCTTGGGGTCTCTATGAGAGGTGGTGGCAGTGGCCTGTGCAGGTCTGCCTCGACCTCTGCGGCCCCTGAAGGAGGAGAAACCACCTCTTGAACGGCCCCTGAATCCTGAACTACCTCGGAAGGAACGAAAAGTAGGGTTAACAAACTGCCTTTTTGGCGCAGGAGCCGAGGAGGGGAGGAATGCAGATTTCCCCCCAGTGGCCTGAGAAATAAGCTTGTCAAGTTCCGGGCCAAACAGGGTATCTCCCAAGTATGGGAGCGCCTCTACAGCTTTTTTGATCTCTGGCTCCGCCTGCCAGGATCTAAGCCAAACAGTGCGTCTAGCCAGGACGGCTGAAGCTGAGGCCTTTGCCGCTAGGATAGACACATCAGATGCTGCTTCCCCTACATACGTGGAAGCGTCTCTGATGCACTTTGCTAAAACTAATAGCTCATCTCTAGGTGTATTTTGTTCCAGACCCCTAATTAGATCGCCCGCCCAATTTTCCATCGCTCTGGCCACCCAAGAGGAGGCGAGGGCTGGGCGCAAAATCACCCCTACTGTAGTGTAAATGTTCTTTAAAGAACCATCCAGGCGCCTGTCTGGCGCTTCTTTCAGAGATACAGCCCCCGGAATGGGAAGAGTAGTCTTCTTTGAGAGGCGGGACAAAGATACATCAGGGGTGGGAGGAGTCTCCCATTTTGCCCTGGATTCCGCTGAAAAGGGGTATAAAGAGTTGAATCTTTTTGACATCTGAAATTTTTTGTCAGGGGTTTTCCAGACTTTAAAAAGAGGATTGTCCAATTACTCTGAGTCTGGAAAAGTTATAGTTTGCCTCTGCAATGTTAAGGGTAGAACGAATCTCCCTTATAAGCCCCTCCACGCCCTGGGCGTCCTGATCATCCTGATCATCTGCTACAGGGTCCTGATAAGGATCGTCAGCATTAACATCAATATCATCTAAATGTGCCTGTGCATCGTCAGAGACAAATAAAACAGAGGCAACCTTTCTTTTTACCGGTCCCGGTGAAGAGGGCCTTGCCTGTGTGGAGGGTAATATAGCCTGCTGTATAGAATCAACAGTAGAAGAGAGTTGTGTCAATTGAGATTGAAAAACCTCTCTTCCCCTCTTAGATGCTGCTAATTCAGCTGTGAGGTTAGTTAGAACAGTCTGCAATGTATCAGGTATCTGATTTGGTGGCTTTATGAGCACAGGGGGCTGAGACCCAGGTGATTGTATGAGCACAGGCACCTGTGTAACAGCGTAGCATGTCTCACAAAGGGATACTCCCTTTTTGTGTTGGGTATACTGATCCCTGCAGTTTTTGCAGGTGTATACCTTTTGAGCTGCCTTGGAAGAGGTAGCCTTTCCTGCCATAGTACACTGTAGTATTAAACAGACAGTAATGCAGATATACTGTAGACACCCAAACACACCGGCAGACAAACTATCACCCACAGGACAGGATGAAGAAGTCTGAGGCCTGGCTTCAACAGAGAGAGAGGAGCCACTTCCCTCCCAATTGATATTTCAGATAACTGAAATAACAAACAGTAATAACCCCCTTATGACTCACAGTATCCCTGTGATCTCCGGGGAGAGCGCTGAGCGGTGCAAGCAGGGACTGGTGAAACAGGTCTGCAGGCGTAGTATTGGAGAGATGCTGGAGCTGAGTAGCGGTGTGAGCAATGGCGCCCACCGTGAGGAGAGATAAGCTCCGCCCCCCACACGCATGTGCTTTTTCACGCCGCTCCCGGGCGGTACATTTTGAAAAGCCTCAGCCCTCCTTGTCAACGCTGCGAGCACTGCGTGCTGCAGAGTGACACACTCTCTCTCTCGGCCAGCACGCTCCGACTGGCCGCCCCCTTGAATGGCGCACAGCGCCGCTTACCCAAAGGTAGCCTTCCTGGAGTGCGGGGGAGAGCCCTGGACCCGTAATGCTAAGCCGCGTGCAGATGCGGCGGGTCCCCTGAGCGGCTGCTCAGGTGGCTTGGGTACCGGAGGAAGCACTGCGTGCAGTGTCGACCGGACCCCTCCAGGATCCCACGTAGCAGGCATTCGTGCCTGTGTCGTTTTGTAGTAAAATTAAAAAAAAAAATTAATAATAAAAAAGTAAACTTGGGTCTCCCTAGGATGACCCTGCCCAGGAGACCGACTCCTCCAGGCACTTTTTCTAAGACTGAGGTCTGGTGGGGATAGAGGGGGGAGGAGCCAGCCACAATTAAACTTTCTTAAAGTGCCGACTCCTCCAGTACACCAACTCTATCCCACACGTGAAGACTGCAGTGTCCCCTGCTGGCGGAGGGAGAAATAGAGGCTTCATTCTGATCTGCTCAGTAAGATACGAAGCTCACAGCTTACCGAGCAGTTGTTGTGCCGCACCGCCGTATCCCCTCACAACTATGCAAGGGGAAGTGTTATGAACACACCTCCCCTCACATGTGCCCACTGCTGGAGAAATCATTTGATGGACCTGACCATTGAATGATTTCTCCAGGACTCGCAAATATGTCAGTGGGAATGCCCAGCATTTGTAAAGGAACACTGGGCCTTCTCATGTCGGAGTGCTGCCACCACACCCGTCCTCCCCCCGCCCCTGTGTGAGCATCACGGCACAGAAGCCCTGCACAGAGCACAACCATCTGTCCCCCGTGCAAATGCATGGGGGACCGAAAGTATAAGAATAAGAATGAGGACCATATTATGCAGCACAATGTATTTCTATTATATCCCAGGAGCCCAGGAGGGCCATGCTGCACCTTCCCTCCGCCACGGGTGTTTGTCACCGGTTGGCTGATGCCGCGTCCAATTAAAATGCCGCACCGGCTGGTGAGCCAATAAGAGCTTGTGTACCGGCAGCTGCTCTGATTGGCTAACGAAGAGATGGGGAACCTTCGGCACTCCAGATGTTGTTGAATTATACATTCCAGCATGCCCTGTAACAGTTTTAGCATGACCAAATAGAGTAGAAGGACAACAGCTGGAGGGCAAAAGGTTCCCCATCCCTGGGCTAATGGTAAACAAGCTCTGAGTGGCTCAAAAGCCAGTGTAGCATTTTAACTGGCGGCTGGCATTCTGCATTGAAAAAACAGGCAGCACAGCAGAGAGAGTCGAGGAGGGGGGGGGGGGGGGTTGCTGGCCCTTCCAGAGCCCAGGGCCCTGGACAACAGTACCCACAGCCCGCGTCTGTTGGCAGCCCTGCAATATATTACAGAGCTCAGTACCGGCATTAGCAGAACAGCTTTATATTACAGAGCTCAGTACCGGCACCAGCAGAACAGCTGTATATTACAGAGCTCAGTACTGCCACCAGCAGACCAGCTGTATATTACAGAGCTCAGTACCAGCATCAGCAAAACAGTTGTATATTACAGAGCTCAGTACCAGCATCAACAGAACAGCTGTATATTACAGAGCTCAGGACCGGCACCAGCAGAACAGCTGTATATTACAGAGCTCAGTACCGGCACCAGCAGAACAGCTGTATATTACAGAGCTCAGTACCGGCATCAGCAGAACAGCTGTATATTACAGAGCCCAGTACCGGCATCAGCAGAACAGCTGTATATTACAGAGCTCAGTACCGGTGCCAGCAGACCAGCTTATTATTACAGAGCTCAGTACCGGCACCAGCAGAACAGCTGTATATTACAAAGCTCAGTACCGGCATCAGCAAAACAGCTTTATATTACAGAGCTCAGTACCGGTACCAGCAGAACAGCTGTATATTACAGAGCTCAGTAACGGCACAAGCAGACCAGCTGTATATTACAGAGCTCAGTACCAGCACCAGCAGAAAAGCTGTATATTACAGAGCTCAGTACCGGCACCAGCAGAACAGCTGTATATTACAGAGCTCAGTACCGGCACCAGCAGAACAGCTGTATATTACAGAGCATAGTATTGGCACCAGCAGTACAGCTGTATATTACAGAGCTCAGTACTGCCACCAGCAGAACAGCTGTATATTACAGAGCTCAGTACCGGTACATGCAGACCAGCTGTATATTACAGAGCTCAGTCTCGGCACCAGCAGAACAGCTGTATATTACAGAACTCAGTACTGCCACCAGCAGAACAGCTGTATATTACAGAGCTCAGTACCGGTGCCAGCAGACCAGCTGTATATTACAGAGCTCAGTACCGGCACCAGCAGAACAGCTGTATATTACAGAGCTCAGTACCGGCACCAACAGAACATCTGTATATTACAGAGCTTAGTTCCGGCACCAGCAGAAGAGCTGTATATTACAGGGCTCAGTACCATCACCAGCAGAAGAGCTGTATATTACAGAGCTCAATACCACTACCAGTAGAATCGATATATTCGCACACACTCCTATTGACGATTTCAAGGGCTGTAATAGACAGCTGATTGTCCTTTAAATTGATCCTTAAATGGATTTGGGGAATTATAAATGTCAGTGGCTTACTCAGAGTATTTATAAATGATTAACCGACCTCAGATCCTTTGAGATTTGAACAGCCGAGAGAAATATTCAGTTGTGCTGTGTATATTCAACAGACAGCTCCAGCACCCCTGTCAGCGGTCGCCGCCTGTTGACAACCCGCTGATGAGATGTTTCACAGGGGGCGAGCCGTCCGTCTCCGGCAAACAGCGCGGATGGAAGTTTGCTGTACTGCCGGGAATCACAGAAGTCAGAACACAGTGCAAACACTCACCCAGGTTGCGGTGGCTTGAATTACCGGTCAGACGCCGGCTGCTTGTTGAAGATAGCAACACACTGGGGTGGTCACTCTGGAACGGCTTGGAGATTTTTAAGGCAGGTTGAGGTAGATTGTTAAGCGGTTGCTCTGAGTCGGCTACACGGAGTGCCAGCTGGTAAAATCCCTTGACGCGTTTCTCCGCTATGTGGGTAAGCAGCAGTTTCCTCAGAAGGTACCTCTGAGAAGACTCCTCTGATGTTGGACAAGCTCGGACTTATGGGAAAAACATTTGCTGCAGTCAGAACATTTATATGGTTTCTCTCCTGTGTGACTCCTCTGATGTTGGACAAGCTTTGACTTGTCGGAATAACATTTGCTGCATTCAGAACATTCATATGGTCTCTCCCCTGTGTGACTCCTCTGATGTAGGACAAGATGTGACTGCTGGGAAAAACATTTGCTGCATTCAGAACATTTATATGGCTTCTCTCCTGTGTGACTCCTCTGATGTCGGACAAGATGTGACTTCCGGGGAAAACATTTGCTGCATTCAGAACATTTATATGGTTTCTCTCCTGTGTGACTCCTCTGATGTTGGACAAGCTGTGACTGCCGGGGAAAACATTTGCTACATTCAGAACATTTATATGGTTTCTCTCCTGTGTGACTCCTCTGATGTTGGACAAGATCTGACTTCTGGGAAAAACATTTGCTGCATTCAGAACATTTATATGGTTTCTCTCCTGTGTGACTCCTCTGATGTTGGACAAGATGTGACTGCCGGGGAAAACATTTGCTACATTCAGAACATTTATATGGTTTCTCTCCTGTGTGATTCCTCTGATGTCGGACAAGCTCTGACTTCTGGAAAAAACATTTGCTGCATTCCGAACATTTATATGGTTTCTCTCCTGTGTGATTGCTCTGATGTAGGACAAGATGTGACTTCTGGGAAAAACATTTGCTGCATTCAGAACATGTAAATGGTTTCTCTCCTGTGTGACTCCTCAGATGTCGGACAAGATATGACTTCTGGGGAAAACATTTGCTGCATTCAGAACATTTATATGGCTTCTCTCCTGTGTGACTCCTCTGATGTAGGACAATATTTGACTTATGGGAAAAACATTTGCTGCATTCAGAACATTTATATGGTTTCTCTCCTGTGTGACTCCTCAGATGTATGAGAAGCTGTGATTTATATGTAAAGCCTTTGTCACACTCAGAGCACACATGTGGTCTCTCCCCTGTGAGACTCATCATGTACGAGATAAGAAAAATTAATTGTTGAATGTTTCTTCTATCCACAAAATAAAGTCACTTTAATCCTCCAGGTGTAAGAAGAAATGATGACTTTGGTTGGCTGGATCAGAGAACAACGTCCCCTTGAGCAGGATTTGGACTCAAAATATAAGAAGATGTTGTACAATCGTCCTGTAAGACAGGTAAAATGTAAAAGGTTAACATACTGTAGTACAAGTGTGATGTCAGGGTTATATTGTGTAAGGAACATTTCTATATAGAACACATATCAGTCGTGGGCCATTGTTTTATATTTCTGTATGTTGCCAAATGGCTGGGACTATTTGCTGTCAGATACATAGCACAGATCTCGCTACCTTACTACAGCAGATACCAGTTAGGAGTGTGCACCCGGACATTTTATGGGTTTAGTGCTTTGGCTCTGGATTGGTTTTAACAGAGATAGAAAAAATACTGATCCCTCAGTGTTATTGCAATAACTCAGCCCAGGGTAACACAAAAATAAGCCTTAACCAAAAAAGCTCAATTTGAAATGTGAAACAGAGAAAAATGGTGATACCCACTGGCGAAGAATTACATAACATGAATAAACTTACACAATATCAATTTTCAGATATTTTGGTCTCTAAATTTGATTGATATATCCCTCTAAAAATAGAGCTCAAAGAAAGACACATAGGGCAACATTGTAACCATAAATGGATAATTATTTAATTTCAATGATCCACTCACAAAGTTGAAAGAAATTTGCGCATATCAAAGTAGGGATTCCTCCCACCAATCAATGGAACTTCCTCCTTTAGTCCTAGGGCTCAATAGAAGTAAAGTGCAAATAAGTTTGGTTTAAAAACGAATGTACATTTATTCAAACAACCCCTTCAATAAGGGTACTGGACACAAACTGGTACAGATAACACCGCTCCCAACATTCAAGCAGCTCCCGGTTCCTCCGTCCAAGGGTCTGATCGATAGTGGCGATATGCTTAAGCGCGCTTTCGGGCAAAGATATACCCTTCATCAGAAGCGTATTCGTCTCCACCGAGCGGGGCCTTTTTAAACCCCCTTCAATTACATTTCACAGGTGTTCCGGCTGGTGTTTTCACCGCCGGAAGTGACGTATCGTATTATGCTGTGTTCCGGCTTTGTGTGTTCCCCGCCGGAAGTAGGAAATCATCGGTGAACCGCATCAAGTTATCCATCTGGAATGCACATCCATTTTGGAGTCCTTATCCTTTTATGACAGACGGGTCCATTGATAAAAATACTCCAAATATATGTATTTCATAAGTCCACATATTAAGAGTCCAATTAGGGAACCCAAAATACAATTAGAAGTATATTAAAATGCTGAATAAATAAAATAATTATATATAAAAAATCATTGCACACAGAAGTGTCACGTTCTTTGAAGCACCAGCTGGAGTGTAATGGAGGCTGGGTGCTTTAATGTAAGGTTGTTGCATCAACGACAGAAGGAGTGAAGCAATAGGATAAAATGAAAACCGGTTAAATAAATATACTGTAATACAAGTTGATACTGGTGGCACAAATATATACTGTAGGTTATGCAATAGTAAAAAGTCAATAGTCCAATACGTTATTGTAGAATAAGATGATGCTTGGTACTTGAAAGAATATTGGAGTGTTTGAAGAATTGAAAAATAACTGAAGAATTGGAGGTTTGATTAGGTAATTGAATAATTGGTTGAAGGATTGGATGTTTGATTGAAGATTGAAGAATTAACTGGAAGATTGGATGGAAGGTTGGATGAATAAAGAATAACAATGAAGAAGTTTGTCCTTGCTGGATTGGATCGTGGCTGCAATCAGAGGTGACCATGGATAATAACCGTCGGGATAGATAAGTAAGATATTACCCCTTTGGGGGGCTAACCTTACTTGGTCCGCATTGGCGGCAGTGGAGTCCATGGTGCACAAGAAGCAGTGAGACGATCAGCAGGAGAATACTTCACTTGAACACACAAGGATTGTAGCAGGAAACTACAGAGCCAGACCGGAGCAATGATGTTTAGGCATAGACTTCATTGTACTGACTGCCGGTCTAACCCGGCCAGTCAGGACTTAACAGGTGAACTGTGCAGCTATTGGTCAGCCTATTGACAGGAGAAGCGGAGCCGCACAGGACAGGCTGAGGTAACCGCAAAGATGGCGCCCGCCAGAGGGGCGACAGGTTTCAGCCGGCAATGAGTGTGCGCAGCTGCGCAATAGTCGGCATTCAGACACAGGCCTAACCAGCCACAAGCACACATGGTGGTCAGGTCTCATGCCGCTCATGCCCTAGCATGGCACCCAAGCACACAGCACCACTGTCACCATGCAGTGACAGCGCGGGCACATATACCCCACCAGGACCAGGGACACAAGCGGAGGTGAGCGCCATAGCATTATACATGCGGTTAGATAACCTAGGGCTGGGCACAGCACAGGGGATTTGGGTGAGAGCCATGGTGGATGTGACAGTACCCCCCCTTTTACGAGTGGCCCCAGGACACTCTTTAGGCTTGTTTGGGAATTTTTTATGGAAGTTAATTACCATTCTGGGAGCATGTACCTCAGAGGCATTTGTCCAAGACCTCTCCTCCGGCCCGTAGCCTTTCCAGTCTCTTGTACCAGATGCGAGAGTCCAGGATATGAGCTACTTCATACTCGATGCCCCTATGGGTAAAAACTTTAGGAGATTTAGGCAAGGCAAGATGAAATCTGTTCAGTATTAGAGGTTTTAACAATGATACATGAAAGGAATTGGGAATCCTTAAATAATGGCCTGATGAAACGAGGTGCAAACTTCATTGAGGGAACATGAAGACGAAGATTTCGGGTGGACAGCCTTACCTTATCACCTACTTTCCAATTAGGAGCAGCTCTTCTTCTTCGGTCCGCAAACCTTTTATACCTTTGTGAGGCTTTGGTTACAGATTTCCTGACTTTCCTCCAATGCTGTCGGAGTTGCTGGAGGGACAAAGTTACCGCTGGTACAGATGTTACAGGTACTTGCTGGAAATCAGGAACCCTAGGATGGAAGCCACAGTTAACAAAGAAAGGAGTAGAAGAAGAAGAGGAATGGTACTGATTATTATGCCCAAATTCGGCCCATGGTAACACCTCAGCCCAGTCCTCTTGGGAGGAGGAGACATGCAAACTAAGAAAAGTCTCTACATCTTGGTTGACTCTCTCCGTCTGGCCATTAGACTGCGGATGATATGCTGTACTGAAATTAAGCTGAATTTTGAGAACTTTACACAAAGCTCGCCAAAACTTTGCAAAAATTGTACACATCGATCAGACACAATTTCCTCATGGATTCTGAAAATGTCATTAATGAACAGTTCTGCTAATTTAGGAGCTGAAGGTAGACCTTGTAGAGGTATGAAATGAGCCATCTTAGAGAATCTGTCTATGACGACTCAAATGGTGGTATAACCATCTGATGGTGGAAGGTCAGTGATAAAGTCCATCGATAGAGGAGTCCAAGGCCTCTTGGGAATAGACAATGGCCTTAATGGACCTACTGGAGATAGATTGGAGGATTTATGTTGGGCACAATGAGGACAGGAAGCAATATAGTCCTGAACATTCTTTTTCAGAGCAGGCCACCAATACCCATGTGACAGGAATTCATAGGTTTTCTGAACCCCTGGATGACCAGAAAACTTAGAATCATGGGCCCAATGTAGAATCTGTTTTCTTGAGCTAGGCTTGACAAAAGTTTTACCTGGTGGTACTGGAACTTGAACAGATGTTACGGCAAAAGCAAGTGGATCGACAATTGGACTTTCTTTGTAAGATCTTGCTTCTTCCTCAGTCTTCCAAGACCTAGACAAGGCATCCGCCTTCCGATTCTTTGCTCCAGGAGAAAAAGACAATTTAAAATTAAATCTTGAAAAGAACAATGCTCATCAGGCTTGACGGGGATTAAGACATTGAGCATTTTTTAAATACAGCAAATTCTTATGATCAGTAATGATGCTAATAACATGAACTGCCCCCTCTAATAGATACCGCCACTCCTCCAAAGCCATCTTAATAGCTAATAATTCTTGATCCCCTATAGCAGGCATGTCCAACGTTGGCCCTCCAGATGTTTTGAAACTACACATCCCAGCATGCTTTGCAACAATTTTAGCATTCTCTAATAGCAAAACTGTGGCAAAGCATGCTGGGATGTGTAGTTTCACAACATCTGGAGGGCCAACGTTGGACATGCCCGCCCTATAGCATAGTTTTGTTCTGCCGGGGATAATTTTTTGGAGAAAAAGCCACAAGGATTTAATTGTCCATCAGCTTACACCTGGGAAAGAGCTGCTCCCACGCCAATGGCAGAGGCATCGAGCTCTAGAGTGAAAGGTATACTGACATCTGGTTGAGTCAACACTGGTGCAGAGATGAATTTCTTCTTGAGTAACAAAAAGGCATCAGCAGCTTTGGTATCCCATTTGGAAGGTTTGGCATTTTTGCGAGTAAGAGCAGTTATTGGAGCAACAATGGTAGAAAAGTCTTTAATGAATTTCCTGTAATAATTCGCAAATCCGAGGAATCTTTGGACCCCTCGAAGAGTATGAGGATGAGGCCAAGACTGAATGGCTTCCACTTTTGCTGGATCCATCTCCAGACAGGACCCCGATACAATGTAACCTAGAAAAGGTATGGATGAAACCTCAAAAGTACATTTTTCCAACTTACAAAAGAGAAAGTTTTTTTCTGAGGCGAGAGAGCACCTCCCTGACAATCTCTTGATGTTTTTAGACACTGTTGGCGAATATTAAGATATCGTCGAGATAGACCACCACATGCTGGTACAGAAGATCACGAAAGACCACCACATGCTGGTACAGAAGATCACGAAAGAGTTCATTCATATAAGACTGAAAAACTGCTTGAGCATTACTTAGACCAAAGGGCATGACAAGATATTCATAATGTCCATCTCTTGTGTTAAAAGCGGTTTTCTACTCATTTCCCTCCCGAATGCGGATGAGATTATAGGCTCCGCGAAGATCTAATTTAGTAAAGATAGGGTTCTTTACCAAGAACGGCGCCCACAATTTTGATCTTAGGCATCGCAAGGTAAAAAATCGCGTCGGTCGCATCGAATGCGACCAAAAAAAATCGCATGCGATGCGACCGACGCGATTACTGCGATTTTACATAGGAAACCATGTTAAATGGCCCAATTGACCCGATTAAACATAGGGAACAATGTTAAATGGCACAGACCCCAAATAGCCACCCTGAAGTGTAAAATGGCCCCCCAAATTGTTAACGCCACCCCACGATCAACGTCAACCCAAAGCGTGGCGAGCACAGCGAGCCCGCGAGGGGCGTTGGTACGCATCCTCCGACCTTTTCATACCCACACTATCCACGTCGGCGTGGAGTTGAGAATAGAAAGTGCCCCTGCGTGGCAAGCGCAGCGAGCCCAGCGAGGGGACGCGGATACCTTCACAGGTATCCACGTCCCCTCGCGGGCTTCACAGGTATCCGCGTGCGCTCGCAACGCTTCGGGCTCGGTGGCTCGCCACACTTTCTATTCTCAACTCCACGCCGACGTGGGGTATGAAAAGGTCGGAGGACGCGTACCGCCGCCGCTCGCCACGCTTCGGGTTGACGTTGATCGTGGGGTGGCGTTAACAATTGGGGGGGCCATTTCACACTTCAGGGTGGCTATTTGTGGTCTGTGGGCCATTTAACATTGTTCCCTATGTAAAATCGCGGTAATCGCGTCGGTCGCATCGCATGCGATTTTTTGGCCGCATGCGATTCGACCGACGCGATTTACATTTTAACATGCATTTCTATGTAAAATCGCAGGCATCGCATCTGTCGCATCGCATGCCATTATAATGGCATGCGATGTACATGCGATGCCCGCGATGGGCGCCGTTCTAGGTAAAGAGTACCAAAGATAGTAGCTCCTTTAATTCTGTCAAAGAGTTCTGTGATGAGTGGTAGTGTGTAGCGATTATTTATAGTAATTTCAATTAAACCCTCGATAGTCGATACAGGGACGCAATCCTCCATCCTTTTTCTTTACAAAAAAGAAGCCCGCACCTGCAGGTGACGATGAAGGGCGTATGAAACCTTTGGCCAAGTTTTCTTCAATATATTCTGACATGGCTTGTGTTTCAGGCACTGACAAAGGGTAAGTGCGGCCTCAAGGAGGTTTTTTCCTGGTATTAATTCGATAGAACAGTCCCATGAACGATGGGGAGGCAGTTTATCCGTGGCTTGTTTTGAAAAACATCAGAGAGAAGTCTTGATACTGAGAGGGTAACCCTTCTGGCATCTCAAGGGAAACTTGACGAGTAGGTGCCAAAGAGTTAAAATACGATTTGGAACAATTAGTACTCCAGGTTTGAACCTGGGACGTTACCCAATTGATACTGGGATTATGGGTACGTAACCAGGGAAGGCCCAGGACGATTGGGTAGGAGGATTTGGGAATGACAAAGAACTGTATTTTTTCTGTATGTAGACAAATTTGCAGTGTTAATGGTTGAGTTTTCAATGTGACAGTCTCTCCCAATATATGACTCCCATCTACCGCAGTGAGGTATACAGGGCAGTGAAGCGGAAAAGTGGGTAGGTGCCAACGATTAACAACATCAGTGGTGATGAAGCTTTCTGCTGCTCCCGAGTCGAGAAGAGCCAGAAAATGTCTGAGCTGATGTTTAACCTGCAGGGAAATTAGAAGAATACAGTCTTTGTTGTTTAGAGAGGTAATAACAACCCCTAACCTGTCCTCTCTTTTACAGGTTAGGTTCTGGCGTTTCCCGGCTTCTTAGGACAGGAATCGACGACATACTGGAGATCAGCACAATAAAGACAAAGGCGTTCATCTTGACGAAGTTTACGATCAGCTGGTGTTAGTTTGGAACGGTTGACCTGCATAGGTTTTTCTGTTGGTAATGAAGAGGGTTTGGAAGCAAGAAAAATGGGTTTGGGGTCAGCTCGATTTCTCTCTTGATTCCTCTCTCTGAGTCTCAGATCAATTTTGGTGCATAATGAGATTAAATCTTCTAGCCTGGGGGGCAGATCTCTAGCAGCAAGCTCATCTTTGATTTTGTCTGAGAGTCCATTCATAAATGCTGCTAAAAATGCCTCCTCATTCCATGCCAGCTCGGCTGCTAGGATTTTGAATTGGATCAGGTATTGACCTACCGTCCTGGATCCTTGGTGCAGCCGTGGAATTTCTGTAGCAGCAGAGCTGAGACGCCCAGGTTCGTCAAAGATGATTTTTAAAGTAGAAATAAACCGGGCATAGTCTGTTAACAGAGTATCTGACTTTTCCCACAAGGGAGAAGCCCAATTGAGGGCTGAACCTGTGAGGAGAGATATCACATAAGCCACTTTAGACCTTTCGGTGGGGAAAAGTGAGGATTGAAGCTCAAAATGTATTTCACATTGATTGATGAAGCCCCTACAGTTTTTGGGGTTCTTATCGAATTTAGCCACAGTAGGAAGTTGAAGATGAGCTGTAACTGCTGTTGCTGTGGACATGGGTCTAGGCGATGGCGCCGATGTAACTACAGGCCCCTGGCGTTTTTGTCAGGCCTTGGAGGGCATGAATAACTTGCTCCTGAGCGGACTCCTGTTGATCCAGGCAAGCCGCAAGTTGTTGTACATGAACAGTGCCTCTCCTGACCTGATGTTGGATCCATGGAGTCAGTACAAACTGTCACGTTCTTTGAAGCACCAGCTGGAGTGTAACGGAGGCTGGGTGCTTTAATGTAAGGTTGTTGCATCAACGACAGAAGGAGTGAAGCAATAGGATAAAATGAAAACCGGTTTAATAAAGATACTGTAATACAAGTTGATACTGGTGGCACAAATATATACTGTAGGTTATGCAATAGTAAAAAGTCAATAGTCCAATACGTTATTGTAGAATAAGATGATGCTTGATACTTGAAAGAATATTGGAGTGTTTGAAGAATTGAAGAATAACTGAAGAATTGGAGGTTTGATTAGGTAATTGAATAATTGGTTGAAGGATTGGATGTTTGATTGAAGAATTAACTGGAAGATTGGATGGTTGGAAGATTGGATGGATAAAGAATAACAATGAAGAAGTTTATCCTTGCTGGATTGGATCGTGGCTGCAATCAGAGGTGACCATGGATAATAACCGTCGGGATAGATAAGTAAGATATTACCCCTTTGGGGGGCTAACCTTACTTGGTCCGCATTGGCGGCAGTGGAGTCCGTGGTGCACAAGAAGCAGTGAGACGATCAGCAGGAGAATACTTCACTTGTACACACAAGGATTGTAGCAGGAAACTACAGAGCCAGACCGGAGCAATGATGCTTAGGCAGAGACATCATTGTACTGACTGCCGGTCTAACCCGGCCAGTCAGTACTTAACAGGTGAACTGTGCGGCTATTGGTCAGTCTATTGACAGGAGAGGCGGAGCCGCACAGGACAGGCTGAGGTAACCGGAAAGATGGCGGCCGCCAGAGGGGAGACAGGTTTCAGCCGGCAATGAGTGTGCACAGCTGCGCAATAGCCGGCATTCAGACACAGACCTAACCAGGCACAAACACACATGGCGGTCAGGTCTCATGCCGCTCATGCCCTAGCATGGCACCCAAGCACACAGCACCACTGTCACCATGAGGTGACAGCGCGGGCACGTGTACCCCACCAGGACCAGGGACACAAGCGGAGGTGAGCGCCATAGCATTAGACATGCGGTTCGATAACCTAGGGCTGGGCACAGCACAGGGGATTTGGGTGAGAGCCATGGTGGATGTGACAATAAGGAAGAGAGGAATAAAGTGATATTTTATTATAGATCCATTTAAATTATTTAAAGCACTGTCACTTTATTCCTCTCTTCCTTATGTGTGCAATGATTGTTTGTATATAATTAGTTTATTTATTCAGCGTTTTAATATACTTCTAATTGTATTTTGGGTACCCTAATTGGACGCTTAATATGTGGACTCATGAAATACATATATATGGAGTATTTTTATCAATGGACCCATCATAAAAGGATAAGGGCTCCAAAATGGATGTGCGTTCCAGATGGATAACTTGATGCGGTTCTCTGATGATTTCCTACTTCCGTCTGGGAACACACAAAGCCGGAACACAGCATAAAAGACTTTGTGACATGCAAAGTATATCTTTGCGATGCGTCACTTCCGGCGGTGAAAACACCAGCCGGAACCCCTGTGAAATGTAATTGAAGGGGGTTTAAAAAGGCCCCGCTCGGTGGTGACGAATACGCTTCTGAGGAAGGGCATATCTTTGGCTTAAGTATATTGCCACTATCGATCGGACCCTTGGACGGAGGAACCGGGAGCCCCTTGAATGTTGGGAGTGGTGTTATCTGTACCAGTTTGTGTCCAGTACCCTTATTGAAGGGCTTTTACGCTTTGAGAATTCCTGTATCATGTGAGTTGTTTGAATAAATGTACATTCGTTTTTAACCAAACTTATTTGCACTGTATCCACTTCTATTGAGCACTAGGACTAAAGGAGGAAGTTCCATTGATTGGTGGGAGGAATCCCTACTTTGATATGCGCAAATTTCTTTCAACTTTGTGAGTGGATCATTGAAATTAAATAATTATCCATTTATGGTTACAATGTTGCACTATGTATCTTTTCTTTGAGCTCTATTTTTAGAGGGATATATCAATCGAATTTAGACACGCAAATATCTGAAAATTAATATTGTGTAAGTTTATTCATGTTATGTAATTCGTCGCCAGTGGGTGTCACCATTTTTCTCTGTTTCTGGATTAGTTTTGCCAAAACCACCCTCCCAGGTTTTTTTGTTTTGGTTTTGGATCTTTTTTTTTTTTTTTAAATAATAGAAACATAAAATTGAATTAATGTTTTTTGGTTCCTACAGTATTATTACAACAATGACATTCATTTCCACTCATTTCCCATCTATTCTGAACAGCTCACAACTCACACCATTGCTTTTTAGGCCAAAATGTAGCAAAGTAGCTGGATGACCAACAAAAGCCCAGGACACACGGGGCGACGCTGCCTCCATGCTGAGTGAGGTGCAAAAGCACAGATCGCTCAGCACACATGGCGGCACACAAGCGATGCACCTGTGATGTGTGCTGAGCAATCTGTATATCTAATGTAGGATAAGCAGGATAGACAGTGCATGCATCACCATCGCTATACAGTGTACACACGGGGTGACGCTGCCTCCATGCTGAGTGAGGTGCTAAAGCACAGATCGCTCAGCACACATGGCGGCACACAAGCGATGCACCCGTGATGTATGCTGAGCAATCTGTATATCTAATGTAGGATAAGCAGGATAGACAGTGCATGCATCACCATCGCAAAATGGTGTACACACGGGGCGATGCTGCCTCCATGCTGAGTGAGGAGCTAAAGCACAGATCGCTCAGCACACATGGCGGCACACAAGCGATGCACCTGTGATGTGTGCTGAGCAATCTGTGCATCTACTGTAGGATAAGCAGGATAGACAGTGCATGCATCACCATAGCTGAATGGTGTACACACGGTACTCCATGCTGAGTGAGGTGCTAAAGCACAGATCGCTCAGCACACATGGTAGCACACAAGTGATGCACCCGTGATGTGTGCTGAGCAATCTGTGCATCTAATGTCGGATAAGCAGGATAGACAGTGCATGCATCACCATCGCTATAGGGTGTACACACGGGGCAACGCTGCCTCCATGCTGAGTGAGGTGCTAAAGCACAGATCGTTCAGCACACATGGTGGCACACAAGCGATGCATCTAATGCATCTAATGTAGGATAAGCAGGATAGACAGTGCATGCATCACCATCGCTATACGTTGTACACACGGGGCGACGCTGCCTCCATGCTGAGTGAGGAGCTAAAGCATAGATCGCTCAGCACACATGGCGGCACACAAGTGATGCACCCGTGATGTGTACTGAGCAATCTGTATATCTAATGTAAGATAAGCAGGATAGACAGTGCATGTGTCACCATCGCTATAGGGTGTACACACGGGGCGATGCTGCCTCCATGCTGAGTGAGGTGCTAAAGCACAGATCGCTCAGCACACATCGCTCAGCAGACATGGCGGCACAGAAGAGATGCACCTGTGATGTGTGCTGAGCAATCTGTGCATCTAATGTAGGATAAGCAGGATAGACAGTGCATGCATCACCATCGCTATAGGGTGTACACACAGGGCGACGCTGCCTCCATGCTGAGTGAGGTGCTAAAGCACAGATCACTCAGCACACATGGCGGCACACAAGCGATGCACATGTCATGTGTGCTGAGCAATCTGTGCATCGAATGTAGGATAAGCAGGATAGACAGTGCATGCATCACCATCGCTATGGGGTGTACACACGGGGCGACGCAGCCTCCATGCTGAGTGAGGTGCTAAAGCACAGATCGCTCAGCACACATGGCGGCACACAAGCGATGCACCCGTGATGTGTACCGAGCAATCTGTGCATCTAATGTAGGATAAGCAGGATAGGAAGTGCATGCATCACCATCACTATACGGTGTACACACTGGGCGACGCTGCCTCCATGCTGAGTGAGGTGCTAAAGCTTAGATCGCTCAGCACACATGGCGGCACACAAGCGATGCACCCGTGATGTGTGCGGAGCAATCTTTATATCTAATGTAGGATAAGCAGGATAGACAGTGCATGCATCACCATCGCAAAATGGTGTACACATGGGGCGACGCTGCCTCCATGCTGAGTGAGGAGCTAAAGCACAGATCGTTCAGCACACATGGCGGCACACAAGCGATGCACCCGTGATGTGTGCTGAGCAATCTGTGCAGCTAATGTAGGATAAGCAGGATAGACAGTGCATGCATCACCATCGCTATACGGTGTACACACTGGGCGACGCTGCCTCCATGCTGAGTGAGGTGCTAAAGCTTAGATCGCTCAGCACACATGGCGGCACACAAGCGATGCACCCGTGATGTGTGCTGAGCAATCTTTATATCTAATGTAGGATAAGCAGGATAGACAGTGCATGCATCACCATCGCAAAATGGTGTACACATGGGGCGACGCTGCCTCCATGCTGAGTGAGGAGCTAAAGCACAGATCGTTCAGCACACATGGCGGCACACAAGCGATGCACCCGTGATGTGTGCTGAGCAATCTGTGCATCTAATGTAGGATAAGCAGGATAGACAGTGCATGCATCACCATCGCTATAGGGTGTACACACAGGGCGACACTGCCTCCATGCTGAGTGAGGTGCTAAAGCACAGATCGCTCAGCCAACATACCGGCACACAAGCGATGCACCTGCGATGTGTGCTGAGCAATCTGTGCATCTAATGTAGGATAAGCAGGATAGACAGTGCATGCATCACCATCGCTATAGGGTGTACACACGGGGTGACGCTGCCTCCATGCTGAGTGAGGTGCTAAAGCACAGATCGCTCAGCACACATGGTAGCACACAAGTGATGCACCTGTGATGTGTGCTGAGCAATCTGTGCATCTAATGTAGGATAAGCAGGATAGACAGTGCATGCATCACCATCGCTATAGGGTGTACACACGGGGTGACGCTGCCTCCATGCTGAGTGAGGTGCTAAAGCACAGATCGTCAGCACACATGGTGGCACACAAGCGATGCACCTGTGATGTGTGCTGAGCAATCTGTGCATCTAATGTAGGATAAGCAGGATAGACAGTGCATGCATCACCATCGCTATAGGGTGTACACACAGGGCGACACTGCCTCCATGCTGAGTGAGGTGCTAAAGCACAGATCGCTCAGCCAACATACCGGCACACAAGCGATGCACCTGCGATGTGTGCTGAGCAATCTGTGCATCTACTGTAGGATAAGCAGAATAGACAGTGCATGTATCACCATCGATATAGGGTGTACACACGGGGCGACGCTGCCTCCATGCCGAGTGAGGTGCTAAAGCACTGATCGCTCAGCACACATGGCGGCACAGAAGAAATGCACCCGTGATGTGTGCTGAGCAATCTGTGCATCTAATGTAGGATAAGCAGGATAGACAGTGCATGCATCACCATCACTATACAGTGTACACATGGGGGTGACGCTGCCTCCATGCTGAGTGAGGTGCTAAAGCACAGATCGCTCAGCCAACATAGCGGCACACAAGCGATGCACCTGCGATGTGTGCTGAGCAATCTGTGCATCTAATGTAGGATAAGCAGGATAGACAGTGCATGCATCACCATCGCTATACGGTGTACACACGGGGCGATGCTGCCTCCGTGCTGAGTGAGGTGCTAAAGCACAGATCGCTCAGCACACATGGCAGCACACAAGCGATGCACCTGTGATGTGTGCCGAGCACTCTGTATATCTAATGTAGGATAAGCAGGATAGACAGTGCATGCATCACCATTGCTATACGGTGTACACACTGGGCGACGCTGCCTCCATGCTGAGTGAGGTGCTAAAGCACAGATCGCTCAGCACACATGGCGGCACACAAGCGATGCACCCGTGATGTATGCTGAGCAGTCTGTATATCTAATGTAGGATTAGCAGGATAGACAGTGCATGCATCACCATCGCAAAATGGTGTACACATGGGGCGACGCTGCCTCCATGCTGAGTGAGGAGCTAAAGCACAGATCGCTCAGCACACATGGCGGCACACAAGCGATGCACCCGTGATGTGTGCTGAGCAATCTGTGCATCTAATGTAGGATAAGCAGGATAGACAGTGCATGCATCACCATCGCTATAGGGTGTACACACAGGGCGACACTGCCTCCATGCTGAGTGAGGTGCTAAAGCACAGATCGCTCAGCACACATGGTAGCACACAAGTGATGCACCTGTGATGTGTGCTGAGCAATCTGTGCATCTAATGTAGGATAAGCAGGATAGACAGTGCATGCATCACCATCGCTATAGGGTGTACACACGGGGCGATGCTGCCTCCATGCTGAGTGAGGTGCTAAAGCACAGATCGCTCAGCACACATGGCGGCACACAAGCGATGCACCCGTGATGCGTGGTGAGCAATCTGTGCATCTAATGTAGGATAAGCAGGATAGGCAGTGCATGCATCACCATCACTATAGTGTGTACACACGGGGTGACGCTGCCTCCATGCTGAGTGAGGTGCTAAAGCACAGATCGTCAGCACACATGGTGGCACACAAGCGATGCACCTGTGATGTGTGCTGAGCAATCTGTGCATCTAATGTAGGATAAGCAGGATAGACAGTGCATGCATCACCATCGCAAAATGGTGTACACATGGGGCGACGCTGCCTCCATGCTGAGTGAGGAGCTAAAGCACAGATCGCTCAGCACACATGGCGGCACACAAGCGATGCACCCGTGATGTGTGCTGAGCAATCTGTGCATCTAATGTAGGATAAGCAGGATAGACAGTGCATGCATCACCATCGCTATAGGGTGTACACACAGGGCGACACTGCCTCCATGCTGAGTGAGGTGCTAAAGCACAGATCGCTCAGCACACATGGTAGCACACAAGTGATGCACCTGTGATGTGTGCTGAGCAATCTGTGCATCTAATGTAGGATAAGCAGGATAGACAGTGCATGCATCACCATCGCTATAGGGTGTACACACGGGGTGACGCTGCCTCCATGCTGAGTGAGGTGCTAAAGCACAGATCGTCAGCACACATGGCGGCACACAAGCGATGCACCCGTGATGTGTGCTGAGCAATCTGTGCATGTAATGTAGGATAAGCAGGATAGACAGTGCATGCATCACCATCGCTATATGGTGTACACACGGGGCGACGCTGCCTCCATGCTGAGTGAGGTGCTAAAGCATAGATCGCTCGGCACACAAGCGATGCACCTGTTATGTGTGCTGAGCAATCTGTGCATCTAATGTATGATAAGCAGGATAGACAGTGCATGCATCACCATCGTTACATGGTGTAAACACAAAGCAATCCGTGCTTTATTTCAAGGTGATCTGGCACTTGCAACATCCAGGAGTGGCACTGCCGTGGCAGACAGGATGGTAGTTTTATAAACTGCCAAAAAATGCTCCAAGGAGCATATAATGCAAAGAAAAGAGGTGCAAGATGGAGCTGTCCTTGGTCCCTCCCACCAGCCCTTATGTTGTATAAACAGGACACGCACCCTTTAACAAACCAATCATTTCAGCAACAGGTGGTCTCCCAGGAAAAGCTCATCAAGTTCTCAGAATCATAGCAATCTACAATCATGTCATTTCCATATTTGATGACTTTTCACATTATGGCCCTTATTCTGATTAGTCGGACGGCTGCGTGTGCGGACGGACGGCTGATGTTTTGTGTTGGCGCTGAGGCGTTTCTGCACATGTGCGAAGCCTCGCACGTCCGAACACGGCGAGAAATCTATGCAGAAAACGATTGTATGGAACCATTCGAAGGGCTGTTTGGGGTCATTACCATATGCGTACGCCCTGCGTTTCATTGGCTTTCCCATGAAAACGCAGGGCGTATGTATGGTAATCCGGCTGTGATGCACCTGTGGGGGGCGGACAGCTGACATAGCCGGTTGTCAGCTGCCTGCCCATATCCCGACTTTCACAGGTGGGGCTAAGAACACTTGGTGCCCGTCCGAAATACGCATCCGTCCGATTGGACCAGAATAAGGCCCTATGAGAAGAGGCAAGAGGTAGAGGAAAGTGTCAAGAAGTTGATTAAAAATGAGAGAGGCACATGCAGTCATGCAGTCAGAGACAACACACAGGGCGTCACCTCCACTCCTATCTTGGTAAGGAAAACAAAAAGGACTTTACACAAGCAAATGTATAATTACTACATTACTGGACAAACTAAAAAACTGGGGTCCAAACCCTCCAACTTTGTACCCCATTCTCCATTTATAGGGATTATGATAATCTTGGATTTATATAAATAAATAATGGCTCAAAATTGGATATTTTCCCCTCCACAGAGTCTGGAGACTTATTTTGTGAAAAATCTCTCTTTTTTTATTACACTTTTATTGACATATTTTGTGTCAGATGCCTTATATTAATAATGCTGCTTTCCCACTGCAGACCCGGTTTAGTTTACAGGTAATCTTAAATGGTATTTAGCATTCCCACTGCAGCAGATTACAGTTTCAAATGCCATTTAAGTACCATTCCCATTGCAGGTAAAACGTTTTAGCTCTTCAAAACGTTTAGTGCCTGTGACAATGGTTCAGGCCTGTCTTTCCTTGTTGAGATATATATATATATATATATATATATATATATAGATCTATATATATCTATATAGATCTATATTTATATAGATAGATATATATCTATCAACAAGGATAGACAGGCAGCTTGGAGGGGGTAGAGGGGGGAAGCTGTCCCCGGGTGCTGTGGGGGTAGAGGGGGGAAGCTGTCCCCATGTGCTGCGGGAGGAGGGGGGTCCCTGCTGCTGCTGAGGGGAGAGGGGGTACCTGTCAGCCTGACACGGCGCTGCCGCTGCTGTATCTCCCCCCCGGCGGCCGGTCCTTGCGGCGTATGTACAGTCAGTGTCAGCGGTCCCTCTGGCGCAGGGGAAATAAGTACTATTTCCCCTGCGCCAGAGGGACCGCCGACACTGACTGTACATCCGCCGCAAGGACCGGCCGCCGGGGGGGAGATACAGCAGCGGCAGCCGGGGGGGGGGAGATACAGCAGCGGCAGCGGCCGCCGGGGGGGAGATGCGGCAGCGGCCGCCGGGGGGGGGGGAAGATACAGCAGCGGCAGCGGCCGCCGGGGGGAGATACAGCAGCGGCAGCGCCGTGTCAGGCTGACAGGTACCCCCTCTCCCCTCAGCAGCAGCAGGGACCCCCCTCCTCCCGCAGCACCTGGGCACATCTTGCCCAGCGCTGCACGCTGTGGACCCGCTGCGGGCTGAAAGTGGTTAATCTTTCAGCCCTGCAGCGTACACACACGGAGATGATTGCTGAAAAAAATCAGCAATCATCTCTACCGTTTAAAGATGCATTCCCATTGCATCTTAAACGGTAGATTACCGTGCAAAACCCTGCTCTGAAAACGGGTTGAAATACCGTTTAACTTTAAACGGTATTTCAACTCTGGCGCTTTCCCACTGCAGCCTTAAACGGTATTTTGCCCTCAAAAATTGGCAAAATACCGTTTTAAGGCTGCAGTGGGAAAGGGGCATAAGTTACATGCATGTGATCAAACCTTTGTGTCTTGTTTATTTATATTTTATTCAACTGTGGCTACAATGATTGGTTTGTTTGGGCCCCCACAAAACAAGATGCCAATGACACAAAGTGGAAAGGAAAGACTAAGGCCTTGGCCTGTATATGACTGGTGCTTCTGTGTCTCTCATAATGAAGATGAAAACCATCCCTGTAAAAGAATGCCTGAGGGACAAGTCAGACGCGATTTACCCAGAACTTCCCCCGGCAGCTTCCCTGGAGTGCTACATGTGATTTGGCACTTGATGTACCATTGATCGCAGGAGATATATCTGACCATATTGCATGTACATAGATCTATCTGATGGAATGGTCCTAGTGGATGGCATGAGTGCTAGGAGGGGGGTGGCCAAAACAGTGAAATAAAAACAATGAGCCATTTTAAAACCTCTGCACAGTCTGCTCTGTGATTACTGAGGCTGTTTTTTCTGAACAAACTGCTTTATCCTATTCTGTGACGGCTTCTTATCACTATCACCTTCTGCAATACAAATCTCGAAAAGTATAGAAAATGACCTGTGATGGCGCTATGCTGCCTATGGACTGTACAGACCCCCAGTTATCACCCAATAACTGAAAAAACAATACAATACACAAAAATTGGGGATTTCCAACCACGGGCGCAAGCTGGAATCTTATGGATCCTCCTAGATTCTCCTTAGCGGTGTCTCGACCATGTAAGGGAAATTCAGAAGGAAAGGTCGTGGTTACTACTACCCAGAATATAGTTTTACTGTAGTAAAAAGTGACTTGTTTCTTGTAAATCAAGGAAAAGAAGCGTACCCTACTTACAGTGAGCAGGGCAGCGTAAATACACGTAGCGGTTTCTTTTTTTTCCTCTTCTTCTTCTATTCTTTTTTTCTCTTGTCTTATTTCTTAAATTATTCTTCCTTTTTCCTGTTTTCTCTCTTTCTGCGGACCACTTCTCACGGTATATACCTCGGTATTGTGGGAAAAGTACACAATATGTGTGGTTAGTGATTTGTTCTCAGTGTGATGAAAGATTAGAGAGAGACACCCAGTGGTCGAATGAAGTGCAGAGGTGGTGATTGGATCGTACCTTACTCACCGAAGGTAAAGGTAAGGTACATATATATAGGTTTCTTTATCCTGGAGAGGTTCTAACAGACTTTTTTTTTAAAAAAAGATGGCGTACCCCTACTGACGTCAGTAGAGATTTCTTTACACCCGTAGCGTGTTCTTTAGAGGGGCTTCTGACCTTGGCCGGAAAACAGCAATTGTTCTCTCCCGGATGTATAGTGGTGTGTATATAAATATAAAAAATATATTAGATCTTAGTGGGTCTCTGAATTCTATGTAAAAACACCCAGTGATCACATGAGGTGAAGTGGTGATAATCGGATCGTACCTTACTCACCAAAACAGAGGGTAAGGTACATATATAAAGGTTTCTTTCAAACGGGGAGATTCTATTTCCTCTATAAACCCAAGAGGTGATTGCGTACCCCAACTCACGTCAAGGGAGATTTCTTTATACCCGTAGCGTGTTCTTTATGGGGGGAGGGGGGCTTGACCTTGGCCCGAAGATGATAATTTTTCTCTCCGGATGATATAATGCAAAAACAATATAATGTGGAAAAAAATTATTAACAATATTCAGTGGGTCTCTATATTATAGATATATAGAAGTTGCTCCTATTAGAGGGTGTATAGTATAGCCGAAGGGTACTAGTATCGTACCATAACTCACACGTGATAGTGCAATTCAACACCTGTAAAGGTATCTTTATCTGGAAGTGAAGGTTTTCCACAGTGAAGGTGCTTCTATTTTAAATGGTGCAAGATAGGGGGATCCCAACAAAGGATTATTTTGGCGTACCCGGACTCACAGTTATACAGCGTTACCACCACATATAGCGGTTTCTTTGATCCTGGGTCTGGGGAAACTTGGTAATTGATAAAGGTGAATCCAAACCGGTGATTTCAAAAAAAGGGGGGAGATGGTCTCTTCAGAAAGATTATTTATTTATAAAAACAATGGCAAGAGGTATCCTTCATCCCAACGATGAAAGGATGACAAAAAGTAATCCCAAAAACTTTCCGTAAACAGTCCCAGAATTTACAAAAAGCATATAAAAATACAAAACATGATAAAAAATCCTAAAAAATTTTCTTTAAAAATACATACAAAGTCCAGAAAAACGAGGTATCCAGGGGGAATGATGGCTGCTCACCTTCCACAGAAATTTGTCAACGCGTTTCGGTGTCTACACACCTTTTTCAAGACATATCTGTGGACAGTGAGCTACCATCTTTTATACTGGGAGCAGCCAATGAGGGTACACAGGAAATGAGGTAATTGGTATTGCATTAAATTATTCAAACCTTAAGTACACCATGTAAATAATATATTTTATATTATGACACATAAAGAAAATAAATATAGTTCATAAAATCAGTACAGAAAGTCCATAAACATGGGTGAATATCCATCCGTCTGTATGGTATAAACGGTCTCCATAGCAACCATGTGCGTCACTTCCTGTCTCCAAACTCCGTTTTTTCAAATCGGTATTATTGCGGCAATATAGTACACCGATTGTGTACTGTGTACCTGCGCACACTCTAATTGAAGCCCCTAAGTGTCGGGGATACTTGTACGGACCGCAGTATTAGATCCAGCCGTGCGTGTTGATATTGTTATAGCGCTTCCGGTTGCTGGAACGCAACTACGGAAGCCTAGATGGATCAAATGGCCGGACGTGGATGCGGCTTCCTGGTATTTGAACCGCATAACGCGGAAGTAGCTGGTTTGAACGGCTTGGCTTTGGAGCGCGTCACATGTTGCCATGGTGACCCGTTTCTAGCAGATAAACAAATACAAAAAAGACGAATTAGAGGTCTATTCATAACAGCGATATGCATTACACTATTTGGAATCGATAACTAGATTTCTGGTATATATATCGTTTTACACATTACTGAAGGAGAACGCTGTATACTAAAGACGGGGCTGTCATATATGTCATGCTTAAAAAAAAGGGGGATTTAATTTAGAACACAGATGTTATGTGTGTATTAACACATTAATATGTTTCACCACTATTTTTAAGCAATTGTGCTCTATGTGCACTAGATCATATTCAATGCATTTTATACATTTGAAACAACAAGAAAAACACGATGTTTGTGGGGAACAGTGACCCCGGGCTCTAGGCACTCTATCAGAGGAACCATTTGAGCTCGAAGTCACTGTTCAATCCACCTGGTATTAGAGTATTGCAATTAAAGATAAGATTCATTTCCATTTTTGCTAATGGAGTAATATTGTCATTATATCTGAGATTGGTCTTAATAACTCTGAGTCCGCAGAATGAAACAATTTCTGCGGGAGAGCAGTTGTGAGCTGCTTTAAAATGAGCTGATAGTGCATGGGATTCAAAACCGTTTTTAATGTTTCGAATATGTTCTCCCAGTCTGGTTTTCAAGGCTCTTGTTGTACGGCCAATATAGTTTTTTTTACAGCTACATTCTATAGTATATATGACATTTTTTACATTGCATGTTATGAAATCTCTAATATCCACCTTATATTCATTTATCGTGTATTCTGTTATCTTATTAGAACCCTTGCTTTTTATGTTCTTACATGCCACACAGCTACCGCATCTAAAAAAGCCTTTTGTGTTTATTCTCGACATTGGTGGTTTTGAGGTGTATGCACTCTTTACCAATGCGGATTTGATATTGGGGGCTCTGCGGTATATGTGTTTAGGCCTTTCTGGGAGTAAGTTCTTTAAGATGGGGTCACACAATAGGACTTTCCAATGTTTTTTAAACACTTTTTCGATATTTTTATGTTCCTGTGTATAAGTTGATACGAAAGCAAAGGCAAAATTATCGCTCTTGGTCTTTGTTTGGCTAGCAGTCACGGGATTTATGGTATTTATTTCCACTAGCTCTATTTCTTTCTCTAGTTTTTCCTTTTCGTATCCACATGCAATAAACTTTCTTTTCATGTCAGTGGCCTGTTCCTGAAAGATTTTATTGTCGGAACAGTTTCTGCGTAATCTTTTAAATTGCCCTTTGGGGACTGAACTTAGCCATTGAGTGTGATGGCAACTTGATGAGGAGATATAAGTGCCGGAGTCTGTGGGTTTGCGATAATTTTTATATTTAAGCTTCCCCTCCTCTACATAAACCGTTATATCTAGAAAGTTTATGGTTTTCTCATCTATTTCGAAAGTGAGCTTTATGTTGCAATTATTGTTGTTTAGATGCTCACAAAAAGTATTGAGGGTTTGTTTATCTCCCTCCCATACGAAAAAAATGTCGTCAATGTACCTAGCGTAGGACACCAGACTCGCCCCAAGTGGGTTATTTGCCCAGATGTTATTCAGCTCCCATGCCCCCATAAACAGGTTGGCATAACTTGGGGCGAATCTGGTGCCCATCGCAGTACCGGTACGCTGAACGTAAAAGTCCTCTTTAAACAGAAAAAAGTTATTCTGTAAAATAAAAGATATACCATCCAGGATAAACTCCTGGAGCCCTGGAGGTTCTTCTGATAAAGAGAGGAAATATTTTGCACTTTGTATGCCCACGTCATGCTCAATTATGGTGTAAAGTGAGCCTACATCGGCCGTGACTAACAAGGAGTTTGGTTTCCACGTAATGGAGTCTATGAGTTTTAAAAAATCTCCGGTGTCTTTTAGATGTGACTTATTTAGGCATACCAAGGGTTGAAGATGATGATCTACGAACATGGATAGATTACTTGTGATTGAGTCCACCCCGGAAATTATGGGTCTTCCGGGGGGGTTGGTTAAGCATTTGTGGACTTTGGGTAAGATGTAGATTACAGGGGTTATTGGCTTGTCGTTAAGGAGGAATTTTGCTTCACCTGGAGTAATGATATTCTTCTCAAGTGCGGTTTTTATCAAAGCTTCTAATTTTTTTAGAGTATTAGACGTGGGGTCCCCTCTTAGCTTTCTGTATGTCTGTTTGTCCTCCAGTTGTCTCATGACTTCTGCCTCATACTTCTCAATATCAAGCACTACAATCCCCCCCCCCCTTGTCTGCAGGCTTTACGATAATCTTTTTATTGTCTTTAAGATTTTTCATTGCCTCTTTCTCTTTTTTGGTTAAGTTTGATTTATTTTTTTCCGTTTTTATGGATTTGATATCTTCTAGGACCAATGTGGAGAAAGTCTCCACATATGGTCCCTTGCAGTGTTGGGGGTAGAAGACAGATTTAGGTTTGAACCGAGATATAGTGTTTTCATTGTTGGTTTCAGTGGAGGATATTTCAGTTTTTTGAAAGAATTTTTTTAGGGCCAATTTCCTAGTAAATCTTTGAAGATCGATATAAAGTTCAAAGTTGTTAATATGATTTGTAGGTGCATATTTCAGCCCTTTCTGTAATAAATTAAGTTCTTCTTGAGAGAGTTCGTGTGAGCTTAGATTGAAGATTTTTGTGGGTTCTATACTAGAGCTTTCTTTGTCCCCCATCTCTGGGTTCTTTTTCCTTTTTTCTCTCTTCTTTTTATAGGTTTTCGTTTTTTTGGGGAGAGTTTTTCTTTTCTTCCCCCCTCTATTTCCCCTATGTTTATAGTTGACTATCTGTTTGGGGATGAGGTCTGGCTCTCTTCTAAAAAAGGAGAATAACATGGCTCTAAATCTTCATTCAAGGATTCATCATGTAACAGTGAACTGTATCGATTTTTAGTTTTATAGGTGGCTGAATTAGGTCTTGTTGGTTCTCTATTTTTGTCCCTATAAACTTTTGATGGTATTCTCCACTCAGGTGTTCTTTTTGGCTCATTAGTGTGGTATCTTTCTGTTCTACTGGGGGAGTATCTTTTCCAGTAAGGGCCATAGTTTGAACTTCTTTCATTATAAATGTTAAATTTTTTTTGGGGAGATTGGTGCCTATTAAATCTATATGGTTCCCTTTCATTGATATATGCTCTCTCTTCGTAGTTTCTTGTTCTATATCTATGGGGATCCTGTATATAGTTTTTCTTAGTGTAGTTTCTTTTTTGTCCTTGGAAGGTTTGTTTAACTTCTTTGGGGATGTTTTTGGCCGCTATTATGTCCTCAGGGGCTTTATTTAGTTCCTCCTTATCTCTCTTGAATTTTTTTACTTTCCTTTGAATAATTGCCCTTTCTGCTCTTTTAACATTAGCTGAGATGGTCTGTTCAAGTAATTTGAATTCCTCATTTTTAGCATAGGGCAAGGCCAGTGATTTATACATCTTAATTTCATCTTCTACTTTTTCTAGTTCTCTTTTTCTTTCGTTAATTATTAGTTCCATAAGGGAAAATGAGCATTCATTAATGATGGTTTCCCACTGTTTTTTGAATTCATCTCTAGCGGTTGAGAAAGTTGAGGTTTTATTAATTTTTAAGCCCTTAGGGATTAGTTTTTGGGATAAGTATTTTTCTAGTGTAATCACTTCCCATAGGGTTTTACTTTCTTTCAGGAGCATGATTTCCAATTTCTCCATTATTCCCTCTAAGTCCTCGTCAATGAGTTCTATGTCTTCGGAGTTCTCCTCAAACATTTTCTCAAAGTTAGAGCGGCGTTGTTCTCTAAATTGGAACATGATGTATACTAATAAGCAGCCTTTACAGATCTTTCTATGAAGGTGACAACACAATACAAATCTCGAAAAGTATAGAAAATGACCTGTGATGGCGCTATGCTGCCTATGGACTGTACAGACCCCCAGTTATCACCCAATAACTGAAAAAACAATACAATACACAAAAATTGGGGATTTCCAACCACGGGCGCAAGCTGGAATCTTATGGATCCTCCTAGATTCTCCTTAGCGGTGTCTCGAACATGTAAGGGAAATTCAGAAGGAAAGGTCGTGGTTACTACTACCCAGAATATAGTTTTACTGTAGTAAAAAGTGACTTGTTTCTTGTAAATCAAGGAAAAGAAGCGTACCCTACTTACAGTGAGCAGGGCAGCGTAAATACACGTAGCGGTTTCTTTTTTTTCCTCTTCTTCTTCTATTCTTTTTTTCTCTTGTCTTATTTCTTAAATTATTCTTCCTTTTTCCTGTTTTCTCTCTTTCTGCGGACCACTTCTCACGGTATATACCTCGGTATTGTGGGAAAAGTACACAATATGTGTGGTTAGTGATTTGTTCTCAGTGTGATGAAAGATTAGAGAGAGACACCCAGTGGTCGAATGAAGTGCAGAGGTGGTGATTGGATCGTACCTTACTCACCGAAGGTAAAGGTAAGGTACATATATATAGGTTTCTTTATCCTGGAGAGGTTCTAACAGACTTTTTTTTTAAAAAAAGATGGCGTACCCCTACTACACGTCAGTAGAGATTTCTTTACACCCGTAGCGTGTTCTTTAGAGGGGCTTCTGACCTTGGCCGGAAAACAGCAATTGTTCTCTCCCGGATGTATAGTGGTGTGTATATAAATATAAAAAATATATTAGATCTTAGTGGGTCTCTGAATTCTATGTAAAAACACCCAGTGATCACATGAGGTGAAGTGGTGATAATCGGATCGTACCTTACTCACCAAAACAGAGGGTAAGGTACATATATAAAGGTTTCTTTCAAACGGGGAGATTCTATTTCCTCTATAAACCCAAGAGGTGATTGCGTACCCCAACTCACGTCAAGGGAGATTTCTTTATACCCGTAGCGTGTTCTTTATGGGGGGAGGGGGGCTTGACCTTGGCCCGAAGATGATAATTTTTCTCTCCGGATGATATAATGCAAAAACAATATAATGTGGAAAAAAATTATTAACAATATTCAGTGGGTCTCTATATTATAGATATATAGAAGTTGCTCCTATTAGAGGGTGTATAGTATAGCCGAAGGGTACTAGTATCGTACCATAACTCACACGTGATAGTGCAATTCAACACCTGTAAAGGTATCTTTATCTGGAAGTGAAGGTTTTCCACAGTGAAGGTGCTTCTATTTTAAATGGTGCAAGATAGGGGGATCCCAACAAAGGATTATTTTGGCGTACCCGGACTCACAGTTATACAGCGTTACCACCACATATAGCGGTTTCTTTGATCCTGGGTCTGGGGAAACTTGGTAATTGATAAAGGTGAATCCAAACCGGTGATTTCAAAAAAAGGGGGGAGATGGTCTCTTCAGAAAGATTATTTATTTATTTATAAAAACAATGGCAAGAGGTATCCTTCATCCCAACGATGAAAGGATGACAAAAAGTAATCCCAAAAACTTTCCGTAAACAGTCCCAGAATTTACAAAAAGCATATAAAAATACAAAACATGATAAAAAATCCTAAAAAATTTTCTTTAAAAATACATACAAAGTCCAGAAAAACGAGGTATCCAGGGGGAATGATGGCTGCTCACCTTCCACAGAAATTTGTCAACGCGTTTCGGTGTCTACACACCTTTTTCAAGACATATCTGTGGACAGTGAGCTACCATCTTTTATACTGGGAGCAGCCAATGAGGGTACACAGGAAATGAGGTAATTGGTATTGCATTAAATTATTCAAACCTTAAGTAAACCATGTAAATAATATATTTTATATTATGACACATAAAGAAAATAAATATAGTTCATAAAATCAGTACAGAAAGTCCATAAACATGGGTGAATATCCATCCGTCTGTATGGTATAAACGGTCTCCATAGCAACCATGTGCGTCACTTCCTGTCTCCAAACTCCGTTTTTTCAAATCGGTATTATTGCGGCAATATAGTACACCGATTGTGTACTGTGTACCTGCGCACACTCTAATTGAAGCCCCTAAGTGTCGGGGATACTTGTACGGACCGCAGTATTAGATCCAGCCGTGCGTGTTGATATTGTTATAGCGCTTCCGGTTGCTGGAACGCAACTACGGAAGCCTAGATGGATCAAATGGCCGGACGTGGATGCGGCTTCCTGGTATTTGAACCGCATAACGCGGAAGTAGCTGGTTTGAACGGCTTGGCTTTGGAGCGCGTCACATGTTGCCATGGTGACCCGTTTCTAGCAGATTTGTTTATCTGCTAGAAACGGGTCACCATGGCAACATGTGACGCGCTCCAAAGCCAAGCCGTTCAAACCAGCTACTTCCGCGTTATGCGGTTCAAATACCAGGAAGCCGCATCCACGTCCGGCCATTTGATCCATCTAGGCTTCCGTAGTTGCGTTCCAGCAACCGGAAGCGCTATAACAATATCAACACGCACGGCTGGATCTAATACTGCGGTCCGTACAAGTATCCCCGACACTTAGGGGCTTCAATTAGAGTGTGCGCAGGTACACAGTACACAATCGGTGTACTATATTGCCGCAATAATACCGATTTGAAAAAACGGAGTTTGGAGACAGGAAGTGACGCACATGGTTGCTATGGAGACCGTTTATACCATACAGACGGATGGATATTCACCCATGTTTATGGACTTTCTGTACTGATTTTATGAACTATATTTATTTTCTTTATGTGTCATAATATAAAATATATTATTTACATGGTGTACTTAAGGTTTGAATAATTTAATGCAATACCAATTACCTCATTTCCTGTGTACCCTCATTGGCTGCTCCCAGTATAAAAGATGGTAGCTCACTGTCCACAGATATGTCTTGAAAAAGGTGTGTAGACACCGAAACGCGTTGACAAATTTCTGTGGAAGGTGAGCAGCCATCATTCCCCCTGGATACCTCGTTTTTCTGGACTTTGTATGTATTTTTAAAGAAAATTTTTTAGGATTTTTTATCATGTTTTGTATTTTTATATGCTTTTTGTAAATTCTGGGACTGTTTACGGAAAGTTTTTGGGATTACTTTTTGTCATCCTTTCATCGTTGGGATGAAGGATACCTCTTGCCATTGTTTTTATAAATAAATAAATAATCTTTCTGAAGAGACCATCTCCCCCCTTTTTTTGAAATCACCGGTTTGGATTCACCTTTATCAATTACCAAGTTTCCCCAGACCCAGGATCAAAGAAACCGCTATATGTGGTGGTAACGCTGTATAACTGTGAGTCCGGGTACGCCAAAATAATCCTTTGTTGGGATCCCCCTATCTTGCACCATTTAAAATAGAAGCACCTTCACTGTGGAAAACCTTCACTTCCAGATAAAGATACCTTTACAGGTGTTGAATTGCACTATCACGTGTGAGTTATGGTACGATACTAGTACCCTTCGGCTATACTATACACCCTCTAATAGGAGCAACTTCTATATATCTATAATATAGAGACCCACTGAATATTGTTAATAATTTTTTTCCACATTATATTGTTTTTGCATTATATCATCCGGAGAGAAAAATTATCATCTTCGGGCCAAGGTCAAGCCCCCCTCCCCCCATAAAGAACACGCTACGGGTATAAAGAAATCTCCCTTGACGTGAGTTGGGGTACGCAATCACCTCTTGGGTTTATAGAGGAAATAGAATCTCCCCGTTTGAAAGAAACCTTTATATATGTACCTTACCCTCTGTTTTGGTGAGTAAGGTACGATCCGATTATCACCACTTCACCTCATGTGATCACTGGGTGTTTTTACATAGAATTCAGAGACCCACTAAGATCTAATATATTTTTTATATTTATATACACACCACTATACATCCGGGAGAGAACAATTGCTGTTTTCCGGCCAAGGTCAGAAGCCCCTCTAAAGAACACGCTACGGGTGTAAAGAAATCTCTACTGACGTGAGTAGGGGTACGCCATCTTTTTTTAAAAAAAAGTCTGTTAGAACCTCTCCAGGATAAAGAAACCTATATATATGTACCTTACCTTTACCTTCGGTGAGTAAGGTACGATCCAATCACCACCTCTGCACTTCATTCGACCACTGGGTGTCTCTCTCTAATCTTTCATCACACTGAGAACAAATCACTAACCACACATATTGTGTACTTTTCCCACAATACCGAGGTATATACCGTGAGAAGTGGTCCGCAGAAAGAGAGAAAACAGGAAAAAGGAAGAATAATTTAAGAAATAAGACAAGAGAAAAAAAGAATAGAAGAAGAAGAGGAAAAAAAAGAAACCGCTACGTGTATTTACGCTGCCCTGCTCACTGTAAGTAGGGTACGCTTCTTTTCCTTGATTTACAAGAAACAAGTCACTTTTTACTACAGTAAAACTATATTCTGGGTAGTAGTAACCACGACCTTTCCTTCTGAATTTCCCTTACATGGTCGAGACACCGCTAAGGAGAATCTAGGAGGATCCATAAGATTCCAGCTTGCGCCCGTGGTTGGAAATCCCCAATTTTTGTGTATTGTATTGTTTTTTCAGTTATTGGGTGATAACTGGGGGTCTGTACAGTCCATAGGCAGCATAGCGCCATCACAGGTCATTTTCTATACTTTTCGAGATTTGTATTGTGTTGTCACCTTCATAGAAAGATCTGTAAAGGCTGCTTATTAGTATACATCATGTTCCAATTTAGAGAACAACGCCGCTCTAACTTTGAGAAAATGTTTGAGGAGAACTCCGAAGACATAGAACTCATTGACGAGGACTTAGAGGGAATAATGGAGAAATTGGAAATCATGCTCCTGAAAGAAAGTAAAACCCTATGGGAAGTGATTACACTAGAAAAATACTTATCCCAAAAACTAATCCCTAAGGGCTTAAAAATTAATAAAACCTCAACTTTCTCAACCGCTAGAGATGAATTCAAAAAACAGTGGGAAACCATCATTAATGAATGCTCATTTTCCCTTATGGAACTAATAATTAACGAAAGAAAAAGAGAACTAGAAAAAGTAGAAGATGAAATTAAGATGTATAAATCACTGGCCTTGCCCTATGCTAAAAATGAGGAATTCAAATTACTTGAACAGACCATCTCAGCTAATGTTAAAAGAGCAGAAAGGGCAATTATTCAAAGGAAAGTAAAAAAATTCAAGAGAGATAAGGAGGAACTAAATAAAGCCCCTGAGGACATAATAGCGGCCAAAAAACATCCCCAAAGAAGTTAAACAAACCTTCCAAGGACAAAAAAGAAACTACACTAAGAAAAACTATATACAGGATCCCCATAGATATAGAACAAGAAACTACGAAGAGAGAGCATATATCAATGAAAGGGAACCATATAGATTTAATAGGCACCAATCTCCCCAAAAAAAATTTAACATTTATAATGAAAGAAGTTCAAACTATGGCCCTTACTGGAAAAGATACTCCCCCAGTAGAACAGAAAGATACCACACTAATGAGCCAAAAAGAACACCTGAGTGGAGAATACCATCAAAAGTTTATAGGGACAAAAATAGAGAACCAACAAGACCTAATTCAGCCACCTATAAAACTAAAAATCGATACAGTTCACTGTTACATGATGAATCCTTGAATGAAGATTTAGAGCCATGTTATTCTCCTTTTTTAGAAGAGAGCAGACCTCATCCCCAAACAGATAGTCAACTATAAACATAGGGGAAATAGAGGGGGGAAGAAAAGAAAAACTCTCCCCAAAAAAACGAAAACCTATAAAAAGAAGAGAGAAAAAAGGAAAAAGAACCCAGAGATGGGGGACAAAGAAAGCTCTAGTATAGAACCCACAAAAATCTTCAATCTAAGCTCACACGAACTCTCTCAAGAAGAACTTAATTTATTACAGAAAGGGCTGAAATATGCACCTACAAATCATATTAACAACTTTGAACTTTATATCGATCTTCAAAGATTTACTAGGAAATTGGCCCTAAAAAAATTCTTTCAAAAAACTGAAATATCCTCCACTGAAACCAACAATGAAAACACTATATCTCGGTTCAAACCTAAATCTA